>NC_039360.1:187855425-188469811 GCF_003573695.1 Papaver somniferum | reverse complement strand
ACATTAACATTTGTTGGTTCAACAAGTCGACCAAATGGTTAGCCATATGATTACTCTCATATCAACCTTATTATTCTTCACCATAACTAGTTCAAATGACTCAAATGAACTAGTTAGAGAGTTTTTCAATTGCAAGGAAATCTTATGTAACTGCACAAGACACAATTGAAGAAAAATCGGTTTCATTCACTCGAATCGGTTCATGAACTTTATAGCCACGGTTTGCAAAAGCATTCCTTAGTTTAAATAAACATGAGTTCAAGAACAACCGGTTTTAAATATAACCTTCTCAAGTTCGCGGACTAGGTTCGCGGACTTAAGCTCATGGAAAGAGTTCACAAACTCCAGCAGAAATTCTCGGGTCGAGAACTTCCGCCAGTTCGCGGACTTGGCTCACGCCACTTCCATTTCTCTTGATCAACAAAGTTCGCAAACTTTGGTTCAAGGAATAAGGACTTATACATATATGTGTTTCCACAACAATACTTACATCCTACCAATGGTTATGTAATCTTTCATTTCAATCATTGAAACATTCTCAGAGGATGGATATAGCCGTTATTCACAGACCATTTTTCGTCAGAGCAATTTTCAAAGTGATTGAAACATAACATGACTTTCGTCACTAGGTAAAGATGAATTCGGCTAAAGCGAAAGCTTAACAACACATATTTCGAGAAATAGATGGGCAAGATAAACTCGTCTCGAAATATCAAATGTGCATAATGAAAGTCTATATATAAAAACGACTTTTGTCTCAAGAGTAGGAGATAGAATAGATAGAATTTTGAGTGACAGATAAGTTCAAGTCTCCACATACCTTTTAGTCGATGAAGATCCACCAGTTCCTTGAGTAGTCCTTCGTCTTGTATGATGATTTCCATGGAGTTCTTGAGCCCAACTACACTTTTTATCCTACTCCGAGACCTTTAGATATGTAGGCTAGAAATCAAGACTTATAGTTTTGATCACTAACATTGAAAAACATGCTTGAGATAGCAACGAATGCGAGTTCGATCGACCAATGCTCTAACATCTCTGATGTCTGCACAAGTGTTGAATCCCACTACCGCAACGAAAGGAATGCTGAATCAACAGAACATACTCAGGGCCGAGATGATCAAACCTAAGACATTTGATGCTCAAGGGATATGACGCTTCAACGCTCTAGCATCTAAGAAGCCTTCAAATTGTACTCCCAATCAAAGAGCACATCTTCGATAATGGCGCAACTATCTTGAGCATAAATATCTCGACGATGACGCACTGATTCAACACCAGCACGATCGAAGCGTAACTTAATTACAATCGATAAGTCTTCACTATCCCATGATAATACTTCTGAAGATGCAACATCATTCACACATGAATGACACCAACTCCTTCAACATACACTGGGAAACCTGAGGTGATTCCATGAAACATCATCAACGAAACCTATCTACATCACAAACCTTGCACGACCAAGGAAATTTTTCTCCTCACTTCCAGAATGGAGACTGTCGCTGCTATCTGTCACAACGATATTGTGAAACTCATGAGTTTAACATGTCGTGAGACAGAGGTATAGTTCTTACGATGAAGTGAGCAAGTATTGCTCATTCGGTGGATCGTTGAATATTGATTGTTGAACCAATATTCCTTGGTTTAATCAAATATTTATCATCTGAGCAAGTGTTTCTCATGTGATGAATTGTTTGAATATTTGATCGTCTGAGTATGTGTTGCTCATCTGATGGATTATTGGCAGCGTACCAAAAATATTAATTAGAATACTGGTCGTCTAACCGAGCATAATTAATAAAATTAATGACCATGAGGTCGTCGTAAAATTATTAAGGCTGGAATCTGGAATGATGATCCTTGGATTCAGAAACCCTAATTTGATCAATTGATGATCAATTCATGGTTCGTCAGAATTTTAACCATGGGACGAAGGAGGGAGCGACTACATGGGACCGCGGATCAACCATGTAGTGTCCATATGCTCACGTGAGCAAATACGAAGAACTCCTGAAGAGTTGACGATTTGTTGGTGGAAGAATGATTAAATACTGGCTTAATCATTTATTCAAAAATGCTCGTCTGAGCCTTAGGTGAGAAAACCTAATTAATTATGACGAGGCGAGGGACCGACCATGGGGTCATGAAACCGGCGCTGGGTAGTCACGTGACCGCCTGACGATCACTTCATGAAAATCCAAAGTGTTTGGAAAAGTTTTGGACCTAATACGAGCAATTGTGCAAATTAGGTCAAAACTGTGAAAATTGATGGGACCGGCTTCCGTGAGCCAAAGAGCCAATCTTGGTCGGTCAAGATAGCATTCTCGTGTCCCCAAGGCGTCCGCGTCTCAGTCCTGAGAATTTTGATATTTTCTGGCGTGCAATTGAGCATCCATTCGGGAAAATATGCCAAAATTAGGGTTTCGACGAAACTGAGGAAAACACCATGAGATGATGAAAAATAATTATAAAATAAGGAATAAGGAGGCGTGGGACCGCCGTGGTCAAGGCATGGTCGGTCGGTCGTTATTACGGTCCTGTGGCGCCTTTTCCTTAATTTTATAATATTTTGATGATTTTGTGAAAAATTCATGAATTTTAAGAAATTTGATGAATTTTGGGAGTTTCCATGAATTGAAAGAGTTTTCATGAGTTCAAGGAAGAAAAAAATATTACAATAATAAAACAAGGGAGTGTGGGACCGTGGAAGGCATGGCCTGCCGGCTAGGGCCCGGTCCCACGAGTTTCCCTAATTTTATAATGATTTTATGAAAAATTCATGAATTTTGAGAAATTTGATGAATTTAGGGAGTTTCCATGAACTAAAGGAGTTTTCATGAGTTCAGGGAAGCAAAAAATATTAAAATAATAAAAACAAGGGCGTGTGGGATCGTGGAGGCATGGGCCCGGTCCCACGAGTTTTCATAATTTTTTAATCTTTTTAGGTATTTTGATGATTTGAGGGAATTTTTCCTAATTTGAGAGAAATACCATCAAATCAAGGAATTTGATGAATTCAAGGAAAACTAATAATAAAATAACAAAACAAAGGGGCATGTGGGACCGGCTAGGGCATGGAGGCCGGCCAAGGCCCGATCCCACAAGTTTTCATAATTTATATTATTTTATTATTATTTGATGATTTGTGCAAAAATACCATGAAATCAAGGAGTTTTTTCATGAAATTGGAAAAATAATAATAATAATAATAAAATAATAAGGAACCGTGGGTGTGGGGCCTGTTGGGACCAAGGCATGGCCTGTTGGCCAATGGTCACGCCCCACACTCCTTTCTTAATTTTATATTATTTTTTATGGATTTATAGAAGTACCATGAAACCGAGGAGTTTCCTCGAGACGAAAGAGATTTGATAAAATGAGAGGATATTCATCAAATCATGGAAAATAATAAAAATGCATTAAAAATATAAAACTGGCGTGGGATTGACCACGACACGGTCGGATGGTCGTGTGTCCGTGCTCCCTGCACCCTGGTCAATATTTTTAATTATTTATTATTTTCTTCTGTATTTTGCATAGGTTCATCGTTTTGTTATATTTTTGAAATACTCGTTCCTGCGGTGACTGTTAGTGTATCATCGTTGAATATACCTTCACCATTCGAATCGGGGTTTACTTAGAGGTAGCTCAGACGCCCGGTTGTTGATTATTCATTACTAATTGTGGAATTCAGTGGAGAATAATTCACAAAACTGAGTAATAAGATGTTTATTATTAATTCATAGGATCAGCTGAGGATTCGACTACAAATTCAGAATAATAAAGTGAGCATTACCATTCCATGGGATCGTAGATTCGACCATAGAATCAGAGTAATTAAGGTTTATCTATTACCATTTATGAGACCAGTTGTGGATTCGATCATGAAATCGGAGTAATGAGATAATATAATTATTGCTATTCTATGAGACCAAGCTGTGGATTCGATTATAGAATCAGAACAATTGTTATTGGCATTCCATGGGACCAGTTGTGGACTCGACCATGGAATATGAGCAATAATAGATTATTCCGGGAATTCAGTAGTGAATGTCACGGCAGAATCAATCTTAATTAGGAATAATTAACTTTGTGGCTCTATACTAGCAGAGCAAGCTGTCTAAGAGCATTAATTATCCCGATATGAGCTTGTCGATAAGTCATATCCTTTATATAGTCAGGGTAAACTCGTTGTTTGTTCCTGAAGATGTCATCGCTCTATACTAGCAGAGCAAGCTGTCTAGGAGCTGTCCATCTCGTGATGCTATATAGAAATAATCACTGAAAGTATTCAGTATTCATGAGATATGCTGTTGTTCAATCGTGAGACTACATATCTACATGTACTCTGAGAGAAAGTACTCTCCGTTGAGAATTCGATGAGAGACTCATGTCTCGATACTCACGTCCGATTGCTGAATCGAAGTTTCGTATAATTATGAGTTTACGAATTTAGCCTTTGTCGAAAATACACCATCTACATTAAGTCCACTGCTTACTGAGGAAAGCTGTGTTCCTTAGTCATCATTAAATGGTGATTTTCCGGCCATAAATAATAATACCAGTAATTGAACTTAGTCGTAAGTTGAGACGTTACGGGATTTAGAGTGCATGAGCAAACCACGACTTGATGAAGGCTTCAATGTAATGATTGGAGCATCGTTTGATGAGCATAAATTGGTGTTGAACAACAGGTTTGGATGACGGGTCCGTGGTTGGTTAGGATTCGCGGGTCAGGCCCAATAAGGAAATCCTTAGAAAATTAGGTTTTGGAAATAAAATTGACATAAAAGGGATTAATCCTTTTTTTTTTCCTTCACACACGGACAGCACCTTCATCACCTGTCCATCACCTTCATGTCATCAGCGAGTGGAGGAAAAAAGTTTTTGCCGGAGCTTCGTCGCCGTCCCCGTTGCCGCCGGCCAACTTCCGGCCGATTCACCCAGGTGCGTTTTTTTTTTTTTTGCTGATGTTTATGATCCTCATGAGTTTTCATGCTTTGATCATGATGAAGTTATATACATGTGTGTATATTAGTGTGAGTTTTATGAAAAACCCTCGTTTTTGAAAACGTATGTTCGTTCGATCGTTAGTTTTGAAAACTAACTATAATCCCTGATTTAGGAGAGTTTTTTTTTAATATGAACCTAGGTCCAGTGATAAAACTTAGTGTATGAGCTTTCATGTATACCAAGGTTTCATCATAAAAGAAGTGAATTTTCATGAAATTGGAAAAATCCTTCGTTTTAAAGACAAATAATGATGACACGAAGGAAAATATGTATGATGAACTTGTGTCCAGTGAAAATTTTGCTTATGAGCTTTCATGTAAATACAAAACTTTATCATATGTATGAGATGTGAGCTTTCACAATATTTTTTGAAATAAACCTTCGTTTTAAAGACAAATAACGACGATACGAAGGAAAAATAATTTTTTTTATTATATATGTATATGATCCGTGACATATATTGTGAAAATATGATGATATATTTTATTTTCATGAGTTTGTTTTCATTAATAAAATCCTTGAGAGTTTATGTATGCAAGTTGCATTAATTGCTGTTTTTCGAAAAATCAGAAACGTGGGTTTTGAGGAACCTTCGAAGATAGACAATATATTTATGATGAAATATTTTATTGTTGTAAACTTCATAGGTCATTGTGTGAATGTTCACATTATGAAAATTGTGTCCGTGATTTCATGAAAAATCAGTTTCGGAAATTAAATAAAGTTTCGTTCGTTTTTGCAGTTTTCGAAGAGACGAACGATTTTGGGTGTTAACTCTAGCATTACTATCACTATTGTTAGTGGAAGTATAAAAGGTAAGAGTTAAGAGTTACCATTTTTGCTTGTATTTCCTTGATTTATATCTGGACGGCATACTGAAGTAGAATGTAGTGTGAACCTTTTCAGCTACTTAGCAAAGATGTCCAATTCCCAAGCTGACGACGCCTCGAGGGAAGAGATGTGCGTTGATGATGGTATCTCCAGAGATGAGACATGCATGGATGAAACTTCCGTTGGGGGAGACGAAGACGAAATCCCTGGGATTAAGAATGTCCCGAACATAGATGATGCATTCTTTGAAAAAGATATCCCAGGAGCTGAGCAACATTTGAAATCCCCAGTGTATCGTCTTTTGATAAATCCCAGAACTGTTACTCAGAAGAAATTGGTGACTCCTAAGACAGTGATTCGATTTTGTCTTGAACGAGGGGTCTTCGCCCATCAATCATAGAGTTTAAGCTTTCTCGACGACCTTTGGAGAAATTTGCCGGCTGGGCGAGGCATATGTTGGGTTTTCCTCATGTGAGGACTATGCTCGACCAGGCGCAGGTGACGAGAGCTATTCAAGCTTCTGGAGAGTTGTTCATTTATCATGACGCAAGTGGTATTGTGGCTCTGTTTTCTCGCTGGTGCATTCCCACTCACACTTTCATATGTAGATGGGGAGAGTTTACCATTACCTTGGAAGACGTGGCGGCTCTGATGCATCTCCCGATCACGGGCAATCTTCCTGGGGATCTTTCAGATGAGGAGACCGCGTTTCTCATGTCTTGACAGCTGCAATGGAGAAAGCGAATAAGGCTGGTAGTAAAGGATGCTATGCTTCCTGGTTGACACACTGGTGGCCCAAAGACGAGGTTTCTGATAAACCCATCGACGGTATGTTACCCATTGCTGCTTTCTTATGTTTATGGTTGTCCAGAGACGTTTTTGAAGACAGTGGAAACTTGTTGAAGCCTTTTGTGATTCCCTTTGCTATTAAGATCTCAAGGTGAGCAACTTCCGATAGGTAGTTTATTCTTAGGCTCCTTGTATTACAACCTGGACTCCTTGATTATAGACTCCAGTGTGTCGAACGGCTCTATGAAGATTGAGTGTTATGCCAACACGATGTTTCTTCAAGCTTTGATGTGGGAGCATTTTAAGAATTATGCACCTACTCCACGTAATGTTCTGCGAGGATCGAATATTGATGCGCACCATACTTTCCCTGAGAAAGATAATGTTAGGATCATGCATTGGTCCACCAAACAGCTTCGTTCTAAAATACGTTTTATTGATGTGTTAGATGAAGAATCTGAGTTAAATTTTCGCCCGTGGGTGTCAGTCCCTGATTATGTTTCTCAGTCGATGACTTTCAATACTGGAGAAGGCACGAGTTTGAAGTATGGTGCGAATGTGAGTGATGGCGAAAGATATTTCATGTTGAGTTGCACTCCTGGTCATTTTCTATCAGTCACGTTTGGAGAGCTTTCAGTGGAGGAGTATAATATTGATAGAGCATCTCGACAAATGGGTATGGATCAGTGTGTTCCAACCATATGCAGAAGGAAGCCATCAGTTGAGCAACTCAGGACTCATTTGGATCATACTCACGTGGAAGGGAGTAGCTACTGGTTTCCTGGTTCTGATAGATTCGCCTATGTAACCCCAGGTTATGTAGAATTCTGGGACCAGCAACTTGGGCATTTTCGTGGATTTGTAAGATTTCCCAGACCTCCATTCAAGGATCTTCCTTCGGCTGAGATGATTTCCAGTCGACCCAGATTGAAGTATCTTTCTGGTGATAAACGAAAGTCGTCTCCAGGATGCTCTAAGGTATGTTTCTTCATATGATCTTCATGAAATTATAAGAACTGTATTCTGATTACATTACTGGATTCCACCACAGGATGGTCATAATATACGACCTCGAATCGGTGTAGATTTCTCAGAGACTGAGGCGGTTATTCATGGCGGGGAAGGCAAGCATAAAGGTTATAAGTTGTTACCCAATACCGTAAAGTCCCCAGTTGGTGCTTTGGTGAGTTCCCAATATTTCTCACCGTGACTTTCATTGCTATTAACATTATAATCATGAAGCCAAAGTTTTTAATTTTGTTGCAGAATTTTACTCCATCGAGTCTTGAAGGTCTTCAATTTTCTGCTACTGAACAAGCAATCGCTGATTTGAGTGACGAATAAACTGTAAGTATTTCTTCACATGTTCAAATGTGGTTCTTCATAGATAAAAATATTGATTGTAGAGGACGTGTACAGGAGGATGTCGCCATGGAGATGGAGAATTATGGAATTCAATCATCCTCTGGGAATGGGAATGGAGGTAATTCCCAAGATTCGGAGCCGGATGGAAGTGATGTTCCTCTTGTCGTTGATGTGGACAACTCCAACCCCTTGGACACTTTGGAGACTCCTCAAGTAAGTATATATCATGTATATTATTCATATAAGTATAAAAGTGCTGACTTGTGAATGGTTGAATGAGAACCCATGTGAATATATGAAAACTTAGTCGAATTTCGTCGTCAGAAAATTCAGAACCCATCCTTTTAATAGAAACGCTGTAGAATCTTCGTCCGGAGTCGTATTTTGATGATCTGCATGTGCAAAATCAAGCCAGGAAAATTTCCAAGCTTTAGTGAAGAAGCTTTTTAAGTTTTGAGCACGTTCAGAGCCTGAAAAAGGCGAAATAGTAAACTTCCAGGAGACTTCCATAACTTTTTCAGGTTGCACATCACTTAATAATTTGGCCACATATACTTGCCCGTTCATCGGATTGCCATGAAATTTTGACATGTCATAAAGGACATACATACGAAGAGAATGGCATATGATAAATCCTCGGATTTCTTGTAGATTGCTCCCAGTTCGTCTTCTAGTACATGGCAGAGTTCAGTTTCTTCAGACGGACTCATCGTAAAATGTGTTTTCATGACTTTCATGTTATTCGCTCGTGCCTTTAATGTAGTATGATGAACCTTGATGATGTTTCCTTGCTGGTATACTGTGTTTCATAATCTCCTTGGGATTCGTGACTCTAACCTCATGTAATCTTCTTATTAGGTGCTAAATACCGAAGTTGAGGATACTGGAGCCAACGATGATAACTCTAACCATTCCGGAGTTATTGATGAAGAGACAACCATCCATGTATTTCAAGTCCATGAGAAGGTCATTACTTCTGTTATGGAAACCCAGATGGTTGTTGCCTCAGTGATAGAAGAAACCGAGACAGCAGCGGAGAATACCGAAGGAACTGTTGCTTTAGTCGTGGGAGGCACTCCAGTGACCGAGAACCGTATAATAGTGTATGAATATCCAACTGCAGGGGTCGCTTTCTATCCTCCCTTTAACACTTCACTCCCGTATCATGAACTGGTCGGTGGATTCAGCGTTCCCATTGGATATGCACCTTTGTATGAGACGATATGGAAGAAGTTCGGCCATATGATCGTTGACAGGAACCCTGGGCGTGCTTATGCTTTAACCATGCAAGTAAGAGTTACATTGCGTGTCGTGAGTGATATGCATACGAGACCCAGGAATACCGTGACTCCAGATATACTCTTTGATTGGGAGTTTAACTTGGAGAATTCAGAAAGACTTGGCCTCAACGTGAAATGGCTTCGTAAGAAAATAAACGTTATCATGGATTCATGTGAGAAGAACATACCCTTTCCGAACGATGCTGTGAAGGAGAAGGAGGACAAGATTGCCAAGCTGACCGAGGAGTTGAATAGGGAGAGGGCGGCTTTGTAAATCTTGAAAGATGCTGATGAGCGAAAGCCTTTTCTTGCTGATCTCTTGAACTTCTGAACTTCTGAGAGATGTGAGGTTTATACTTGGGTTTTTGATATTTAGATGGTTTTGGATTGATTGATGGTTGAGGATTTTCTTGTAGATTTGATAGATATTTTCTTTTACGAAATATGAACTGAATTTTGATAAATTGCTGAATTCAAATACTGATTGCAAGTATTGCAAATGTTTTGGAGGAATTGAAATACAAATGAAAGAAAATCCTAAATGTTAAATCCCAACGCCATGAGTGCTTCAAACGCCCAATACCTTAAATGTCCAATAATTTCAGATAAACACCTTGAGCTAATTTTCGTGAATTACTGGTAGGGTTCTGTCATCTGTGTTGGTCAATTTGTAGTATCCTCCGGCTACGGATTCAGCGACCATGAATGGTCCTTCCCAATTGGAGTTCCTTGTAGAATGAAGACCGTGCTGAACTGCTTTGAGAACCAGGTCCCTTTCATGAAACTTGTTAGGCGTGGTCGATCGTGCCTTGAATATCTTCCGCTGATTCGGAATTCCCTGTTTGATGGAATTCCTCGATTGTGGCCCGTATGGACACTCGCGCGGAAGAGAGTATCCAGTATAGTATTGATCACGCTTAGCCAAGTCTTTAGCAATAAACCTCTCGATGGAGTGACCGATTTGAAGATGTTTTGAACCCAACCATTGAGTGTAATATTGCTGAGGTGAAGTTACCCACTCGTAGCTTATGATGACTGCTAAATTATTCATGGGGAGAAGTCCTTGGACCATAGTAGCGTATTTGAACATTGGTAATATTTGAGCAAGGGGAGGAATAAGACTTGCCTGAGATCGAAACCTTCTGACAAAGGTGTGCGGATTATATCCAAGTTCTCGTGTAAGTCCCATCAGAGTTTTTACTTCTTCCAGATGCTCAAACGGTGGTGCATCCTCTGCTTCGTCTTCCGACTCGGAATCCTTATCAATGACATGATGTGTTGAAGGCATCGTTGTCCTTTCAACATGAATCCAAGTTCTCCCAAGGACCATGTCGTATCCAGGGTCTTCCCGGATTATGAAAAACTTGGCCTCAGTGCAGATCGATCTTTCCGTAACTTTGAGAGTGATGAAGTCGTATGCGTTTCTGGAGATTCCTTCGTAGTCCCTGATTGCTATGGGAGCGTGGGTGGCTTCCCGTCGAGTAATACCAGTAGCTATGAGAGTTTTCAAAGGGATGATGTTGACGACGGTATCAACATCGATGAACGCCCTCTTGAACTCATTTCCTTTAATGTGCACTGTGGTGAGCAGTCCCCAGTCATACATTTCTGTGTCATTGGATGAAGGTCCGGTGATAGTCTCTTGGATCAGCGGACGTCTTCCGGACACGATGTGGTTCAGTGCAGCAAACATGTCTTTTCTTTGAGATTTCGAAAGATACAACAGCTTGCAGACATGTTCGATCAGAGATTGGACCGTTTCCTTGACAGGAGGTTCGGAGATGGTAAAAGTTCTGACTGGGAGGGGTTTTTTGTGCACCCCCTCAGTCCCCAGGTTGAGCTCTACTGATTCGACCTTTTCTTTGAATATGCGCTTCAAAATTTTGCAATCACTCGTGGGATGGCTGACGTATCTATGGAAGCGACAATACCGAGGATTTTCCATGGCCTCTTCAGTTGGTTCCTTCTTGACATAAGGCAATTTGATTGCGCCGTATTGAATCCAGGCATCGAGTAGTTCATTAACTTCTTCCATTGAACAGGGAAAATTAGGTGCTTCTGGATCTTCCGTATGCTGAGGAGGGATTTTCGAATTCTCCTTCTTGTGTGTCTTTGAAGGGGTGGAGGAAGTATGCTTGTGTTTTGGTTCAGCTTTTCGCTTACTCCCTTCCGCGACAACATTTGTTGAATGTTGCGGGTTATACTTCTTTTTGATCAGACGCCTGCTTCCTCGAGTGTCATTTGAATCTTCAGTCTTTGTAGACTTTGTTCTTTCCAAACGAGTGGGTGCAGTGGTTGCTGACCTCTTCGCAGCTTCGTGAAGCTATGAGAAAGTCTGGAATCGAAGGTTTTCTAGCAAGGCCCTGTAGACCGGGAGCATGCCATTGATGCACAATTCCACCAGTTATTGCTCCGTGACGTTTGGGTCATGACAATCCAGGGCTTGGACTCTGAACCTTTTCACATAATCATTGGGATTTTCACTGACCCTCTGAAACATTCTTCCAAGGTCGGAGAGGATGACTTGTTCTGACACGAAGAAGTATTTCCTGTAAAATACATTAACCATTTTTCCCCAATTGTTGATGGTCCCTGGTGTGATGTTGTTATACCATGTGTATGCCCTTCCTTTTGGAGATTTTGAGAATTCCTTGAGACGGACGACATGATTATGTTCATGTTCTTCCAAGGCCTCGATAAAACGAGAGACATGTTCCCGAGCATTGCCAGTTCCATCATACAGGGTGAAAGTTGGAGAAACGTAACCTTTGGGGAGTAGAATCCTCTGCGTAGCGGAAGGATAAAGAGGTTGATGACGATGGTCATGCGATGTCTTTCCTTTTCCATGGTTCTCTAAGAGGTGCTCCAGATCCTTGCGAGTGATGAAATTCGGTGATCCCTTCGCTGATGAGTTGTTTGCAGCAGTTTTGTGGACTTAGTCGTCTTCTACTGTATGGATTGGAATTACTTCAGGACCTTCGTCCGAAGATTTCTCCTTATCCTTTCCCTTCTCTTGAGTTTTCTCTGACATCTTGTCAGTAAGAGTTTTGAGATAATTACACAGCTCCTTCTGTGTAGCAGCCATGTCCATCTGGTTCTTTGCAAGAGTCTCCTGCGCTTTGATAAGATCAGCAATGGTAGGCGGTGGATCTCCTCTGACTTCTTCGGGGTGTCATCCGGACAGTGGATGACCTTCGGCGCGAGGAGGAGTAGTGTCACCACCATCAGTGTTGGAGGTCGGAATTGTCTCCGGGATATCCTGATTATTGTTGTTGCTAGTGCTAGCACGTTTTGTGTTAGGATTTGTAACTGAACCTGACCTGAGATCAACCATCTTGTAAAATTGTGAGATTGCAACATAGAGAATGATCTCCCACTGTGGTCGCCAATCTGTAGATGGGGAAAAACGATTTGCTGGTTTTTAAGGAATTGAGGAGACGACCGTACGGAGGAGACTCCTCGAACCGAGCGAAATGTTAAACCTCACACAGATGCACCATTGCAAAGGGGGTGCTTTAGATTCGAGAGATCAATTTGTAGTACTCCGGCATAAATCAAGATAATGACCGTTCCAGAGTAAATTCGGTCACAAGAGAGGATGGGTTGATCTGTAGGAGGGAAGCTGAGAAATGTGTGGAATCAATGGTAATCAAAGATTGTGGGTGTGTGAATTCTGAATATGTTAAGCTCTGAGTGATTTAAATTGCTCAATTGAGAGTAGTTGCTCAATTGATGAGTTGATGATCTCGTGTTGTCAGTTTGACGTGAGATTGAAGATACTGATGATGCTTCAATCATGATTTAGAGACTTATTTATATTGCTGGAATTTTAGACACCATGATCCCATGAAGTGTGAAAGTTGATGGAATCAAGGAGTGGGGAAGTGGAGATCGTGTTTGAAACCAGTTGCTCAACGTGTGGAGACTTGGTCGATTTTCCACCCACTACCTCGTGAATTCCTTCAACTGTATGCACGACTTGCTCACATTCCATCGTGTGTTTGAACACACGTATCGTAGACCGCCAGACCAAAACCCTAAGTGATATCCCCCCAAAGTGACACGATTGACGTCTCGTGGTATGTTAGTCGATTGATGACTTCGTGGTTTGATAGGATGATGAGTCCATGTAGTTGCTGAGTTGAACATGATGTTCTGAAACTCATGAGTTTAACATGTCGTGAGACAGAGGTATAGTTCTTACGATGAAGTGAACAAGTATTGCTCATTCGATGGATCGTTGAATATTGATTGTTGAACCAATATTCCTTGATTTGAGCAAATATTTATCATCTGCGCAAGTGTTGCTCATGTGATGAATTGTTTGAATATTTGATCGTCTGAGTATGTGTTGCTCATCTGATGGATTATTGGCAGCGTACCAAAAATATTAATTAGAATACTGGTCATCGAACCGAGCATAATTAATAAAATTAATGACCATGAGGTCGTCGTAAAATTATTAAGGCTGGAATCTGGAATGATGATCCTTGGATTCAGAAACCCTAATTTGATCAATTGATGATCAATTCATGGTTCGTCAGAATTTTAACCATGGGAAGAAGGAGGGAGCGACTACATGGGACAGTAGATCAACCATGTAGCCATATGCTCACGTGAGAAAATACGAAGAACTCCTGAAGAGTTGACGATTTGTTGGTGGAAGAATGATTAAATGCTGGCTTAATCATTTATTAAAAAATGCTCGTTTGAGCCTTAGGTGAGAAAACCTAATTAACTATGACGAGGCGAGGCGAGGGACCGACCATGGAGTCATGAAACCGGCCCTGGGTTGTCACGTGACCGCCTGACGATCACTTCATGAAAATCCAAAGTGTTTGGAAGAGTTTTGGACCTAATACGAGCAATTGTGCAAATTAGGTCAAAACTGTGAAAAATTCATGAATTTTGAGAAATTTGATGAATTTTGGGAGTTTCCATGAATTGAAAGAGTTTTCATGAGGTCAAGGAAGCAAAAAATATTAAAGTAATAAAACAAGGGCGTGTGGGACCGTGGAAGGCATTGTCGGCCGGCTAGGGCCCGGTCCCACGAGTTTCCCTAATTTTATAATGATTTTATGAAAAATTCATGAATTTTGAGAAATTTGATGAATTTAGATAGTTTCCATGAACTGAAGGAGTTTTCATGAGTTCAGGGAAGCAAAAAATATTAAAATAATAAAAACATGGGCATGTGGGACCGTGGAGGCGTGGCCGGCCGGCTTGGGCCCGATCCCACGAGTTTTCATAGTTTTTTAATATTTTTTAGGTATTTTGATGATTTGAGGGAATTTTTCCTAATTTGAGAGAAATACCATGAAATCAAGGAATTTGATGAATTCAAGGAAAACTAATAATAAACCAAAGGGGCGTGTGGGACCGGCTAGGGCATGGCCGGCCGACCAAGGCCCGGTCCTACAAGTTTTCATAATTTATATTATTTTATTATTATTTGATGATTTGTGCAAAAATACCATGAAATCAAGGAGTTTTTTCATGAAATTGGAGAAATAATATTAATAATAATAAAATAATAAGGAACCGTGGGTGTGGGCCGGTTGGGACCAAGGCATGTCCGGTTGGCCAATGGTCACGCCCTACACTCCTTTCCTTAATTTTATATTATTTTTTTATGGATTTATGGAAGTACCATGAAACCGAGGAGTTTCTTCGAGACGAAGGAGATTTGATAAAATGAGAGGATTTTCATCAAATCATGGAAAATAATAAAAATGCATTAAAAATATAAAACTGGCATGGGATTGACCACGACACGGTCGGTCGGTCGTGTGTCCGTGCTCCCAGCACCCTGGTCAATATTTTTAATTATTTATTATTTTCTTCTCTATTTTGCATAGGTTCATTGTTTTGTTGTATTTTTGAAATACTCGTTCCTGCGGTGACTGTTAGTGTATCATCGTTGAATACACCTTCACCATTCGAATCGGGGCTTACTTAGAGGTAGCTCAGACGCCCGGTTGTTGATTATTTATTACTAATTGTGGAATTCAGTGGAGAATAATTCACAAAACTGAGTAATAAGATGTTTATTATTAATTCATAGGATCAGCTGAGGATTCAACTACAAATTCAGAATAATAAAGTGAGCATTACCATTCCATGGGATCGTAGATTCGACCATAGAATCAGAGTAATTAAGGTTTATCTATTACCATTTATGAGACCAGTTGTGGATTCGATCATGAAATCGGAGTAATGAGATAATATAATTATTGCTATTCTATGAGACCAAGCTGTGGATTCGATTATAGAATCAGAACAATTGTTATTGGCATTCCATGGGACCATTTGTGGACTCGACCATGGAATAGGAGCAATAATAGATTATTCAGGGAATTCAGTAGTGAATGTCACAGCAGAATCAATCTTAATTAGGAATAATTAACTTTGTGGCTCTATACTAGCAGAGCAAGCTGTCTAGGAGCATTAATTATCCCTATATGAGCTTGTCGGGAAGTCATATCCTTTATATAGTCAGGGTAAACTCGTTGTTTTTTCCTGAAGATGTTATCGCTCTATACTAGCAGAGCAAACTGTCTAGGAGATGTCCATCTCGTGATGCTATATAGAAATAATCACTGAAAGTATTCAGTATTCATGAGATATGTCGTTGTCCAGTCATGAGACTACATATCTACATGTACTCTGAGAGAAAGTACTCTCCGTTGAGAATTCGTTGAGAGACTCATGTCTCGATACTCACGTCTGATTGCTGAATCGGAGTTTCATATAATTATGAGTTTACAAATTTATCCTTTGTAGAAAATCCACCATCTACACACACATTTCTCAGCTTCCCTCCTACAGATCAACCCATCCTCTCTTGTGACCGAATTTACTCTGGAACGGTCATTGTCTTGATTTAGGCCGGAATATTACAGATTGATCTCTCGAATCTAAAGCACCCCCTTTGCAGCGGTGCATTTGTGTGAGATTTAACATTTCGCTCGGTTCGAGGAGTCTCCTCCGTACGGTCGTCTCCTCAATTCCTTAAAAACCAGCAAATCGTTTTTCCCCATCTACACGGTGGAACTTCATCCGACCAAAAGGTATGTGGAGACTTGAACTCATCTTTTCACTCAAAAGTCTATCTACTCTATCTCCTACTCTTGAGACAAAAGTCGTATAAGTATGATAGTTTTCATACATACACATTTGCTATTTCGAGCCGAGTTTACTCGCCTATATTTTTCTCGAAATACGTGTTGGTAAGCTTTTGCTTTAACCATCTTCATCTTTACCCGTGACGAAATTCATGATGACGTTTTAATGTTGAAAATAACTTTGATGACGATAGTCGATTCTTTATGTTTAACGACTGTTATAACAATATAGAAGAATGTTTCAATGATTAAAATGTAGAGTTGAGAATATGTAACCACCTATGGATGTAAGCATATAGTGTGTTCGCACATTAGTGTATAAATCCATGTGCCGGAAACCAAGTGCGTGCATATGTGTGCATGCGGTATTGATGAAGGAGACAGGTTGGGTACACGTACCCGTACGCATACTGGCGGAAGTTCACGTCCGTGAAATTCTGCTGAGTTTGAAGTTTACGAACTCAAAAACCAGTCACCTTTGGTACGCGTACCCGTACGCGTACTGGCGGAACTTTTTCACCCGAAAAAGTCTGCTGAGTTTGGAAACTAAAACCAACTCAAGGTACGCATACTCGTATGCGTACCCAAGCTAGTTATTTCTCAAATCGGTAGTTCATGGACTTAAAACAATAAATTATAAAGAATGCAATCTTTGCAAACCGTGGGTATATTGTCATGAATTGGTTCAAATAAATTAAACCGATTTTGTTTCAATTGTATCTATGTATAAAAACCTAAGCAGTTGAACAACTCTTGGACTAGTTCCTATAAGTCATTTGAACTAGTTATGAGAAAGATGAATACATTGGTCAACCATTTGTGAACCAACCAATGTACGCGTTTAGGTACGGTTACTCAAACCTAAATGAATACATTTCATTTGTGTGTGACAAGCTAAGTTTCGATCTAACGGTGAATATTTAATGCTTTGTTACCAAGGTAACTTAGATTGCAAACTCTGATTGAAAACTATACAAGGAGACGTCTAACAACTGTGCAAAACTAATCCCCACACCTCCTGTGTGAAACTAGTTGGTTTTCTAGATTCGATTCTCCTTTAATCGTAGGTTTCTTCTCGAGACCCTGTCGATTAACGACTTAAAGACTTCATTGGGATTGTGAAGCCAGACGAAACTACTTCTCTTGTAGTTGAGCGATCTGATCTTGCCATTTTCTATTGTATGATTTCAATTGAATAATTGACTTGAGATTATATCTCCGATAGGGAAAGATAAAAAGAAATCACAAATATTTTCGTCTCATCGTTTGTGATCCCGCAATATCTAGTTTCGCTACCATACGATTTAGATTATTGTGAGATGATTGATAATACTAGGTTGTTCTTCGGGAATATAAGTCCGATTTATCAATTGGTTCTTGTTCACCTTGATTTTTATCAAAAGACAGAACAAAACTTTTAGGTTTCTCTGTGGGAGACAGATTTATCTATCCTTGTAGACTTTTCTGTGTGATACATATTTGTTTACTAAAGTCTTCGACTTTGGGTCGTAGCAACTCTTGGTTGTGGGTGAGATCAACTACGGGAATCAAGTGCGTAGTATCCTGCTGGGATCAGAGACGTAAGGAGCGCAACTGTACCTTGAATCAGTATGAGATTGATTAGGGTTCAACTACAGTCCAGACCGAAGTTAGTTTGTAGTAGGCTAGTGTTTGTAGCGGCTTAATACAGTGTGTTATTTAATCTGGACTAGGTCCCGGGGTTTTTCTGCATTTGCGGTTTCCTCGTTAACAAAATTTCTGGTGTCTGTGTTATTTCTATTCTGCATTATATTTTGTTATATAATTGAAATATCACAGGTTATGTGTTGTATCGATCAATTGTGAAATCCAACCTTTGGTTGTTGATTGGAAATTGATTGATCCTTGGATATTGGTCTTTGGTACCATCCAAGTTTATCTCTCTTGTATTTAATCGAGACTCGCAGATTGCTTGAGTAAGATTTAAATCAAGAGATAGAGATATTAACTCCTTGATATACTTTTTATTAAGATTGAATCTGTCTGTCTAGTTGATTCTCTTAAAAGTATATTAGAGTTAGTCCATAAAGATTGCTAATCGAAATATTGGGTGAGGTTGTTAGACCCCCCGCATTTTCAATTGGTATCAGAGAAGGCAGACACGTTCAAGACCTCAAAAGTCTGTGTTTGTAGCGATCTGACTCTATGGACATAGGTGTTATCTCTATTAACGTACCACCAGTCTTGGATGGATCTAATTACTTATGGTGGAAAATTGTTATGCGAGTGTTTCTTCAAGCGCGTGATTTTCAATCATGGGTATATGTTGTTAATGGCTATGATGCTCCCGTTGTTGCAGTAGGTAATGTTAATGTTCCAAAAAATATTGGCGAATACGATGCTGCTGAGATACTTGCCGAAAAGCAAAACTCCGACAGTTTGAATGCCATCATACATGCCATTACCCCAAATTTTCAGCACCATGTGTCAAATTGCACTAGGTCTAAAGATGCGTGGGATATCTTAGAAACCGTATTCGAAGGAAATACTGGTGAAATTGAAGTTATGCTTCAAAACCTTAATTCCGATTGGGAAAACCTTCGTTTGGCAGATGAGGATTCATTTGATGAGTTTAATCACAATGTGTCTGAAATTGTTAATACATCTTTTGCATTGGGTAAGGCTATTCTTGAAAAGGACATTGTGATGAAAATTCTCAGATCGCTGCCATCTAGATACGATTCTAAGAAGCATGCAAAATATAACCTTGATAATCTCTCCATAAATACACTGGTTGGGAAGCTTAAGATCTTTGATCACGATAACTCGTCCAAATCTAAGGATGTTGCGTTCAAAGCACTGAAAGACACAAAATTACTTGATAAAAGTAAAAATGTGTATATCTCTGAAGATGATCACTCTGAGACGGATTCATCAGATGAAGATCTTGACAGATCAGTCTCGATGATCACAAGACAGTTTAGAGATCTTCTGTTGAAGAGAAGTAAACGGTTCTCCAGAGATAAGCCAAAAGCATCAGTCAAACCTCATAATCGTATTCCTCCTAAAAACAGGGACACGGATGAGACTAATGACGAGGATATGCCTCAGTGCTTTAAGTGTAAAGGATTTGGTCATTTTGCAAACGAGTGCCCAAATCGTAGAAAATACACTGGGAACAAAGGTCTTGTTGCGATACTTGACGAGATGTCTGACAATTATGATTCTTATGAAGACAAGAAATCAAGTGTTGCTCTTCTGTCTGAAAATATTGATTTTGATAATTGTAGCAATACATACATCAATCATGATAATCTTTTAGAAGAAATCCCAATCAAGATGGAAGAATCAATTGACCCGTCTTTTGGAAACCCTTTGCTTAATGTTTTAGGATCTAATTTGTGCCTAGCAGCTTGCGTTTTAAAGGCCCTGAACCATCCTTTGCGTTGACATGCTCCTATTGTTCTCTCAAGGGACATGAATTTTCAAAGTGTTTCAAGTACAAACACAAGATGAGATATGTCAACAAGCTTCAACGAAGAGCAGATCGTCTAGCCAATAAGCTTAAACTCGCGGAGAAAACAACTAAGGTATGTAAGATCTTGTCCTCTTCGAAGAGACTAGTTTCCAAAGAAAGATATAGACCATTAGAAAGGAAAACCTGGTCTAAACATGCGGAAAGCCAGAGTTCCATTGATTCCGTACAAAAGGGTCATGGTGGAAAAATCATTGTTGACCACAGCACAACCTGATTGTGTTGTTTTTGTGCATCTTGTCTCATGTGCCTGTTCAAAAGAGACAAGATCTTGCAACCTCATGCTTTAAATTTAAAAAAATATATATAATATTTTATTTTATTTTGCTTTGAGTTGTTTGGCCTTGAAATTTCTTCATATCACTATTGATATTGGAAGGGACTTTCCAAAAGAAGAGGGTTATTATCGACAATTACGCTCTTTATAGGGTTGTGAGTTGGACGTGTACGAACCTGTTTAAAGGTTTCGAATCCCTACATTCCTTTTTCCTTCTCTGATATTCTTTATATCTTAAGTTGGACATGGTAAAATTATGATTCTGATCAAGACAAGAAATCAAGTGTTGCTCTTCTGTCTGAAAATCTTGATTATGATAATTGTAGAAATACATATATAAATCTTGATAATCTTTTAGAAGAAAGCCCAATAAAGATGGAAGAATCAATTGACCCGTCTTTTGGAAACCCTTTGCTTAATGTTTTAGGATCTAATTTGTGCCTAGCAGCTTGCGTTTCAAAGGCCCCTGAACCATCCTTTGCGTTGACATTCTCCTATTGTTCTCTCTAGGGACATGAATTTTCAAATTGTTTCAAGTACAAACACAAGATGAGATATGTCAACAAGCTTCAAAGAAGAGCATATCGTCTATCCAATAAGCTTAAACTCGCGGAGAAAACAGCTAAGGTATGTAAGATCTTGTCCTCTTCTAAGAGACTAGTTTCCAAAGAAAGATATAGACCATTAGAGAGGAAAACCTGGTCTAAACATGCGGAAAGGCAGAGTTCCATTGATTCCGTACAAAAGGGTCATGGTGGAGAAATCATTGTTCACCACATCACAACCTGATTATGTTGTTTTTGTGCATCTTGTCTCATGTGCCTATTCAAAAGAGACAAGATCTTGCACACCTCAGGCTTTAAATTTAAAAAAATTATATATTAATATTTATTTTTTTGCTTTGAGTTGTTTGGCCTTGAAATTTCTTCATATCACTATTGATATTGGAAGGGACCGATTTGCCAAAAGAAGAGGGTTATGATCGACAATTCCGCTCTTTATAGGGTTGTGAGTTGGACGTGTACGAACCTGTTTAAAGGTTTCGAATCCCTACATTCCTTTATCCTTCTATGATATTATTTATATCTTAAGTTGGACGTGGAAAAATTATGATTTTGATGAACACAAGAAATCAAGTGTTGCTCTTCTGTCTGAAAATATTGATTTTGATAATTGTAGCAATACATACATCAATCTTGATAATCTTTTAGTAGAAAGCCCAATCAAGATGGAAGAATCAATTGACCCGTCTTTTGGAAACCCTTTGCTTAATGTTTCAGGATCTAATTTGTGCCTAGCAGCTTGTGTTTCAAAGGCCCCTGAACCATCCTTTGCGTTGACATGCTCCTATTGTTCTCTCAAGGGACATGAATTTTCAAAGCGTTTCAAGTACAAACACAAGATGAGATATGTCAACAAGATTCAACGAAGAGCAGATCGTCTAGGCAATAAGCTTAACCTCGCGGAGAAAATAGCTAAGGTATGTAAGATCTTGTCCTCTTCAAAGAGACTAGTTTCCAAAGAAAGATATAGACCATTAGAGAGGAAAACCTGGTCTAAACATGCGGAAAGGCAGAGGTCCATTGATTCCGTACAAAAGGGTCATGGTGGAAAAATCATTGTTCACCACAGCACAACCTGATTGTGTTGTTTTTATGCATCTTGTCTCATGTGCCTGTTCAAAAGAGACAAGATTTTGCACACCTCAGGCTTTAAATTTTAAAAAATATATATATATAATATTTATTTATTTTTTGCTTTTAGTTGTTTGGCCTTGAAATTTCTTCATATCACTATTGATATTGGAAGGGACTGATTTGCCAAAAGAAGAGGATTATTATCGACAATTCTGCTCTTTATAGGGTTGTGAGTTGGACGTGTACGAACCTGTTTAAAGGTTTCGAATCCCTACATTCCTTTTTCCTTCTCTGATATTCTTTATATCTTAAGACTGCTTGTTGAAGTTGAATTGTGAACTCCTCTCACACAACTTCTTTATGGATACTTTAAGTATCATGTCTTCAGATGGAAAAGATATCACTATGATTGTTAAGCCATCAATCACCAAGGAAAAAAAATAATCTCAGGTGTCTCTATCCTTGAAAATAAAAAGAAGGAATGTGAGGAAGCCAAGGACAGTTCCTTCTAACTCTCAGAAATTCTCTGATGTTCTTGATGAGTTGAAAGAGACAAGAAAGGAGATTCGACAAATAAAGGTTTGTGTGTTAAGATATTTAGAAATTTAGAAGGACCTGGTTCGACATCTTCAGTCAAGACGGTTTGTTGGTATTGACTCCTTCCTCCACGAACCCTATGTTCCAATGGTTGTTGACGACAAGGAGTTCGAGAACAATACAGAATTTCACAAAGATATCAATGTCTAGAAAGTCTTCTTATGAGAATTTATTTCTTATGTTTTAGGAAGAATAACTAGAGCTTGGAATAACCATTATTGCGATTACACATAGCTCTGTCCAACGTTTTCATCTTCATGTTTTTAGGTTTATTTATTTAAATTCTAAAATTATTTGGAAGATGATTTTTGCAGTATTAATCTTTATGGTTTTATATATTGCAATATGTTATGGGATATGTGTGTTTGCGTCCGTGAACTATTATTGTCCCATATGATGTCAAAAGTTGCCTCTTTTATATGTCGATATGCATGTATTGATACAAGATCGATAAACTTTTGACAAACAAAAGTTAAGCCTATTATGTTAATTATTGATGGAAGATAGGTAAAAATCTTTTGTTTACAAGGATTATGCCTATTGCATGTCATTGTGCAAATAGTGATGGAAAATAGAATGAGTCCTTGTATATGCCGCAGTATTGATCATTCCATGATCCATATTTTATGTGTATACTGCAATGCTCCATAAGTTTTTCTTGTGTTAAGCATAAGACGATTGAGTTAATCATTCTTTTATGGTGAACTTAGTCGTAGCTCCGCCAGTTCTCTTATGTCGAGCATTTCCAACTAGATTAATCATAGATTCGTTTGTGGTTATTTTGGTTGTGTATTCCGATTAAATTAATCATGGGTTCTCTTGTGGTTAGTTTAATTGCGAATTTTGGATATAGAAAATCATTTCTTTATGGTTTTTGGTGTCCAATAAAATCCTTCTTTTCTTGTAAAAGTAAGGTCGCTCTTTTTGTTCTCTTGGGAATGACATCAAATGGGGGAGAGTTCTTTTGAATTTGTGCTTAATTTCCATATCTTATTGGGGAGTGCAGCTGTGGAATTATTTAGGGGTTATCTTGTATCTTTATAAACTCCTTGATGAATGCATTTAGCCTCGGCTTTATGATTGCATCTAAACAAGTTGATATGTACTTTTCTTTGGTCTTGAATCGTCTTCGTGAAAATTTCATTAGGATCCCGTTTTCGTACCTTTGCCAATTTTATTGACAAAAAGCGGGAGAATTATTATGTAGTTTACACTACAAATACATATGATTTACGTGCTTTACGGGCCATTATGTAAGGGGGAGTGGTTTTCATGTTGATACGAAAGTATTGACTAAGGGGGAGTGCTACATATCACCATAGTATTGTTTTCGAAGTTGTGATATGAGAACTTTGATGTTGTGTAATAATACTATGACACTGTATAACAATGATCGAGAGCTTTTTTTTCTCAGTGTTATGGCTACGGAACTTCAACAACTATGATGCTGAATTGAACATCTATGGAATCATGGGAGTACTTGGAAAAGACGAAGTTTTCAAGTAATGTTGAAGCACCAAGGAGATCAAGCATGTGCACGAGAAGCTACAAAGTTTTATTTATTTTGTAATCCATATGTGTTGATAGTTTTGTCACCAAAATTGACAAAGGGGGATATTGTTAGAGCATTGCTTGGTCAAACTCGCATGCGTTGCTATCTCAAGCATGTTTGTCAATTTTAGTGATCAAAACTATATGTCTTGATTTCTAGTATACTTATGACTAAGTCTCAGTCTAGGATAGTTAGGAGTAGTTGAGCTCCAGACTCAATGGCGATTATCTTGCAAAGACGAAGAACTACTCAAGGAACTGGTGGATCTTCATCCGACCAAAAGGTATGTGGAGAATTGAACTCATCTTGTCACTCAAAAGTCTATCTACTCTATCTCCTACTCTTGAGACAAAATTCGTATAAGTATGATAGTTTTCATACATACATATTTGTTATTTCGAGTCGAATTTACTCGCCTATCTTTTTCTCGAAATACGTGTTGATAAGCTTTTTCTTTAACCATCTTCATCTTTACCCGTGACGAAAGTCACGATGACGTTTCAATCTTGAAAATAGCTTTGATGACGATAGTCGATTATTTATGTCTAACGACTGTTATAACATTATGGAAGAATGTTTCAATGATGAAATGTAGAGTTGAGAATATGTAACCACCTATGGATGTAAGCATATAGTGTGTTCGCACATTAGTGTATAAATCCATGTGCCGGAAACCAAGTGCGTGCATATGTGTGCATGCGGTATTGTTGAAGGAGACAGGTTGGGTACGCGTACTGGCGGAAGTTCACGTCCGTGAAATTCTGCTGAGTTTGAAGTTTACGAACTCAAAAACCAGTCACCTTAGGTACGCGTACTGGCGGAACTTTTTTACCCGAAAAATCTGATGAGTTTGGAAACTAAAACCAACTCAAATCTGGTAGCTAAGGTACGCATACCCGTACGCATACCCAAGCTAGTTATTTCTCAAATCGGTAGTTCATGTACTTAAAATAATAAATTATGAGTAATGGAATCTTTGAAAACCGTGGGTATATTGTTCATGAATTGATTCAAATGAATCAAACCGATTTTGTTTCAATTATGTATATGTAAAATGATCTAAGCAGTTGAACAACTCTTGAACTAGTTCATATGAGTCATTTGAACTAGTTATGAGAAAGATGAATACGGTTAATATGAAAGCACTCATATGGCTAACCATTGGTCAACCATCTGTGAACCAACCAATGTACGCGTTTAGGTACGGTTACTCAAACCTAAATGAATACATTTCATTTGTGTGTGACAAGCTAAGTTTCGATCTAACGGTTGAAATATATTAGCTTGGATAAATCAGGTTTTTCATCTAACGGTGAATATTAAATGCTTTGTTACCAAGGTAACTTACCCTGATTTGAAAATATATAATGAGACGTCTAGTAATTAGAAAAACTAATCCCCACACCTCTTGTGTGATACTAGTTGGTTTGCTAGAGTCGATTCTCCTTTAATCGTAGGTTTCTTCTCGGGACCTAGTCGATTAATGACTTAAAGGCTTCATTGGGATTGTGAAGCCAGATAAAACTACTTCTCTTGTAGTTGAGCGATCTGATCTTACCATTTTTTATCGTACGAGTTCAAGTGAATAATTGACTTGAGACTATATCTCCGATAGGGAAAGATAAAAAGAAATCACAAACATCTTCGTCTCATCGTTTGTGATTCCGCAATATCTAGTTTCGCTACCATACGATTTAGATTATTGTGAGGTGATTGTTAATACTAGGTTGTTCTTCGGGAATATAAGTCTGGTTTATCAATTGGTTCTTGTTCACCTTGATTTTTATCAAAAGACGGAACAAAACTTTTAGGTTTATCTGTGGGAGACAGATTTATCTATCCTTGTAGACTTTTCTGTGTGATATAGATTTGTTTACTAAAGTCTTCGACTTTGGGTCGTAGCAACTCTTAGTTGTGGGTGAGATCAGCTAAGGGAATCAAGTGTGTAGTATTCTGCTTGGATCAGAGACGTAAGGAGCGTAATTGTACCTTGAATCAGTGTGAGATTGATTAGGGTTCAACTACAGTCCAGACCGAAGTTAGTTTGTAGTAGGCTAGTGTTTGAAGCGGCTGAATACAGTGTGGTGTTCAATCTGGACTAGGTCCCGAGGTTTTTCTACATTTGCGGTTTCCTCGTTAACAAAATTTCTAGTGTCTGTGTTATTTCAATTATGGTGACACGGGCATGCTTCCTTGACCGACCAAGGCCGGCCTTAAGGCTTGCAAGGAGCGGTCCCACAGTTTTTCATAATTTTGACTTAATTTGCTCAATTGCTCATATCGGGTCCAAACTCTTTCCAACCGACTTGGAATTTGCTCAAACGACCAACTGCTGGTCCCACGACCACCAAGAGCCGGTTTTATGTCCTCTTAGTCGGTCCCTCACTTTTCCATAATTAGGTTTTATCACCTAATGCTCAATCGAGCAATATTTCAATAAATGATGAAACTGACATTTAATCATCATTCTTTCACCAACTGGTCAACTCAGGACCCTGGTGCACGCTCACTTGAGCACTTGGACACCACATGGACGTCCGTCATCCCATGTGGTCGGTCCCTCTATCACTCATGAACTATTTTCAGCAATTCATCAATTGACGAACGATTGATCAGAAATTAGGGTTTCGAACAAACGCTCCACGAATTCATCATTCTGAGCAAGTTCAAACACTAATGGATTTATGTTGATCCAAAAATCAACATCTGGATTAACTATATAGTATTCAGTAGTCTACCAATATTTTAATTAATATTTTATTGGGTCACGTCACCAATAAATAATTTGTCGAATTGAGCAATACTTGCTCAGTTGCTGATCCAACTATCAATGTTCAGTAATTTATCAATAATTCGTCGAATTGAGCAATACTTTCTCAGTTGCTTGAATATTGATCCAACTATCAATATTCATTAATTTATCAGTAACTCGTCGAACTGAGCAATACTTGCTCAGTTGCTCAAATATTGATTCAGCTATTGATATCAGATGCTCAGTTGCTCGAATTTACAATATTTTCTCAGACGAACAATATCTAAGAACGTCTAACATGTTCAATCCATGAACCATCGAGCATTCGATCACTCATGCTCGACTCAACAAAACTTAGACTCATTGTCTGATCAGTTAACAACTGACTAATAAAATACACGTCTGTCATGCAGACTCCACGATCCGTGAGACATGAATCACGTCACATGGGGGGATATTAATTAGGTTTTGGTATGGCGGCCTACGGCACGTGGATTCATACATGATGAGAAATGTGAGTAAGTCGTGCAAACAGTTGAAGGAGTTAGCAAAGTAGTGGGTGAACGGTTAACCAAGTCTCCGCACGACTTGGAACTGGTTTCACCACGATTTCCCACTTCCCCACTCTTTCACTCAAGAAACCGTCACACTTACAGGGATCAAGGTTTTACCATTCTGACAATATAAATAAGTCTATGGATCCACGATTGAACAACAACAATTTTTTCGAGCAATCACTCTCAGAAATTCCATTAATCGACCAAAACTTATTCGAACTCAACATTCAGCAGTTCATCAATTTTGCAGAAACCTTCAACACATCCACAATCCTTGATCATCATTGATCACACACAATTCTTAGCTTCCCTCCTACAGATCAACCCATCTCCCTTTTGTAACCGAATTGACTCTGGAACGACCATTGACTTGGTTTAGGCCGGAGTCCTACAGATTTATCTCTCGAATCTAAGCACTCCCTTTGCAGTGCATCTGTGTGAGGTTAAGCAGTTTGATCGGTTGAGGAGTCCCGTCCGCACGCTCGACTCTCCACTTTCCTAAAAAACCAGCAAATCGTTTTTCCCCATCTACAGCTGGCACTCGAGAGAGCTAATAATGCTGCTAAGGTTGCTGAGGACAGGCGTAAAGCTGCTGATTCTGCTCTGGATGCTGAGTCTTCCAAAGCCATAGGTTCATTCCTTCTTTCCCTTAGCTTTGTTGTTGTTCTTGTTCGGTTGCATAGTCCTAAGAAAACCTTCGCCTGCCAGCTGGTAGCTCTGGTGAGCTTAGATATCTCCGGGACCAAGTAGCCAAGTTAACCTCCAATGTTTGGTATTATCAGAAGAAGTCTGATAGGTTGATGAACGTAAATGTCCATAATGAAGCCCAACTTTCCCTTGAATCTGCTCATAACTCGAATTTAGTGAAGCAGATGGCTTTGCTTCATAAAGAATGTGACGAAGCCCTTAATTGGAAGGAGAGTCTCATTTTAAAGAAAAAGGAGGATATTTCCTTAGTTGAGAGACGCCTCTTATCCCAAGAAATTATCCGCAAAAAAGTTTCATGCGGATTTCGAAGATGCCTGTGCCTCTTTAGCTAACGTTAATGCAGAACGTAACGTCTTGTCTTCTGAGGTCTGTTCTCTTAAGAACAAACTTATTGAGGCTGACTCCGAATCATCTTCCATGTCTCATGCCTCTTTGATCAAGAAATTTGAAGAGTTAGAAAATGTTTACCAAGTTCTATCCTCAGAGAATGCTTCGCTCCGGATAGATGTTGATGACCTCCGGACTGAGCGTGATACCCTTGTGGAAGATATCGAGGCCGCTGAGGTGGATCTTGCTGAGGCTCAGCATAGTTTAGAACAATCCCTTATCCATGCAGGAGGTAGCTTAGGGTCCTTATATTCCAGCATCATCCTTTGTATCTTTTGTTGTTTCCCCTTATTTCTTACACCCTTCATATTCGCAGGTCTCCAGGAGCAGCTGGTGGGTGAAAATGCCAAGATCAACCGTCTTGAAGGCCAAATATCTTCGCTGGAGATATTCGCCAGTTTGATGTTGCTGCTAAGTTCAAGGCTGAGGCTCTCCAGCGAGCTAACGATCAGCCTAGTGCTCAGATGACAAAGCTTCATCAAAATTCTGCTTCGAATTTGGCGGCTCAGTCTGCTCAGATGAAGGCGCAGTTTGAAAAGTCGGCTATCGATTATACTAATGATGCATTTGCAGAGGCCGAGATCCAAGCTAAGGGTGTGGTCTTTCCTCATATCTCTTATCCTTGATCCTGTCGTGTCCAGTCTATCTTAACTTAACTCTTTGTTATATGTTCCCCCAGCTGAGGGGCTTTTGTGTCGTCTCCTTTCCTTGAAACAATGCTTCGTGATGGTTTGAATCTTTTCTATCTGCAACTTTTAAGACATGTTAGTCATATTTTGGTAACATTATTATTGTACCTATATTATTTCATGAATATTTTGTTTGTAGACATGTTGTGTCTAGATGATTGCACATTGAAGTCATCACTAGGTGCTAAGGTATGTTTAACCTTGGGTGGAACATTCATCGTCCTACCTAAGTATCCTTTGGACAGAAGGTACCGTGGTGGTGAGGGCTCCTACATGGGCAATAGTCTTCATGTAACCCTACGCGTTCAGCGATAGCTGCTTTACTTCGACAAGGTATCTCTATAGGGGATATCTTACTTTTTTTCTTATTGCCTCATGAATGGAGCTATCACTCTGAGGATCCGGGTATTGACATATGCGCAGTTATGTCTTTCCTTGCCTCATCATCAATCCTGACGGAGGGTGTCTATTCTAACCCAATTTGTACCTAATCAAAAATTGACTTTCTCTTAACAAAAATTTTCTTTCATTGATTAGTAAGGTTCATAATACCTTTGATCAGGGAAAGAACATGGTGGGATATTGCCCGTTCCCTTCTTCTCTTGAGTGATCACCATTCTCTTGCGGGTAGTAATTTTTTAGGTGCATTGCATTCCAAGGGTATTTTAATACTTCACCTTTGAGGGTCCTTAGGTAGTATGACCCTTTTCCAGCGATGTCGTGTATGATGTAGGGCCCGTCCCACGTCGGAGCTAGCTTGCCCAACTCCTTCTTTCTTAGATATGGTGGTATCTGACGTAATACGCATTCTTCGAACACAAAGTTTCTAGGGATGACCCGTTTCTTGTATTCGCGAGCTAGCCTTCGTTGATAGTTTACCATATTTTGCAAAGTCATTTCCCGCCTTTCTTCAAGATCATCGAGCTTTTCTAGCATTAGGTCTGTCGTTAGGTTCTTCTCCCATGCCTCCATTTTTTTTTGTTGGAAGTATTATCTCCGTTGGGATGACCGCTTCGGCTCCGTAGGTTAGCAAGAATGGAGTTTCTCCCGTGGCCGCCCTTCTTGTAGATCGGTAGGCCCATAGGACATTGTGCAGTTGTTCACACCATCTTTTCTTGTATGCTCCTAGATTTTTCTTCAAGTTCATCGTTATTGTCTTGTTAGTCGCCTCCGCTTGTCCATTGCTCTTAAGGTATATAGGAGTGGACTTTTTTTTTCTGAATGTTGAAAGTATCGAACAACATATATATGTTCTTTCCTTGCAACTGCTTGCCATTGTCAGAGACTATGGCGGCTGGTATTCCGAACCTGCATATGATTTGTTCAAACAAGAACTTAAAGACATCTGTGTCCCTAATTCTTTCCAAAGCCTTTGCCTCCACCCACTTGGTGAAGTAATCCTTAGCCACAATAAGGTATTTTCTCTTCGAGGTTCCCTCTATCAAGGGTCCGACAATATCAACCCCCCACTTGAAAAATGGCCAAGGGATGATTACTGAGTTGAGCTCCGTTGTTGGTGCTTTAATTTTCCTGGCAAAGCGTTGACATCTCTCACAACGCTTAGCCACGTTCTTTGAATCTTCGTCCATGGTTAACTAGTAATATACTTGTATTTTGTCTTTGTCTTCCAAGGACCTTCTTCCACTGTGATTGCCGGCATCTCCACTATGTATATCATGGAGTATCCTTATGCCTGCAGTTCGTGAGAGGCACCGTATCATAGGTCCAAGAAATGACCTTCTATACAGTATTCCATCACGCAGGATGTACATTTCTGCTTTCGATTCGAGTGTTCGAGCCTCCTTGACATATGCTGGCAAGGTACCTTTGTCAAGGTATTGGTGAATTGGAATCCTCCAATAATCCTCCGCTTCGTTCTCGTTGTCTTCGTTGTCTTTTTCCGACATAGGTTGATCTTTGTCAGATTCTTCGACTTCGTTGTTTGGCTCTTCTTCGTCTTCTTTTCCTTTCTCAGCTTCTCTCATGGATCGAGTTTGAACGACCATAGCCTCCTCAACTCCTAAGATTGGTCCTTCTATCGAAGGCTCATATATCCTTCCAATTTGCACGGAGGTGGTATTTCTGTCCCTTAGCATCGATGATATGAATGCTAAGGCATCTGCGTATCTGTTATCTTTTTGACAGACATGTCTGAATGTAACGTTGTTGATTTTTGACGCATGCTCCTGTGCTAGCTTTAGGTACGAAGATAGTACTGGATCCAAAGTTTGATATTTGAGCTCGATTTGTCTAATGACTAACTATGAGTCACTAGTCAAACGAACATTAGATAAGCCTAGCTCCCGTGCCAAGTGCAGACCATGTATGAATGCCTCGTATTCTGTGATGTTATTAGTATATTGTTCGAATTCTAACTGAAGGCATAGATGAGTCGGTTTCCGGTAGGGGTTGTTATTACAATCCCTATGCCTGCTCCCTCTCCATTGGAGGAGCCATCTACGAATATCTCCCACCTCCGTGAATTCTGAGGTTGCAAGAGGTCTTCTGGTTCTTGCTTGTCTTCCTCCATTCCTGGGATGTCATTTATCTCCGCTTCGTCGTTGAGAGGTAGGTCCGCTAGAAAGTCTGCTAAGATTTATGATTTCTCAGCCTTCCTTGTTTCAAAGATTATGTGGAACTGCTTGATCATGGCATTCCATTTTGCCACCCTTCCAATTTTCTCCGTGCTGTCGAGGATTTCACTTATCTGAGCCTTTGAGAAGACTCGTATGGTATGTGCGTCGAAATATATCCTTAGCTTATGTGTTGCCACTACTAAGACATATATAAGATGCTCCACCTTGGTATAATTACACTCCGCTGAACTGAGTGTTTTGATGATGTAGTATATGGGCTTTTCTTCTTTTCGTTGGTCCCGTACCAATACTACGCTCACAGCGTAGCTTGTTGCTGCTAAGTACAAGGTGAGAATTTCACCTGGCTCTGGCTTCTATAGGATGGGTACCGAAGTCAAATATTCTTTGATTTTTGGAAGGCCTGCTCGCACTCCGTGGTCCACATGAACCTGCTTCCTTTCCTTAGTGTATCGAAAAATGCTTTGCATTTATCTGATGATCTTGTTATGAATCTTCCCATGGAATCTAAGATTCCATTTAGCTTTTGTACTCCTTTTAGTGTTTGTGGATATGGAATTTCCATTACTGCTCTGACCCTTTCGGGGTCCACTTCTATTCCTTGCTTAGTTACCAAGTATCCTAGGAATTTTCCTGAGGTTACTCTGAACGTGTATTTCTCCTGGTTTACCTTCAAGTGAAAGCTTCTCATGGCTTCGAATATTTTCCTTAGGTCTGATAGGTGGTGTTTTTCCTCTTTGCTCTTGACAAGCATATCGTCCACGTAGACCTCCAGTATCTTGCCTATCCACGGCTTAAAGATTTTATCTACCAATCGCTGGTATGTTTCCCCCGCGTTCTTTAGTCCAAAAAGCATCCTTGTATAACAATGCAAGCCTCGTAGGGTAAAGAACGCAGTATGCTCCTGGTCTTCTTCTGCAAGGGCAATTTGGTTGTAACCTGAGTATCCATCCATGAAGGATAGCCTCTGGTGACCTTCTGCTGCATTGACCAGTTGGTCAATATTTGGCAGCGGGTAGCTGTCTTTGGGGCATGCTTTGTTGAGATTGCTAAAGTAGATGAAAATGCATACGCCTCCGTTTTTCTTGGGCACAATCACCATGTTGGATATCCACGTGGGATACTTGACTTCTCGTATGAATCCCGCGGTTAGTAGCTTTTGTAACTCCTTTTCTAACGCTTCGTGGTAGATGTCTGCCACCTTACGGATGCGTTGCTTGAATGGTGGTATTTCTGGTTTGAGCCGAAGGTGGTGGGACACCAAATTCGGGTCCCAGGCATGTCTTCCATTGACCACGCAAAGACATCTGCGTAGTCCCTTAGAAGCCTTTGTAGTTGCATCTCCTCTTCCTCTTCAAGTAAAGTTCCGATGTTGATCATTTTTGGTTCCGCCTCCGTTCCGATGTTGATTTTATTTGTTGGTTCCACCGGTGAGAAGGTTTTTTTTCTGAGGACGTTGAGGAGTGCTTTTCTGTAATTGTCATTTGGCAGAGACGTTCGCCCCTAGCGTGGCGGAGGTGCTCGTCTCCGGAACTGAGGTGGCTTCGGGTATTGAGAAGGCTTCGTCCTTCACTTCTTTAGTGTTTTCCCTTCGTCTTTTTCTTTCGTGCTGCTGGGTAGCAGCTCTTTCTTCGTTGAGTCTGACTTCTTCCAGATTGCATAGCCTTGCGTCTTGCGGGTCACCTTTGATTTCAATTTCACCCATGGGTGGAGGGAACCGAAGGTACTGATGATATGTCGAAGTTGTTCCTCGTAATCTATGAACCCATAGTATGCCCATGATTACATTGTAGGGCGAGGGTGCTTCCACCACACAGAACCTTGTATTAGTTACTAAGGGTCCTGCAAGTACCTGCAAGATAATTTCTCCTTTTGGTCTAGAGACTGCTCCATTGAAACCGTATATTGTGCAAGTGGAAGAGTCCATATGCTCCGTTGTCAAACCCATGTGTAGGTAGGGTTCGTAAAACAATACATTTAACGAGCTTCCCCCGTCAACGAGGACCTTCGTAACGTTCCATCCATGTATTGGAAGAGTGATCAAAAGTGGATCATTGTGCATTTCGACCTCCTGATTGACGTCTTTTGTTAAGAATGTTAATGGTGTGGCCATCCATTCTTCCCAAGTGATAGTAGGTGGTCCGCTTAGTTGAACACCTCGTGGGTTTCTAAATTTCTTCTTTTTCGTGCTAACTCGAGGATGTCTTCGAGCAGTTCTTCTTGATCTTCGCTGTAGAAGGTGATCATGTTGATGTATTTGCCATCCTGAGGTAATTCTACCCTTTTCTTCGGGGCGACCTCGGTTTCAGTCGGTTGTATCTGTACGTACTCCATGAATTTTCCTTCGTCTATGAATCTCTGAATCACATTCCGCAGATGGTAGCACGTGTCAGTTTTATGCCCGTAGTACTGGTGATACGCACAGTATTCCTTGGCCTCCTTCGTTTTTTCTCTTCCTTTTCCTCTTTTTCCATCTCCGTATTTGGATATTTTGTCTCGAGAGCTGGTTCTTCCCCCGGCTTCGTTTTGTCCCTTAGGTATCTCCAGAATTTTTTCCATAGAGTTGGTCCGTTGTAGAGATGTTGTCGCCTTTTATTGGCCCTGGGGTTGTCCTTCTGGATTTCTTAAAGTCGGATGTAGCGATCTTGGACAACCCTAAGTTCTCCTTCGGAATCAAGGGATCAGTTGTGGAGTTCCACGAAGATGGATGAGGTCCTATCAAGTCCGTACTTATAGCAATTAATGTTAATTTCTGGATTGACTTTCCCGATTGCTTGGCATGTCTTCTGCGACCTATCTGTGTATTGCATCAATGTTTTGTGGGGTCCGATAGCTAAAGAAAATAGCCTATCTAACCCTGCCTTTATTGGTTTGTTGTACATGTATGTCTCCAAGAACACCGTAGACAATTGCTCAAAAGATTCAATTGAGTTTGCTGGTAAATTGTCATACCAGGCCAATGCTGATCTCGTTAAGCTTGCAGGGAATTACCTACAAAGTACTACCTCATCTTTTCCCAATGGTAGAGGACATGATTGTAATACCGTAGGTGGGCTGCAGGATCTGAGGTACCGTTGTATGCCTTGAACGTAGGTACCGGGCACTTCATAGGGATGGGTTCCCTCAAAATGCGAAAAGAAAATGGAGATGTGGTCGCCTCTTGTAGCACTTCTTCTAGTCTTGCACCTGTGTGGACGATTTTTAGGCCTTTTATATCCTTCCGCATTTTCTCCATATGCTCCATAACCATGTTCACATTGTGAGCATCTTTGGAAAATGCCTCATCGTAGTAGGACTAAGAGGGATTGTATGTTGGATCCGTCTCAACTGGATCGTGGCGTGTTCTCCTGGCTCCCCATGCTGGGTTAGCCTTTGGTGGGTTAAGATCCACCCTTCGTCTTCCTGAGATAGCTTCATTCTCACGCCTCTTTAGCGGAGGGTGAGTTTGGGAACCTTCGATTTGTATGTCTAGCATATCCTTTAGATTCTGGTTCTCTTGGGCCATCACGTGCATTGTATCCTCATGCTCTTTGTTTCGGAGTTGCAAGGCTGCTACTTGTGCTGCCATTTGATCTTCATTATGGATTCCACCGCCCGGAGGAGTGTTGTCGGCCGTATCCTCAGAGTCCTCCACTTCTTCGTCGAGGATCGGCGCATCGGGATCTATCTGGATTGGAGTTAGGTTTCCCAACCCTCGTCCCGTAGGAACTAAGGTTTTGGGTAACCCTGCGTTGGCCGCAGGTGGCTGCTTGACATTGGGATGCTCCGATAATAGCATGCCATAAAGTGGTTGAGCTCCCAATGTTTTCCCCATCCCTTCAGCAGGAATATGTGGTTTGTTAGCAATCGTCCTTCGTGCTATTTCACTTTTCCCGTCCTCTGCTTCCGTTCGTTGATTTGCTTGAGATGGCTTTTGAGATCTTTCTCGTGTGACTGCTAGTCATGAGCTTGTTGGTACATCACTTGGTTTCTGCATGCCTTCGGTTTTTGTTATCCTGCAGTCACAGAAAAACGACAAAAATCTGCTACTTGGGTTCCTTCGTCAAAAGTGGAAATTAATGCTTTGACACTGAAGACGGTTAAACATCTTTTTTCAGAAAAAGGACAGAAATGACGTTTGGAAAAACGGGTATTAAATTTTTATGACACCCTTGGAAGAAACAACCTTAAACGTTGAAAACCAATTTAAAAAGAGGTATCAGATCTCCCAAAAACAGGGTTATTAAATGCTTTAGAAGATCTTTTTCCTTAAAATCTCACTGAGATTCCTCTGCAGTTTGAGGTAGTCAGATCTAAAAGATGCTTTGTCGGAAAAGGTTGTTTTAGTACAAAACAAAAGTTTTAACGTTTTGTGAGTATGTTTTTGTGAAAACTTTTGTAGATCTGTGAGATTGCTAGTCTTTAGAGGATATGAACTCAAAGAAATTGCGAAAATAACGGACGAACCAATCACTAGAGAGTGAGATTCATCGTTGCTGAACTCAGATATCTTTGTTTAAGAAGATGCTAAGTAAAGTAAATGACGGAATAATTAAAAAAAAACTCAAGATGGTGAGCAAAACCTTCTAGCGCCAAACTGTGATTACTCGTTTTCCCATAGTCTACGTAATGTATACAGCTCAGAGAATCAGATACTAAGTAGTATTGATGCCTCTGTTGAACTGATAATGCTAAGTAGTAAAAGATACTCAAGATCACAACAATAACTAAGAAGACAAAGATAATGTAAATGGCTAAGTTATCATGAGACACAAGAGATTACGTGGTTCGACTTTCTTTTACGTCCACGGGGTAATGAGTGATTTTTTTGTATTGTCATGATGGTTACAAAGATCTTAAATGCTTCCCAAAGTAATAGAGAGAACTCAAGTTGAAGTAAATACTTAAGTTCTTAACATTAAAGAGGTATAAGCTTAAGACTAGATCTTCTCTCCTAGGTATTGAATGCCCTTAGTTTGTTGGTGAGGCTTGGTATTTATAGCCCCTTCTGCTCCAAGTATATCTTTGCTGCCTCTGGGTCCATCGTTTCCTGATATACCTTTAGTACAGATGGTACCTTCGTTCACCGCATGCTTTCTCCAGTCGAACTCGGCCACCTCAGCTGACCCACGTTCCTTCGGGAAATTCTCATCCTTAGTATAGATTGTACTTTCGTTCACCTCCAGCCTCTGCCTATCGAGTTCCGTCACATCATCTCTCTCCACGTGCCTTGAATATGAGTGTAGATAAGAGATTTGTGCATTTAATGCTGATTAGATATGTCATCTACCTTTGTCCCTTCGCCAGCTGGCTCCCCATAGAATAGGCTTTTACTTCTTTCATCTTAGCCGTCGAGACATCCTTTCTTGGGACGAGATAAAGTAGATCTACGAAGGTATCCTCTGTCACTCGGATTCCTCTGTATAGTGAGGGCTACACAGTTATCTTGTATGCCACCACTGAGATCGTGACACGTGCTCCGCAGAATATTGGTATTCACAAAGACACAATCGAAGCAAAATCGGTTTTGATTCACTCGAACCGATTAATGAACATTATAGCCACGGTTTGCAACGACATGAACAAACCGATATTATAAAGTAACCTACCTAAGTATGCAAACAGGTACGCGTACTTAAGTAACCGGTTTGAATTTGTTTTCAATTCCAAACTCCAGCAGAAATTCACGGACGTGAACTTTCCGTCTGTACGTGTACGGGTACGCATACTGTCCCGGATTTCCAACAACCGCCAGTACGCGTACAGGTACGCATACTTTGGGTTCCCGGTTTTGGACTTTTACACAAATGTGAAAAACACACTATGCTTATATCCAAAGATGGTTACATATTTTAAACTCTCATTTCAATCACTGAAATATTCATACAGGATGTTATATAGTTGTTATTCACAAACTATTTTTCATCAAAGCGATTTTCAAAATATTGAAATAATCAACATGACTTCCATCACGAGTAAAGATGAACTTGGCCAAAGAGAAAGCTTGCCAATACATATTTCGAGAAATAGATAAGCGAGATAAACTCGGCTCGAAATAGAAAATGTATATAATCAAAGTCTATATAGCAATACGACTTTGTCTCAAGATAGGAGATAGAGTAGTGAAATCCAATTATTCCATAACCAATAATAATAATCTAGCTCATGTTCATGGAGTTCATCCAAAGAAGAAATAAATCTATCATGTTCACAAACCCTAGAACAAAAGTAGAAGAAAGATATATCCCCAAAAAGAGATCAGGGTGTTTTCTTTTATATCATTTTCATCACGCCTATTAATCGTGAGAAAATAACTACTGAAGTACCAAGTGGGCCACCATGAAACTGAACAGGCCCAGCCCATTTGTCTTTAATGGCTTGTCAGTTGGATGGAACTAACAGCATATGTCTCTTTCAACTGACAGCAAACATCATAGCCATCTATGTACTCGTCTAATTCTTTATCTCCATCTGAATCTCAGACCAGCTTCTCCAGTTCAACTGCACTGTGACCGCGCTTCTCCGCTTACCAACAACAACCAATTGCTTGCACCATGGCTTGACTTCTAGACTTCAACAGCTCCATAATCCCACCTGCAATCTTAACTAGATGATTGCACATCCCATAACAACCTGCAATCTGAGCTCAAGACATTCTACAACACCATTTACTGCCTCATTACAGCATCACCTGCAGTTCCAGTTTCTCCATGTTCTTCAGTTGTGCCTCAAATTCTTCCCTGCAACATCAATATTACTTTCTCCAGCTTCTGCAACTCAAGAACAACTATATTATGCCTTCCCTTGTAACAATTAATCTCATTCATCCATCAGTTCTCCGACCCCAACACACCAGGCCTGATCTTCTTACCAATTCATATCGCCACTTCCCTGACTAGCCAACAGTTAGCTTCATTGCTTGCTTCTATCTCAGGCCAACCAGCAACATCCAACTGAGATTGAACTCTAAGCACCAAACACTGCGAACCCATTTTCTACGGCACTGCCCTGTGAAAAACCACATTATCCATCTTGTCTGCCAAAAAGATTAACTCCAGCCAATTTCTTCCATTCTATTGACCACCAGCAACATGGCAAACTGACTGCACAAGACCAAGGCTTAGCAACCATAACAAGTTCAGCTCATTCATCCGACTGTTGCTTTCACATCCCAGCTATCCCCATCATCGCAACTTCCGTCTTGCATCATCTGTAATAATAACAGCTCAAACTTCATTCACCTGCAACACTTCAGTTCAACTCTCCAGCAGCTACTGCATTCACCTTGTATTCAGATCAATCCTAGCTGCAAACTAGGACACCTATGTCATTCCCATAACCTGTAAAACCTAACATTCATCTAGGTCTTCTTCTTTGTAATTAACTCACCACCATCCTAGCAGGTTTGTTATCTCTTCTCAACTTCAGACTCATACTCATCATCATGGCAACAACAACATCATTTCCTTGCACAACCTCCAACTCAGGCCAACATCATCAAACAATTAGCAGCAATAATCCACTCCTAGCTTAACATGCAATTCGTCTTCTGTGCCACACAGCACCACTGCACCACAGACCATCACAGCAACCACTTCAATTCAAAGCAACAGCACCAGCACTGCGCAACTTCATACCCGGAGCTCTATATGCACCTGTCACAAATCATGGCTAGATAACCACAACTGCACCATTAATTCAAAACCCTAACTCAATAATATCTTCTCTGATTTTTTGATTCAACAATCCAGCACCTAATTGACCCAAAACCCATTCTTAATCCTGTTCTAAATCACCACCATAACCCATCAACAAACACCAATTCGTCCTCCAGCTGAATCATGGTCGGCCCTCCCCTTAAAGCAAGCCAAGCCGTGCTTGAGGCCACAAATTTTTGGGGGCCACCCTTTTTTTTATATAGTATTAGTACCGTATAAGATTTTGCATCCTTGAAACACTGGCCAGTTGTGGAAGTAAGTTATTAAGTGGAAAAACAAAGTGAAAAGGAAAGAGGAAGTCGTTTATAGGGTTCATAACCTTACTAAGAAGGTTGCATGACGTGTTTTTTGTATTGGGAAGTTTAGGGATTTCATAGCTATACAATATTCCTGCAAGATTATATTGAACTGTGGTTGAAACCGTAGACCGTTAGACTGTTTTGAGAAATTCTTGTATAACCTCGATACTTAGTTTTTGTTGTGGCTTTTAGGTAAGTGTTTGTGTTTTCATTTTAGCTATCTTAGAATATTCGTAAACTTGTATTTGGACTTCGGATGCAACCTCACAAAGGTTGAGTAGTATACGCACAGAGAAAAGATGGGAAATGGAATTTCATTGTTGCACCGGCAGCCCACTTCATGACTGATAGTTTTATTATCTCCCCACTAAGTCTGACTTAATTACCGACTAATTGTCAATGTCATTTAACATTAGGGGGAATGCCTTGTTATTTGTTTCCATTACTCGTATATCCCCAGTCCACTTATGAATTGTGCATATCTTTAAACATTTATTTTTATTCAAATTGATCATAGTACTATTGTATATTTGTACGTTCTTGATTTTCTTTTGGTCCTTAACCTATGGATAGCAAGTTAAGGGCTCAAAGAATGTTTTTATGGTTAACAATGTTAATGCCATTTTTGTTATAGTGAGTTCCTTTTCATTAACAAGGGCCACAAAAAAAAAAGTTTGCATTAGGCCACACAAAATGCACGACCGGCCCTGAGCTGAATTCAACCGTGGATTCTTCTCAGCAAACTCAGACATTAACCAAAACAAATTCACCACATTTCAGAATCAAATTCACCTCCATCTTGAAATCAAAATCAAACCCGTCTCTACATTTCATCCCTAATTTCACCACTTCAACATCAGAATTCAATTCTTCCACTACAGTAAACCCTCGATCTGTTCTGTCATAACCTTCTAGCCATCATCAATCAATCAGCAGCAAGATGTTCTTGGCTGACATTTCCGTTCAACAATCAACAGTTCCTTCTCGATCTGTAACTGCAGCATCGCCTCTTTTACTCTCTTTTCTGAATTTCAGGTTTGATGTAATGAAGAGGAGAACAATGATTTCAGGGTTGTAATGGTTGAAATTCATATTGGCACCCGCAAATTGATAAGGACCACCAAGTATATATATGGCTTGTCGGTTTCGAATAACCGACAACCTAAATCTCTAATCAACTCAATTGTCAGTCACGGAGAACTGACATTTTTTCACCTCCTTGTGCAACATAACCTTAGTTGGCTTCAAGTTTCGCCTGCTTGTGAATTGACCTTTTTGCTCTTTTTGCTCCAAATGAATGATTTCTCCTTCTTTTGCTCCAAACACTCCATTCCACCTAATAACTCAAAACTAAACATAAGATACATATTTTACAAGAGAAATAACAAAGAAGCATAAATACTAGATATGAAATCAAGGTGTTTTAGACACCTATCAAATTCCCCAACACTTAGACTTTGCTAGTCCTCGAGCAAATCAAACAAAACTTATTCTAAAGGATACATACAACTCCGTTTCATCGAGGCTACGGTCACATTTAGCACGTATAACAAGCCTTTAAACCCCAAGGTGTCCCTAGTGGACGAGTTATAGTCTCGTGAGGGTTTACTAGAGGTATACCCACAAAACCTACTTTTCCAACTTACAAGTTCTCCGAAATGATAGCATCCAACGCGCTAAGAAGACATAGAGATTCTGCACACTAGTAATAAGAAGTTAGACACATATATGAACACAATCTCATCCTTAAAAAGTTGAGAGAGAATTAACCATCCCTTATCGAAAGAAATTCGGGTTCGGAGTGATCAAAAGTCTCGTCTCTGCCTCACAAGAAAGGGTTTTATGAAGTTACTCTCAATAATAAATAGATTTTTATAGGTCACACATGTGTCCAGGTAGGAAGGAAGAGAGAATCCTGAGACACGTTTGAATGGTGGGAAGGTAAAAACCCTCCGAATTGTTTTGAAAACCTACATATTTTATTCATTTTGAAAAACCCAGTTTTCGGACGATCTCTACGAAAAGAAATCAACCACTTAACGAAGGTGGGAATATGCTTACTTACCTCGTTATCCGTTCGACGTGTAGTTAGCACCACTCTCACAACATCTATAGAAACGTCTTCGGTCTTCAATCCTTGTCTTCATCTTCGTCTTCGGTCTTCAACTGTCGATGATAATTTTTGAACTTCGTAGAATCTTGACAATGTGATTCTTTCCTCTAATTCCTTGTTGCTTGAAACTTTATTATAGATACTCCTTCTTTCCAATGGCTTTATTGAAATAATAAAACTAAAAATAAACCAAAATATGATACACCACATTTTTCTTGTCTCTTTTTTTTTCTTCTTTTTAAGAGACAATAAAAATAAAACAAATACAAAATAATAAAAACTAGTAACGAACCTAAAAAATTTCTCTTGTCTTTTTCTTTTTTTTTTTGACAAGGGACCTAGCATAATGATGACCATATCCCAAGTTTTGTTTTGTTTTTTTAAATTGAGACAAGAAAAATAAAACAGATACAAAATGAAAACAAAACAAAACAAAACAATAAAACTAATAATGAACCTAACAAATTTTTCTCTTGTCTCTTTTTTCTTATTTTCTTATTTTCTTTTTTCATTTTTTTTTGACAAGGGAAAATGAAATACAAATAAAGATAAAATAAAACTGCAAATACAAAGGCCATGGTGTAAGTACTTTACCATTGATTCTTCACAACTTGTATGTCTCGATATCATAAACTTCTTGAACTCTCATCTTGATAATCTTCACTCTTGTACAGTAGTCTTCAACTTGTAAAAATTATGCTCCTTGTCTTGATGCTTTACTTGAATCTGAAATCTGCTCATTTCTGTACCGTTGCTTGTAAACCGTGAACGTCTTCAACTTTCCTTCAAATTTGTGATGCTCCTCTTGTTTATGATGATGGTGTTTCTATGGACCTGTTGGTGTAGAGAGATAAAGTGGATGGTGCTAACTGGGAACAAGATTACAAGTGGTACGTAAGTTAGCAATTCGATGTAACCATCATGATTGATAAAATAGCACTCAAGAGATCAAAATAGTGCTTATATTGGTGGGAGGTTGGGTAGTTCACCATTCTACCCGGAGTTTACATACGGTGACACACACTCTAAAAGCACAAATTTAGACACGTACAAAGAAGTGAAGGTCGGTGCCTCTCATGATGTAACATGGGTAGTCTCCACTATAGGAGACCACAACTCTAGTACCGAATTCAGTCTGCACCTTATTTGCCACTGGCATGGTTAAATCCAACTTTGACTCTCATACAAGTAAGAAACCCGATCACGTTCTCTGTCATCTCTAAGTTCAGTCACTCTTATGAGAATCTCGATGTAATCTTAGCGACATGTATACTATGTGACTCTAAACTAACTACAAGTTGAAGTTTTTTTTTATTCACTAATTTACACAAAAGTTGAAAAATTTGAAAATTTTACAATGCAAATGCTTAACCACTCCCCCACACTTAAATTTTACATTGTCCTCAATTTAAATTGAATCGTCCAAACAAAGTCAAGGTGGGAAATCTTATAATGATATGCGACAAGAAAAAGTAAATACAAGACAAGAACCAAAAATAAAAATAATATAAGACAAGAAATACTCATCGTATGGGTTGCCTCCCATGCAGCGCTTGGTTTAAAGTCGTCAGCCCGACTTGCAAGACGAATTCCCCATACACCAATAATCTGAAAAGTTGGGGATCCACCCATAGAACCTGTTTTTAAAATAGTAACTTCACACAAACATTAGTACAATAAATCAAAAGTGAAGCTATATCCCAATAGAATTTTCCCCCACACTTAGTTTTTTCTACACTTGGAAGTGTATAAAGAACATAAAAATCAGGAACTTTTATGGTTTCTTCCTTGCAAACATTCATAGTATGAGAATCAAATGTTGCTAATGGTGGATATCGAGAATCAAAATCATTTAACAATATTCTCTAAGCATATACATTCAAGCCAATAAGAGGTAAAGAAGAAGGATTAATAGGCAAAGGGTTAGATAAACCTTGCAACTCTTGTGTTATGCTATCCTCTTCATCCTTAAAGAATTCACGTGAATTACTTACATCTTGCACATCGTGGTCCTCTATCAAAACTTGCAAGCATTCTTCATCTGATTCTGCCGTAACCAAAGTCTCGACATAAACATCATCATTACAATCATGTGCAAGCTCAATTGGGTCTTCCAAAACATTACTTAATTAAGTCACATTCTCAACATACTCCTCTTCGTCTTCATTTTCAGACTCACCAAAATCAGAATCGTCGTCGGTTTCCCAACCTTTACCACGACGTCATTTAAGTTCCATATGAATGGTCCTAATAATTTCATCGACAAGCTCTTCTGAGGCTCCATCATCTTCCAAATTGTATAATTTCTGTGCAAGTTTTCTAACGTTCAAACGCTTACCACCATTGGCTACAATAGGTTCTCTTTCCCATGACTCTTCCCTTTGAATGGGTGAATGATCATAACTACGATCTAGAGTCGGGTAAGAAAAAGTATTGCAGAAATTGGTTTGTGTGATGTTCAGTCCATTTATAGCATTCATACATCTCGAATAAAGCAAATTGGAAGTAGAATTGTCCCACCTAGGTGCTTGACTTACATACCCACTATAAGGTTGTTGTTGGTATGTATGAAAATCACCATAAGATCTTGGATATTGATCATAGCCAATACATTGGTTCCGATCGTATCCCATAGATGGTGGGAAATCGTCATAGTGTTGAGGAGGTTGAAAACCATATCCATTGCTCCAGTATGCTCCTTCCATGTGACAATAAGTACCTAAAACAAGAGTTCTCAAAACTACGTCAAAACAATAAAATAATAAAAACTAAAAACAAGAAACCAAAAACAAGTGACAACCGCTGCCTCCCCGGCATCGGTGCCAAAATTTGATCGTTGTCGTATGCGTCAAAAATAAATTACACTTTCTCACTACTCAAGATATATAAATATAGCAATGGCAAGAAAGGATCGTTTCCACAGAGAGGTTTAGGTTGTCAAGTTGTTTCGATTTCTTATATAAAAAAATGGAGGATTTTTCTTATTTTATGTAAAGGAAATTAAATTAAAAGCAAACAAGGCAGAGCAAGCACGCAAATATGTGAAGATATTGGTTAAGGATTTCGTCTTCAATCACAAACATGTTTTCTACACAATAACTAGAATTGATATTTTAATCTCACTCAAAGGCCCTAGGATACCTTGATATTTTAATAATTGGATTTCACATCCCAGCTATCCCCATCATCGCAACTTCCGTCTTGCATCATCTGTAATAATAGCAGCTCAAACTTCATTCACCTGAAACACTTCAGTTCAACTCTTCAGCAGCTACTGCATTCACCTTGTATTCAGATCAATCCTAGCAGCAAACTAAGACACCAATGCCATTCCCATAACCTATAAAACCTAACATTCATCTAGGTCTTCTTCTTTGTAATCAGCTCACCAACATCCTAGAAGGTTTGTTATCTCTGCTCAACTTCAGACTCATACTCATCACCATGGCAACAACAACATCATTTCCTTACACAACCTCCAACTCAGACCAACATCATCAAACAATTAGCAGAAATAATCCACTCCTAGCTTAACCTGCAATTCATCTTCTGTGCCACACAGCACCACTGCATCACAGTAACCTCTTTAGTTCAAAGGAACAACACCAGCACTACGCAACTTCATACCTTGAGCTCTATATGCACCTGTCACAAATCATGGCTAGATAACCACAACTGCACCATTAATTCAAAACCCTAACTCAATAACATCTTCTCTGATTTATTGATTCAAACAATGCAACACCTAATTCAACCAAAACCCATTCTTAATACTGTTCTAAATCACCACCATAACCATCAACAAGCACCAATTCCTCCTCTAGATGAATTCAACCCTGGATTCTTCTCAGCAAACTCAGACATTAACCAAAACAAATTCACCACATTTCAGAATCAAATTCACCTCCATCTTGAAATCAAAATCAAACCCGTCTCTACATTTCATCCTAATTTCACCATTTCAACATCAGAATTCAATTCTTCCACTACAGTAAACCCTCGATATGTTCTGTCATAACCGTCTAGCCATAATCAATCAATCAGTAGTAAGATGTCAACAGTTCCTTCTCGATCTGTAACTGCAGCATCGCTTCTTTTACTTTCTTTTCTGAATTCCAGGTATGATGTAATGAAGAGGAGAACAACGATTTCAGGGTTGTAATGGTTGAAATTCATATTGGCACCCGCAAATTGATAAGGACCACCAAGTATATATATGGCTTGTCAGTTTCGAATAACTGATAGCCTAAATTCTAATCAACTCAACTTTCAGTCACGGGGAACTGACAGTTTTCTTCACCTCCTTGTGCAACATAACCTTAGCTGGCTCCAAGTTTCGCCTGCCTGTGAATTGACCTTTTTGCTTTTTTTGCTCCAAATGAATGATTTCTCCTTCTTTTGCTCCAAACGACTCCATTCCACCTAATAACTCAAAACTAAACATAAGATACATATTTTACAAGAGAAATAACAAAGAAAGCATAAATACTAGATATGAAATCAAGGTGTTTTAGACACCTATCAAGTAGATATACTTTTGAGTGATAGATAAGTTCAAGTCTCCGCATACCTTTTTTTCGATGAAGTTCCACCAGTTCCTTGATTAGTTCTTCGTCTTTGCATGATGAACGCCGTGGAGTCTAGAGCTCAACTACACTTATTATCCTATTCCGAGACTTAGGTATAAGTAGACTAGAAATCAAGACTTATAGCTTTGGCAATTAAACTTGACAAAGAAGCTTGAGATAGAAACGCTTGCGAGTTCGACCGAGCAGTGCTCTAACAATCTCCCCATTTGTCAATTTTAGTGACAAAACTATCAATACATATGGATTACAAAATAAATAAACTTTGTATCTTCTCATCCAAATGCTTGATTTCCTTGGTTCTTCAACATTACTCGAAATCTTCGTAACTTCCAAGTATGATTTTGAACGTGTTCAACTGATCCTATCCATAACAAGAAGAAAACCATTGTTCTCAATCATTAGTGTCGACGGTGTCCTTGTTTTTAGGAGGAGCACAGTCATGAGGTTTGACTGATGACATGGGTTTATCTCTGATGAACAGTTTACTTCTCTTCAAAAGAAGATCTCTAAACTGTCTTGTGATCAGTGAAACTGAGTTGTCAAGATCTTCATCTGATGAATCAGTCTCAATAGGATCAACAACAGAGTTGCCAACACTTTTACTTTTATTTTGTGCTAAGCAATATCCTTCCCATATTTGGATATATGATCATGATCAAAGATCTTTAACTTCACAACAAGAGTATTTCTGGATAAAGTATTAATGTTATTTCCTTCAATGATGGCATGCTTCTTAGAATCGTATTTGGCTGGCAACGATCTGAGAATTTTCATCACAATGTCCTTTTCAAGAATAGTCTTACCCAATGTAAAAGATGCATTAACAATTTCATACACTTTATGATTAAACTCATCAAATGAATCTTCATCAGCCATACGAAGGTTTTCCCAATTAGAATTTAGGTTTTGAAGCCTAGCTTCTTTCTCAGAGGAATTTCCTTCGAATACAGTTTCTAAGATATTCCAAGCTTCTTTAGACTTAGTTCACGTAGTCACATGGTGCTGAAGATCCGGGGTAATGGCATGAATGATAGCATTTAATCCCATCATAATTTGCTTTGCAGCAAGAATCTCGGAAGGATCATAAGCACCAATATCCTTCGTAACAGTTACATCGCCTTCTGCAAAAATCGGAGGATCATAGCCGTTAACTACATGAACCCATGATTGAAAATCACGCGCTTGAAGAAAGGAACGCATAGTAATTTTCTACCATAAGTAATTCGAGTCATCGAAGACTGGTAGTGTCTATAGAGATAGAGTTTCTGTCCATAGAGTCAGATTGCTATAAACACAGACTTATGATGCGTGTCGTGAGTGCAATCAAATTAAATCACTTATTTCCACACAATTAACTGGTAATATAATGGAAGCAAGTATCGTTCCCACGAAGAGCAGGGAGTTTAGTTGTCAAAAAGGTCATAATTGGGAGGGTTCTGTTTTTAGATTATAAACAAAGTAAATAAAGCAATTGAATTCATTTGCAAGTAATAGGGAGAAATATGATTAGGGAATCCTTTTTCGCTACTAAATAGTCATCAAAGTAGCATATTCATATATTCTTTATCATTCACAGATTATTATCAACCGTAGGAAAGCAGCTAGCGCAGTTCTATCCTCAAAATTCCTTAAGTCACTGGACAACGAAGCGCTCGAATGCCAGATTCTATTCTATAAACCACCTAGAAGTAGCGCACTCTAAGTGTAATTTGGTCGAATGCTTTATATTTTGTGAATTTAGGTCAATCCTAGTAGTTGAACTCTTAGCGCAAGGTTCACTTTCTAGTGTTGTTTCTACTTGCGATTGCTCCACATAATCCCTCTGCAAGGTTTCACAATTTCTACTCATGTAGAGAATTATTCAACAATTACGGATATCCTAATTCTCTACTAGCATTAGGTTAACTAATAAAATAGTTCAGTTGGCCACCTAAACAATTTATCAATCAAACATAAAATTAATTATTGTAAAAACAAACAATAATCATGTGAAGAGTTAAAATAGATTTATATGCTAAATTGAATCATACATTAGAACTTAAAATTCATCCCCAATCACTAAGAAGTTTATCTACTCATGAGATTAGTGAAACCCATGAGATACATATGATAAAAGTAAGAGAAATAATTACGGTGATGAAAATAGCTCCAAAACCCTAGGATTCTCCTCTTCTGTTCTTATTCCCAAAAGCTTAATAAAAGATTAAAAGATATTTCCCAAGAATATTATAAGAGCCTCTTATATAGTACCCAAGTTGTAGGTGCACCCGTGCTCGAATTCCGGTCGAAATCAGTTGCCAAAAGCTCGCCGAAATTCCAAATATAAACCTCTGCCAAAGTTTGGCCGTGAGAAATCATCTCAAATGGGCTCGCACAAGTAACAGGCCCAGCCCAAATGTCTTGTTTTTTTAACTGAAATTGGCCTGTCATTTGGGTAGAACTGACAGTGTATCTTTATTCTCTATTACGGACAGGATTTTCCATACTGTAAGTTTTTCCTGTAAATTTTCCTCGGAATCTTCTTTTGAAGCACGGATGGGTTTTCCAGACACAAACTCTCCTGGAACTTTTCTCACAATTCTTATTTTCAACTACGGCCGGGACTTCCCATACGATACTTGTCCTGGATGTTTTTCTTAAAATTCTTCTTTTCCATAACGGCTGGGTTTTCCATACGAAACTTCTCTTGTAACTTGTTCATTATCTACTGCTTCTACGGCTAAGTCTATCTCGAACTGGCAGAGAGCCTATCCTCCAACTTGAGCACCACTTCTCAGCTGGGTTTACCAGAAACTTTTCTTCACTGCCATTAACTCGATCGAACTCACTTCTCAGCTCCATCATCACTGTCTTAATCTTCCATACTCAGACATCTTCTATCAACTCCAACTACATCGACATAGCCAATGAGCCAACTATTGAGACGCCCATTTTTACAACTAGAGCTCATCAGGTCTCATTCTGACCTGTCTTGTATGTTAAATTCATCTCTAGTAAGACAGAGTAAAGAGAGAAACAAAATTCTTCATGACACAACAAGAGTCTGTACAATGTAATAAATACACACAGACTCTGACAAGAAAACAACAGTAGCCACACACGTGTGGACATCACAACCACAGAAACAAATAAAGACTGTGTGCAGATCATATACACAGAAACAAGAAAGGACTGTGTGCAGATCATATACACATAAGTAAAAACTAAATACTCTTGTAAATGAAGGGGTGTTAAGACCTTCGGTTTTGATTTGAGAAACTCAAAACGTGGTGCTGCAAGACATTTGGTGAATATGTCAGCTGCCTGCTCCAGTGTTGATAGATATATAACTTGCAGAGACTTAGACTGAACCAACTCTCGAACAAAATGAAAGTCCAATGCCAAATGTTCATTCTGCTGTGAAAAATAGGATTTGAAGCTAGAGATGTTGAACTTTTATTATCACAAGCAATAGTAGGTGAAGTTGGCAGAAATATATGTAAATCTTTAAGAAGATTGCATAACCAAACAACTTCAGCTGCTGTTGAAGCCAAAGATCTGTATTCAGCTTCAGTGCTGGATCTTGAAATAGTGGCCTTCTTTTTAGCTGACCATCTAACTGGATTATCTCCAAAGAATATACAATAACCACTTGTTGATTTTCAATCATCAGGATTGCCTGCCCAGTCTGCATCAGAGTAACCTTGAAGAGCAGTGAAACCTTTTGTAAATAGAAGTCCATGATCTAAAGTACCTTTGACAAATCTCAGTACTATTTTAGCAGCTGTGAGATGTACAGAAGTTGGTGTCTGCATAAACTGATAGAGTTGATTAACTGCAAAACACATCTAAGGCCTTGTCCAAGTTAAGTATTGAAGAGAACCAACTATGGACCTATATTATGTAGGATTTGAAAAAATTTCACCATCAGTTGCACTCAACCTTTGTGAGCTAGAGTAAGGAGTAGAGCATGGTTTAATACCTACCAAATTTGTCTTACCTAGTAAGTCAAGAGCATACTTGGTCTGACTTAGAAAAAGACCTTTGTTGATTCTCTTAACTTCAAGTGCAAAAAAATAATGAAGAGCTCCTAGATCTTTTACTGGAAACTTGGTGCAAAAATAAGCAATGATAGAATCACACTGTGAAGTATTATTATCTGTGATGATTATGTCATCCACATACACTAAGATGATTGTGAGCTTAGAACCAAGTTTATGAACAAACAAAGAAGAATCTGCTTGAGAAGGTATAAAATCAATTGCAACTAGAGCATCCATGAGCTTTTGATTATGTAATCTGCATACATAATCAGGATGTTCCTTATCTTCAAAACCAGGAGGTTGTTTCATGTGGACTTCTTCTTTTAAATCTCCATGAAGAAAAGCATTACTCGCATCTAATTGTTTAGTATTCCAATTGAAATTAACAGCTAGAGAAAGAACAAGTTTAATAGTTGCAGGTTTGACAACAGGGCTAAAAGTCTCAGTAAAATCAAAACCTTCAACTTGGTTATATCTATAGTACCATCTGGTTTGTACTTTATCTTAAATACCCAATTACATCCTACTACATTTTGAGTAGGATCAGGTGGTACTTTTGACCAAGTGCCAGCATCTTGTAAAACTGTATTTTTTGTCTGCATAGCCTTTAGCCAAACTGGAATTTTAGAAGCTTGAGTGTAACATGTAGGATTAATGTGATTGAAGTGAGATATATGAGATGCAGATAATGCATATTTGGTAGAGAAGAATACCTTTGGTTTGAAAGTGCCAACCTTTGCCCTTGTAGTCATTTGATGAGTGTTCATAGAAGTATCAGCTGAAGCATTAGAAGTATGTGTAGAAGTATCATCAGAAGTAGATGTTGTTGAAGTAATAGAAGTATCATTATGCACAGAAGTATCTGTGATAGTTATAGAAGTATCCAAAGTAACAGGAGTATTGGGAAAATCCAATAGTATTAATGAATCAGTAGTTCTCTGTTGAGACAATGTTTTATAAGGAAAACTCTCTTCATGAAATACAACATTTCTTGAGACAAACACTCTACCAGTAGATGGATCTAAACACCTGTAACCCTTGTGTTGTGAACTATATCCAAGAAAGACACATTGTACACTTCTAGGTTCAGTTTTTTATTAGTGTAAGGCTTCAGCCAAGGAAAACACAAACATCCAAAAGATTTGAGAAAGAAATAATCTGGTGCTTTGTTGAACAAAGATTGAAATGGAGTTGAAAAAGATAGTGATCAAGTTGGTAATCTGTTAATGATATAATTGGCAGTGGATAAAGCATCAAACCAAAACTCAAAAGGAAAACTAGCTTGATATAGAAAAGTTCTTGTAATCTCTTGAAGATGCTTATGTTTTGATTCTTCCGCACTATTCTGTTCGGATGTGTGAGGGCAAGTAATCTCATGAGAAATACCACTATTGAGTAAGACTTTTCTAAGAGCATTCTTAACAAAGTCTTTTGCTCCATCATTCCTTATAATTTTGATGTTCAAGTTTAACTGATTTTCTATATAAGCTTTGAAATTATCAAAAATAACCTTGAAATCATACTTGAGAGTTAAAGGATAAATCCAACAAAAATTTGTGTAATCATCAATGACATTAACATAATATCTGAATCCATTTAAAGAAGTAACAGGTGCAGGACCCCATACATCCATGTGAAGTAATTGTAAAGGAGATGTTGTTAAAGACATAGACATATTGAATGCTAGATTATGACTTCTACAGACTTGACATTCAGTACAAGTAAGATTTTTGTCTGAAATATTAAGAATCCTAGCTAGCCTACTGAGAGATTGAAAAGATGAGTGAGCTAATCTTCTGTGCCATATTGTTGAAGAAACTTTATTACATGAAAATGTTGTTGAAGGTATTGGAGAAGTAATGTTTCCTTGTAATGGATATAGACGATTCTTACTGGGACCTTGAAAAAGAGTCCGTCATGTTCTCATATCCTTAAAAATAAAATCATTTGAAGTGAAAGTTAGAGAGCAATTGTTGTCTCTAGTAAACTTATGGACTGAAATTAAGTTTTGTGAAGCTAAGGGAACATGAAGAATTTCTTTAAGAGTAAAACTAGTATTAGGTACTTGTACTAAAGAAGAACCATTTTTATATATTTGCATACCTTCACCATTAGTAGTAGTAACTGATCCACTACCTCCATAAGTAGATGTAGAAGCAATATTATCAGCATCAGCATTCAAATGATGTGTTTCCCCTGAATCGACATACCAAGGATTTTGACCCATAATATTTGCAGAAGCAAACATAGCTTGTAAATTTCTTGGAGGATTTCTCCCTTGATATGATAAATTCATTATATTCCAACACTCATCAGCAGCATGACCATATTTATAACAAATTTGACAGGTTGGTCTTTCACCAGAAGAAATATTTGTAGAACCAAAAGAAGAAGGTCTTGGTACAGAAGTAGGTAAGAAGCATTTGTTGTTGTTGGAGAAGGTTGAATACCAGCACCTCTACCAAAACTTCTACCAGAATATGATTTACGCCCTCCCCTGTGAAAACCTCTAGAAGTCCCTCTACCATTGTTATTACCAGAAGCATAGAATGCTCTATTAGTTGATTCAAGAGAGGAACTTGCAATTTTACTGTTAATAACCATCTTTTCACTAAGCAACAAATTGTGTAATTCAAGACTAGACACGGGTGGAGTTCTCATTATTACAGATGTGGCAAAAGAATGATAATCAACATTCAAACCACCTAAAGTAACAACTACAATTTCATCATCAGATATTATAGATACAGTAGCAACTAATTGATCAGTAATAGGCTTGATCTCACTAGCGTAGGCATCAATAGTAGAATTTCCTTTCTTGATATTCATAAGCTTTGTTCTTAATTGTATAGAATGAGTAGAAGAAATTCGATAAAAGCGATAAGAGATACCTTTCCAAAGCTCGTAGGATGATGTAGCAGTAGCAAAATAAGAGATAACAGTATCAGAAATTGTAGATGTAATCCACATCATAATCGTAGCATCCTCATCCATCCAATCTGTGTATAAAGGATTTTTCACTCCATTATTTGCATTAGTGCGAGTTGTATATTGCGGTGGACATTCATAAGAACCATCAAGGTATTTAATTAGCTTGAATTTACGAATCACAGGTAGCATCAAAGCTTTCCAGATAAGAAAGTTATCATCTTTCGGTTTTAACTGAATAATACTAGTTAATTGACTAAAAGGAACTTTAGAAATCGAATGAGTTGTTAGATTTTCCATTTAAAAGATCAATGAATTTCAAGAAAGACTCAAGAAGATATCAAGATGAAATATGTAGAAAAAGTAGATCTAGAGAAAAAATCAGAAAGAATTGAATGTTTGTGATGAAAAGAAACTAGAATTTGAGATAAGAGAGAAAGATAATGAAGATGAAGATTAAAAGAGAAGAAGAAGATCATAATCGGGCAGAAGAATGGAAGATTAGATCGTTTTGGTGTCTGATAACATAGTAAAACAGAGTAAAGAGAGAAACAGAATTCTTCATTACGCAACAAGAGTTCGTACAATGTAATAAATGCACACAGACTCTGACAAGAAAACAACAGTAGCCACACACGTGTGGAGATCACAACCACAAAAATAAATAAAGACTGTGTGCAGATCATATACACAGAAACAAGAAAGGACTATGTGCAGATCATATACACATAAGTAAAAACTAAATACTCTTATTACTAATCTTAGATCTCTTCAATGGCAGCAGTCATCATTCCATTGCTGCCATCATGGTCTTCATTGTCTACTTCCAGCAGCACCCATATCAACAGCTCCATCTGAATTTTCCTTCCTGTCGAGCCACAGCTTCACTGAAAGCAATCGAACCAACTCCATCATCTTCTTTGTTGCTGATCATATCGACCTGAACTCACAGCTCCAAGTGATCCATCCCGATCAACTCCATCGATTTCGTCTCTTCTCAATACAGATTTCAATCACCGAGCATGCATGTTGTTGAAGATGAAGATATATTAAGGCACCCTAACTTACGATAGGGCAGTTCTGAAGTCTTCCCATAAATAGTTTCTAGCAGGTAGCTCCCTTGAGTAACTCAGGTGGATGCCTTTATAAATTCTGTGTAGTCGACACCTTTTGCAACTTTAACTCGCTTCAATTGCTTGTAATTTCTTCATACAATGTCGGAATAACTCCATTCTTTCGCCGTTGGCTTCTCCTTTTCGTCCTCTTCAAGGTGATAGTAAGAACTCCTAGATACGAACGATTTCCACTTGGTATTTTTCCCTTCCCCGCTTGTATCTAACTTCTTTTGTTGCACAATAAAGTGCAAATTCACTTATTTTGGATGATTCACCTACTAAAACACAAATAAAACAAAAAGAACGTAATATACAAATAATTTACAAGAAAATAGAAATTAGTAGCATGGATTCGGCACTAAATAAATGAAAAATATGCACTCAACAACTTATGAGGTCTTAAACGTGTTTGTCTGCTCTGATACCAATTGAAAAAGCGGGGGTCTAAAAACCACACCCAATATTTTTTTAGGCAATCTGTATGGACTAACTCCAATATATTTCCAAGAGAATCAACTAGACATTCAGACTCAATCAAGGAAAATACATCCAAGAGTGTTAATACCCAAAATTCGCTCCTATGTAAAACAATGTACTGTTGTAGTACTTTCTTTAGGTTCGAAAATCAAAATCATACAAAACGAGCCTAAACCAAGATATTGGCCATTCACATTTTTCTTCGGTTACAAAGAGGAAATGGGTTGATCTTAGGGGAGGGAAATCAAAGAAAGTTTGAGGAAATCAATGGTGATTGAATTGGGTGTGAGGTTATTGAACTATGGGAGAAGAAGAGCTTGGGAATGATAAGCTTGTTCTGTCTTCTGAATAGACAAGGTAGTTTATTTATAGTTGTAGGGAACACTCATTGTTTCCTCGTAAGTAGTGGAGGTTGTGGATAGATGGAGATAGTGGTATAATGGTGTGCTTACGCCCATGATGTTAGGGAAGTTTCTGGAAACCCGTAAACCATCATTCCATTACTTAGCCACTTATTTTAACTGCTCTCAACCGTTGCCACTACTTGTAACTTCCTTATCATGGGATGTTTCCATGCCGCACGTTGCTGTAAACCACCGGACCAATACCCATGAATAATTCCCCCATGTAACGTGTTTTGATTTCTCGTAGGAATTAGTAGAGTCATGGACTTGTTTCTAGTCTTGTCTAGACTGTCACAATACTTGACTGAGTAATAGCCTAAGTTATCCAGACTTTGTCAGTATAGTTTGAAGAGACAACTCGATCCAAGGGTATGCCAGCACTAATATAATAGCTAGATAAGTCGTGGAATGGGCGCGACCTAATTGATTAGCTAGCCGAGTCGGCATGGACATGGGTGCTAGGCTTGGAGAAATATAGTCGTGGACATATGGCTAGGCTAGGCCGAGAGGAAATGAGGTCGTTGCCAAAGACATGGCCAAGCTAAGAGGCAAGGTGGTCGTGTCCATATGACTAGGCCAGGAGACATAGGCAGTTTTTATGGTTAGCCAGGTCGGAAGATAGGGAGGCTGTGATACTAGCTTGGCTAGGCCAAGAGACTAGTTGCCCATTGCATAGGTATGATATGCTAGAAGATAAGGATGCCGTTGTCATGATTACACCAGGCTATGCCGACTAGCGAGGAGGCCGTGGATGATTAGAAGACAGGCTAGAATGGCTAGCAAGGAGGTCGTGGCTGATTAGAAGCCAGGATAGGCCGGCTAGCAAGGAGACTTTTTCCATGGTTAGCCAGGCCGGTAGACAAGGAGCGTGGCCTGCTTAAGCTAAGCCGGGATACAAGGGGACCTTGGCCACATACATAGAAAAGATAGTAGTCAAGGAGGCCATGGACACGATCATGGATAGGCTAAGAGATAAGACGATCCTAGATAGCTAGGCCAGACCGTAAGACAAGATGGCCCTGGAAGCTGTACATGCCAAGCCAAGAGATAGGGAAGTCGTGGCCACTAGCTTGGCCAGGCCAAGAGACTAGGAGGTCGTGGACTGATGGCTAGTCTATGCTAATCCAGAAGGAAAGGTGGTCGTGGCCATGGACATGCTAGGCCTGAAGACAATGAGGCCGCGTCCTGGCTGACTAATTGGCTATCTAGGGAATTGATGGTCGTGGCTAGGTTATGAAACCCAACCAGATTGGCCTGGCTATAGAGTGCGGCCATGTTGGCGTTGGAACTTCGTTGGTAGCATACAGAACATATTCGAGGAATCCATCCGTGTAAGTTCTTCAACTCGAGGTAATTTTCTAAATATTATGCTTCTGGTAATTCATAATAGCGTAGTAGCTTATTTTAAATACTTATAATTGCAGCATCAGTGTAGACTGATCAATGCATGACAATTCATATGGCCGTACATAAAATAATGAGAGTTCAGCTGGGTAAATCTCTAATATCGTGCAGGCATATTGAAGGCCAGTATGGCCATTAGTAGGATACGCATTCTCAATTCTCTTGTGGAATATGATGTAGAAGTACGAATCTATAATTCTGATGCCGGGTCAGGAATTTATACATATTTATGTACATATATAGAATACCGAGAGTTCATCTGGGTGAAGCTCTAGTACATATATGATTATAGATACGTCTCTGTGTAGGTTCAGAGGCGATTTTTACAAGTTTTCCCCTTGTCAAAAAACCACCATCAAGATAGAAATCTATGAGCCTGATTGATGTGAGAAATACTTGGACGGTACCAAAGACAAATATCCAAGATCAATCAAAATCCTATCCAACAAACAAGGTCGGATTTATCAATAATGATTGATTAACACACAACTCGTGATATTTCAATTATAAAGATAAACAATATAATGCGGAAAAGAAATAACACAGACACCTGAAATTTTTTTAACGAGGAAACCGCAAATGCAAAAATAAAAAAACTCGGGACCTAGTCTAGAATAAACAAACAGTGATCATAAGCTTTTACACCAATTTCCTACTACCTATTCGGACTACATGTAATACCTGCTTCATCTGTATTCAAGCACTTATAGAACTCCTAATAGAACACTGATTCTCTTTAGGAATTTTACTCATAAATCTTCTAGCAGAACGTTAGTTCTCTTTAGAAGATGCACCAACACGATTGATACTTTTCGATCTTTTGTTTTCACAAAACACCGATTCGATTTCTCTTTAGATGTGAATCAAGGTTTTGGAAATTTTGTGTTTTTTTTTTGAGAAAAAAAATTACTGGGTAAAAGTAATATCAAAACAAACTTGTAGATTAGGGTTTATTATACACTTCAAAGATGGAAGAGAAACCTAATTATTCTACAACAAGAACAACTAGAATAAATCTAGAGATATCTTGTTTAAAACTTCTTAAGGATTTTTACGAGATACCTTAATCGAAGTTTTCTTTATAGTTCCGATTTCGACTAGCAATTGTTGGTATACGATCGAGAACTGAAATATATCAAAACCTAGGATTTATTATCAACAACTCTTGAATGGTCTTATATCATAAGAGAAGACCTTAGACTAGACAAGAGGTGAAAAACCTAGATTACAAGTTGTATAATCAATCACGAAGATTAAATCCAACTCGTATTTGTGATCCCCAATATAAATACTTTTATCTCACTCTTGTTCACGAAGAACAGAAGGCATGGAAAACAACCTTATGAATCTTACACCAATTTTCCAAAGGGGGTGAAAAAACGTGTAGCACTCACGAACCCTTTATTTATAGTGAAAGGTTACTTGAAATCTAAGCAAAGTTATTTTCCTTTTTCAAGACTCTCCTAATTTTGGGAGTCTTTCCTAAGTTACAACTCTTGCCAAAATAATTAAATAATTAATTAATTTAGCAAATATTGTATTTATGTGAATAAATCACAATTTATCTTAGGAAGGAATCACAAACACTTTAATACAGTAATCAAATATGTTTGGAGTAATAGCTATCTTGCCTAGATAAGGAAACTTGAAATACTTGACTAAAAAAAGCTTCTAGTCACATAATTGGGCTCAAGTCCGTGAACCGTTACAAACAGTTTATGGATTGTTTCCTACCGACGAACTGTAACAATTACAGCAAAACTTATAATTGTTAATTTAATAAATCACTCATAACTTCATCGTTATAACTCAGAATTGAGTGATTCTTGGCTCGTTGAATTCCTAAGATCATTCACTATAACATGAGAACCTTTCCAGGGATAAAAGTTATTGTCACAAAAGTCGTGGCTCAAATAACCTCGAGTGTATATACATAAATGTACATTTACCGTCATAGGAATTGTTCCATAGAATGAGCATTTGTTTAGATAGATTAGAAAGGTATACTTGAACAAGAGTCCAAATGAAATCAATTACCACATACCTTTGTTGATGAAGTCCTTGTTGATGTCTTCTTGTAGTCTTCAAACTTCATCCTTCAAGGATAACTTCGATTCTACTTCTTAGACTTAATCTAGTGCGAAACTATCTTTAGTATACAAAATCAAGAATGCATTTTGGAAACTAAAATTGACAACTAACTTGACATACCAACGCTAGTGTGTTCACCCGAGCAATGCTCTAACAATTCCAGTCTGAAGTATGATAGTACACTAGTGTTTATATACAAGGCGATGTTCAAAACTGAATTAGGTCTCGAGATTTTTCTGCACACTGCAGTTTTCCTCGTTAACAAATTTTCTGATGGCTTGTGTAATTTCTTTTACATATTATATTGTTTATCTTTATAATAGAAATATCACAAGTAGTACGTGAAGAAACCTACATAGTTTTTAAGTTCAAAATGTATAGAACCTATAAGGTTTACTCCTATGGACTTGCATCTTGAAATATAAATACAAGGCTTGTTCTTGTTTGAATTTGGTTCATGAACAATTCAGGTACATACTAGATTGATTCCTGGATATTAATGTTTGAGATCGTCAAAGTAACTTGTTTACAAATCAGGTACATGGATCTTTAATGTTGATCTATACTTACTAATTGTAACAAGTTTTTCCATATAGGTTTCTAAACGAAGAATTTGGTAGTGTACTTGGTACCCTCTTGATTTCAATTGTCAAATCCTTACATCTATCAAGAAGAAAACAAGAAACTTAATGAAATGCCTATAAGTGAAGAAATTAAATATACATTTTTTCAAGTTAATTTATGGGCGTCTCCAGGCCCATATGGATGCCAAACATGCTTCTACCAACAAACTTAGGATTTTATTCAGGAGGATGTTGTACAACTAGTTCAAATTTTCTTCATTTCAGGTGAATTTCCATCTCAGATCAATAAACTTTTCAAGTACATACCAAAGAAAAAAATTATTACTAAACCATAAATCCAAGACCCATAAGTGTTTGAAATATCTCATACAAGATTACTACTAAAATTCTAGCATTTAGACTCAAATTAATTTTTCATAAAGTAATTTCTCCTTAGAAAACAACTTATCTACCAAAAAGAAACATCTAAGAAATGTGATTATAACACAAGAAATAGTTGATTATGTAAAGAAAACTAGATCTTATCAGGGTGTAGTGGGCGTAAAATTAGACATGGCTAAAGCATTTGATAAAATGAAGTGGGCTTTCTCATAAAAAAATTATGAAAAATTTAGGTTTCTCTCAAAAATGGTGTCAACTCCTTAATCACTGCTTAAGTACCTCAAAGGTTTCTCACTCACAAAAGAACTCAGGTGAGACTCCATTCACCATATTTAATAATCCTCTGCGTGGAACTATTTAGTAGGCTTCTCACTAATGTTGATTAGAATAAGATAATTGAACAAATAAAACCAGCTACAACAATTCCAAAACTCTCCACCGTTTCTTTGCAGATGACTGCATACTCTTCACAAAAACTACAGGAAGGTGTATCACAAATTTGAAAGACATAATCAATAAGTTTACTTCTTCCAATGGTCAATTAATAATTAAATCTGGAAACATCTTGTATCTTCTTCAGTAAGAATCTTAGTGCAGCTGCATGTGGAGGCATGTCTATAATGGTAAACATGAAACTAATTGATCTGAATGAAAAATATCCAGGTACAAATCTGATCATTCTAAAAAGTAAAGACATGAGTATGGATTCTACTACTGAAACAATACAGTTCAAACTTCAAGGATGGTAAGGGAAATTAATAAATCAAGCTGGGTGAGAAACACAGATTAAAGCTTCTCTTGCAACTACTGTTTAATAGTAAATGAGTCTTTTTGAACTCCCTGACAAGACTCATAACAAAATCAATAAGGTGTAAAGAACTTACTACTTGAATGAACAAGGTAATAAATGTTTTAATTTCATAGCTTGGAGAATGTGAAATGTACCACAAAGTTCAACATTTTCTCTCGAAGTATTGTCAAGATATTCTTCTTACCAATAAAAATATGAGTAGGTACAAAAATGACATCAAGAACCTATGTCCTTTTTTTCTATCATCTAGCTTGTACAGTGGTAAGGCAACCCCTTTCGTCCATAGTGCGGGCGGGAGGTAAGGGATTGATTCCCACTAGGGAAGGTTGGATCCCCCATTTTCACCAATTTCCTCTATAGATAGAGTTGAGATTGGGTCTTGTTGATGGGGTGACAGTTGGATTAGTCGTGGGGCTAGTCCATCTTGATAGTTTTCCTTAGGTGGTGGGTTTCGCTGCGCCGTACCAAAAGAAATAATAATTTATGTCCTCTTTGCAGACAAGAAGAAGAAACCTTTAGTCACCTACTGATGAATTGAAATTACTATGACTATGCACATCTGAAAGCCTACCAATCGAAAGCCTAGAATTCTTCGTTGTGCCTAGAATTCTTCATCAATCGAAAGCCTACCAGAATAACCCGCAGATTTGGATATTTTCTTGGTTTTTCAACTCTAATTTTCTTGAAGCAAAAAGCTCTAAATTAGCTAACCTAGATGCTTGCGCTCTTCGACACATCTGAAAAGTCAAATATGAAAAAGTGTTTGAGAATAGACTGCACATGCAAAAAAAAAGAATTAAATATATAATTACATTTAAGAAAAGCCTTGTTATATCTTACTCGACTGACTCATCTGATACTCGTTATATCCGACTAAAAAATTATTGAAATAGTAGCCTAACTGAAAACTTTTGAATCTAGTTAGATATCTACCTTACGAGTCAGGTACTATTCAAATACTTCCAAGTTAGATAATTGAACAAAAAACCAATCGATATGACATCTGACTCAAGCCGAGTCAGATACCGAGTTAGATCAAAACAAACAAAGTGTAACTTCAATCAATTTCTTTATTACTACATGTTCCTTATCAATTGTGGTAAGTAGAGTGTAGAGTAGACCTTTTAAAACTGCAAATCAATGTGTTAAATGTGTCATATTAATTAGAGATGTCACTAAAGCCTAGTTAGCAACTCGGGGTACGGGTAGTAGTTCGAGATAGCATACGTACGGGAATTATACGGATTCGGATAGGTCGGATTCGGTAAACAAGTCGGTCAACGATTCATTGTTCGAAACGGATACGTACGTGTATAATTCGTTTTAGAAATGTAAGCTCGGTATTCAAAATTCGCCATTATTAAATAATAAAATTTTAGGGTGGTTAGTATAATTTGTGTTAGAAAACCGAATATATATTAAATATCATTCAATTATATCAACCACGAGTGGTTGGCCTAGTGGTTCAGAGGTAGGGTAAGGGAGTAGGAAGTCCCTCACGAGATCGAATCTTGTCAAATGTTTTTTGGAAACCCAGTAAGGGAAATGGGAAGTTGGGCTTAACTTAGTGATTTGTTCCAAATAATTCGAGAATTGTGCAGAATCTCCATATAATCCACGTACCAGATCCGGCGTTTAAGTTATTCAGAAGTATCATTCGGATTCGGTCTTTATTTCAAATAGATAAATTCAGGATAATATCATAATTAGTCATGAAATCCTGCATTCTTTTAGAAAAATAAAAAAATAAAAAAAAAAGTTAAAAATGGTTATATGACAATTTAAGCTTGACCTCTCTAAAGCTTTCGATAGATTAGAATGGACCTTTATTATTGTTGTATTCAAGAAACTAGGATTCTCTGACGACTGGTGTTAGTTAATTCTTCAATGTATCAGTACGGTTTCTTATTATGTTCTAATAAATGGTTCACTGGGGAGGTCTTTTTCCCTTCCAGGGGCATAAGGCAAGGGGATTGTCTTACCCCTTATATTTTCATCATGTGTATGGAGATTCTATATCAACTGCTGCTAAAAGGTGAGTCTGATAATTTGATTTAGGGGTTTAAATTTAGAAACAACGGTCCTTCGATTTCTCATTTATTTTTCGCTGATGATTGCATGTTGTTCTCTAAGGCTTCCCTTACTTATGCTAGAAACCCTAAGAAGATTATAAATAAATTTTCCAAAGCTTCTGGTCAAGCTATAAATTTTGAAAAGTATGGTTTTTTCACGAGTGCTAATATGCATCATAAACATATTAAAATGTTATCTAGGTCTCTTGGGATTAAATTCTTGTCTAGTTCTGAGAAATACCTTGGCAATCCTTTGTTTATTAATAGAGACAAATCTAAATCCTTCAATTTTTGCTAGACAAGATCTATTCTAGATTAAGTAACACGAAAAAAACGAATTTAAATGAGGCTGGTAGAACTGTGGTTACCAAACAAGTTCTGTCTAGCCTAGATGTTTATTATACATCTTGTTTTCCTTTTCCTAAGAAGTTTACTTCAAAAATTGATTCTATTCAAAGAACTTTTTGGTGGTCTAAGAAAAACCCTCGTAGGGATGCTTATTTTTGTCTTGGATGGATATTGGAAAGTCTAAGAATTGTGGTGGTCTTGGTATTAGAAACACTTATGCTACAAACAGGGTTTTCATCTCTAAATTAGGTTGGAGGATTAGTCAATACCCTGGTCATTTGGTTTTTAGATTCTTGAAAGACAAGTATTTTCCTAATCAAAACTTGTTGGAAATTGATAAAGAAGCTTATACTTCCTCTTGGATTTGGAAAGGTATAGTAAATAGTTTGAATTTCTTAAGATCCAATATAGTCAGTAAAATCAATATTGGTAATTCCACAAGAATTTGGTCTTCTAACTGGTTGTCGTATGCTACTTTGCCTCATTTGCCTATTAATCCTGATTTTAATAATTATACATTTGTCAGTGAACTTATTGATGTGCATTCTAATTCTTGGAATCTAAGTCTTCTGAACTCTTTGTTTTCCCCTGAAGATGTGATTAAAATTAAGTCTATTAGGTTAAATCCTATGTATGAAGATAAAATCATGTGGCCTCACATAAAAGATGGTAATTTTACTATTAAATCAGCTTATAAAGCTTATACAAATAAAAGTAGTACAACTGAAGATTCTGCTTTTTGGAAGAAAAAAAAATTGGTCTCTGCAGTGTTTGCCTGAAATCAGGTTTTTTATGTGGAAGTTGTTTGCCCATATGCTTCCGGTTAACTCTACTATGAAATTTTATAATAATTCTATTGATGATACATGTCCACTTTGCAAAAATGACGTTGAAACTGTTCTTCATTTGTTTATCCAGTGTCCTTTGGCATCTCATATATGGTTTGGTTTATCTCTGCAACATTTAGTTTCGTCTAATTTATCCTGGATTTATGATTTCTTTCTTAGCTGGTTTGACAAGAAGTTAGGCCAGTCACCTTTTGCTGTGAACTGGCCTAGTATTGGTGTGATTGTCATGTGGTGTATTTGGAAACTAAGATGTGATGTGGTTTTTAAAAGAGTTTCCATAAATCTGGAAAAAGTCATTCTGAATACTAGAAGAATGATTAACACCTATGTTGTTCCTTGTTTTCCATCTCAAGTTCTTAGAAAAGATGTTAAAACTCCTACTAATGTTGTCAACCATGTATTATTATTAGATGCCTCTTTTAAAAACTTTAACATGGGTGTGGGTCTGATCTTCTGTTATAATACAGGAAGAATAAAGTTTTCTCGTTGGGACTTTGGGATGATTCCAGATACAGTCAGTGCAAAGGCGACTGCTCTAACTTTGGTTATCTCCTGGGTGAAGGAGTTAAATATGTCCAAAGTTCTTTTTTCAGTGACTGTCTTCAGGTAGTGGATTTTGTTAATGAAGTCAGTTCTTCAGTCGGGTGGAGATACAACAATCTTTTAGAAGATTTTCGGGGTTTTATTTCTAGTACTAATGTATATAATGTTGTTTATGTTAAGCGTGCTAAGAATAGGTTAGCTAACCGGCTTGCACGCCGGGCTAGGAAGTTTTGTATTAAAGACTCTTGGGTCTCTTTTCCTTCTTTTTTGGACGTTCTAGTTAGGAATGAACCCATTGTGGATGTTTGTAATTTCCTTCTCTGATAATGCATGGTCGTTTCTCAGCAAAAAAATCATTCGGATTCGGTCAGTTCGGATACGTTCACGGGTCATTCGGAGAATTACTAACTAGGCACTGTAGTACATTGGTAAAGTCATTGGGTGATGATCCCAGTGCTAGGTACAGTTTAGTCCAAAAGTTATTTATTTAAAATATAGAAAATACACATACAACCTTCCTGATTTACAATTTAGCCCAAATATTTACAGTTTAGTCCAAAGTGACTCATGATGATGTCAGCAATTTTAAATAATACATAAATAATTTATCTTTTGAACCGTTTACCCAAAGTTCGCAAACTTTATATATTCAAAAAGCTCTTTCGAGATCTACAAAAAGAATACCCATATAACTATATAATTTTCATTTTTTTAAAATCTTAGTTTACATTGGTGTACTATCATGTACACATCTACAAAAATCTAGAAAATCCAAAGACAAGACAAGGTGCACCCGCTTGTACACCACATACAACTTGAACTGTCCACCTAAGTACCACTAACAAGCATGCTATTAAAATCTAACACATATAAAGTACTTAAACACATAACAAGCATGCTATTAAAATCATAAAATCCAGAAAATCGTCCATCTAAAAAACCTGTCCATTGTTCTTCTCCACTCTCTTAAGCTCCCTCGAAAAGTACCTAAACACATGGCAAGCATGCTATTGAAATCATCTCATGATATCGAAAAACAACAACTTAGGATTTCATCAAGAATTAGTTTTTTTGTATTTTTGAGAGAGCACAATGTTGTACAATTATGTAGACACCTACAAAAATCCAACATTTATACCATAAAATATGCATATATTATTGAGATAGCACAATGGTATACAACTATGTACATACCTCAAAAATACGATTAATCCAACATCCATACACACAAAACATGTCATATATATTATTGAGATTGTACAATGGTGTACACACCTAAAAAAGTCCAACAAATCCAACATACATACCCACAAAAAAGGCCATAAAATCATGAGAGAGCATAATGGTGTACAATTATGTACACGCTTACAAAAATCCATCATCTATACCCACAAAACATACATATATTTTTGAGATAGTACAGTGGTGTACAACTGTGTACACACCTATGAAAAATCTAAAAAAAAACAAACATCCATACCCACAAAACAAGTCATATATATTATTGAGATTGTACAGTGGTGTACACACCAATAGAAATCCAAACCCATAAAATCATGAGAGAGCATAATGGTGTACAACAGTGTATACCCCTATAAAAATCCAACATTTATACCATAAAATATGCATATATTATTGAGATAGCACAATGGTGTACAACTACGTACACACCTATAAAAAATCCAACACATGTACGCATTAGTGCTTTCCCTAATTTTTGGTTTTATATACATAAAATATAGTTCTCCAAGTGTACAACTATGTACACCTAAATAATAAACATGTGGACAACTATATACACCTACATAACATAACATGTGTGTACAACTATGTACACATTAGTGCTTTCCCTAATTTCTTAAACTTCAAAATGAATAACATGTCTACAACTATGTACACCTAAATAATCAGCATGTGTACAAATTAATAATTCAAAAACAAAATGTGCACAAACTAGTAAAAAAAGTGTTTAAAGTATCTGTAGATTATGGAGATAATACCAAAATAGTAGAACCGAGTGAATGTGGACAAGTGTGAATTAATAGTTGTCCAACACATGTACGCATTAGTGTTTTCCCTAATTTTTGGTTTTGTATACATAAAATATAGTTCTGCAAGTGTACAACTATGTACACCTAAATAATCAACATGTGGACAACTATATACACATACATAACATAACATGTGTGTACAACTATGTACAAATCAGTGTTTTCCCTAATTTCTTAAACTTCAAAATGAATAACATGTCTACAACTATGTACACCTAAATAATCAGCATGTGTACAAATTAATAATTCAAAAACAAAATGTGCACAAACTACTAAAGAAAGTGTTTAAAGTATCTGTAGATTATGGAGGTAATACCAAAACAGTAGAACTGAATGAATGGGGACAAGTGTGAAATAATACCAAACTTTTCTTAACTCATAAGAAAAGTTATCTAGTTCAAAATTCTTCACTCACTAAAAACTTTGATGAGGACTGGAGCTTAATAACAACACTACATTTTCCAATTCAAAATTCTTGACTAAAAACTTTAATATAATTTTTTCCTATCACTAAGGATGTGTTACTGTTGTTAGCACAGTTCAAATATCTAGAATCTTGGTACACTACTACAAGCATTCTTACCTCCTGCAAAATTTCCATAAGCGATTTTCATTGACTGCCACATCAGGCACAATGATATACTATGAAATCAACATGGCTACAAATAAAACCGCAGATATGGATGTTTTTCTCATGTTCATAAATTATTTGCCGATGCAGTTCTTACCATCTATTAGCCAATTAGTCACACAACATTCTCAATTAAAGATAAGTAGTCTTCTTATTTGCGGTTTACAAATAGGGATGAAGTTCGATGCCTTTGTATCGCCTACTTAGGAAGTAGGACTGACCCATGGATGGAACAACCTTTATCAGATGTATATCACTTCAAAAAAATACCCGATGAATCGTAGTATTCATGCGTGTTATAGAAAACCATGCCTTCCTGCAGTCAATGACGCTTTCCTTCAGTACCCGCATATTGGAAGGTAATATGCACGGCGTATATTTCCAATCTCAGCTTCTGGTATATGGCCTGCAATTGTACTTACAGAGTTAGTAAAGAAATACTACCTATGAAGGAGGGCACTACTGCAATTATACACGTTGGAAGTTCAAGAATTTATATTCTTCATTGATCTACTTATAATACTACTGTAACATTTAAGAAACACACCTTGAGTTTCAACATGTACTAATGAGTCTATAAAAGTATTTCAATAATATTGATGCATATAACAAAACAAACTAGAGTCCTCAACAAAAACAAATTCTATAAAAAAGAACATATAAAGGATAAGATACCTATCTAAGTACCACCCTAAATCCAAAACTCTAACACATTGACGGTATCAGAATACTATGCAACTTCTCGACTTTTTTCTCATGTGCGGGCGGGTGGGGCAACTCCAAGTCCACCCTCCCGAAAGGTCATCAACTCACAGTCACTGGATTCCAAATACTAAGGAAAATTGATACCAAAGTTTTATTTTCATGTTGGATTCCAAGCCAAGTCGTATTCGCTTCCCATACGCCCATCTACCCAGCCATCAAACCATGGCTAATAGTCGCACAAGATATTAATTTTTGTACCACTAATAGTCATCATGTGTACACCCACATACATATTAATAATCAGCATGGTGTACAATTATGTACACCCAAAACATGTATACAATCAAAATCAAAAATAAACTTAAAACAAGTAATTACAAAACATACTAGTGTTCAAATATGTACACCTCTCTAGAAACCTAACAAATTATAGCATACACGCCCACAAGACTCATTAGGTATTAACAATCAATGGGTGTACGATTATGTACACATTGACGATCAACGAGTGAACACATATGTGCACATTAATGATAGGTGAACAATTATATACACATCAAGAATGAATAAGTGTACAACTATGTAAACATTAAGAACCCAAAAATCAACATGTGCACTCATTAACAATTAATAGGTGTGCAACTATGTGCACATTAACGATTAATACGTGTACAACTATGTGCACATTAACAATCAACAGGTATACAACTATGTAAACATTAAAGATCAACATGTGTACAGTTATATACACATTAAGAATCAATATGTGTACAAAAATCTTGGCATCAACTATGGCATTCATTTTAAAATTTAAAGTGCCTCAAAATGTAGGAAATCCAAAGGAAATCTCAAACCTTGTAGAAGAATTAACTGTTGCTAAAGGCGTAAGAGGCATGGTAACTTAAAAAGAAACTACACCTTTAGTGACAATGTATAGGTCAGTTCTTGTTATCATTTCAACAGATTGAAAGAAACAGAACATAATCTAGCTAATAGAAGTTAGAAAAACTTACAAACAAACATATGAAAATTTATCATTCTTAAGCAAATAGATTCTCCTCCTTTTTTCTCCTGAACAGAGATCATCTGTAACACTAAAATCAACACACATAAAAAGCTAACATTTACAGCTGGATGTTGAGGATTATTTACAACCAAGGTTTATCAAAACTCAAATAGAAAAAAATTGGTATAAAGTAATAGCTTAAGAGGTTTATAAGAGGATTAAGTAAAGTGAATAATGTGACTAAAGGGGAATAACCAGCCACGACCTTATACAGAGAGGTGAAACAATTGCTTGCAAGGAAATCATTGATAGCATCCACATTTTTATTGAGAAAGCAAGAAAAATAGGAGAATTCTCTCGAAGATGCTAGAAGAACATACCTAAAGGACGCAAATTTTTTGGTTTGCTCTCTAAGAAGACCTTCCTTAGCCCAAGCCTGTCAAAAAATGTGTATTCAAAGGTTCACAAAATAAAAATAGAATAAATGCATATTAAACATACCACGATACAAGGTCTACACCACACTCCTCTTCGCAGCAACAACTTCTTTTATCCACATCACTGTCTCCTCCCTAGAATCCACCTTTCAACCTTGGGTATGACTACAAGCTTTTGGAGGTACCATTTCAAAGAAAACAAGATGATAAAAATCAAGACAAATGTAATGACAAAATCATGCTAAACATTGAACACCCACTGGAAAAATCAGTTCACAAAATAAAATATCCAGTTTAAATATCAACATGTGCACTACAATCAACAGGTGTATAATTACGTGCACATTAACGATCAACATGTGTATAACTATGTGCACATTAAAATTAACATGTGTACAATTATGTACATATTAACGATAAACATGTGTACAACTATGTACACATGTTTACCCAAAGACTATAGACCCAAATGATCATATCCGCAGGCCTAATAGATAATCCCATCGGGACCAACGCAATGGATCCTTAAAATTATGCAAGGAAGACAAGAATTTGTCTTATGATTACTTTAGATATTATCTAGATATGATATTGTTGATGGTGGTTTTTAGCTTAGGGCGAAAACCGTAAAAGTATGTCTACCTGACCAGGCATCAGAAGTAGTAGACCTTGATATGTCTATATTCCGCAAGGAATTTGAAGGATATATCAAAATCTGATGAGTGCCTGTGCCGCTCTTCATATTTTATTGAAACTCAAGCTCCTAGATGAATTGTTCACTAGTATAGAGCTTAATGAGTATTTAATCTCCCGCCTGCATTATTCATTAATGTATGGTTTATTGAGTATTTTTCCTATGCTATGTTCCCCGGCTGAACCCTTAATATTGGTATGACATGACAATAAGTGTTCACTCGCAGCTAAGTAGCATGAATTTCCCGAAGTATCAAGATTAAGGTACGCATGAAAGTACTCAGTCAGAAGCGTTAAACTGCTCTCTGAGAATAAAGATGAAAGAATTCCTGTGTCAACACACAGAATTTATCAAATTTATTCAATTTTATGATAGCTCACAAGATTCAATTTTTGGCCTAATTAATTTGCAAAAATTAGGTTTTTTTGCGCCCTGCGCAATATCTCGAACCCTATTGTTCGAGATCAAACCTAGGCAAGCTACAAAATTAATCCGTCACGGAGCTAGTAGAAGCAAGATCCTGCCAAAAATCAGAAAACAAGAAATAAAGAGAAACTGCGACAAGTAAGATCAGTAGCAAAAGGAGGTGTGGCCGCGACACCTGGTCGGCCGATTTTCCTCAGCAAGCGTCGCCCATGGCTGGCCGACCACGCTCCATGTTGCTACTTGCCGGCACCTCTTCCCACAGACCAATCAGAACGCTCCAAAAGCGCCACACGCACTTTTAATTAAAAATCAACATGGTCGACGCGCTTAAATTCCTTAAGAAAATAAGCCTAGACTGTCCATGTCAGTCTTAAAACAAGCATGGCCACACGATTTGGCCGGCCAACCCAACAAGCTTGGCCTTAAACAAACTCCATAATGTTCACCAGCGGGCCCACCACTATTCCAGCCAACCGGAATCCTCTAAACCCGCCAGGAGTGTTCCTAATCGTTGGCCATAATTAGGGTGATCGCGCTCTTGAAAACGAAGCTCAATGAGCTAAGACTGACCTAACAGTCTCAAACCCATCGCATCCGCCCAACTTAGCCAACCTAGTTGGACGGCTTATATCTTCTTTCGAACGATCAATGAGGCACCGATATGATCAATGACGACTCGCCTCCATCCCTGGTCAGTCGAACTACTCACGACATGTCAAGAGCGCGTCAAACGGATTAACAAAGTAGGGTGATCACGCGTTTTGAAAACCCTAATTCATGCCAGCGGCAGCATGTCGCTGTCGCAAAACCATCATGGGCGTCCATCTTTGCTAGCCTAGTCGGACGACCAAGATCTAATTTCAGGCGGCCAATGAGATGCCAGCATGCTCGCCGGCCACCCATATTTGTGTCTGCCCAACCGACTTGTCCAAATTAGCGGCAAACACCCCAAATCGTTTGGCCAAAGGTAGGTTGGCCACACAGCTTTAAACCCTAAATTAATCAACGACGACCATTAACTGCCGCAAACCATCTCGTCCTCCCAACTTCGCTAGTCGAATAGGCCGGCCACACTCCTATTCTAGGCGTTCAACCAAATGTCTCCTTGACCATTGACCGCTCCTCTACCATAAGGAACAATCGGCCACGCCACGACCTACCCATATGGCTTCTAAGCGATCACCCAAAGATTGGACGAACAACTCGGAGCATTTGGTAAACAATTTTAGTATGAGCTACATGCCAAAAGTTTTGTATGGATGTCTATCATAACATACTAAAAAATCACATCAATCGGTGTAACGAGCTAAAAGATACAACTTAAAAGGCGAGCTAGGTCATGGCTAAAAACTGACAGAATTCCTCCTGAATTCTTTCTGAGCTTTTACTATCGGGTTGTTTGCACCTCCTAAACGATCTCAAAACCTAAATATTCCCGCGTAGAAAGATAGGAAGTTCTTTTTTGAAAAGAATGGAGGGGCGGATCGTCAAAATCCAAGTTCAAATGAGAATTCTACAGCAGTTTTAGTGAGGGTCTCACATCTGAATTTTCTGATTACGAAATTTCATGAATTAGCACAAACTTATGCAAATCATCTCAGCCATCCAACTTGGCTAGACAACATAACCGGTTTAGATTTAATTTGGTCCAACCAATAGGATGTCAAAATGTCTACCATCCACCATTATCCTATAGGGACCGATCACCACATCTTTAATGTACATGGATAGCTCTTATCAGCTACTCACGCATGACCACCCTCCACCTAGCTTGCGCGTGATTGGTCAGAATAACTAGGTCTTGCAAAAAAAGACCCATTCAGCAGCCTGCTGCATATTTTCCACGAAAAATACTCGAGACATCAAGCATGTCACAAACTGGGGGATGTCCATCAGGGTATTGGTCTAGCGGTTTACAGCGTGCTGTGTGCAACACGCCCATTGTGAGAAAATGTCAGGAAAAGCGGACAGTTAGTGGCAGCAGAGAAGTAGTGGGTATAAACCGACTTGTCTTCCTTCATAGTAAGACATGGTTTTCCACATTCTCACACGTTCCCACTTCTCCATCACTCCACTACTCCCACTTCCTGTGAGATCAGGGTGCGTTCAACTATGACTTGTATAAATAGGTTTCAACCTATTTCAACCAATGAGAGAGTTTTGGTTAACAACACAAGTATTCAGAAAACAACAAGAACTGATAGCTTTCACTTCGCAAGACAGTTCCACATTCTGATACAAGTCACAAAACAGCCACACCTTCATGATTCAACATTCTGATCTCAAACACCTTCTTCGCTTCCCTCCTTAAGATCAACCCTTCTCCTTCACTTTGTGACTGAATTGAATCTGGAACGACCATTTCTTGGTTTAGGCCAGAATCTTACAGATTGATCTCTCGAATCTAAAAGTACTCCTATGCAGTACATTTTTTTAGGGTTTGAATTCTCATCAACACACCTAAATTTACCAAAAACAGCAGAATCAGTGTTTACCCCAAAACAACTGGCGACCACAGTGGGAGATTAATCTCTCGGTTGCGAAGTCAATTTCTCAATTTTCATTCCATTCTTCCCAAACTCAAGATGGTAGATATTAGGTATAAATTCAATCATTAACCAGAATTCACTTCAATCATCAATCCCAACTTTCTGCTTCATGAGTTACCCCGGCCATCCGAAACACTTCCAAAGCCGCCAATGCTCTAAATCCAATCACCATGGAAGGTATGGAAAAAATATTAGAAGATGTTGTCGCAAATCAAGCTGATATTTTCAAGTTTCAAAATGAGATGTTTTGTCTCTTAAAGAGTATGGCAAACCGGATGTAGCAAGAGCCAGGAAACATTCGCTCGGAGAACGCCACCAATTTCAGAGATGACACAAAAAATGTTGAATCCTTGTATGAGGTCTGTGCCTCCGCCAACGACGATGCAGACAAAATATGTGGTTGTATCGAACGAGAGCAAAAGGGAATGGCCAACACCAATGTATCGTCCGCAAGCACGGTCAACACATCCCATGGCGTTGCATCCTCTAACACCAACACCAGCAGCACCGGAAGCATCCTCTCTGGCGTGACGCCTCCTATTACCAAAGCCAGAGCCGCCTCTACTCCTAATATTTCTTCGAGCATGACGCCTCCAATTATCACCAAGGCTGCTACCACTTCTTCGTCAGGACGAGAGACTTGAGGATCCAGAGGAAACCAACCTCCCATTACCATTATCGATTTAATGGAGAGATAGGAAGTTCTTGCCAAAACTCAGATGGACATGGCCACAACGCAGAAGGAGCGAAACAACGAACATCCGAATGATTATGTCAAGAGATTCAGAATTCAGGCGTGAATGGATATCAATTGGTGTATTTGTGCATTAATTCTTTATGGGGACTCTGTTCACAAAACCATGTAATCTATGATGGAGCATGTGTGTGAGATTCTCTATTTATCCAAGGCGCAGTGCCGATATATATTCTCAGCCATCAACTGTGTTGTGTCGGGCAGGCGTTTTTTTTCAATTGGAGAAGCTACCACGAAATCCCAGTCTCTCTTGGAAGGTACGGCTGGTAAATATAACTGGGGACTCCTAACCACTACTTACCTGAAAGGTATCGAGTTTGAAAGCGTACTGATTGACGCGGCCTCCGACTTCAACATTGTAACCGTCAAGACTCTTATATTTGCAGGTGAAATTCAAACAAAAGAAGCATATTCTTTCCCATGAGGAGAAAACACGACTTGCCGACCAACACTATTTGTGCCCCATCTTCCCATCAGCCATATCGTATCAACTCGTTTTTCGAAGTCAAGGGTTAATGGCGCCCTCACTGGAGTTCTCTCCAGAAGCCGCTTCAACGTTCTCTCCAGGATCCGCTTCAACGTTCTCTCCAGAAGCTACTCCGCTTTAACGTTTCGCTCCAGAAGTCGCTTCAACGTTCGCTTCGGAAGCCGCCTCAACGTTCGATGCATGAGATGCTTCAACGTTCGCTCAAGAAGCGGCTTCAACGTTTCGCTCCAGAAGACGCTTCAACGTTCTCTCCAGAAGACGCTTTAATGTTTCGCTCCAGAAGTCGTCGCTTCAACGTTCTCTCCAGAATCCGCTTCAACGTTCTCTCCAGAATCCTCTTCAACCTTCATCCAAAAGCCGCTTCAATGTCCTATCCAAAAGCCGAAGCCGCTTCAACGCCTCAGCAAGCCACACAGATATGCCACATCACCTACTCAGAACTCAGCACCACCTACCCAAGGCCTGCACGAAGCTGCGCATCAACAACCACATCGCTGACAAAGTCAGATTCGGTGTTTATTTCCAATTTCCTATGGAAGGGGTGCATGGGCTTCCATAAGTTTGGATACAGTACAGGTTTATCAAGTGCGACTCCCGCCCATTGATTAACAAATGACGGATCCAAAAGATTTCCACTTTCGTCAATTCGTCAACCACCTTGCCAGCAAATGCAATGGAAGTACGTCTTTCAGGAGAAAATAAGCTCAGGATAATTACACTTGGGGACTGCCAGCACGAGATGCCTTCATGTCCATCAACCAGTTTATTTCTGATACCAGCATCATCACTGTCAAAGCTTTACGATCCGCAGGAATTTCTCAACATGAAGCCGTACACGTGCATCAAAGATCCCAAAAGAAGACCCATAGATACTTATGGCTGTATAATCCCTGAGAAAAGCCAGATACGATGCCCCTCAGATGCAGGATTGCTATCAAGGGACTCGCCTGATGATCAACAGTAAAACAGAACTGCAATTCATGTCAACGTTCCGAGATTTTTCAACAAACACAACTACAGTTCATGTGAATGTTCCTAGATTTTTTAACAAACTAAAAAAATCGCATTGGCTATTGCATGAAGCACAACTGCATACGAAGAATCACGTGAATCATACTTGGGAGATTGAAGGCTGGCATAAAATTCCCTCACCGTCGAAAATCTTTCCAGCTCATAGAAGATAGACAACCAGAGCGCCGCCAATTTAATGAGGATTTCTTGCCCTCCAAGAGCACACCTATATTCAAATATCCGTCCACACCATCTAATCTACTCTAGTGACCAGACAGAAGTGTAACTGGGGACTGCTCATCGCATCCATTCCATGCAACAGTCCAAGATTCAGAAGATGGTTCAAAAGATGTCGTTTGGAACGAATTCCTTGAAGACTTGATAGCACCACATCGGCGACGGAACGCCTCTCAGCTCGTCTACTTCACCCAACGGATCCGGAAGATTTTGACCATACAAGCATCCACAACATATTATCATCACAATAAGAAGGGAAAGAATAAGTCTTCCAGTCACCAAATAACTTACAGTCAAGTATGGATCAACAACGCAGCTACACTCTCCAAGATTAGATCTGACATGATCATTGTCAATCATATATTTCATCCATCCACCCCAGGAGTGCAATGGAGTTTGGTAAACTTTGAAATCCACTGGAGAGGTTAGCTACTCATTCTTATGGAGGAAGAACCTTATTACACATTCTGGAGAAGATCGATGGTATTGTTGGGTGGCTACATGCACAAAAGAGAAAACATCACCTACCTTGAGTTCTCCTGGCTCGCCTTGCTGCTGATTATAACTATTGGAGACTGCTTTATTTCCGTTGACGCTCGTTCTACCACTGCTAACAAAGAAAGTCATTCACAACGAGATAAATGTCCAAGTTTGATCAACTACTCATGTATATTACACTCACATCTAGAATATGAAGAAAAGATGAACTTACGCTGTCGCTGATGATTGGCACGCTTGTGATCGAGCTGCCGACAGTGACGAAGAGGAGTCGGACGCTGCAGAAGAAAGCACGGATCCGGACGAGCAACAATAAACAAAAGAGGGTCCATACCCCTTTTTTATACGAACGAAGTTTCTAGAGTTTGAACAGAAGAAGAATTCCTTCTTGCTCCATAAACGGGAATAGATGGTTGGGCGCACCACACTCATACCCCATAGATGAGCTAGAAACACGCTACTACAAAAGCCACTGGCCGCCCGATCCCTCTGTTGAAAGCCGATTTGGATTTCCCTGGTAATATCTACCTGCTTCGTCTTTTCAATTTTATTTTTCGTCTGTCACCATCTAGTGCTTACCCCGCAACAATATCACTGTTACGTGCTAAGCATGGGACTTAATGTTGCTGGTGGTTTTTAGCTTAGGGAGAAAACCGTAAAAGTCTGTCTACCTGACCCGGTATCAGAAGTAGTAACCTTGATATGTCTATATTTTGCAAGGAATTTGAAGGATATATCAAAATATGATGAGTGCCTATGCTGCTCTTCATATTATATTGAAACTCAAGATCCTAGATGAATTGTTCACTAGTATAGAGCCTAATGAGTATTTAATCTCCCGCCTGCATTATTCATTAATGTATGGCTTATTGAGTATTTTTCCTATGCTATGTTCCCCGGCTGAACCCTTAATATTGGTATGACATGACAATAAGTGTTCACTCGCAGCTAAGTAGCATGAATTTTCCAAAGTATCAAGATTAAGGTCTGCATGAAAGTACTCAGTCAGAAGCGTTAAACTTCTCTCTGAGAATAAAGATGAAATAATTTCTGTGTCAACACACACAGAATTTATCAAATTTATTTAATTTTGTGATAGCTCACAAGATTCAATTTTTGGCCTAATTAATTTGCAAAAATTAGGTTTTTTGCGCCATGCGCAATATCTCGAACCCTATTGTTCGATACCAGACCTAGGCAAGCTAGGAAAATAATCTGTCACGGAGCTAGTAGGAGCAAGATCCTACCAAAAATCAGAAAATAAGAAATAAAGAGGAACTGTGGCAAGTAAGAGTAGTAGCAAAAGGAGGCGTGGCCGCGACACTTGGACGACCGATTTGCCTCAGCAGGTGTCGCCCGTGGCTGGCCGACCACGCTCCATGTTTCTACTTGTCGGCCCCTCTTCCCACAGACCAATCAGATCGCTCCAAAAGCGCCACGCGCACTTTTAATTCAAAATCAGCATGGTCGACGCGCTTAAATTCCTTAAGAAAATAAGCCTAGACTGTCCATGTCAGTCTTAAAATAAGCACGACCACACGATTTGACCGGCCAATCCAACAAGCTTGGCCTTCTCTCAGCGAGACCAAACAAACTTCATAATGTTCACCAGCGGGCCCACCACTATTCCAGCCAACCGGAATCCTCTAAACCCGCCAGCAGCATCCCTAATCGTTGGCCAGAATTAGGGTGATCGCGCTCTTGAAAAAGAAGCTCAATGAGCTAAGACTGGCTGTAACAGTCTCAAACCCATCGCATCCGCCCAACTTATCCAACCTAGTTGGACGGCTTAGATCTTCTTTCGAACGATCAATGAGGCACCGGTATGATCAATGGCGACTCGCCTCCATCCCTGGTCAGTCGAACAACTCACGACATGTCAAGAGCGCGTCAAACCTATTTCCAAAGTAGGGTGATCACGCGTTTTGAAAACCCTAATTCATGCCAGCGGCAGCATGTTGCCGCAAAACGATCATGGTCGTCCATCTATGCTAGCCTAGTCGGACGACCAAGATCTAAATTCAGGCGGCAAATGAGATGCCAGCAGCCCGGCCACCCATCTTTGTTTCTGCCCAATCGACTTGTCCAAATTAGCGGCAAACACCCCAAATCGTTCGGCCCAAGGTAGGTTGGCCACACGGCTTTAACCCTAAATTAATCAACGACCATTAACTGTCACGAACCATCTCGGCGGCCCAACTTCGCTAGTCGAATCGGCCGGCCACACTCCTATTCTAGGCGTTCAACCAAATGTCGTCGTGACCATTTGCGGCTCCTCTTCCATAAGGAACAATCGACCACGCCGCGACCTACACATATGGCTTCTAAACGATCACCCAAAGATTGGACGAACAACTCGGAGCATTTGGTAAACAATTTTAGTATGAGCTACATGCCAAAAGTTTCGTATGGATGTCTATCATAACATACTAAAAAAATCACATCAATCAGAGTAACGAGCTAAAAGATACAGCTTAAAAGGCGAGCTAGGTCATGGCTGAAAACTGACAGAATTCCTCCTGAATTCTTCCTGAGTTTTTACTTTCGGTCTGTTTTCACCTCCTAAAAGAGCTCAAAACCTAAATATTCCCTCGTAAAAAGATAGGAAATTCTTTTATGATAAGAATGGAGGGGCGGATCGTCAAAATCCGAGTTCGTATGAGAATTCTACAACAGTTTTAGTGAGGGTCTCACATCTGAATTTTCTGATTACGAAATTTCATGAATTAGCACAAACTTCTGCAAATCATGTCAGCCATCCAAATTGGCTAGCCAATTTATTTAATTTGGTCCAACCAATAGGATATCAGAATGGCTACCATCCACCATTCTCCTATAGGGACCGATCACCACATCTTTAATGTACATGGATAGCTCCTGGCAGCTACTCACGCATGACCACCCGCAACCTAGCTTGCGCGTGATTGGTCAGAATAACTAGGTCTTGCAAACAAGACCCATTCAGCAGCCTGCTGCATATTTTCCACGAAAAATACTCGAGACATCAAGCATGTCACAAACTGGGGGATGTCCATCAGGGTATTGATCTGGGGGTTTACAGCGCGCGGTGTGCAACACGCCCATTGTGAGAAAGTGTCAGGAAAAGCGGACGGTTAGTGGCAGCAGAGAAGTAGTGGGTGTAAACCGACTTGTCTTCCCTCATAGTAAGACGTGGTTTTCCACATTTTCACACGATCCAACTTCTCCATCACTCCACTACTCCCACTTCCTGTGAGATCAGGGTGCGTTCAACTATGACTTTTATAAATAGGTTTCAACCTATTTCAACCAAACGAGAGAGTTTTTGTTAGCAACTCAAGTATTCAGAAAACACCAAGAACTGATAGCTCACACTCCGCAAGCCAGTTCCACATTCTGATACAAGTCATAAAACAGCCACACCTTCATAATTCAACATTCTGATCTCAAACACCTTCTTCGCTTCCCTCCATAAGATCAACCCTTTTCCTTCACTTTGTGACCGAATTGAATCTGGAACAACCATTTCTTGGTTTAGGCCAGAGTCTTACAGATTGATCTCTCGAATCTAAAAGTACTTCTGTGCAGTACATTTGTATAGGGTTTGAATTCGTTTCTCATCAACACACCCAAATTTACCAAAAACAGCAGAATCAGTTTTTACCCCAAAACAGATATGATAAAGATGAGATATGTCAATTTTCGCATCCCTTTAGCTGGTACTGATTGCTCCATTAATGACACTACAACAATCAAGTTTTTATCTGTATATATAACCGATAAAACTGATTAAAGATCAGGTCATTACATAAAAAGAAAAGGTATAGTATACCTGCATAGTAAACTATTTCTTTCAAGTTACACTGGTTATTAATTAACTCACAACAGATATAGATTCCAAATTTTTCACGAATAGTTGCGTTTTCATTTTTCGCCCTACCTAGGACTAGTGGTGACTACTTCTTGATAAGGACAGGGAAGGGGTAAGTCATCCGTAAAGTAGTGTGAGTCCGGCTACATAGTGTATACTATATAACATTTTATGCTTCTTTATAGCGCAGTTTGTATAGGTTCAACTGCGAGGCCGAGCTAGTAAAATTGATTTCTATTTTATTGCATACAAAATTCTTCTGTGCGGTTACATTTCATATTTGTGGTCTAGTGTTGAATCTAAAGAAAAAACCAATATAAAATCAAAGAAAAGAGAAATTCTTGTATACAAGTTTCCAACTAACATAATTTCCAAATGTGTATGTATATAGTATATACCCACCAAATTAGTTAACAACGCCTGACACCAAAAACAAATAGAAGTTGCATAGTGTTACTGCTAAAAGAGTTGTGCCAGGCCTAGTCAGGTTCCACTTAGAATTGACTTTTGAAATCAAATACTAGATATAAGATGTATTTCTCATGTTAAAAAGTTAGTTCAATCAAGTAGAGAGATACATGTGAGTACATCAAATTAACATGGCTACTTCCCTTATTCTTTAATAATCTCTGAAAACATATAATTTTCTTGTTCTTGTTCTTTGAAATACAGTACGCTCATTTTCTTTGTAATCGCTAACATTTCTAGTTCATTATTACTAAGCAGAGCAACTACAACCAGCAGGGACGGGCCTAGTAAGGGGCTAACCCGGGCTATAGCCCGTCCCTAACTTTCTCTCGGAAAAAATTCACTATAGAAATTTTATTAAAAAATATTTTTAGCCCCTGTATTAGTACATAATTAATCTTCAGCCCACCTTGAAATTATTTTTATCCCCCGTAGTTCTACATATTTAATTTTCAGCCCACCTAAGATATAATTAAGAGCTAAATCTTATTAAAAACAAAAAGAAATGCTACTCTTCAACACAATTATCTTCCATTTTACTTCTACAAACTATAAAAAAAATTCCGTTATCGTATTTTGCTATTAATTTTTTTCATTTTATTTTTAAGTGTGCATCCATTTAGTGTTCTACAGGTGAATTACATTAGCTATTAGCGATGCGTTTTGTTCTCAAAAAAAATTTGGCACGGCCTTCGACCGCTTTGAAAATTATTGACATTTTAGCCATATCCAAGAAAAATTTTTGGGTTCGTCCCTGACAACCAGTGTAGTCGATCTCGGCCGAGATTCCCACAATATTCTCGTTTTCGGATTATGAAGAGACGGTATGATAAATCTCGCCGACACGAGATTTTGTCAAAAAATTCGGTTGTCTCGGCCGAAAAACACTAAATTCCGGAAAACTCGGTCGTCTCGCTATCATTTTTAAAAGAAATATCACGGCATAAATCAGCAAATTAAATCACTAATAACATCAATTTCTTTCAGGATTACGGGATTCGGGCTTTGAATCATTTCCATTTCAAGACACTGGGTTAAAAAATAAACTAGAAAACTTGATTAAAGAAAAATACAGGATCTCACGTCGAATTCGGGAAGAATTCAGAACTTTCATTAGCATTAGATTAAATACATGATCTTTTAACAAAACCCTAAAAATTGCAACATATTGAATCAACCTCCACTTATGTTCGTATAAAATCTCCCGTTAACATGCATATAATTCCAGTTTGCTGTTGTTGGTGTTGATAATAAGTAGGTTTCGTCTCGTGTGGGAGACGGTGAGTATCAATTAAGAATAGTAGCAAAGAAAGACAATTGAGATGGTGGTGGCCGTGTAGTACCGAAAGAATGACTAACGAGGTGGAGAAGATGTCAAGTTAGATTTAGTACTGAGTATCAATAAAGAATAGTAGCAAAGAAAGACGATGGAGATGGTGGTGGCCGTGTAGTACCGAAAGAATGACTAACGAGGTGGAGAAAATGTCAAGTTAGATTTAGTACTTTATTTTTTATTTTATTTTATTTTATTTTTTTTGAAGCACGCATTTATTTAAATAACTAAGTTACAATTACACGTGGGTATGTAATACCCAAAGAGTCATAAAGAGTAATTTGATTAAGGAAATTTGGGATTGTCTGGTCCCAAATTTTTGTGGATAAATTTTTGGGGTTTAGCATCTGTTCGGTTTGGGTAGGGACAGCTGGTGGGAGATAAACAAAGTATATTAATTATCTAATTATACATACATCTTATAAAAGTTTAAAGTAGTGCTTATTTTCTAATTTTTTAAAATTTTAACCGCTCTCAATGGTATAGAATAAATGGGTGATGTGTGGAAAATGTTTGATATATATTTATTTATTTTTGTAAAATTTGAAAATGAAGTTCGGAGAACACTCTCAAGATTTCACCGAAAATCTTCTCGAGATAAAATTGTACTAGTGTACCGGTCCTAGTCGAGACAAATCGAAAAACCGAGATTAACTATGTTAATCTTAACATATGTAAAAATTATATGTATGAAAATTAGAATCGAAATTACACCAAGATTTGAAAACGGAATCTCCCCGAGACAACGTTGTACAATATCTCACTCGAGACCGAGACAAACCGAAATCCGAGATCAACTACTACAACTATAGATACAATAGTAATCAATCAAATTTGTAAAGTTTCAGAATAGCTAACATTTATCATGTACTCAAATATATATGAAATGGAAACTGAACTCAAGATATGAACCCAACAGAATTACCTCAAGTGCGGCAAACATAAGCTATATAGTCTGATGATAAACTCTCAAACCTCATGAACCTCAATTCTACATAGTTCCCTAAATCCCCATAATTCTTATGAAAATGCCCTATCAAATTAACAAAAATGGAACAATTTTCAATCAAAAACTTAGAATCTAATTTCAATAGCAAACAATATCCATCTCTTCCTTTCCAAACTAACTTGATATCATATTTCGCATTTGACATAACGACCTCTATCCTCCACAACTCTTTCTGGTGATTTCTCAGGCAAAGGAGATCCAATGATTTAAAAAAATCTCAACAGGAAAAACCATAAACATCATTTTCTTTAGTCAAAGCATTATCAGAATTGATCGAAAAAACTCATGGTATCAATCAAAGTAATAAATCAAATAAATTGATTTTTCACCTATTGAAGTTCTGAATCTCCTCCGTATAAATCTTACCACCGATATGATGTCATCTCAATCAATTTCTAGGGTTTGAGAGAAAAACTAAACAGGGAATAACATGAGATTGGGAGAGAAATCAGAGAGATCTAATCGGAATAATTGAGCTGAAAACGAAATTAACAGCTAGAACCCAAAATTTCGCTTTCGTTTTCACATAAGAGCTCTGCCGACAGGAGACAAATGAAGAAATGATAAAACAGTGCGAGGTATTTTTACAGGGTTATTTATGTCATCAAAAAGATCATTTTGGACTGAATAGTTAACAAAAGGACTGACTATTGACTAGGTTTCAGAGGAGTGGACTAAAGAGTCTAAAGCCTGATAATCGTGGGACCATTCATATTATCCACAAACCTAGCTATAAAACCTTCAAAAAATTAATTGCTTATGACTCGTGAGCTAGTTCTCTATTGTTGATCTTTAGGAAGTCATATTAACCACAAACCTAGCCATGAATTGCTTCTGACTCGTGAGCTAGTTCTCTATTGTTGATCTTTAGTACACATTTAGGTATTTAACAGATCTGGTTCAAATGCAGAAATGGAGTGTAAACGAACTGGTATTGCCTCCTTTCACTTTATAATTATGGCGTTCGGAAATTGGACAACAGCAAGAGTAGCAACAGTTGAAGGACAGGTGTAGATAGATATATACGCAGAGGTTTCCCTCACGTCAGTGTCATGGAAGGAGAACAAAAAGAGTATTTGGAGCAACACCCAAAACAGTATCAGTGCTAATTTTATTTGACAAGACAAACACTGGTTTTTTAGCGTTCCGAGGAGACACCTCAATAAGCGTTTGATGTGGGCCAAATCTTTGAACAAGTACTTGGTAAATAACTGAGCGAAATTGTGTAGATGGATCTGTATAAATTCCAATTTTGATTAGTAAAATCTAAGTTTGTCAATCAAATAAACCAAATAAGTTCCGAAGTCCTTGATTCCACCCGGCTAGTTGATACCCCTCCCTTTAACTTAGAGAACACCAAAGAAAGGATTAATGATGGCTGAATTGAGCTCCGATCCAGCTGAGTTCAACACTACCATGTCCACCTTGTCCCTGGAAAGAAACATAAACTCTCCCCCTTCAATCTTCTCAAATCCCAACACCTCGAGAAATTCAACTCCTCCTTTCATGCTACCTACCCTATCCTGTATATAATGAAAAGCGAAATAAAACTGCAGTCAGTTCAATGCAGTTTAACCCAAGGGTGCCTGTGTGGATGATGGATTCACTGCCCTACATATGATCCAAGGGTTGGTCCTTTTTTGAGGTAACTAACCAATGGCAACCAAATCTTTCGGTCAGTGATTTATAATCTCCGTAGTTTGCAATTTTCTGAAATTTTCACCTATCCATATAATTGACAAATGAGCTATTCAAGGAGTTGCATACCTGGAAAGATTGATTAGTGAGTCGAATTTTTCTGAATTTCTCCTCATCTGGATTTTTTGCAACATTCCCCACATAGGTAAGGAGAGTTTGGAATGCTCTCTTAACTTTCGCATCGTCATCCTTCCCCATCAAATAAAACAAAGTCAACATGACTAAAAACATTAACATAATTCAGAATGAAAATTCCAGAAAAATGAAAGAGAATGCCAAAGCTGTGAACTTGAACAGAAAATATATGTGCAGTGGTTTTCAGGTCTCCCGGTTCAGGTTTCAGAGAGAGATGGTGATATTGCAAATTGTAAGGTATATGTCCTATCAAGTATATAACTGTGACCTGGCAGCAGCTCACTAACACTGTTCTGAATTATCATATCATGTACCAACACATTAGTTAAAGAGCACAATATACCTTGTGATTTTGCTTCAGAGCTCGCAACCACTCCCTCATTTTCTCTACCTTTGTAACAGGCTTGATAGGAAGAAAAGTCTAAAAAGTAAAATAGCATTAGAACTTTGAAGATGGTCAAATATTCACATGGAAATCATTTCTTGATTTATATGATTTCTGTAAACTCAGCTATACCTTCTTTTCCTCCACCACAGGAACTGCTGCTGGCCTTGAGACTGTAGGGTCTTCTGGGGGCAATCCGAGCTTACGCCTTCTTTCTGCCTGTTAACATCGCAAGTTCGTAATCAACCATTAAAATGGAATGGTAAGAGAAGTACTGATTTTAGCTTCAATCATTGTACAATGAATCTATAACAACACCTATACAAACAGCCTTAATTTGGAGTAATCAAACAACTCCATTGCGCAAGTCTAAATGGAGACAACAACATCCAACTACCGAATAAATCCATTTGACCAGAATAATGCAACTCTATCTCGTTAAGTTTACAAATCTGATGGCAAACCTAACTAAATGAAGTATACCCCAAATAACTTTTAACGCCCACAATTTATTGCCACGACCCTATAATATGTGAAACCCATAATAGTACAAAAATAATGCATACACAACACCGATGTAGGTATACCTAATGGTGCATAACTTGATTTTTCTATTTAAATAACTGACTTACATATAACTCTGCAATATGTTGGACAAAGGAGTTATTTAGTACAATACAAAGTACCCACTACCTTCTCCATGCAAGAAAATGACATGCAAACAAAACGAAGAGCAGACTAGATACTCAGAAGTGAGATTGAAGGTCACTTGCGACCTGTAATTATAACAAGACAGATGAAAAATAGAATTCTATACGAACCTTATCTTCCTCCACTTTCTGACGAATTTTTTCCCTAGCTCTTTTCTCTTCTTCCTTCTCTGCTTTTCGCAATGCAATTATACTGTGTGAAAACAAAGCATTTTTTTCAGAAAAGAGAGAAAAAAGACAAACTAAACTGTGTGACTTTATTGGTAAGATTGCATAAAGAGTATACTGAGAGTAAACCACAAAACTTCAACTAAGCTGTCACAGGATCGAGACAAACCGTTTTCTTTCGTTATCTTCCTCGATTCTCTTTGCTTCAAGGAGTTCCTTACCTGCTCGAATTCTTTCCTGTTGTTAAACCAATATATCACATAAAGAAATTCTTGGTGAGCAACACTACTAAAGATTCTAACTGGAGAAGCGCAGTTCGCTCAAGCCTCGACAGAGCGGAACTTGATTGAAATAACAGTGGCAACCGTACCTTCTCCTTTTCTCGTTCCATTCTCTTCTCTTCCTCTTCTTTTTTCTTGCGGGCTCGTTCTCTGAAAATATAGTAAGCACCGTGAACAAATCTTGCAGTAGGGGCTGATAAATTAGGAGTACAAATACGTAAAAGAGCAAACTTGATTTTGCAAGCATATGCAAAGAACCAAATAATTCAATTGTACTGTCAAACAACATACGAAACCATAACAGTAAGAGGCGGACCTTAGTTCTTGTGCTTTGATTTTCATTTCCTCTGGAGTAAGAGATGGCTTGCGAGACTCGGGTTTGCTGTTCACAGGTACCTTAACAGTTCCAAAAGAGTGAGTGAGAAATAATCTATATAAAATGTACACTTATTTCCTACGGATAATTTAAAATGAAAATTATTGATGTTGAAACTACTTCAATTCCCTCTTAACAGCTAGTTCGGTTGGGAGAATTGGAAACCTAAGAATTCAATTATGGGGTAATCCAATTGTTGGAATTGGATTCAAAGGAATTCGATTCAAATCGTAAAAATTCATGTTCGGTTGAGGTAATTCAATCATCTTTGTTTTTACCTCGGAATCCATATCCATTGCACTACTGGACCAATGCGATGGAAATCTATTATTTTGGAGGGAATTGGATTCCTAGGAAGTAAAATTCTTAATTACAAAGAGTTCATTTGCCCCGTTCGGTTCAAGTAATTGGATGCATCCCTTAGGAATTGGATTACCCAGCCTCCCATTCCTTGAAATGAACATGCTGTAAGTATTTTCTAACTAGACAAAACGTAGAAACACTAGCATTAATGCAAAATTTGACACAAATTATGCAGATAATGGTATCTCACAAGAGATATCAATTGACAAAAAGATTTCTTTTATAGATTAATAGAGCACAAGAAATGTAGGTGGATAAGGAAGACAGTTAGCAAATCATGAAAACCTACAACGTACCATGGGAATTTCATCAATATCTGTGTCATTCTCATGTTCCACAATCCAATTTACAGCAGCCTCCAGGCTAGCATTACCTGAGGAAATACAAAACAACAGAAGCTAAATATCTGGTTCAAAGAATATCCTTCAGGGAACCATCAAAAAGGTTACTTCTCTTGGACATATGTAGAATATATAGAGGTGCCAACATGACAACCATTTCTACGATATATATCAAGATTTGGCATATAATGTACTGCGAGTGACCTCACCAGTATAATGAAGTGCCCGTGTTCCTCGGTTAATAGGAAATCCCATTGCCTCAAGTTCCCCAAGCAAATTCTTGTCCACCTCTGGAGCAACCATCTCTGCAAGTTAAGAATAGAACGTCTTAGCTCATTACAGAAGGAGATACGAGCATTGCTGTCCAGTATGAAAACAAAAGAATGCTAACACACACAAAGGTAGATAGAGTGCATGCTAGTTGCATGCCACTTGCTATCACATGGCTATGTGGTGCCCTATCGACCCTTAAATCATGGCATTCAGCCTGAAGGGTGCACCAGCTGAGGATTCTTGGCTCGTGGATGGGCACCACACCACCATACATGTCAGCAAGTGAGTAATTAGGATGCAGGTAGCGTGCACCCTAGTGTGGTTGCAAGAGGAACTTCTTCTTTTCTATCTACACGCAAATTTCTAGTATACATTATATACCTTGACCTAGGTTCAACCAAATAGAAGAAAATTGACTACATAAATTAACTTTATACAATTAACATCGATAAGATATAAGCAACTGATAATCAAATTTTCCTATAAACCCACGTTCAAAACCGCTATATAAACACTGATCTCAAGTTAAATTTTACGAATTTGATCATGAAAAAAGTGAATTTGAATATTCTAAGAATATAAACGAAATTTGCGATAAAATTCCTCACCTTCAGTCTCCATATTACTAATAGATGCTCCAGCAACTCCATCAGAATCAACAGAAGGTTTTGGCAGCTCTAAAGAGATAGGATTTGCAGTTTCTAAAGTCTTATCAACAAAATCCGTATGTCCAGTTCGCTTAGTATGCAAATCACTTTCCGTTTTAGATCTACATGGTTTTCGACAAGTACTACAAACTAGATTAAGAACGGCTTCAGTAGATTCAGCGAAATTCGAATGAGATGTTAATTCAGAGTGTTCTTGAGCTTCTTCTATGGATTTCAATAGTACTCCACAATCTCCACATTGTAGAGATAGCCCCGCCATTCACGATTGATTTTTTATTCACTCCGATTGAACTGTATAAACCCTAATAACAACTTCAAGTTCTGATCCTCACTATTTATACCTTGCTTCGTTGGAAGTATCACTGAATCGTCGATATATATAGTTTTGAGAGCATCCACAGTGGGCGAGTATAAACAAATTTATGGGATGAGATCCTAACACAGTGGGACGGAGTAAAGATCAAATTTGGACCAAAGACCAAATTCCAGACCAAATATGGTCGCGACCAAATCCCAAATTCTGATATAGTCGGGCGTAAAATTAAAGTACGTTTGATGCTGGGCGTAACATAATTTACGCTTGTTAACGGGCGTAAACCAACTTTACGTATGTTGGTGGGGCGGAATTTAAATTTACGTTTGTTGCGGGCGTAACATAAATTTACGCCTGATGAGACGGACAGAAGAATTCCGCACGTTGCCAGGCGAACACCAAATTTCCGCCTGTCTGGGGCGGACACCAGATTTCCGCCTGTCTGGGGCGGACACCAAAATTCCGCCCCTCCCAAACGGACTTTTTTTTTACGCCTGAGAAAAATTATGAAACATGAAATGAAATTTTCGAACGTTAGAATGATAAATTTTTCGAACGTTGGCGTTGGATTGCGTAGCAGATTTTTGACCGTTGGTAAGATATTTATATTTTTCGAACGTTTGAAATTGAATGTTAATAACGGGTTTATTTTATACCTATATATACCACATGAATTCCTTTCACATTTTCATATCATTCATTTGTATTCGGCAAGAAAAAAATAGTATCAGGAAGAAAAAATAGTTTTCCATATTTCAAATCATTTTGAAAATTTTCATCGAATCGTTTTTAATGTCAACACCACGAATAGCAAGAGGTCCAAATTTTACGACAATCGAAGATGTCACGATGTGTAAAATTCATTTATCAATATCTCAAGATCCCGTCGTTGGAGCCGATCAATCAGAGATTGCGTTGTGGACTCGTATCAAGGATGATATTGAAGCTCATTTACCGGATAAACCAGAGCGGTCTTAGAGTTCCTGGCAAAAACGATTTCAGGGAATAAGTAAAGAAGTGGCGTTGTTTTCGGCAAAACAGGCGGAAGTGGAAGGTGAATATCATACGGGATGGGGTCCGGAAATGACCGTGAGTATTCTCTCTGTTTTGAAACAATTATTTTCTAATATTGAGATGCCCATGAACCTAATTGTTTTTAAAAACATTAACAGCTCGAAGAAGTAAACAAACGGTTTAAGGAATGCAATCATGGAAGAAAATTTAGGCCCGAAGAGTGCTACCCAATTGTCATAGAAAATATAAAATATAATCGTCGATCGACTTTTGTTTTTGATACGACGCACGATTTGGATAGTAGCGTGAATACCGAGGAAGATGGCACTCAAGTCGAGTCCGGTAACGACACAGATAAAGGAGACATAGAGAATACATACCTTCGTCAGATGGGAAAAAAAGCAGCTAAACGATTGAAGAAAACCGGGCGAGAGAAATCCAACAGCCAAGAGGAATTGATGGGAATAATTATTACACAGCAAGAAAATTTCAATTCTCATTACCGGGAACAATCAAGATTCAAGATGGAACAAAAAAAGGCCGAGTTTGCACAAAAACAAGCTGAGCATGCGGCTAAAATAGCCAAGGAGGTCGCAGACGATGAATTTCGCATCATGATGATGGATCTTTCCAAATTGGATCATGTACAAAAGGAGTACTTCGAACTTCGAAAGGCTTTAATAGTACGGGACAAAAGGAGCCAATTATAATCGTCAAAACGGGATAGTTCGAACCTTAAGTATTAAGTCTAATAATAAGTCACCGCTGTTTTAGTAGTTTATTTACGTTTTAATATGTATTAATTTTGTCATTAGTCGTATTATTATGTAATATTTGGGATTTAATTTTATCTTCATTTAATTTAATCAACTTTAACTTATTTTGTAACATCTTACTTTAATTTACCAAGTGATGAGTATATGAAATAGAGTTAATACATTTCTTCGAAATTATTCGTTAAAATAAAATCACATAATTTTATCATATGGGAAACAACATTTAATTTCAATATTTTTTCCTCGTCTCCAACCTTTTAATTCCCATATTCTGCCCATATATGTTCGATTAAGTCATCGCGCAAGCGAATATGCCTATCTTTGCTGCGCATATGACGTCGTCGTTGCTCAGCTCTAATTTGGGAAAACTCCTCACTGTTGCCTCTTAATATATTAACCGGTGTCGGGTTGCTACGATGATCATAAACATGTGGCCATTCACCGGGTAGAAGCTCATCCTCGACTATCATATTATGTAAGATAATACACGTTTTCATGATATAGGCAAGCACATCTGGATTCCACATTCTAGCAGGTTGTTTGATGATTCCAAACTGTTGTTGAAGTACACCAAATCCCCGCTCTACGTCTTTTCTTGCACCCTCTTGCATCGCTGAAAATATCTCTTTTTTCCTACCAAGCGGATGTTTAAACGCCATAATAATAGTAGCAATTTCTGGATATATTCCATCACCTAGATAATACGGCATGTCATAAGAATGACCGTTTACCACATAGTTCACCGGTGGTGCTTTTCTCACGGACATAGTCAAATTGGTATAGGCTCGAATCATACGGAACTACATAACCATCACCGATACTCAGTCCAGTTAACATGACCCAATCTAATGGCGTGAACCCCATCTCACCAAATGGAAAATGGAACGTGTTGGTTGTATCCCAAAACCTCTCAACAATATAATCAACAACGGCATGTTGGGTAACGTTACACTCTATGTTCAACAATTTTTCCCACCCCGCTTTTTCAATCAAATATTTAACTCTAGGACAATGTATTGAAATAAATTTATAATAATGAATTACCGATGCCAGACATCCACGATGTTTAAACTTAAATGTTGGTGCGTCTGAAAATGTAATGTCTTCAGTAGCGTGCGGCTTATCATCTTCCACTATAGGAAACCTCCCTAACCCGGGGACGTCGACCTCCTCAATTTGACCGGTAGAGATTAAGTTGTAATCAGGTTCGGTAGATTTTTGTCTCTTGTTGGTCTTTTGGCGACCACTAAACCTCGATATAAACTTGTTCATTCTACGCACAAACATGTTAAATACAATTTCATAATTAAAAGACCAATCCACGAACCATAATAGACATAAATTTAACCGAACAAAATTTCAACATCATAAAATTCCATAAACATAAATTTAACCAAAAAAATAATTATCCAATTAACTATATTTATAACTATTTATAATTAACAAAAAATTCAATTAAAATACGAAACTAAATTAACAAAAAGATAAATTAAATTAAATCACGTAACTAAATTAACAAAAAATAATTATCCAATTAACTATATTTATAACTATTTATAATTAAAAAAAAAATAAATTAAATTACGAAATTAAATTAACAAAAAAATATATTAAATTAAATCACGTAACTAAATTAACAAAAAATAATTATCCAATTATTAATATTTATAACTATTAAATAAAACAAAAAATTAAATTAAATTACGATTAACCCAATTTTAATAAGATTTGATTAACCCAATATGAATATCCAATTAGTAATAAAGTATGATTCAATTTTCAACGTAAAAACCCTAAAAAAATTCGAACAAAAAATACATTACCTGCGCATATTATTACACAAATTGAAATAAATTCGAACAAAAAATACAATACATGATATTATTATTATACAAATTGAATAAAGAAAGTAGAAAATACATACCTTATAATGGAGTTTTTAGGGTTGTTGTGGAGTTTTTAGAGTATCTGTACGGTTGGTAGATGGGAATGGAGAAGAAGAATATGAACTGAAGAGGAGCCGTGAATCAAACAAGAATATGAACTGTGTATGAACTGTGGAAGAAAGAAAATGAACTGAGAAGAAGAAGCCTCGTGTAGAAGAGATGGGTTGTGGTTGGGAAGGAGAGGCGGTATTGGTGGAAGGTGCGGTTCATTAAGATTACGCCCGATTTGATCGGACGGACAGGAGAGTACCCCATAACCCTAAACCGTAATGAAACGGAAATTTTGGTTACGCCCGTCTCAGGCGTAATAATTTTTTACGCCTGACAAATTCATCACGCGGACAGAAGAGGTCCGTCCGTACAACTCATCACGCGGACACCAAAATTCCGCCCGTCTAATCTCACACGTGCTGTGTGACCGTGTTTAACTCGGACGGAATTTAGATTTACGTTTCTTCGAGCAATCATTTGGAATCCGTCTGATCAACGGGCGGAATTTAAGATTCCGCCCCTTACCAAACGTAATTTTTATTTAAGCTTGATAACAAACGTAATTTATATTTACGCCCGTTTGAAACGTAATTTAAAATTCCGCCCAGAAATGAAACGTAACTAATACTTCCGCCCGTCTTCATGCGTAAAACTGTTTTACGCGCGACCAAATTTGGTCTTCTCCCCATAACGTCACAATACAAATTAAACTCATATTTAGTCTTTTTTTTTAGTCTTTGATCTTTGAGTTTAGTCATACCATTGCAGTCGCTCTAAGTCTACGGGCCGAGTGTCGAATTCCCGGCCACAGTCAACCGGGTCCCTCTTTCATATCCAGATCTCAATTAGCAATGTGGTAATTGAATTTTTGTCCCTATTTTTGATGGTCTATACAATTATCCTTATCACACAATAAATATATTCCTGATGGCAAAATTGAAATTTTATCTAAAAGATTTAGGTCGTGTTTGGCAGCTTTGATATCCTAACCTAGGTTGGGTTATCCCTTAAATAACGGTATATTGTGTTTGTGTGGGTGCTTATTCCATACCAAGATAAGAATAGTGTATCCTACCTAAATTTTAGGAGGCTAAAAAGGTGGGGTTTTTGAATTCCATGTAAAACCTGTAATACCTTAATCCTTTTCTGGGTTAGACAGTTATTTTTATAACTACTTTTCTTATTTAAATTTTTCTTATGCTCAAAACCATCAATCTATATGGTTTAGTTTTTATTTATTTTTAATTAGTTAATTTAGCTTATATACAAGTCTGATGACAAACAACATATTACATTAACCCAATGTGGAAAACAAACACCATTTAAAATAACCATTACCATGATAGCCTTGGATAAACCAAGGAATACCCTTACCAGGATAACGTTTTTCATATCCAAGCTGCCAAACAGACCCTTATTTTCATGTGTTTCCATTTTTAAGCTTTTATGCGTTATATACTCTTCTTCTTCTTCACTTCGGATGAAAAAACGAGCAACACAGTTTATCATGGCTGCCGCCACCACTACCATCTCCGACGCCACCACAACCAACACCACCAGTACCATCACCATAACTACCACCACCATCTCCTTAATCACAATCTACATCTCCATCTTTCCAGATCGAAAATTACTTTCTCCTTCTCTTCTTAAAAAAGCCATCTCCACCACCACCACCTCTGCAACTACGACCACCTTCTCCGCCGCTAATGGATTCAGATTTAATCGAACTATCATCAACAGCATTTCCACCACCACCTCTGCAATTACGACCACTTTCTTCTTCTTCTTCTAAAAACTGAATTTGAAATCGGATTAAAATAGATCGAGATCTGTTTCAGGTTACGATTTATGGTGGTGGTGTAGCAGCGACGGCGGATGAGGTATGTTTATTTCGGTACTGGTGGTATTGTAAGTGATAAAATTGGTGTTGGATTTTGGTTCTGGTTGTTTTGGTGTGGTGGTGCTGGAGATGTGTGATTTGTTGGTGGCAGTGTTGGTATGAGTTGTTGTTACAGAGATTGAAGCATGTTGCTGAATGAAATATGGTGGTTATCTGGGTTGAAGCAGGTAGTGATTTTGGATCAACTATGGTTGTTGATCCATATATTTTGGATCAACTCCTGTTGTTGACCCAATTTTTTATTGGATCAAGTATGATGGTTTTGGTTGGAATGATGAAATTGGTGTTGGATTTTGGTTCTGGTTGTTTTGGTGGTGGTGGTGGTGGTGGTGCTGGAGATGTGTGATTTGTTGGTGACGGCAATGGTGGAGAGGTACGAATGAGAAATTATTCATGGAAATAGTAGTAGAATGGTGGTTCTGGTTGTTGTAATTGTCGAGATTGGTTTTGAAGCTGGTCTTGGAGCTGTTGGTGTTTATGAAGCTACATGTAATGATCAATTTGTTGTTGTTTATATGTTTTTATGGGATCAATTGTTGTTGTTGATCCATTTTGTGGGATAAACTCCTGTTGTTGACCCAATTTTTTATTGGATCAACTATGGTTGTTGATCCATCTATATGGGATCAACTACTATTGTTGATCCTTTGAACTCCTATTGTTGACGATATTTCATTGGATAAGTATAATTATGCTTGTAGTTTAAATCATGCTTTATAGTTTAAATCATGTAAATTTCTTCCAATGTTGAACTTGTGGTGCAATGGTAGCATGACTGACTCCATGTCAGATGATGCGTGTTCGACTCACGCCAAGTTCACTCAATTTGACATGGATCAACTTTCATTGTTGATCCAATTTTACATGGATCAACTTCCATTGTTGATCCACTAAAATTGGATCAACTTCTACTGTTTATCCTTTTTTCTTGGATCAATTATCGTTGTTGATCCCCTAAACTAGATAAACTTCTACTTTTGGTTCTATTTTTATTTGGATCAACTATTGTTGTTGATACAAAAATATTTGAACCAGTGGTGGCGGCGGTGACGGTGGTGGCGGCGGCGACGGCGACTAACTAGTGGTGTTGGCGGCAACAGACTAGTGGTGGTGGAGGACTGGTGGTGGTGAAGGAGTGGTGGTGAAATATTAGTGATGGTGGCGGTTGGTAGGTGGTGGTTGTTGAACGGTGGTGGTGGAATGGTAGTTGAATGTTGGTGTTGGTGGTGGTGGTGGTGATGCTAGTGGTGGTGGTAAAGTGGTAGTGGAAGAAATTTGTTCCATTTTGAAATGAAGAAAAAATATTATATGGGTGAAGGTATTAAGGTAATCTAATATTAAATGGATAAGGTTATTAAAAAAGGAGGGACATATTTATTGTTGCATAAGAATATATTTGTAAAGAATTAAAAGTAGAGACATATAATTAATATACCCATTACCAATTCGGGAAGGAGACTTCAGGACGGCAAAAGTTCGAATATTAGAGGGAACTCGAATATGGCCAAAATCCTGTCAATGGTTAGTTATTCGTCCGTATTCGGAATGACATATATAGAAAAATATTTAGCGGAAATTGAAAATACTAGATCTTGCGCTTCCAAAGGCATACAATGAAAGCGTTTTCTTAATTAAGCAATTGAACCTTTTTTTTTGCTCGATTTAGATGCCCCTCTATTATTTATACCGGTGAATGTTTATCGATCTCTTACATAACATCCACCACGTGATTTTGGTTGTTTAGCTGTAAAAAGATATTGGAGTTGTGATTCCTGACATACCTCAAGTACCCACCCGCCTCTAAACCAAGTTTCCAGTACACCGAGCGCTACTATCATAAATGATTGGTTGCGTGAATTTTCTTGGTAAGAATCTCAGGAATGTGGACAATGATATCCTTCTGCATTATATATGTTCAGGGATTTTAAGACAATATATATGGTCAGGGAAATCTTCATATTCTACACGGAGTACATGTGCATGGCACGTCAAACACACAGTTTTATATACACTTGCACTCTGGTAAGAGCATTTACTTAGCATGATATGCAAATTCAACGTCAGCACGTGTCAATTCGGCTTAGTTTCTACCTTAAGATTTGCTTTTCTGTACAACGGTGTAGCATGCCTATGTCCCTCTGATCCCCCTTCGCATTATTACTCCTCATTATCAAACATAAAAGAGAGCTTCTTCATCCTGCCGATACCTATCACCCTCCCATGCGCCACAAACACGTTGGGACTGCAGTACCCAAATAACAAATACACAAAGAGTTAAAATGGCTTATATCTTGCATCCTTACACTCCATGATAGCCTCACTTGCAATTGAGCAAGTAGATTCAGTCAGAAACACGGATCTAACCCTCTAAATCCCTACAAATAATATAAAGAAGACATTGAAAAAAATGGGGCCACTGACCAACTTTATATTTGCCGTATGAATAAGCATCGTCTATTTATAGGAAAGTAAAACATTTTTGCATGAATAAGCTTTAGTATTTGGTCTTCCTGCCTCCAAAAAATCAATATCCTCTTATAATGATGAATTTGGATGCTTAAAAATGAATCACTTTCAGTAGAAAAGATGAGAACAAACACTGTTTTAGTTACCACATTAAAACATTCTCTATCATCTTTATCATTATGAGAACGTGTCCTCTTGCAAACAGAAGTACTTTGAAATGATAAGAAGGATATACCACTAAATCCAAATATCAGCTAGAAATCAATGTACAAATAGTTTTGGTAGTTGTTTCTTTCCCTTGCCCTCATTGTCTTACGGAGCCTACTCAAAAGAAATTATAAACAGTGTTACAAAAATAATCTGTCCCATACAAAATTAAAGGGATGAAGTTTACCATCAGATACAGATTTAGTTGTTAAAATTCTTCAAAAAAGATATGTATGGTTCTACAACAGCGCTATCCCATGCCGTCATCACGCCGTTGTTGAAGCACCCGGAAAACATGGAAATTATAATACATTGAATTCATGCTATAATGAAGCAACACGGCTGGCTGAAAAATGAAGGGTTCTGAATACGACACCTATGGTTGGATTAATGTAAATATAAGAAACTGTATATACTCATCACGACCAATCCAACAATACCTGTTTTTGACTACTAAGTAAGAGTATTTTTCCCTTGTCCTCTTTAATGTATGAAATGTCGGTTTGTACCTGCAGAGATGCAAAGTAGGTTAGCTTATGTATTAGATCACACGCAAACCTAGCATGTTTGCTTTGACTTAAAAAAAGCCTGACCTACAATAAATCAAGAATCAAATAACAAAAGTTGAAGCAAACCTTAACTCTCATGGGGATCGAACATTAGACGCTTTCCTCTTATTGTTTAAAAAAGCAAAAGAGAAAGCACCAATAATAACCTGATCGCTAGACTCTAGTTATTATTAGTTGTTTTTACCCAGGACTATTATGTTTTTGACATAAATATCAATGATAACAGGATTTAACTCTTGATATAGATGGTGTCGGCTTGACATCTGCACCACGTTACCTTCAGCAGTTGTGATTCTTGGTTATCAGAATAATGGAGATTAGGGTTTTGAGTTAACTAATATCCATATTGTTATCACAGTAGAGAAATCTGGGTTTCGGCTAGGTTATGTGAAAACCCGAGACTGTAATAGGTAAACATACCTGCGGCAGTCCTTTTTGTAAACAAAATTATATTGATTTTTCTCTTTCGCTATATAGTTTCCTTTTCGACGATCTAAAACCGATATCTGCAAAATCAAAGAAAACTAATCAATCAAATTATAAACGAAATAGAAATTACAGGAACAAAAAGTGAGGGAATGACAAAAGAAAGAGAAGAAACGGAAGCAGATAAACAAAGAGAATGGAAAAGAAACGGTGAGGAGAAGAAAAAGCGACGAGGCGCAAGAAAAAATAAATAAACGAAAAAAACATAGAATTGTTGAAGTATGCATAGAATCATGTTGATAGGTAAGCATGGAGCACTCACTTGGAATACAAATCGGGTGGTGTAGAAAAAACAAAGACGGGTGCAAAAAACCAAAAAATTCTATTGGTTGAAATATACTTCCGTGGGCCCAGAAGCTCTAAGAATGGAGCTTTGTTCAGCATTTAACCACAGCAGAGAAAAATCACCTGAAATCATATTATTAATATCCTCCCTTTTAATGGGCCTTCATAATTATCCCTCCCATGAGTCCTAACAATAATAATGTCTCTCCCTTTTCTAGAAGGAAATAATTATATTTTAATACCAAAAATATCCGTGATAAGATTTACAAAAACATCTTTCCTTTAAATTTAATTTCAGATGTAAAGTTTCACTTTGTTTTTCCTCCCAAAAATAGCCGCTACCATCACCGCCGTTTCTCCTTGTTTTCTTTACCTTCGTTAATGGTGATGACGTTGGTGGTGGAGGATATCAGATCTTTTTTCTTACTGAATTTCATAAATATCTATTTTATTAGCTGATTATGATGATGGTGGTGGCGGCGATGGTGGTGGTGGAGTACGATATTTGTTCTTTGTTCCGCCAGGTGTTGTTGTTGATGATGGCGACGATGATAGAGGTAATGGTCATGGCAGTGGTGGAGGAAGATATAAAATCTTTATTCTATTAGATGATGACGACAGTGGTGGTGATGGCGGAGCATGAGGAGAAAAATATCAGATCTATGATTAGAATGATGGTGGTGACGGTGGCGATGGAGAATGTATGCATTTCAATCCATGATTGTTTCAATTGTATAATGAATTGTTGTTTCAACAAACAAATGGTAACTCCTTCACTAGTCCCACTATTACACACTATGGATTAGCTTTTTCATGTTGTAATGGAGTTTGTATATGTTTATGAAGTTGTTGTTGTTTATGAATCTACAGGTGATGATCAATTGTTGTTGTTTATATGTTTTTATGGGATCAATTGTTGTTGTTGACCCAATTTTTATGGATCAACTACGGCTGTTGATCCATTTATGGGATCAACTCCTGTTGTTGACCCAATTTTTTGTGGGATCAACTACTGTTGTTGATCCCATTTATTGGATCAATTCCTGTTATTGACCCAATTTTTTATGGGATCAACTACTGTTGTTTATCCTTTCAACTCCTATTGTTGACAACATTTCCTTGGATAAGTATAATCATGCTTGTAGTTTAAATCATGCTTGTAGTTTAAATCATGTAATTTTCTTCCAATGTTGAACTTGTGGTGCAATGGAAGCATGACTGACTCCATGTCAGATGATGCGTGTTCGACTCACGCCAAGTTCACTCCATTTATATGGATCAACTTTCAAGCTAAAGCAAGATCTACATAAAGGACATGTAGTAGAGTGAAGGGAGTACAACAACTTGACACTGATGCATCAATACGTCTAAGCTCATAGTTTAGCTAAAAGCAATTGGTATATGAGCATGCTCAATTTGTAACTTAAACATTATTTCAATTTATAACCAACGATCACTGGGAAAAAGAGGACAAAATACTTCGATCTTCAATGATATTCCATATGTTATTATTAATTTATTGAAGATACTACTACTCTTTATGATACTGTCTAAACTTTGACAGCTCGTATTTTTGTCTTTTCTTTCCGTTTTACATTTATATGATCCTATTGTGGTGATATTTAATCCTATCTTTTTTAGATTCATAAAACTCAATTGCATAATAGTGCAAACATGATCTCGTAATAAGTAAATTTTTAGACAACGGGTTAAAATATAATAACTATAACACAAAAGAATGATCTCAAACCTACCTTGGGAGTTTTGTACTTCAAATTGCAAAAGTTTTTTTGATAGATGTCCTGAATACAAGATTTTGCTTTTTATTTTAAGGTTACAAAGAAGCCTAGTTAAGAAAATCAATATTTTCATATAATTAAAATTGTAGTAATTTCTCCGATTAAGGAACCCGGTTTCCTAATATAACTTAAACTGTGGAGTCTTTAATTTTTATTATTCGATTCAAAAAATAATAGAACTAATTAATTTAAATTTGGATTTTTGTGTGCCATACTGCAAGCTCAAAATAGGTTGTATTATCTGGGGCCCGTGTTCTATTGATCAAGTCAAATTAAACGAGATCTACAGCCCCAGTCGTAGCCCCATGAACTTTTTGGATTTGACATTTGTATTTAAAGTTAGTCGTTTTTAACTTTAGTTAGTCGGATCAAAATAACGTATGAATTTAGTGGGGTCATGATAGTCGTGCTTTACGGCTTCGACAGTTAGAAATCTGTTTAAGTTACTCGTATCTTACTGCTTAGTTCTGTACTAATTTGTGTACTATGTGTTAGAGCATTTCTCGGTTGAACTCGCATGCGTTGCTATCTCAAGCATGTTTGTCAATGTTAGTGATTAAAACTATAAGTCTTGATTTCTAGTCTACTATAGCTAAGGTCTCGGACTAGGATAGATAGTGTAGTTGAGCTCAAGAACTCCATGGAAATCATTATGCAAGACGAAGGACTACTCAAGGAACCGGTGGATCTTCATCGACTAAAAGGTATGTGGAAAATTGAACTTATCTATCACTCAAAAGTCTATTTATATCCTATCTTGAGACAAAAGTCGTTTTGCTATATAAACTTAGATTATACACATTTGCTATTTCGAGCCGAGTTTATCTCGCCTATCTATTTCTCGAAATATGTGTTGGTAAGCTTTCGCTTTAGCCAAGTTCATATTTACCTAGTGACGAAAGTCATGACAAGTTTCAATCACTTTGAAATTGCTTACTTTGACGAAAAATAGTTTGTGAATAACAACTATAGAATATAAACGTCCTCTAAGAATGTTTCAATCATTGAAATAAGAGTTTAGATAATATAGCCATTGGAGGATATACGCGTTGTTGTGGAAACACATATATGTATAAGTCCTTATTCCTTGAACCAAACTTTGCGAACTTTGTTGATCAAGAGAACCGGAATGGTGGCGTGAGCCAAGTCCGCGAACTCAGTCCGCGAACTGGCGGAAGTTCGCGACCTGAGAAATTCTGCTGGAGTTTGTGAACTCCGTCCGGGAACTTATGTCTGCGAATAAAGTCTGTGAACTTGGGTAGGTTATATCTAAAAACTATGTTTGTGAGATTATTCTTATATAAACTAAGGAATGCAAATTGCAAACCGTGTCTATATAGTTCATGAACCGATTCGAGTGAATCAAATCGGTTTTGCTTCAATTGTGTATTGTGTAGTTACATAAGATTTCCTTGAAATTGAACAACTCTCTAACTAGTTCATTTGAGTCACTTGAACTAGTTATGGTGAAGAAGAATATGGTTGATATGAAAGTGATCATATGGCTAACTATTTTGTTGACTATTGTTGAACTAACAAATGTACAAGTTTGGGTACGGTTACACAAGCCTAGAAACGTGCATTTCATTTGTGTGTAACAAGCTAGTTTTCGATCTAACGGTTGAAAGATATTAGCTTGAATCTAATCAGGTTTTCATATAACGGTGAATATTGAATGCTTTGTTACCAAACTAACATTGATTGCAAACCCTGATTTGAAATACTATATAAGGGAGAACTGTACCAACTGGGAAACCTAATCCCCACACCTTCTGTGTGATACTAGTTGTGCTAAGCTAGAGTCGATTGTCCTTTAACCTTTGGTTTCTTCTTCTAAACCAGTTTAACGACTTAAAGACTTCATTGGGATTGTGAAGCCAGACCGATATTACTTTCTTGTAGTTGTGTGATCTGATCTTGCTGTTTCTAACGTACGAGTACAATTGTAATAATTGGCTTGAGATTGATATCTCCGATACGCAATATATAAAAGAAATAACAAACACTTCGTCTCATCGTTTGTGATTCTGCAGTATCTTTTTTCGCTGCGTCGATTAAGATTATTGTGAGGTGATTGATAATACTAGGCTGTTCTTCGGGAATATAAGTCCGGTTTATCAATTGGTTCCTGTTCACCTTGATTTATCAAAAGACGGAACAAAACTCGTAGGTATATTCGTGGGAGACGAACTTATCTATTACCGTAGAATTTTCTATGTGATACAGATTTGTTTATTAAAGTCTTCGACTTTGGGTCGTAGCAACTCTTAGTTGTGGGTGAGATCGGATAAGGGAATCAAGTACGTAGTGTCTTGCTAGGATCAGAGACGTAGGAGCATAACTGTACCTTGGATCAGTGTGAGATTGATTGGGGTTCAACTACATTCCAGACCGAAGTTAATTTGGAGTAGGCTAGTGTATGTAGTGGCTTAATACAGTGTGTTTTCAAACTGGACTAGGTCCCGGGGTTTTTCTTCATTTGCGGTTGCCTCGTTAACAAAATTCTGGTGTCTGTGTTATTTCTTTTCCGCATTATATTTTTTTATATAATTGAAATATCACAGGTTGTGCGTTTTTCAATTAATTAGAATATCCGACCTTTTGGTTGTTGATTTAAATTGATTGACACTTGGATATTGGTCTTTGGTACCATCCAAGTTATCTCTCTAGTATTTGATAAAGACTCACAGATTTCTATTTGCTTGAGTATATATCAAATCGACAGATTGAGATATAAACTCTTTGATATACTTTTTATCTAGATTGAGTTTGACTGTCTAGTTGATTCTCTAGAAAGTATATTGGAGTTTGTCCATACAGATTTCTAAGCGAAATATTGGGTGTGGTTGTTGTACCCCCACTTTTTCGATTGGTAGCAGAGCATGCAAACACGTTTAAGACCTTACAAGTATGTATTTGTAGCGATCTGACTCCATGGACAGAGGTGTTATCTCAATTAACGTACCACCAGTCTTCGATGGCTCTAATTACTTATGGTGGAAAATTGGTATGCGAGCTTCTCTTCAAGCACGTGATTTTCAATCATGGGTGTTAGAGCATAGCTCGGTCAACCTCGCATGGGTTGATATCTCAAGCATGTTTGTCAATGTTAGTGATCAAAACTATAGGTCTTGATTTTTAGCCTACATAGCTAAGTCTCGGACTAGGATAGAAGTGTAGTTGAGCTCAAGGACTTCATGGAAATTCATCATACAACGACGAAGATCTATACAAGGAACCGTGGAACTTCATCAAGAAAAAGGTATGTGGAGACTTGAACTTGTCTATCACTCAAAAGTCTATCTCTTCTATCTCCTACTTCTTATGAGACAAAATTCGTATGTTATATAGACTAGATCATACACATTTGACATTTCGAGCTGAGCATTCATTGCTTATCTTTTATCTCGAAATCGTGTGTTGGTAAAGCGTTTCGCTTTGATCAAGTTTATCTTCACCTAGTTCATGAAAAGTTTCAATCACTTTGAGAATTGCTCTGACGTGAATCGGTCTGTGAATAACGGCTACATAGCGTCCTCTGAGAATGTCTCAATGATTGAAATGAGAGTTTAGATTACATAACCATGTATTCCTTGAACAAAAGTTTTCGAACTTTGTTGATCAAGAGAAATCGGGAGGATTGTGGAATTGGCTTGCCAAGTCCGCGAACTGTCGTAAGTTCTCTTTTCGAGAATTTCTGTTGAGTTTGGAAAACTCAACCGATTAACTTAAGTCCGCGAACTTGTTTGTGAACTTAAGAGGTTATGATCTAAAGATGTGCTCTGAAAATGAAACGTTAAATTAGTAAGGAATGCTTTATGCAAACCGTGGCTATAATGTTCATGAGTCGATTCAATCGAATCGAATCATCTTTGCTTCAATTATATCTTGTGTAGTTACATAAGATCTCATAGCAATTGAACAACTCTTTAACTAGTTCATTTGAGTCAATTGAACTAGTTATGGTGAAGATAAACAAGGTTAATATGAAATGCTCATATGGTTAACCTTTTGGGTTACTATGTTGAACCAACATACACGTACACGTCTGGGCATGGTTTTCACGAACCCAGTAAACGTCTACCCAAGTGTGTGTGATAATCTAAGTTTTCGATCTAACGGTTGAGAAATATTAGCTTGAACCTAAATCAGGTTTTCATCTAACGGTGAATATAGATTGCTTTGTAACTAAGGCAAAACCCTGATTTGAAGGCTATATAAAGGAGACATCTAGCATTGTGCAAAACTAATACCCACACGTCTGTGTGCTACTAGTGCGCCCGCTAGAGTCGATCTCCATTAACCTTTGATTTTCTTATCTAAAATAAGGTTAACGACTTAAAGGCTTCATTGGGATTGTGAAGCCAGACCGATACTACTTTATCGTAGTTGTGTGATCTGATCTTGCATCTTCTATCGTACGAGTATAATCGATTGATTGCCTTGAGATCGTGAGAGTTGTCCGATAGGAAATATAAAGAAGTCACAAACATCTTCGTCTCACTGTTTGTGATTCCTCAACAATCCGCTTGTGTAGTCAGGAAGGATTGTAGAGAGGTGATTGATTAATCTAGGCTGTTCTTCTGGAATATAAGACCGGATTATTAATTGGTTCATGTTACCTTGATTTTATATCTAAAGACGGAACAAAACCTAGGGTTTATCCGTGGGAGACAGATTTATCCTTTTATAAACTTTTATGTGTGAGACAGGTCTGTTTATTACCAAGTCTGTGATTTTGGGTTACAACAACTCTTGGTTGTGGGTGAGATCAGCTAAGGGAATCAAGTGCGTAGTATGCTGCTGGGATCAGAGGCGTAGGAGTACAATTGTACCTTGTATCAGTGGGAGATTGATAGAGGTTCAACTATACTCCAGTCCGAAGTTAGTTTGCAGTAGGCTAGTGTATGTAGCGTCTTAATACAGTGTGTATTCAATCCGGACTAGGCCCCGGGGTTTTTCTGTATTTGCGGTTTCCTCGTTAATAAAATTTCTGGTGTCTGTGTTATTTATTTTCCGCATTATATTGTATATAATTGAAATAATACAGGTTGTGCGTTCGTGATCATCAACTTCTCTAATCCAACCTTTGGTTGTTGATTGTAGTTGATTGATCCTTGGACATTGGTCTTTGGTACCGTCCAAGTTATCTATCTTTGATAAAGACTCGCAGATTTCTATTTGCTTGAGTAAAGATCAAATCGAGAGATTGAGATAATAACTCCTTGAGATACTTTCTATCTAGATTGAGTCTGACTGTCTAGTTGATTCTATAGCAAAGTATTTCGGAGTTAGTCCATACAAATTGCTAATTGAAATATTGGGTGGTGTTGTTAGACCCCCGCTTTTTCAATTGGTATCAGAGCAGGAAAACACTTTAAAGACCTCATAAGTCTGTGTTTGTGGCAATCTTAGTCTGTGGACAGAATCTCATACGCATACCAAAATGCCTCCTAAAGCTTTCAACTTTGCCAAGTGTCTCGGGAATACTTCAAAGGGTCACTCCTTAGATGATTCTTCCGAATCCCGAGTTAGGAATAATTTCCATCCTGTGTTGGTCATTCTTCCTCCAATGAGACGTTGGACATAATGTCAAAAGCTGAAATGGAGCTCACCATAATTTCAAAAAATTCTACAGAGATTGTTGATCTCAAGGATCATGTACATCTCATGGATGAATTCGAAAAGTATATTGATCGTGAACAAGTACTCTACAACATTATAGGGTCATTCTCTAAGGAAATTGAGAAACTTCTTCAAGAAAACAATATACAACATGAAAAGATTTGTGTTCTTGAAAGCTGGTCAAAGAAGGCTCAATTAGAGAAATTTTTTTGATCAAGACGCATTCATCCGATCTAGACAGACTTCGTGTTGAGAGGGAGAAACTTGAAGCATTGCTTGTCTTAGCCCATGGACAGTGCAAATCCTTGGAAAAGGAAAGCTCTGTTTTAAAGAAAGATTCTTCTGCACAAACTAATTCTCATGAGTTATCATACAAAATGAAATTTTCTCCAATAAAAGATTGTGTCAAGAAAAGTTTTCATAACTTACAATCTTCTCCCGTGGATATGAAGTTTAAACAAGTGCCAGTTGTTGCTTCTCCTCCACGAATATGTACCTTCTGTGGAAAAGGAAATCACTATGCTATCCATTGTTTTGCTAGAAAGAAACGTGTTTCTGAACTCCAGAAGGTGCTTCTTTCTACTGTCGATGGAGTAAATAGTCGAACGACTACTACAGTGAAGGTCCCTTTCACAGGAAACCAGACATCTTATAAAAATGATCTCTCTCCTAGAAATCATTACAGGACATTTGTAAATTCTCGTGCTACCAATGAAAGTATGTCATGTGCTTATAAGAACACATCTGATAAATCTAAGTCTAGTGTGTGGAGACGAATGTAGGAAAATCCCCTAGAACCTATTTCTAGAGGTCCTAGACTTTGGTATCAGAAGGGTTTCTCTCCTGTGATTCCCAGAAGGACTGCGAGACACACCCTTCTTCCTGGAAGCTGCAGTGAAAGGATAAGAATTGCTGAGATAAGATATCCTAGAAGAATTTATAGGTACTCTCTCAGAACCGATGGTGAGACTATGTCTCCCTCTGCTACCTAGCAGCAGAATGTTCTATCCTTGTGTCTAACTTGAGAGATACAAGGATGAGGATTTGAGAGATGCTCATATTGTATTATATTTTCTCTAGGATTGTATATCCCTTGTTGTAATGATCTTCTCTAATATAATTTTCATTTCGTCACTTTGATCTTTTGGGATGGTGGACGTTTTGGAAGCTGCGCAGTATCTCTTTCTAGGGACATTATTGGTCGGCCACAAACGCCTGTATCTCCTCAATTAAATCTAAGGTTTCTATCCAGGGCATTCACGAACATATATAAATCTTATAGGTGTCTCATTTTTCTTCAGAAAGGATCTCTATGGAAACTGTTCCCAAAGAAGAAGTTAACCCTATGGTTGAGGATGATCTCAAAGGATGTGATTCTGGTCAAGAGTTTATACGGAAGAAGATGCTTGAAAAAAAAGAGTATAACACTTGGATTGGTGAATCTGTCAAGGATTTGATTCGTGTTCAGAATGAAGTTAAGAACAAACTGGCTAACCTTCAATTGCAGATAAACCAGCTGATTGATGGACAAGAGAAAATCCTTGGTACTCATAATATCTTGATCAGAAATCAGAAGAAAGTTATCCTGGACTGCGCAAAGGCTCGTCATTATGCTCGCATTGTTGATCGAAAAGTCAACGTTCTAACTTTTGAACATGGTGTCTCTATGGTCAACAGGGTCAAGGATATCAGTGACTCCTACTTTGATGGACCATTTCAGAGGTATGAAATCATCAAGGAAAACTGAGTCTTATATGCCTAGTAAGTCTACTTTTTGGATTAGTTGGAAGAATAACTAGTGCTTTGAATAGCGATGATTGTGACTACACATAGCTAATTTTGTTTTCATCTTCTTATATTATTTTTTAGGTTTATTGGTTTTGAATTCTAAAAATATTTGGAGCATGATGTTTATTGCAGTATTTTAATGGTTTGTGATATTGCAATATTTTTATGGGATATGTATTGTTTACGTCTGTGAACTTGAAGGTCCCATATTGCAGTCAAAAGTAAAGTCGTTCATGAACCAGTATTCGTATGGATGAAAGGACGAATGGACTTTTGACATATACAAAAGTTATGCCTATGTAATCATGTATTTGATGGAAAATAGGATAAAATCTTTTGTTCTACAAGGATAAAGTCTATTATGTTGTTATGATGGAAAATAGAATAGATCCTTGTATGTTATCCACGGTATTGATCCATTTTATTATGTTTTACCGTGAAGGCTCCATTGTGTGTCTTATGTTGAGCACCTTACAACTAAGTCGATTAACCTTGGCTTTGTTGGTTGTTCCATAAGATGCTATATGTCGAGCATTAGGAACTAAATTAATCAACTAGTTTGGTTATTTAGTTAGTACTCCATAAGTCTTCTTTCTTATGTCGAGTACATGAACGGATAAGTTAGTCATATCCGTATGATTACTTAGTCGTAGCTCCGTGAGTTTACTTATGTTGAGCACTTTCAATTAAATTGATCACTTTTGTGGTTTGATTTATTTGCGTATTCCAATTGAATTAATCATGGGTTTACTTGTGATTAATTTGGTTGAGCTTTGGATATAGAAAATCATTCCTATGGTTTTTGGTGTCCAATAAAAAATCCTTTTTTTCTTTCAAAAATAAGGTCGCTTTTTTTGTTCTCTCGGGAATGACATCAAATGGGGGAGAGTTCTTTTGAACTTGTGTTTAATGGTAATATTTTTCGGGGAGTGCGGTTGTGGAATTTATAGGGGTTATCTTATATCTTAAAACTCCTTGATGAATGTTGTTAGCTTCGGCTATTAGATTGCATCTAAATTAAGTTGGTATGTATTTTTTCTTTTGGTCATGAAATGTCTCTTGTGGAAATTTCATTATGATCCCATTCTTGTACCTTTGCCCATTTTATTGACAAAAAGGGGGAGAAATATTGTAGTTCACACTACAATACATATGGTTTTCGGATTATTGTGTAAGGGGGAGTGATTTCCATGATCGAGATGGAGTATTGACTAAGGGGGAGTGATACATATCACCGTAGTATTATTGTTAAAGTCGTGATACAATTGGACTTTGATGTTATATAATAAAACTATGACATTGTATAATAATGATCGAGAATCTCGATTTCTCTCATTGTTATAGCTACGGATCTTCAACAACGATGGTGCTAAACTTACAACCTTTGGGATCATTGGAGTACTTGGAAGGACGAATATTTCAAGGAACGTTGAAGATTAGACTATGGAATAGGAGCCACTAAAGTTTATATTTTTTGTATTCCATATGTACTAATAGTTTTGTCACTAAAATTGACAAAGGGGGAGATTGATAGAGCATAGCACGGTCAACCTCGCATGCGTTGCTATCTCAAGCATGTTTGTCAATGTTAGTGATCAAAACTATAAGTCTTGATTTCTAGCCTACATAGCTAAGTCTCGGACTAGGATAGAAAAGTGTAGTTGAGCTCAAGGACTTCATGGCGATTCATCATACAACGACGAAGATCTATACAAGAAACCGTGGAACTTCATCAACAAAAAGGTATGTGGAGACTTGAACTTATCTATCACTCAAAAGTCTATCTCTTCTCTATTTCTTATGAGACAAAAGTGGTGTGCTATATAGACTAGATCATACCCATTTGACATTTCGAGATGAGCATTCATTGCTTATCTTTTATCTCGAAATCTTGTGTTGGTAAAGCGTTTCTCTTTGATCAAGTTTATCTTCACCTAGTGACGAAAGTCATGAAAAGTTTCAATCATTTTGAGAATTGCTCTGACGTGAATCGATCTGTGAATAACGGATACATAACGTCCTCTGAGAATGTCTCAATGATTGAAATGAGAGTTTAGATTACATAACCATGTATTCCTTGAACCGAAGTTTACAAACTTTGTTGATCAAGAGAAATCGGGAGGATTATGGAATTGGCTTGCCAAGTCCGCGAACCTAGTTCGCAGAATCAGTCCGCGAACTGTCGTAATTTCTCGACCGAGAATTTATGCTGGGATTTTCCAAATACTCGTTTGTGTGCTTAGTCCACGAACTCAGTCCGCGAACCCAGTCCGCGAACTGGCGGAAGTTCTCTTTCCAAGAATTTCTGTTGAGTTTGGAAAACTCAACCGATTAACTTAAGTCCGCGAATTTGTTTGTGAACTTAAGAGGTTATGATCTAAAGATGTGCTCTGAACATGAAACATTAAATTAGTAAGGAATGCTTTATGAAAACCGTGGCTATAATGTTCATGAGCCGATTCAATCGAATCGAATCATCTTTGCTTCAATTGTGTCTTGTGTAGTTACATAAGATCTCATAGCAATTGAACAACTATGTAACTAGTTCATTTGAGTCAATTGAACTAGTTATGGTGAAGAAGAAAAAGGTTAATATGAAATGCTCATATGGTTAACCTTTTGGGTTACTATGTTGAACCAACATACACGTACACGTTTGGGCATGGTTTTCAAGAACCCAGTAAACGTCTACCCAAGTGTGTGTGACAAGCTAAGTTTTCGATCTAACGGTTGAGAAATATTAGCTTGAATCTAAATCAGGTTTTCATCTAACGGTGAATATAGATTGCTTTGTAACTAAGGCAAAACCCTGATTTGAAGGCTATATAAAGGAGACATCCAGCATTGTGCAAAACTAATCCCCACACATCTATGTGCTACTAATGGGACCGCTAGATTCGATCTCCATTAACCTTTGATTTTATTCTCTAATATCATGTTAACGACTTAAAGACTTAATTGGGATTGTGAAGCCAGACCGATACTACTTTATCGTAGTTGTGTGATTTGATCTTGCATCTTCTATCGTACGAGTACAATCGATTGATTGGCTTGAGATCGTGAGAGTTCTCCGATAGGCAAGATAAAGAAGTCACAAACATCTTCGTCTCACTGTTTGTGACTCCTCGACAATCCGCTTGTGTAGTCAGGAAGGATTATAGAGAGGTGATTAATTAATCTAGTCTGTTCTTCGGGAATATAAGACCGGATTATCAATTGGTTCCTGTTATATTGAATTTATATCTAAAGACGGAACAAAACCTAGGGTTTATCTGTGGGAGATAGATTTATCCTTTTATAGACTTTTCTGTGTGAGACAGATCTGTTTATTATCAAGTCTGTGATTTTGGGTTACAACAACTCTTGGTTGTGGGTGAGATCAGCTAAGGGAATCAAGTGCGCATTATGCTGTTGGGATCAGAGGCGTAGGAGTACAATGGTGGGCCCGGAGATGTGTGAAAATTAAGCGTAATAAAACGCGGGCCTACAGTAATACCGCAAGTGCACGGTCGTCGGTTGTAGCTCGTGCAAGTACGGGTCGATCCACAGAGACTGGGTGTGTTTTGGAGTTTTCTAGCTATTTTGGGTTCTAAATTTGCTAATGGGCTTTGAATACCAAAGGGTCTTGAATATCAATGGGCTTTGAATACCCTTTGGAACTGTTGGGCTTGGAATTGAACTTGGGTTCAATGGAGTGAACTGAGCCTTGGGCTCAGTTGGATGAGCCTCAGGTTAAGCTAGGCTTTTCTTGTTCTGAACCTATTTCTGGGCCTTTGGTTTTGAACTAAACCTTGGGATTTGTAGCTTTGGAATTGCACTGGGCCTTGGTCTTAAACCTGGGCTTTTAGCCTTTGGTTTCAATGAACTGAACTTGGGCTCAGTGTTGAAGTGAGCTTTGGGCTCAGTTGGCTTGTATGAGGATCTGGGCTTGACAGTGACAGGCCTTAGCTTGGAAAGTGAACTGTGAGCTGGGCCTTAACCTGAACTGTGGTCTGATGATCCTAATGATGAGCTGGGCTTGTGCTGTGAGCCAAGCTCAGTTGCAGCAGCAGTAGGAAGAGGAAGGAAAGCAATGCAGCAGCAGCACAAGCAGTGGTAGCAGATAGCTGCAAGAGAAGTGGAGTGGCAGCAACAGCTGCAGAAACTCATATGCAGGAGAAGGGAGGCAACAGGGTTGCAGGGCAGTGGAAAGAGACAGCTGCAGTAGAGCAGCAGCAGACAACAGCAACAGCAGCAGCACAAGGCAATATAGCAAAGGGAAAGACCAAGGCAGTGAGGATGGCAATGGAGATAGTATCAATATATACAATGTAAGCAACACAGGGCAAAAGCAACAGCACAAGGGCTTCTGGCTTAGTAGCAAAAGAGGAGTGTAAACAGTGGCTCTAGGCCAAATTGGAAGCAAACCAGAGAACAAAAGAATGACAAAAACAGCAAAGATTAAGCAGACTAAAAACTAAACAGCAAAAGAAAGATGACAATACAAACCAAGGCCTAAGGCCAAGGGCAGGGATGTGGAGAAGAAGTAACAAAGCAAAGCTAAGGCATTCATCTAGAGTGGGAAGAGAACTAGCTTGCTCATTGTCACTAGTGAGCACTAGTTTCTCCCCACTACTCAATCAACACAATGCACTGAGATTTCTAGCCTAACAGTCCATCACTTAACAGTGAACAACAACTAACATTGAACTAAAGAGGGATAAAATACTAACATTAACAATGAACCTAGAGAATTAACAGTCACACTAACACAATACTAACAGTGAATTAAAATTAAAACACAAATTGCAATAAAAAGTGACAGAATTTAACAGAACTTGAAATTAAAATTGAAACCCTAAATTGAAATTTAAGAACTGAAATTAAACCTAAACTAACCCAATTTTGGGGGAATCTCGGCTAGCCCAAGAACAAGTTTTAACAGTGATACCCAACCCTCAATTTATACCCAAACATTAAAATTAGGGTTTCCCCCAAATCCCAAAAATTAGGGTTTAACTTTCATTACCCAAAATCGAGGAATTGACTCTCTTATCTTCGACCCATTCCTCGATCTTCCTGCTCCCTCGTGTTCGATTGATGTCTAGAGCCTCATCTATTTTAGTGATTAACCTAGGGTTAGAATGGTGAGAAGTCACTAAAATAGATGGCTAGAGAGATAAAGGAACGGACTGGGGAGGTACTGATGATGTTGGTGAAGAAGTGATGGTGTTGCAGAGGTGAGGTGATGGCTGGAAATGGTCGGGGAAGGTGGGGCAGAGAGGTGGCTCTGCAAATGTCGGGGAGAAGGAAGCTCAGTTGATTTTGGGAGAAGGGATGCGTTTGTTTAGGGTGTATAGGGTTCGGTGCTCCAGTGTGTGGCGGCTTCATCAAATTTTGATGTTTTGTGACTAAGCCGTGAGATGTGGAGCTGGTAGGTAGATCGGACGGTGATGCGGAGGCAAGCGAGGAGCGACCGTCGGATGAAGGGATACAACGAAACGAACGGTGCTAGATTAGGTTAGGTGCTGTAGTGTAAGGCGGAGATATCAAACTTTGATGAACAGCAAGGGAGCAACCGTTGGATTCAACTACCATCTAATCTGAAGGCTTGGAATTTCAGCGCTGTGGTGCTTGGCAGAGACTTCAGATTTGATGCTCTATGAAGGAGCGACCATCGGATGCTTCTGAGAGCTGATCTGATGGCTGAGAACGGAGGCGTTTGTGTGTAGAAAATGAGGTTGTGTGCACCATTCTTCGCGGCTTCCTTGCGTGATTTCTCCCGGCTTTTCACTACTTTTCTGCTCTTTTTGCTCCGCAAGTCATCCAGACTTTATTTATTACCTAAAAATGCAAAATTAAGTAAGAAAAATATTTATTCTTGAAAACAATGAAAATACAGAATATGGGATAAAATGTAGAATTAATGCACAAAAGATGAGTTAAATGCCAACAAAAAGGGATAAATATATACAATATTTGGCATTCATCAAATACCCCCAACCTGAATTTTACTTGTCCTCAAGTAAAACAAAACTAAGGAAATCCTAACTATACCACTGTCGCTGGTCTCTCGAATGCATTTAACGTATGCACTAAGCCTTTTAAACCACTAAGTGTCCCTAGTGGACGAGTTGAAGTCTCGTGAAGGTTTACCAGAGGTGTACCTACAAAACCTAAGGACAAAATATGAGCTCAGATTCCATCAAATGTGACATGTGCAAGTCAGTTAAGCTCACAGCAAAATGGAGATGTCAATCTAGCTATCGAAGGCACAATCCTAGCACTGATAACAAAAAAAGACATGTGATAAGAGTGTAAAGTGTATCTACACATGTGTAAAGAAAGATCTGAAGTTATGACTACTAATCACCAAGAGATAGTTTCTCAGGCTAAGAACCGAGGTCGAAATCTAGCTAGCTGTCCGGACTTTACGAGAATTGTGAATGAGTTGGAGGTATTTCACAATTACTCGCGTTGTACATCAATGGCATACACCCTCCTTGCTTATTACAATGAAACAACAAAATGACTATTTACATGACTCTTATTTACATTGACTATTCTCTTTTTATTTTTGGAACAAGAGATGATGGAATTGATAAATACTTGATTTTTTTTTTTTGTATTTTTCTGATTTTTTTTTTTTTTTTTTTTTTTGCACAAGAACTTGAAATTGATTTTTTACATAAGGTAGCTCTTTTGATACATAACAAAAAGAAACAAAAAATTACATGACACTTTGCAAGAGGTAGCCCTTTTTGATGCACCCAGTTAAATTCGATGGTTGTCTTTCTTAATGTAACCTCCACCTTCTATCCCAACCAACCAAAGAACAAGCTAGTCAAGTTTCGTTCAGTATTCTAAAGTGATTGGCAATCATAACTTCCTATCAAACACCTTGAAGATCGAGGCCATACATGTATTGGTAGATCGTGCGCGTGCAAATTTCTTATCACTATGTGAATTGTGCTAGAATCAGGGTGCCTAAATATCTAGACTAAGACTCCTAATAATTACATATTTGCACAAGAGTCAACATTTCAAGGTAAACGAGCTCAATTTTTATGATTTTTTTCAATTTTTTTTTTTTAATTTTTTTTTGAATTTTGATTTTTCAATTTTTTTGGAATTTTTCAATTTTTTCAAAAAGAAGAAGGAGTTCGTTTTCAATTATGGCAAATTATCATGGTATCTACTCTATACCCCCAAACCTAAACTAAACATTGTCCTCAATGTTTCAAAATATGGAAAGAATTATAAAACAATATATGGAAAGGGACATGCTGAGTAGAGTAAAAGGAGAGAGAATACCCGATTTCGGCGAAAGCAGAATTAAAACTCCGTTATTCAAGGCAAAAAAATCCAACATATTTCAGCCGAGATCATATTGGATTAGCAAAATATATACAAAAGGAACAAAAGGGTTTTTAAGAAATTTTATCTACTGGATTATATACAAAAAAATTCACCATACACTAAAAGTCTAAAGAGTTGAGGATCAACCCAAAAGAAAAAGTATAGAGACAAAGAAAGTTTCAAAACACTAAAATTGGACTTAAATGGGAGTGAGAGTGAAAAACCGAATGAATCACCCCTAAACCTAAATTGTTCAACAGGTTTACTTTTAAGCACAAAATCTTTTAATTTTAGGGGTTCAGGATTCAAAAGGTCTAGCTCATAATGGACTGTTTTCGGGATGGGCAAAGAAATGCATTCCAACTGTGGCTCTTTAAAAGTGTTATATTTTGAAGCAAAATAGTCCAAGAGGACTTGGGAGGCACACAGTTCCAATCCTAGATTAGGAATTTTCAGAAAAATCGGTTTGACAATATGGGTACAAACCAAATCTAGGTTGGGTGGAAGGCCATCAGATTGTGACTTAGGTAGAAGAATAGGCATATCATTATCAATCAAATCAAAATCTTCTAACTCATCTACACATGTCACATCATGCTCACAATCATCAATCAAATTGGCAAGATCACAATCAGAATTATCAACATCATCAACAGATTGATTCTCGTGTATCGGCACATCAGGGGAAACATCACATGGAATACTAGAAGAAATATCATGCATTAAGGTCGGGGCAGAGAAGCCTAATGTATTTGAACCCAAAGGTTCCATAACATTTTCAGTATAGACATGTTCTTCTAACATAACATCATAATCATCATGATAGGAATTTTGCAATCTAGGATAATTTTCAATCCTAAGGTCGGAGCTATTACAAGAATAAAACTCTAATTCATGGGGGTGACTCATATCATGTGGTGTTGTTCCTGTTTCCCTAACGGATTCCCATTGATGGGTTTTCTCTGCAATCTCGGCTAAAAAATTCCATGCATCATCCACAGATTTATCAATAAACTCACCATTACACATAGACTCAACCATGGTTCGAGATTTAAAGTCTAGTCCCTCATAGAGGATGACGACAAGTCTCCACTTCTCAATTCCATGGTGCGGACATTCACTCAACAATTCATTAAAACGTTCAAAATAGTGAAAAACAGTTTCCTCATCCAATTGGACAAAACAATTGATACTTTGACGAATAGCGATGGTCCTATGGTGAGGAAAGAATTTTTGAAAAATAGATCTGTGAGTTGGTCCCAAGTGTTGATTGATTGTGGTCTCAAACCGTAAAACCATGTTTTGGCCCTTTCCTTTAAAGAAAATGTAAACAAACGCAATTTCAGAGAGTCTTCGGACATATGATCAGGTTGCATAGTCCGACAAATTTGTTCAAACTCTCTTACATGAGTATAGGGGTTCTCAGAATCGAACCCTCGAAATATAGGAAGTATTTGTATCATGCTTGCATTTATTTTAAAAGGGTTATTGGTTTGAGGTAATACAATACATGATAATGGAATTTTTATTGACGGATACATGTATTCATGGAGAGCACGAGGTTGGCCCATTTTGAAATGACACAAAGCCCACTATTTGGTTTTAATGGGTTTTCAAAAATTTGGTTTTTATGGGAAAATTTTGGTTTTGATGGGATAATTAAATTTGGTTTTAAAATGGGAGCAAGAAATTTGGTTTTTGGATGGGAGAAAGTAAAATTTGGTTTTTTTTTTTTTTTTTTGAATGGGAGAAATTTTTTTTTTTTTTTTTAAATGGGAGAAAGTAAAGTAAATTTTTTTTTTTTTTTTTTTAAAAAAAGAAAATAAAATTTGGTTTTTGAATGGGAGCAAGCCCACTGTTTGTTTTGTATTTGCTTTGGCTCCGCTTGGTTGAAAACTTTTGGTGGAACTGAGTCCAAAATCTCGGCCTAGAATTTGGGTACTCGGCCCACTAACGAGTTCAACTAGCGTGATCGGTTACAAGCTCAGCTGGGTTTAAAAACCTAGAATACAAAATACAAGTCCAAATTAAACAAGCTCACAAAAATTAAATACAAGCCCACAAATTAAACAAATAAGCCCACAAATAAATTATTACAAACCCAACAGAAAATAAGAGAAGCCCAAAAATTGGCTTTAATATTACAAGCCCACAATTAAAAATTGGAAGCTCACAATTCGGGTTCTCTTAAATGGGTTACCTTTTAAGCACAGCCCAGCTGCTCTGATATTGTTGCAAAAACCCAGTTGGGCTTTGGTTCTTTTCCTTGGTGGCGTCCCAGCAGAGGGAAAACTGGTTCAGAACAGCAGGTCCAACAGCAAATGAAGTGAAGCAGATGCAGATGCAAACGCTATGCAGTGAAATGCAAAAATAGCTAATAAAAAACACAGAAAAACACAGCACCAATCCCCGGCAGCGGCGCCAAAAACTTGGTGGGTCCGGAGATGTGTGAAAATTAAGCGTAATAAAACGCGGGCCTACAGTAATACCGCAAGTGCACGGTCGTCGGTTGTAGCTCGTGCAAGTACGGGTCGATCCACAGAGACTGGGTGTGTTTTGGAGTTTTCTAGCTATTTTGGGTTCTAAATTTGCTAATGGGCTTTGAATACCAAAGGGTCTTTAATATCAATGGGCTTTGAATACCCTTTGGAACTGTTGGGCTTGGAATTGAACTTGGGTTCAATGGAGTGAACTGAGCCTTGGGCTCAGTTGGATGAGCCTCAGGTTAAGCTAGGCTTTTCTTGTTCTGAACCTATTTCTGGGCCTTTGGTTTTGAACTAAACCTTGGGCTTTGTAGCTTTGGAATTGCACTGGGCCTTGGTCTTAAACCTGGGCTTTTAGCCTTTGGTTTCAATGAACTGAACTTGGGCTCAGTGTTGAAGTGAGCTTTGGGCTCAGTTGGCTTGTATGAGGATCTGGGCTTGACAGTGACAGGCCTTAGCTTGGAAAGTGAACTGTGAGCTGGGCCTTAACCTGAACTGTGGTCTGATGATCCTAATGATGAGCTGGGCTTGTGCTGTAAGCCAAGCTCAGTTGCAGCAGCAGTAGGAAGAGGAAGGAAAGCAATGCAGCAGCAGCACAAGCAGTGGTAGCAGACAGCTGCAAGATAAGTGGAGTGGCAGCAACAGCTGCAGAAACTCAGATGCAGGAGAAGGGAGGCAACAGGGTTGCAGGGCAGTGGAAAGACAGCTGCAGTAGAGCAGCAGCAGACAACAGCAACAGCAGCAGCACAAGGCAATATAGCAAAGGGAAAGACCAAGGCAGTGAGGATGGCAATGGAGATAGTATCAATATATACAATGTGAGCAACACAGGGCAAAAGCAACATCACAAGGGCTTCTGGCTTAGTAGCAAAAGAGGAGTGTAAACAGTGGCTCTAGGCCAAATTGGAAGCAAACCAGAGAACAAAAGAATGGCAAAAACAGCAAAGATTAAGCAGACTAAAAACTAAACAGCAAAAGAAAGATGACAATACAAACCAAGGCCTAAGGCCAAGGGCAGGGATGTGGAGAAGAAGTAACAAAGCAAAGCTAAGGCATTCATTTAGAGTGGGAAGAGAACTAGCTTGCTCATTGTCACTAGTTGATGCACACTAGTTTCTCCCCACTACTCAATCAACACAATGCACTGAGATTTAGCCTAACAGTCCATCACTTAACAGTGACAACAACTAACATTGAACTAAAGAGGGATAAAATACTAACATTAACAATGAACCTAGAGAATTAACAGTCACACTAACACAATACTAACAGTGAATTAAAATTAAAACACAAATTGCAATAAAAGTGACAGAATTTAACAGAACTTGAAATTAAAATTGAAACCCTAAATTGAAATTTAAGAACTGAAATTAAACTAAAACTAAACCCAATTTTGGGGGAATCTCGGCTAGCCCAAGAAACAAGTTTTAACAGTGATACCCAACCCTCAATTTATACCCAAACATTAAAATTAGGGTTTCCCCCAAATCCCAAAAATTAGGGTTTAACTTTCATTACCCAAAATCGAGGAATTGACTCTCTTATCTTCGACCCATTCCTCCTCTGATCTTCCTGCTCCCTCTCCTGTGTTCGATTGATGTCTAGAGCCTCATCTATTTTAGTGATTTCCAACCTAGGGTTTAGAATGGTGAGAAGTCACTAAAATAGATGGCTAGAGAGATAAAGGAACGGACTGGGGAGGTACTGATGATGTTGGTGAAGAAGTGATGGTGTTGCAGAGGTGAGGTGGTGGCTGGAAATGGTCGGGGAAGGTGGGTGGCAGAGAGTGGCTCTGCAATGTCGGGAAGAAGGAAGCTCAGTTGATTTTGGGAGAAGGGATGCGTTGTTTAGGGTGTATAGGGTTCGGTGCTCCAGTGTGTGGCGGCTTCATCAAATTTGATGTTTGTGACTAAGCCGTGAGATGTGGAGCTGGTAGGTAGATCATCGGTGATGCGGAGGCAAGCAGGAGCGACGTCGGATGAAGGGATACAACGAAACGAACGGTGCTAGATTAGGTTAGGTGCTGTAGTAAGGCGGAGATATCAAACTTTGATGAACAGCAGGGAGCAACCGTTGGATTCAACTACCATCTAATCTGAAGGCTTGGAATTTCAGCGCTGTGGTGCTTGGCAGAGACTTCAGATTTTGATGCTCTATGAAGAGCGACCATCGGATGCTTCTGAGAGCTGATCTGATGGCTGAGACGGAGGCGTTTGTTTTGTGTAGAAAATGAGGTTGTGTGCACCATTCTTCGCGGCTTCCTTGCGTTGATTTCTCCCGCTTTTCACTACTTTTCTGGCTTTTTTGCTCCGCAAGTCATCCAGACTTTATTTATTACCTAAAAATGCAAAATTAAGTAAGAAAAATATTTATTCTTGAAAACAATGAATAAGTATATGGATAAAATGTAGAATTAATGCACACAAAGATGAGTTAATGCCAACAAAAGGGATAAATATATACAATATTTGGCATTCATCAAATACCCCAAACCTGAATTTACTTGTCCTCAAGTAAACAAACTAAGGAAATCCTAACTATACCACTGTCGTGGTCTCTCGAATGCATTTAACGTATGCACTAAGCCTTTTAAACCACTAAGTGTCCCTAGTGGACGAGTTGAATCTCGTGAAGGTTTACCCGAGGTGTCCTACAAAACCTAAGGACAAAATATGAGCTCAGATTCCATCAAATGTGACATGTGCAAGTCAGTTAAGCTCACAGCAAAATGGAGATGTCAATCTAGCTATCGAAGGCACAATCCTAGCACTGATAACAAAAAAAGACATGTGATAAGAGTGTAAATGTATCTACCATGTTAAAGAAAGATCTGAAGTTATGACTACTAATCACCAAGAGGATAGTTTCTCAGGCTAAGAACCGAGTCGAAAATCTAGCAGCTGTCCGGACTTTACGAGAATTGTGAATGAGTTGGAGGTATTTCACAATTACTCGCGTTCATCAATGGATCATGGCATACCCTCCTTGCTTATTACAATGAAACAACAAAATGACCTATTTACATGACTCTTATTACATTGACTATTCTCTTTTTTATTTGGAACAAGAGATGATGGAATTGATAAATACTTGATTTTTTTTTTTGTATTTTTCTGATTTTTTTTTTTTTTTTTTTTTTGCCACAAGACTTGAAATTGATTTTTTACATAAGGTAGCTCTTTTGATACATAACAAAAAACAAAAAATTACATGACACTTGCAAGAGGTAGCCCTTTTTGATGCACCCAGTTAAATTCGATGGTTGTCTTTCTTAATGTAACCTCCACTTCTATCCCAACCAACCAAAGAACAAGCTAGTCAAGTTTCGTTCAGTATTCTAAAGTGATTGGCAATCATAACTTCCTATCAACACCTGAAGATCGAGGCCATACATGTATTGTAGATCGTTGCGCGTGCAAATTTTCTTATACCCTATGTGAATGTGCTAGAATCAGGGTGCCTAAATATCTAGACTAAGACTCCTAATAATTACATATTTGCACAAGAGTCAACATTTCAAGGTAAACGAGCTCAATTTTTATGATTTTTTTCAATTTTTTTTTTTAATTTTTTTTTGAATTTTGATTTTTCACTTTTTTTGGAATTTTTCAATTTTTCAAAAGAAAAGGAGTTCGTTTTCAATTTGGCAAATTATCATGGTATCTACTCTATACCCCCAAACCTAAACTAACATGTCCTCAATGTTTCAAAATATGGAAAAATTATAAAACAATATATGGAAAGGGACATGCTGAGTAGAGTAAAAGGAGAGAGAATACCCGATTTCGGCGAAAGCAGAATTAAAACTCCGTTATTCAAGGCAAAAAATCCAACATATTTCAGCCGAGATCATATTGGATTAGCAAATATATACAAAAGGAACAAAAGGGTTTTTAAAAATTTATCTACTGGATTATATACAAAAAAATTCACCATACACTAAAAGTCTAAAGAGTTTAGATCAACCCAAAAGACAAAGTATAGAGACAAAGAAAGTTTCCAAAACACTAAAATTGGACTTAAATGGGAGTGAGAGGTGAAAAACCGAATGAATCACCCCTAAACCTAAATTGTTCAACAGGTTTACTTTTAAGACAAAATCTTTTAATTTTCGGGGTTCAGGATTCAAAAGGTCTAGCTCATAATGGACTGTTTCGGGATGGGCAAAAGAAATGCATTCCAACTGTGGCTCTTTAAAAGTGTTATATTTTGAAGCAAAATAGTCCAAGAGGACTTGGGAGGCACACAGTTCCAATCCTAGATTAGGAATTTTCAGAAAAATCGGTTTGACAATATGGGTACAAACCAAATCTAGGTTGGGTGGAAGGCCATCAGATTGTGACTTAGGTAGAAGAATAGGCATATCATTATCAATCAAATCAAAATCTTCTAACTCATCTACACATGTCACATCATGCTCACAATCATCAATCAAATTGGCAAGATCACAATCAGAATTATCAACATCAAACAGATTGATTCTCGTGTATCGGCACATCAGGGGAAACATCACATGGAATACTAGAAGAAATATCATGCATTAAGGTCGGGGCAGAGAAGCCTAATGTATTTGAACCCAAAGGTTCCATAACATTTTCAGTATAGACATGTTCTTCTAACATAACATCATAATCATCATGATAGGAATTTTGCAATCTAGGATAATTTTCATCCTAAGGTCGGAGCTATTACAAGAATAAAACTCTAATTCATGGGGTGACTCATATCATGTGGTGTTGTTCCTGTTTCCCTAACGGATTCCCATTGATGGGTTTTCTCTGCAATCTCGGCTAAAAAATTCCATGCATCATCCACAGATTTATCAATAAACTCACCATTACACATAGACTCAACCATGGTTCGAGATTTAAAGTCTAGTCCCTCATAGAGGATGACGACAAGTCTCCACTTCTCAATTCCATGGTGCGGACATTCACTCAACAATCATTAAAACGTTCAAAATAGTGAAAAACAGTTTCCTCATCCAATTGGACAAAACAATTGATACTTTGACGAATAGCGATGGTCCTATGTGTGGAAAGAATTTTTTGAAAAATAGATCTGTGAGTTGGTCCCAAGTGTTGATTGATTGTGGTCTCAAACCGTAAAACCATGTTTTGGCCCTTTCCTTTAAAGAAAATGTAAACAAACGCAATTTCAGAGAGTCTTCGGACATATGATCAGGTTGCATAGTCCGACAAATTTGTTCAAACTCTCTTACATGAGTATAGGGGTTCTCAGAATCGAACCCTCGAAATATAGGAAGTATTTGTATCATGCTTGCATTTATTTTAAAAGGGTTATTGGTTTGAGGTAATACAATACATGATAATGGAATTTTTATTGACGGATACATGTATTCATGGAGAGCACGAGGTTGGCCCATTTTGAAATGACACAAAGCCCACTATTTGGTTTTAATGGGTTTTCAAAAATTTGGTTTTTTATGGGAAAATTTTGGTTTTGATGGGATATATTAAATTTGGTTTTAAAATGGGAGCAAGAGAAATTTGGTTTTGGATGGGAGAAAAGTAAAATTTGGTTTTTTTTTTTTTTTTTGAATGGGAGAATTTTTTTTTTTTTTTTTTTTAAATGGGAGAAAAGTAAAGTTTTTTTTTTTTTTTTTTAAAAAAGAAAATAAAATTTGGTTTTTGAATGGGAGCAAGCCCACTGTTTGTTTTGTATTTGCTTTGGCTCCGCTTGGTTGAAAACTTTTGGTGGAACTGAGTCCAAAATCTCGGCCTAGAATTTGGGTACTCGGCCCACTAACGAGTTCAACTAGCGTGATCGGTTACAAGCTCAGCTGGGTTTAAAAACCAGAATACAAAATACAAGTCCAAATTAAACAAGCTCACAAAAATTAAATACAAGCCCACAAATTAAACAAACAAGCCCACAAATAAATTATTACAAACCCAACAGAAAATAAGAGAAGCCCAAAAATTGGCTTTAATATTACAAGCCCACAATTAAAAATTGGAAGCACAATTCGGGTTCTCTTAAATGGGTTACCTTTTAAGCACAGCCCAGCTGCTCTGATATTGTTGCAAAAACCCAGTTGGGCTTTGGTTCTTTTCCTTGGTGGCGTCCCAGCAGAGGGAAAACTGGTTCAGAACAGCAGGTCCAACAGCAAATGAAGTGAAGCAGATGCAGATGCAAACGCTATGCAGTGAAATGCAAAAATAGCTAAAAAAACAAGAAAAACACAGCACCAATCCCCGGCAGCGGCGCCAAAAACTTGGTGGGTCCGGAGATGTGTGAAAATTAAGCGTAATAAAACGCGGGCCTACAGTAATACCGCAAGTGCACGGTCGTCGGTTGTAGCTCGTGCAAGTACGGGTCGATCCACAGAGACTGGGTGTGTTTTGGAGTTTCTAGCTATTTTGGGTTCTAAATTTGCTAATGGGCTTTGAATACCAAAGGGTCTTTAATATCAATGGGCTTTGAATACCCTTTGGAACTGTTGGGCTTGGAATTGAACTTGGGTTCAATGGAGTGAACTGAGCCTTGGGCTCAGTTGGATGAGCCTCAGGTTAAGCTAGGCTTTTCTTGTTCTGAACCTATTTCTGGGCCTTTGGTTTTGAACTAAACCTTGGGCTTTGTAGCTTTGGAATTGCACTGGGCCTTGGTCTTAAACCTGGGCTTTTAGCCTTTGGTTTCAATGAACTGAACTTGGGCTCAGTGTTGAAGTGAGCTTTGGGCTCAGTTGGCTTGTATGAGGATCTGGGCTTGACAGTGACAGGCCTTAGCTTGGAAAGTGAACTGTGAGCTGGGCCTTAACCTGAACTGTGGTCTGATGATCCTAATGATGAGCTGGGCTTGTGCTGTAAGCCAAGCTCAGTTGCAGCAGCAGTAGGAAGAGGAAGGAAAGCAATGCAGCAGCAGCACAAGCAGTGGTAGCAGACAGCTGCAAGATAAGTGGAGTGGCAGCAACAGCTGCAGAAACTCAGATGCAGGAGAAGGGAGGCAACAGGGTTGCAGGGCAGTGGAAAGACAGAGCTGCAGTAGAGCAGCAGCAGACAACAGCAACAGCAGCAGCACAAGGCAATATAGCAAAGGGAAAGACCAAGGCAGTGAGGATGGCAATGGAGATAGTATCAATATATACAATGTGAGCAACACAGGGCAAAAGCAACATCACAAGGGCTTCTGGCTTAGTAGCAAAAGAGGAGTGTAAACAGTGGCTCTAGGCCAAATTGGAAGCAAACCAGAGAACAAAAGAATGGCAAAAACAGCAAAGATTAAGCAGACTAAAAACTAAACAGCAAAAGAAAGATGACAATACAAACCAAGGCCTAAGGCCAAGGGCAGGGATGTGGAGAAGAAGTAACAAAGCAAAGCTAAGGCATTCATTTAGAGTGGGAAGAGAACTAGCTTGCTCATTGTCACTAGTGAGCACTAGTTTCTCCCCACTACTCAATCAACACAATGCACTGAGATTTCTAGCCTAACAGTCCATCACTTAACAGTGAACAACAACTAACATTGAACTAAAGAGGGATAAAATACTAACATTAACAATGAACCTAGAGAATTAACAGTCACACTAACACAATACTAACAGTGAATTAAAATTAAAACACAAATTGCAATAAAAAGTGACAGAATTTAACAGAACTTGAAATTAAAATTGAAACCCTAAATTGAAATTTAAGAACTGAAATTAAACCTAAACTAACCCAATTTTGGGGGAATCTAGGCTAGCCCAAGAACAAGTTTTAACAGTGATACCCAACCCTCAATTTATACCCAAACATTAAAATTAGGGTTTCCCCCAAATCCCAAAAATTAGGGTTTAACTTTCATTACCCAAAATCGAGGAATTGACTCTCTTATCTTCGACCCATTCCTCCTCTGATCTTCCTGCTCCCTCTCCTGTGTTCGATTGATGTCTAGAGCCTCATCTATTTTAGTGATTTCCAACCTAGGGTTTAGAATGGTGAGAAGTCACTAAAATAGATGGCTAGAGAGATAAAGGAACGGACTGGGGAGGTACTGATGATGTTGGTGAAGAAGTGATGGTGTTGCAGAGGTGAGGTGGTGGCTGGAAATGGTCGGGGAAGGTGGTGGCAGAGAGGTGGCTCTGCAAATGTCGGGGAAGAAGGAAGCTCAGTTGATTTTGGGAGAAGGGATGCGTTTGTTTAGGGTGTATAGGGTTCGGTGCTCCAGTGTGTGGCGGCTTCATCAAATTTTGATGTTTTGTGACTAAGCCGTGAGATGTGGAGTGGTGGTAGGTAGATCAGACGGTGATGCGGAGGCAAGCGAGGAGCGACCGTCGGATGAAGGGATACAACGAAACGAACGGTGCTAGATTAGGTTAGGTGCTGTAGTGTAAGGCGGAGATATCAAACTTTGATGAACAGCAAGGGAGCAACCGTTGGATTCAACTACCATCTAATCTGAAGGCTTGGAATTTCAGCGCTGTGGTGCTTGGCAGAGACTTCAGATTTTGATGCTCTATGAAGGAGCGACCATCGGATGCTTCTGAGAGCTGATCTGATGGCTGAGAACGGAGGCGTTTTTGTGTGTAGAAAATGAGGTTGTGTGCACCATTCTTCGCGGCTTCCTTGCGTGATTTCTCCCGGCTTTTCACTACTTTTCTGCTCTTTTTGCTCCGCAAGTCATCCAGACTTTATTTATTACCTAAAAATGCAAAATTAAGTAAGAAAAATATTTATTCTTGAAAACAATGAAAATACAGAATATGGGATAAAATGTAGAATTAATGCACAAAAGATGAGTTAAATGCCAACAAAAAGGGATAAATATATACAATATTTGGCATTCATCAAATACCCCCAAACCTGAATTTTACTTGTCCTCAAGTAAAACAAAACTAAGGAAATCCTAACTATACCACTGTCGCTGGTCTCTCGAATGCATTTAACGTATGCACTAAGCCTTTTAAACCACTAAGTGTCCCTAGTGGACGAGTTGAAGTCTCGTGAAGGTTTACCAGAGGTGTACCTACAAAACCTAAGGACAAAATATGAGCTCAGATTCCATCAAATGTGACATGTGCAAGTCAGTTAAGCTCACAGCAAAATGGAGATGTCAATCTAGCTATCGAAGGCACAATCCTAGCACTGATAACAAAAAAAGACATGTGATAAGAGTGTAAAGTGTATCTACACATGTGTAAAGAAAGATCTGAAGTTATGACTAATCACCAAGAGATAGTTTCTCAGGCTAAGAACCGAGGTCGAAATCTAGCTAGCTGTCCGGACTTTACGAGAATTGTGAATGAGTTGGAGGTATTTCACAATTACTCGCGTTGTACATCAATGGCATACACCCTCCTTGCTTATTACAATGAAACAACAAAATGACTATTTACATGACTCTTATTTACATTGACTATTCTCTTTTTATTTTTGGAACAAGAGATGATGGAATTGATAAATACTTGATTTTTTTTTTTTGTATTTTTCTGATTTTTTTTTTTTTTTTTTTTTTGCACAAGAACTTGAAATTGATTTTTTACATAAGGTAGCTCTTTTGATACATAACAAAAAGAAACAAAAAATTACATGACACTTTGCAAGAGGTAGCCCTTTTTGATGCACCCAGTTAAATTCGATGGTTGTCTTTCTTAATGTAACCTCCACCTTCTATCCCAACCAACCAAAGAACAAGCTAGTCAAGTTTCGTTCAGTATTCTAAAGTGATTGGCAATCGTAATCCTATCAAACACCTTGAAGATCGAGGCCATACATGTATTGGTAGATCGTGCGCGTGCAAATTTCTTATCACTATGTGAATTGTGCTAGAATCAGGGTGCCTAAATATCTAGACTAAGACTCCTAATAATTACATATTTGCACAAGAGTCAACATTTCAAGGTAAACGAGCTCAATTTTTATGATTTTTTTCAATTTTTTTTTTTTAATTTTTTTTTGAATTTTGTTTTTCAATTTTTTTGGAATTTTTCAATTTTTTCAAAAAGAAGAAGGAGTTCGTTTTCAATTATGGCAAATTATCATGGTATCTACTCTATACCCCCAAACCTAAACTAAACATTGTCCTCAATGTTTCAAAATATGGAAAGAATTATAAAACAATATATGGAAAGGGACATGCTGAGTAGAGTAAAAGGAGAGAGAATACCCGATTTCGGCGAAAGCAGAATTAAAACTCCGTTATTCAAGGCAAAAAAATCCAACATATTTCAGCCGAGATCATATTGGATTAGCAAAATATATACAAAAGGAACAAAAGGGTTTTTAAGAAATTTTATCTACTGGATTATATACAAAAAAATTCACCATACACTAAAGTCTAAAGAGTTGAGGATCAACCCAAAAGAAAAAGTATAGAGACAAAGAAAGTTTCAAACACTAAAATTGGACTTAAATGGGAGTGAGAGTGAAAAACCGAATGAATCACCCCTAAACCTAAATTGTTCAACAGGTTTACTTTTAAGCACAAAATCTTTTAATTTTAGGGGTTCAGGATTCAAAAGGTCTAGCTCATAATGGACTGTTTTCGGGATGGGCAAAGAAATGCATTCCAACTGTGGCTTTTAAAAGTGTTATATTTTGAAGCAAAATAGTCCAAGAGGACTTGGGAGGCACACAGTTCCAATCCTAGATTAGGAATTTTCAGAAAAATCGGTTTGACAATATGGGTACAAACCAAATCTAGGTTGGGTGGAAGGCCATCAGATTGTGACTTAGGTAGAAGAATAGGCATATCATTATCAATCAAATCAAAATCTTCTAACTCATCTACACATGTCACATCATGCTCACAATCATCAATCAAATTGGCAAGATCACAATCAGAATTATCAACATCATCAACAGATTGATTCTCGTGTATCGGCACATCAGGGAAACATCACATGGAATACTAGAAGAAATATCATGCATTAAGGTCGGGGCAGAGAAGCCTAATGTATTTGAACCAAAGGTTCCATAACATTTTCAGTATAGACATGTTCTTCTAACATAACATCATAATCATCATGATAGGAATTTTGCAATCTAGGATAATTTTCAATCCTAAGGTCGGAGCTATTACAAGATAAAACTCTAATTCATGGGGGTGACTCATATCATGTGGTGTTGTTCCTGTTTCCCTAACGGATTCCCATTGATGGGTTTTCTCTGCAATCTCGGCTAAAAAATTCCATGCATCATCCACAGATTTATCAATAAACTCACCATTACACATAGACTCAACCATGGTTCGAGATTTAAAGTCTAGTCCCTCATAGAGGATGACGACAAGTCTCCACTTCTCAATTCCATGGTGCGGACATTCACTCAACAATCATTAAAACGTTCAAAATAGTGAAAAACAGTTTCCTCATCCAATTGGACAAAACAATTGATACTTTGACGAATAGCGATGGTCCTATGGTGTGGAAAGAATTTTTGAAAAATAGATCTGTGAGTTGGTCCCAAGTGTTGATTGATTGTGGTCTCAAACCGTAAAACCATGTTTTGGCCCTTTCCTTTAAAGAAAATGTAAACAAACGCAATTTCAGAGAGTCTTCGGACATATGATCAGGTTGCATAGTCCGACAAATTTGTTCAAACTCTCTTACATGAGTATAGGGGTTCTCAGAATCGAACCCTCGAAATATAGGAAGTATTTGTATCATGCTTGCATTTATTTTAAAAGGGTTATTGGTTTGAGGTAATACAATACATGATAATGGAATTTTTATTGACGGATACATGTATTCATGGAGAGCACGAGGTTGGCCCATTTTGAAATGACACAAAGCCCACTATTTGGTTTTAATGGGTTTTCAAAAATTTGGTTTTTTATGGGAAAATTTTGGTTTTGATGGGATATATTAAATTTTGGTTTTAAAATTGGGAGCAAGAGAAATTTTGGTTTTTTGGATGGGAGAAAAGTAAAAATTTTGGGTTTTTTTTTTTTTTTTTTTTTTTGAATGGGAGAAATTTTTTTTTTTTTTTTTTTTTAAATGGGAGAAAAGTAAAGTAAATATTTTTTTTTTTTTTTTTTAAAAAAAGAAATAAAATTTGGTTTTTGAATGGGAGCAAGCCCACTGTTTGTTTTGTATTTGCTTTGGCTCCGCTTGGTTGAAAACTTTTGGTGGAACTGAGTCCAAAATCTCGGCCTAGAATTTGGGTACTCGGCCCACTAACGAGTTCAACTAGCGTGATCGGTTACAAGCTCAGCTGGGTTTAAAAACCTAGAATACAAAATACAAGTCCAAATTAAACAAGCTCACAAAAATTAAATACAAGCCCACAAATTAAACAAATAAGCCCACAAATAAATTATTACAAACCCAACAGAAAATAAGAGAAGCCCAAAAATTGGCTTTAATATTACAAGCCCACAATTAAAAATTGGAAGCTCACAATTCGGGTTCTCTTAAATGGGTTACCTTTTAAGCACAGCCCAGCTGCTCTGATATTGTTGCAAAAACCCAGTTGGGCTTTGGTTCTTTTCCTTGGTGGCGTCCCAGCAGAGGGAAAACTGGTTCAGAACAGCAGGTCCAACAGCAAATGAAGTGAAGCAGATGCAGATGCAAACGCTATGCAGTGAAATGCAAAAATAGCTAATAAAAAACACAGAAAAACACAGCACCAATCCCCGGCAGCGGCGCCAAAAACTTGGTGGGTCCGGAGATGTGTGAAAATTAAGCGTAATAAAACGCGGGCCTACAGTAATACCGCAAGTGCACGGTCGTCGGTTGTAGCTCGTGCAAGTACGGGTCGATCCACAGAGACTGGGTGTGTTTTGGAGTTTTCTAGCTATTTTGGGTTCTAAATTTGCTAATGGGCTTTGAATACCAAAGGGTCTTTAATATCAATGGGCTTTGAATACCCTTTGGAACTGTTGGGCTTGGAATTGAACTTGGGTTCAATGGAGTGAACTGAGCCTTGGGCTCAGTTGGATGAGCCTCAGGTTAAGCTAGGCTTTTCTTGTTCTGAACCTATTTCTGGGCCTTTGGTTTTGAACTAAACCTTGGGCTTTGTAGCTTTGGAATTGCACTGGGCCTTGGTCTTAAACCTGGGCTTTTAGCCTTTGGTTTCAATGAACTGAACTTGGGCTCAGTGTTGAAGTGAGCTTTGGGCTCAGTTGGCTTGTATGAGGATCTGGGCTTGACAGTGACAGGCCTTAGCTTGGAAAGTGAACTGTGAGCTGGGCCTTAACCTGAACTGTGGTCTGATGATCCTAATGATGAGCTGGGCTTGTGCTGTAAGCCAAGCTCAGTTGCAGCAGCAGTAGGAAGAGGAAGGAAAGCAATGCAGCAGCAGCACAAGCAGTGGTAGCAGACAGCTGCAAGATAAGTGGAGTGGCAGCAACAGCTGCAGAAACTCAGATGCAGGAGAAGGGAGGCAACAGGGTTGCAGGGCAGTGGAAAGAGACAGCTGCAGTAGAGCAGCAGCAGACAACAGCAACAGCAGCAGCACAAGGCAATATAGCAAAGGGAAAGACCAAGGCAGTGAGGATGGCAATGGAGATAGTATCAATATATACAATGTGAGCAACACAGGGCAAAAGCAACATCACAAGGGCTTCTGGCTTAGTAGCAAAAGAGGAGTGTAAACAGTGGCTCTAGGCCAAATTGGAAGCAAACCAGAGAACAAAAGAATGGCAAAAACAGCAAAGATTAAGCAGACTAAAAACTAAACAGCAAAAGAAAGATGACAATACAAACCAAGGCCTAAGGCCAAGGGCAGGGATGTGGAGAAGAAGTAACAAAGCAAAGCTAAGGCATTCATTTAGAGTGGGAAGAGAACTAGCTTGCTCATTGTCACTAGTGAGCACTAGTTTCTCCCCACTACTCAATCAACACAATGCACTGAGATTTCTAGCCTAACAGTCCATCACTTAACAGTGAACAACAACTAACATTGAACTAAAGAGGGATAAAATACTAACATTAACAATGAACCTAGAGAATTAACAGTCACACTAACACAATACTAACAGTGAATTAAAATTAAAACACAAATTGCAATAAAAAGTGACAGAATTTAACAGAACTTGAAATTAAAATTGAAACCCTAAATTGAAATTTAAGAACTGAAATTAAACCTAAACTAACCCAATTTTGGGGGAATCTGGCTAGCCCAAGAACAAGTTTTAACAGTGATACCCAACCCTCAATTTATACCCAAACATTAAAATTAGGGTTTCCCCCAAATCCCAAAAATTAGGGTTTAACTTTCATTACCCAAAATCGAGGAATTGACTCTCTTATCTTCGACCCATTCCTCCTCTGATCTTCCTGCTCCCTCTCCTGTGTTCGATTGATGTCTAGAGCCTCATCTATTTTAGTGATTTCCAACCTAGGGTTTAGAATGGTGAGAAGTCACTAAAATAGATGGCTAGAGAGATAAAGGAACGGACTGGGGAGGTACTGATGATGTTGGTGAAGAAGTGATGGTGTTGCAGAGGTGAGGTGGTGGCTGGAAATGGTCGGGGAAGGTGGTGGCAGAGAGGTGGCTCTGCAAATGTCGGGGAAGAAGGAAGCTCAGTTGATTTTGGGAGAAGGGATGCGTTTGTTTAGGGTGTATAGGGTTCGGTGCTCCAGTGTGTGGCGGCTTCATCAAATTTTGATGTTTTGTGACTAAGCCGTGAGATGTGGAGCTGGTAGGTAGATCAGACGGTGATGCGGAGGCAAGCGAGGAGCGACCGTCGGATGAAGGGATACAACGAAACGAACGGTGCTAGATTAGGTTAGGTGCTGTAGTGTAAGGCGGAGATATCAAACTTTGATGAACAGCAAGGGAGCAACCGTTGGATTCAACTACCATCTAATCTGAAGGCTTGGAATTTCAGCGCTGTGGTGCTTGGCAGAGACTTCAGATTTTGATGCTCTATGAAGGAGCGACCATCGGATGCTTCTGAGAGCTGATCTGATGGCTGAGAACGGAGGCGTTTTTGTGTGTAGAAAATGAGGTTGTGTGCACCATTCTTCGCGGCTTCCTTGCGTGATTTCTCCCGGCTTTTCACTACTTTTCTGCTCTTTTTGCTCCGCAAGTCATCCAGACTTTATTTATTACCTAAAAATGCAAAATTAAGTAAGAAAAATATTTATTCTTGAAAACAATGAAAATACAGAATATGGGATAAAATGTAGAATTAATGCACAAAAGATGAGTTAAATGCCAACAAAAAGGGATAAATATATACAATATTTGGCATCATCAAATACCCCCAAACCTGAATTTTACTTGTCCTCAAGTAAAACAAAACTAAGGAAATCCTAACTATACCACTGTCGCTGGTCTCTCGAATGCATTTAACGTATGCACTAAGCCTTTTAAACCACTAAGTGTCCCTAGTGGACGAGTTGAAGTCTCGTGAAGGTTTACCAGAGGTGTACCTACAAACCTAAGGACAAAATATGAGCTCAGATTCCATCAAATGTGACATGTGCAAGTCAGTTAAGCTCACAGCAAAATGGAGATGTCAATCTAGCTATCGAAGGCACAATCCTAGCACTGATAACAAAAAAAGACATGTGATAAGAGTGTAAAGTGTATCTACACATGTGTAAAGAAAGATCTGAAGTTATGACTACTAATCACCAAGAGATAGTTTCTCAGGCTAAGAACCGAGGTCGAAATCTAGCTAGCTGTCCGGACTTTACGAGAATTGTGAATGAGTTGGAGGTATTTCACAATTACTCGCGTTGTACATCAATGGCATACACCCTCCTTGCTTATTACAATGAAACAACAAAATGACTATTTACATGACTCTTATTTACATTGACTATTCTCTTTTTTTTTTGGAACAAGAGATGATGGAATTGATAAATACTTGATTTTTTTTTTTGTATTTTTCTGATTTTTTTTTTTTTTTTTTTTTTTTCACAAGAACTTGAAATTGATTTTTTACATAAGGAGCTCTTTTGATACATAACAAAAGAAACAAAAATTACATGACACTTTGCAAGAGGTAGCCCTTTTTGATGCACCCAGTTAAATTCGATGGTTGTCTTTCTTAATGTAACCTCCACCTTCTATCCCAACCAACCAAAGAACAAGCTAGTCAAGTTTCGTTCAGTATTCTAAAGTGATTGGCAATCGTAACTTCCTATCAAACACCTTGAAGATCGAGGCCATACATGTATTGGTAGATCGTGCGCGTGCAAATTTCTTATCACTATGTGAATTGTGCTAGAATCAGGGTGCCTAAATATCTAGACTAAGACTCCTAATAATACATATTTGCACAAGAGTCAACATTTCAAGGTAAATGAGCTCCATTTTTATGATTTTTTCAATTTTTTTTTTTTAATTTTTTTTTGAATTTTGATTTTTCAATTTTTTTGGAATTTTTCAATTTTTTCAAAAAGAAGAAGGAGTTCGTTTTCAATTATGGCAAATTATCATGGTATCTACTCTATACCCCCAAACCTAAACTAAACATTGTCCTCAATGTTTCAAAATATGGAAAGAATTATAAAACAATATATGGAAAGGGACATGCTGAGTAGAGTAAAAGGAGAGAGAATACCCGATTTCGGCGAAAGCAGAATTAAAACTCCGTTATTCAAGGCAAAAAATCCAACATATTTCAGCCGAGATCATATTGGATTAGCAAAATATATACAAAAGGAACAAAAGGGTTTTTAAGAAATTTTATCTACTGGATTATATACAAAAAATTCACCATACACTAAAAGTCTAAAGAGTTGAGGATCAACCCAAAAGAAAAAGTTAGAGACAAGAAAGTTTCAAAACACTAAAATTGGACTTAAATGGGAGTGAGAGTGAAAAACCGAATGAATCACCCCTAAACCTAAATTGTTCAACAGGTTTACTTTTAAGCACAAAATCTTTTAATTTTAGGGGTTCAGGATTCAAAAGGTCTAGCTCATAATGGACTGTTTTCGGGATGGGCAAAGAAATGCATTCCAACTGTGGCTCTTTAAAAGTGTTATATTTTGAAGCAAAATAGTCCAAGAGGACTTGGGAGCACACAGTTCCAATCCTAGATTAGGAATTTTCAGAAAAATCGGTTTGACAATATGGGTACAAACCAAATCTAGGTTGGGTGGAAGGCCATCAGATTGTGACTTAGGTAGAAGAATAGGCATATCATTATCAATCAAATCAAAATCTTCTAACTCATCTACACATGTCACATCATGCTCACAATCATCAATCAAATTGGCAAGATCACAATCAGAATTATCAACATCATCAACAGATTGATTCTCGTGTATCGGCACATCAGGGGAAACATCACATGGAATACTAGAAGAAATATCATGCATTAAGGTCGGGGCAGAGAAGCCTAATGTATTTGAACCCAAAGGTTCCATAACATTTTCAGTATAGACATGTTCTTCTAACATAACATCATCATCATCATGATAGGATTTTGCAATCTAGGATAATTTTCAATCCTAAGGTCGGAGCTATTACAAGAATAAAACTCTAATTCATGGGGTGACTCATATCATGTGGTGTTGTTCCTGTTTCCCTAACGGATTCCCATTGATGGGTTTTCTCTGCAATCTCGGCTAAAAAATTCCATGCATCATCCACAGATTTATCAATAAACTCACCATTACACATAGACTCAACCATGGTTCGAGATTTAAAGTCTAGTCCCTCATAGAGGATGACGACAAGTCTCCACTTCTCAATTCCATGGTGCGGACATTCACTCAACAAATCATTAAAACGTTCAAAATAGTGAAAAACAGTTTCCTCATCCAATTGGACAAAACAATTGATACTTTGACGAATAGCGATGGTCCTATGGTGTGGAAAGAATTTTTGAAAAATAGATCTGTGAGTTGGTCCCAAGTGTTGATTGATTGTGGTCTCAAACCGTAAAACCATGTTTTGGCCCTTTCCTTTAAAGAAAATGTAAACAAACGCAATTTCAGAGAGTCTTCGGACATATGATCAGGTTGCATAGTCCGACAAATTTGTTCAAACTCTCTTACATGAGTATAGGGGTTCTCAGAATCGAACCCTCGAAATATAGGAAGTATTTGTATCATGCTTGCATTTATTTTAAAAGGGTTATTGGTTTGAGGTAATACAATACATGATAATGGAATTTTTATTGACGGATACATGTATTCATGGAGAGCACGAGGTTGGCCCATTTTGAAATGACACAAAGCCCACTATTTGGTTTTAATGGGTTTTCAAAAATTTGGTTTTTTATGGGAAAATTTGGTTTTGATGGGATATATTAAATTTGGTTTTAAAATGGGAGCAAGAGAAATTTGGTTTTTTGGATGGGGAAAAGTAAAATTTTTTTTTTTTTTTTTTTTTTTTGAATGGGAGAATTTTTTTTTTTTTTTTTTTTAAATGGGAGAAAAGTAAAGTAAATTTTTTTTTTTTTTTTTTAAAAAAGAAAATAAAATTTGGTTTTTGAATGGGAGCAAGCCCACTGTTTGTTTTGTATTTGCTTTGGCTCCGCTTGGTTGAAAACTTTTGGTGGAACTGAGTCCAAAATCTCGGCCTAGAATTTGGGTACTCGGCCCACTAACGAGTTCAACTAGCGTGATCGGTTACAAGCTCAGCTGGGTTTAAAAACCTAGAATACAAAATACAAGTCCAAATTAAACAAGCTCACAAAAATTAAATACAAGCCCACAAATTAAACAAATAAGCCCACAAATAAATTATTACAAACCCAACAGAAAATAAGAGAAGCCCAAAAATTGGCTTTAATATTACAAGCCCACAATTAAAAATTGGAAGCTCACAATTCGGGTTCTCTTAAATGGGTTACCTTTTAAGCACAGCCCAGCTGCTCTGATATTGTTGCAAAAACCCAGTTGGGCTTTGGTTCTTTTCCTTGGTGGCGTCCCAGCAGAGGGAAAACTGGTTCAGAACAGCAGGTCCAACAGCAAATGAAGTGAAGCAGATGCAGATGCAAACGCTATGCAGTGAAATGCAAAAATAGCTAATAAAAAACACAGAAAAACACAGCACCAATCCCCGGCAGCGGCGCCAAAAACTTGGTGGGTCCGGAGATGTGTGAAAATTAAGCGTAATAAAACGCGGGCCTACAGTAATACCGCAAGTGCACGGTCGTCGGTTGTAGCTCGTGCAAGTCGGGTCGATCCACAGAGACTGGGTGTGTTTTGGAGTTTTCTAGCTATTTTGGGTTCTAAATTTGCTAATGGGCTTTGAATACCAAAGGGTCTTTAATATCAATGGGCTTTGAATACCCTTTGGAACTGTTGGGCTTGGAATTGAACTTGGGTTCAATGGAGTGAACTGAGCCTTGGGCTCAGTTGGATGAGCCTCAGGTTAAGCTAGGCTTTTCTTGTTCTGAACCTATTTCTGGGCCTTTGGTTTTGAACTAAACCTTGGGCTTTGTAGCTTTGGAATTGCACTGGGCCTTGGTCTTAAACCTGGGCTTTTAGCCTTTGGTTTCAATGAACTGAACTTGGGCTCAGTGTTGAAGTGAGCTTTGGGCTCAGTTGGCTTGTATGAGGATCTGGGCTTGACAGTGACAGGCCTTAGCTTGGAAAGTGAACTGTGAGCTGGGCCTTAACCTGAACTGTGGTCTGATGATCCTAATGATGAGCTGGGCTTGTGCTGTAAGCCAAGCTCAGTTGCAGCAGCAGTAGGAAGAGGAAGGAAAGCAATGCAGCAGCAGCACAAGCAGTGGTAGCAGACAGCTGCAAGATAAGTGGAGTGGCAGCAACAGCTGCAGAAACTCAGATGCAGGAGAAGGGAGGCAACAGGGTTGCAGGGCAGTGGAAAGAGACAGCTGCAGTAGCAGCAGCAGACAACAGCAACAGCAGCAGCACAAGGCAATATAGCAAAGGGAAAGACCAAGGCAGTGAGGATGGCAATGGAGATAGTATCAATATATACAATGTGAGCAACACAGGGCAAAAGCAACATCACAAGGGCTTCTGGCTTAGTAGCAAAAGAGGAGTGTAAACAGTGGCTCTAGGCCAAATTGGAAGCAAACCAGAGAACAAAAGAATGGCAAAAACAGCAAAGATTAAGCAGACTAAAAACTAAAAGCAAAAGAAAGATGACAATACAAACCAAGGCCTAAGGCCAAGGGCAGGGATGTGGAGAAGAAGTAACAAAGCAAAGCTAAGGCATTCATTTAGAGTGGGAAGAGAACTAGCTTGCTCATTGTCACTAGTGAGCACTAGTTTCTCCCCACTACTCAATCAACACAATGCACTGAGATTTCTAGCCTAACAGTCCATCACTTAACAGTGAACAACAACTAACATTGAACTAAAGAGGGATAAAATACTAACATTAACAATGAACCTAGAGAATTAACAGTCACACTAACACAATACTAACAGTGAATTAAAATTAAAACACAAATTGCAAAAAAAGTGACAGAATTTAACAGAACTTGAAATTAAAATTGAAACCCTAAATTGAAATTTAAGAACTGAAATTAAACCTAAACTAACCCAATTTTGGGGGAATCTAGGCTAGCCCAAGAACAAGTTTTAACAGTGATACCCAACCCTCAATTTATACCCAAACATTAAAATTAGGGTTTCCCCCAAATCCCAAAAATTAGGGTTTAACTTTCATTACCCAAAATCGAGGAATTGACTCTCTTATCTTCGACCCATTCCTCCTCTGATCTTCCTGCTCCCTCTCCTGTGTTCGATTGATGTCTAGAGCCTCATCTATTTTAGTGATTTCCAACCTAGGGTTTAGAATGGTGAGAAGTCACTAAAATAGATGGCTAGAGAGATAAAGGAACGGACTGGGGAGGTACTGATGATGTTGGTGAAGAAGTGATGGTGTTGCAGAGGTGAGGTGGTGGCTGGAAATGGTCGGGGAAGGTGGTGGCAGAGAGGTGGCTCTGCAAATGTCGGGGAAGAAGGAAGCTCAGTTGATTTTGGGAGAAGGGATGCGTTTGTTTAGGGTGTATAGGGTTCGGTGCTCCAGTGTGTGGCGGCTTCATCAAATTTTGATGTTTTGTGACTAAGCCGTGAGATGTGGAGCTGGTAGGTAGATCAGACGGTGATGCGGAGGCAAGCGAGGAGCGACCGTCGGATGAAGGGATACAACGAAACGAACGGTGCTAGATTAGGTTAGGTGCTGTAGTGTAAGGCGGAGATATCAAACTTTGATGAACAGCAAGGGAGCAACCGTTGGATTCAACTACCATCTAATCTGAAGGCTTGGAATTTCAGCGCTGTGGTGCTTGGCAGAGACTTCAGATTTTGATGCTCTATGAAGGAGCGACCATCGGATGCTTCTGAGAGCTGATCTGATGGCTGAGAACGGAGGCGTTTTTGTGTGTAGAAAATGAGGTTGTGTGCACCATTCTTCGCGGCTTCCTTGCGTGATTTCTCCCGGCTTTTCACTACTTTTCTGCTCTTTTTGCTCCGCAAGTCATCCAGACTTTATTTATTACCTAAAAATGCAAAATTAAGTAAGAAAAATATTTATTCTTGAAAACAATGAAAATACAGAATATGGGATAAAATGTAGAATTAATGCACAAAAGATGAGTTAAATGCCAACAAAAAGGGATAAATATATACAATATTTGGCATTCATCATACAACTGTACCTTGTATCAGTGGGAGATTGATAGGGGTTCAACTATACTCCAGTCCGAAGTTAGTTTGCATTAGGCTAGTGTCTGTAGCGGCTTAATACAGTGTATATTCAATCTAGACTAGGTCCCTTGGTTTTTCTGCATTTGCGGTTTCCTCGTTAACAAAATTTCTGGTGTCTGTGTTATTTCTTTTCCGCATTATATTTTATATAATTGAAATAATACAAGTTGTGCGTTCTTGATCATCAACTTCTCTAATCCAGCCTTTGGTTGTTGATTGTAGTTGATTGAGCCTTGGACATTGGTCTTTGGTACCGTCCAAGCTATCTCTCTTTGTTAAAGGCTCGCAGATTTCTATTTGCTTGAGTAAAGATCAAATCGAGAGATTGAGATAATAACTCCTTGAGATACTTTCTATCTAGATTGAGTCTGACTGTCTAGTTGATTCTCTAGCAAAGTATTTCGGAGTTAGTCCATACAGATTGCTAACTGAAATATTGGGTGGTGTTGTTAGACCGCCGCTTTTTCAATGGGTATATGTTGTTAATGGCTATAATGCTCCCGTCGTGGCAGTTGGAGATGTAAACGTTCCCAAAGATATTGGTGAATACACCCCTGCCGACATAAATGCTGCAAAGCCATTACCCCAAATCTTCAGCACCATGTGTGAAATTGCACGAGGTTTAAAGATGCGTGGGATATCTTAGAAACCGTATTCGAAGGTAACTCCACTGAAAAGGAAGCTAGGCTTCAAAACCTTAATTCCGATTGGGGAAAATTTCGTATGTCAGATGAAGATACATTTTATGAGTTTAATCACAGAGTGTCTGAAATTGTTAATGCATCTTTTGCATTGGGTAAGACTATTCCTGAAAAGGACATTGTGATGAAAATTCTCAGATCACTGCCATCTGGATATGATTCTAAGAAGCATGCCATCGTTGAGGGAAATAACCTTGATAATCTCTCCAGAAATACACTGGTTGGGAAGCTTAAGATCTTTGATCACGAATATTCATCCAAAACTAAGGATGTTGCGTTCAAAGCACAAAAGGACACTAATTACTTGATAAGAGTAAAAAAGTGTATATCTCTGAAGATGATCACTCTGAGACAGATTCATCAGACGAAGATCTTGACAAGTCGGTCTCGATGATCACAAGACAGTTTAGGGATCTTCTGTTGAAGAGAAGTAAATGGTTCTCCAGAGATAAGCCTAAAGCATCAGTTAAACCTCATAATCGTATTCCTCATAAAAACAGGGAAACCGATGAAACTGATGATGAGGATATGCCTCAGTGCTTTAAGTGTAAGGGATTTGGTCATTTTGCAAACGAGTGCCCAAATCGTAGAAAATATACCGGGAACAAAGGTCTTGGTGCAACTCTTGATGAAATGTCTGACAACTATGATTCTAATGAAGACGAGAAATCAAGTGTTGCATTTCTTGGTGAAAATATTGATTTTGATAACTGTAGCAATACATACATCAATCTCGATATTCTTTCAGAATAAAACCCAACTAATCTGGAAGAAATAATTGACCCATTTCTTGGAAACTCTGTTTGTAATGTTTCAGGTTCCACCATGTGGCTAGCTGCGTGCACATCTCAAAAGCCTGAATTTTATCCTAGTTTGATGTGCTCGTATTGTTCTGTAAAGGGTCATGAACTTTCAAAGTGTTACAAGTACAAACACCAATTGAGGAACCTCAACAAACTTCAACGAAGAGCAAATCAATTAGCAAATAAGCTTAAACTTGCTCATAAGACCGCTGAGGTATGTAGGATTTTATCTTCGTCTAAGAAGTTAGTTTCCAAGAATAAACCAAGACCATTAGAGAAGAAAGGATGGTCGAGTCGTTTTGATAGACAGAGGTCTGTGGATTCCTCTCAAGAGGAAAATGGTGGACAAATTGTTGTTCACCGCAACGCAACTTGATTGTGTTGTTTTGGAAATCTTGTCTCATGTGCCTGATCAAAAGAGACAATGATTTTGTACCTCTCAGGCTTTAGGAAAAGTTTTTTTTTTCTCTTTTTTTCTTAGTTTTTGTTCTTCCCTGTCTATCAACAAAAAAGGGGTATTATCGACAATTCTACTCTTTATAGGGTTGTGAGTTGGACGTGTACGAACCTGTTTAAAGGTTTCGAAACCCTACATTCCTTTTTCCTTCCTAAAAACCTCTTTTTATCTCAAGACTACTTGTTGAGTTCAATTTTTGATTTCCTCTCACAAACCCATACGTTATGGATACTCCAAGCATGATGTCTTCTGATGGAAAAGATGTTAATATGACCGTTAAGCCATCAATCATGAAGGAAAAAGAGAAATCTCCGTTATCTCCTACCTTGAAAAGAAAGAGAAGGAATGTGAAGAAGCCAAGAGCCGTTCCTTCAATCTCTCAGAAGTTTTCTGTTGTTCTTGAAGAGTTGAAGGAGATGCAAAAGGAGATTCAACAAATAAAGGCTTTTGTGTATAAGACTCATGAGATTCAGAAGGCCATGGTTCGACATCATCAGCCAAGAAGGTTTATTATATAAACTCCTACCTTAATGAACCTTATGTCCCAATGGTTGTTGACGACAAGGAGTTCTAGGACGATAAAGAATTCTTCAAAGGTCTTATTGCCTAGTAAATCTTCTATTTTTCTTGTTTTTTTTTAGAAGAATAACTAGAGTTTGGAATAGCCATTATTGTGATTACACATAGCTATGTCCAATGTTTTCATCTTCATGTTTTTAGATTTATTTAATTAAATTCTAAATTTGTTTGGAAGATGATTTTTGCAGTATTAATATTTAGGGGTTTATATATTGCAATATTGTTATGGGATATGTGTGTTTGCGTCCGTGAACTATGATTGTCCCATACCTTGTCAAAAGCAAAGTCTTTCGTATGTCGATATGCATGTATTGATAAAAGAATGAATAGACTTTTGACAAATACAAAAGTTAAGCCTATTATGTCAATTATTGATGGAATATAGGTTAAAATCTTTTGTTTGCAAGGATTATGTCTATTGAATGTTGTTATGCGAATAATGATGGAAAATAGAATGAATCCTTGTGTATTCCGCAGTATTGATCTTCCCTGATCCATATTTTATGTATTACTGTGAGGCTCCGTAAAGTGTCTTATGTTGAGCACTAACATCCAAGTTGATTATATTTATGATTAGCTTAGTTGTTGTTCCGTGAGGTACTTTATGTCGAGCATATTCAACTAAATTAATCATCTTGTTTGGTTATTTAGTTGTTGCTCCGTAAGTTTTCTTATGACGAGCATGACCAATTAAATTGATTACTTTTGTGATTAGTTTGGTTGTGTATTTCGATTAGATTAATTATGGGTTCTCTTGTGATTAATCTAATTGTATATATTTTTTGAGTCTCCATAAGTTCACTTATGTTGAGCATTTTCAATTAAATTATTCATGGGTTCTTTTGTGGTTAATTTAATTGAGTATTTTGGATTCAAATTCATACTTGTATGTGATTTGTTATGTCCAAAGAAATCCTTCTTTTCTTTCGAAATTAAGGTCGCCCTTGTTGTTATTTCGGGAATGACATATTATGGGGGAGAGTTCTTAATTGAACTTGTGCTTAATTGCCAAATCTTTGTGGGGAGTGTGGCTGTGGAATATTATAGGGGTTATCTTGTATCTTTATAAACTCCTTGATGAACGCATTTAACTTCGGCTTTATGATTGCATCTAAATAAGATGATATGTATTTTTTTCTTTTGATCATGAAATGTCTTTTTCGGAAATTTCATTAGGATACCGTTCTTGTACCTTTGCCAATTTTATTGACAAAAAGGGGGAGAATTAATATGTAGTTCACACTAAAAATACATATGGTTTTCGGATCATTATGTAAGGGAGAGTGGTTTCCATGTGAGATGGAGTATTGACTGGGGGGGGGGGTGATACATATCACCATAATATTGTTGTTAAAGTTGTGATATAATTGAACTTTGACGTTGTGTAATGATATTATGACATTGTATAACAATGATTGAGAACTCTTATTTTTTCGTTGTTATAGCTACAGATTTTCAACAACGATGATGTTGAACTTACAACCTTTGGGATCATTGGAGTACTTTAAAATGACGAAGATTTCAAGTAATGTTGAAGATTAGTATGTGGAATAAGAGCTACAAAAGTTAATTTATTTATTTTTTGTATTTCATATGTATTGATAGTTTTGTCACTAAAATTGACAAATGGGGAGATTGTTAGAGCATTGCCGGTCGAACTCGCATGCGTTTCTATCTCAAGCATGTTTGTCAATGTTAGTGATCAAAACTCCAAGTCTTGATTTCTAGTCTACTATAGATAAGGTCTCGGACTAGGATAGATAGTGTAGTTAAGCTCAAGAACTCCATGGCAATCATCATACAAGACGAAGGACTACTCAAGGAACCGGTGGATCTTCATCGACTAAATGGTATGTGGACACTTGAACTTATCTATCACTCAAAAGTCTATTTATCTCCTATCTTGAGACAAAAGTCGTTTTGCTATATAGACTTAGATTATACACATTTGCTATTTCGAGCTGAGTTTATCTCGCCTATCTATTTATCGAAATATGTGTTGGTAAGCTTTCGCTTTAGCCAAGTTCATATTTACCTAGTGACGAAAATCATGACAAGTTTCAATCACATTGAAAATTGCTTACTTTGACGAAAAATAGTTTGTGAATAACGACAATAGAATATCAACGTCCTCTAAGAATGTTTCAATGATTGAAATGAGAGTTTGGATAATATAACCATTGGAGGATATAAGCATTGTTGTGGAAACACATATATGTATAACTCCTTATTCCTTGAACCGAAGTTTGCGAACTTTGTTGATCAAGAGAACCGGAATGGTGGCGTGAGCCAAGTCCGCGAACTGGCGAAAGTCTCGACCCGAGAAATTCTGCTGGAGTTTGTGAACTCCGTCCGGGAACTTAAGTCCGGGAATACAGTCCGCGAACTTGAGTAGGTTATATCTAAAAACGATGTTTGTGAGCTTATTCTTATATAAACTAAGGAATACAAATTGCAAACTGTGGCTATATAATTCATGAACCAATTCGAGTGAATCAAATCATTTTTGCTTCAATTGTGTCTTGTGTAGTTACATAAGATTTCCTTGCAATTGAACAACTCTATAACTAGTTCATTTGAGTCACTTGAACTAGTTATGATGAAGAAGAATATGGTTGATATGAAAGTGATCATATGGCTAACCATTTGGTTGACTATTGTTGAACCAACAAATGTACAAGTTTGGGTACGGTTACACAAGCCTAGAAACATGCATTTCATTTGTGTGTAACGAGATAGTTTTCGATCTAACGATTGAAAGATATTAGCTTGAATCTAATCACGTTTTCATCTAACGGGGAATATTGAATGCTTCGTTACCAAGCTAACATTGATTGCAAACCCTGATTTGAAAGACTATATAAGGGAGAACTCTAGCAACTGGGAAACCTAATCCCCACACCTTCTGTGTGATACTAGTTGTGCTAAGCTAGAGTCGATTCTCCTTTAACCTTTGGTTTCTTCTTCTAAACCAGGTTAACGACTTAAATACTTCATTGGGATTGTGAAGCCGGACCGATACTACTTTCTTGTAGTTGTGTGATCTGATCTTGCTGTTTCTATCGTACGAGTACAATTGTAATAATTGGTTTGAGATTGATATCTCCGATAGGCAAGATATAAAAGAAATCACAAACACTTCTTCTCATCGTTTGTGATTCCGCAAAATCTTTTTTCGCTGCGTCGATTAAGATTATTGTGAGGTGATTGATAATACTAGGTTGTTCGGTTTAACAATTGGTTCATGTTCACCTTGATTTATCAAAAGACTGAACACAACTCGTAGTTATATTCGTGGGAGACAGATTTATCTATTACCGTAGACTTTTCTGTGTGATACAGATTTGTTTATTAAAGTCCTCGACTTTGGGTCGTAGCAACTCTTAGTTGTGGGTGAGATCAGCTAAGGGAATCAAGTACGTAGTATCCTGCTGGGATCAAAGACGTAGGAGCATAACTGTACCTTGGATCAGTGTGAGATTGATTGGGGTTCAACTACAGTCCAGACCGAAGTTAATTTGGAGTAGGCTAGTGTCTGTAGCTGCTTAATACAGTGTGTGTTCAAACTGGACTAGGTCCCGGGTTTTTTTTGCATTTGCGTTTCCTCATTAACAAAATTATGGTGTCTGTGTTATTTTTTTCCGCATTTTATTTTGTTATATAATTGAAATATCACAGGTTGTGCGTTGTTCAATCAATTAGAATATCCGACGTTTTGGTTGTTGATTTAAATTGATTGACACTTGGATATTGGTCTTTGGTACCATCCAAGTTATCTCTCTAGTATTTGATAAAGACTCGCAGATTTCTATTTGCTTGAGTATATATCAAATCGAGAGATTGAGATATAAACTCTTTGATATACTTTTTATCTAGATTGAGTTTGACTGTCTAGTTGATTCTCTAGAAAGTATATTGGAGTTTGACCATAAAGATTGCTAAGCGAAATATTGGGTGTGGTTGTTGTGACCCCACATTTTCACTATGGCCCATTAGAAATGACTATTATACACGCATTACCTGATCTTTACCTATCAACCAATAAAAAAAATTCCAGTTTATTAAAACCTTAATATTACTGCTTATCATTAAAATTTTATTTATTTTCCTTTTTTTTATCGTTTGACTCATATTTTTTTATTCATAAAAAATGGATTATGTAATATAAAAGTCACTTAATTTATTCTAGGTTTTAGGTTTGGAATCTTTTATCTGGAATTAAAGATACTGATTTAGGAAACTGACCAAGGAATCTTAAAAAGTGGTGCTAATAAATGTTGTTTGACTTTCCAGTAACGGGAATAAAGGTAATTATCTATTCAATTATGCTAATTAGTTTTTATTTTTTATTTCTAGAATTTTTTTCCTCGGGTTTAATCAGTCAATACATCACATGCTCTACTTTAGACCATTGCATCGAATTTCAGATTTATTGTTGTAAAATTTTCAAATATGAGCAGCATTTTAACGGTATTATAAAACATGGGTAATTAAAACCGAATATTATGCTATCAAAATTTTATTCTCTTGAATTCAGTCACCATATTGTTAAACAAATATTTTCAGATATCTAGAGTTATGTATTTGTGTATCAATTGAACTCATTTTTATTTAGCATTGTTTCAAGGGTCTTAGATGTTGGTGCATATTATATATCTAACTTAGTTACCTTTCCTTGTCACTATCACTAACAAAGTCACTCCAACCTTTTTGGTTACTGGGATTAGCAGAAGTTGCATGGAATACTACTTAGTGAACTCAGCTAAGTAAAACAGTGGCGATGAGACACAGCTGTATATAGCTTGGGTAAATCCTTGGTTGTAGATATTGTCAAGGTACATATGTGACTACTTAACCTTAGTAAAATCCTTTGTGACAGACGTTATAAATTTGTTTATAGCAATGAAAAGCAATACCTCCTTTAAGGTGCACTAACAACTCCAATTTAGGACCAAATAATGCATACACCTAAGCAAATCCGTTGAACAATTGAAGTTAGGTATAGAGTATTTTGACTTTCCTAGAACATCTCTTTACAATTTTTATCAACAATATAATGGTTTTTTATGTAACTAATCATTTATTAGTCTGTGATTGGGCAAGGTATTGTGCTACTCAAAGACAAATTATTACTGCTCGTGTTATCAAATCATTGGTCTTCAAGCTTGGTTTTTTTTTAATACATTTTATGTTATAGATATAAAATTCTATCCCTTTTAACTATGTTAAGTTACATACGCTTAGTTTCAGACTACGGTTTAGAAATTAGGCATATGTGTGTTTCGACACATTAGGCAAAGCTGCCAAAAAATCACTCTTATTGACATCTATTTTAATATACAACTTGTACACATTGATTTTTCAAAATATGCAACTCAATAACACAAATCTATATCTAAATAAAATTCACTTGTTGTAGTTGATATATCTAACAAAATAGGTTAAGAGAGTTTTAAACTCCAATTCTTGTTATTTATGCAATTGATAAGTACTTCATTTTGGAAATACAACAATTTCTCTAAACCATAATATAGATAATATATAATGCAATTAAATGAGATATGTAGTTGGAAAATTTTCTACTTTGTTGGAGATAATGATTTGTAATAATAGCACTGACGGGTTTTCAAAGTTGTTGTAATAATTGTTCGTTAAAGACTTGTGAAAGCAATAGATTTTAGACTTAATAAAACTTAAAAATAAAGAAAACTTAATTCAAAATTGATTTCAAGATTTAGAAATGGACTAAGGCTCCGGATTCCACTATTACCTCAAGTTGATTGGTTTACAATAATATTTCAGAAATTATTATTAAGCTCTTTTCTCATTAATTTACTTATTAATCTATAAGGTGTCCAAATATTGGATTGTAATCCCTAAGCATGAATTATCAAAGAATTAATTCTAAGCACAAAACATCAAATTGATTCACAACTAATTAAGAAAACCATTTTTATCTTTTTGTTGATCCATGTGAATTAGATAAAATTAATAATTAAAGAAATTGTAAAAAGAAATTACCAATCAAGCATGCGTGAATAGTTTCCTCCATTGCCTCAGTCACCGGGTACTTAGCCTCTCATCATGTTGGAAACACGCTCAAAAGTTGATTTCATTGCTAAGAGTGTTTACAAATGATGAAAATGAGAGAAAATGATTAAAACCGTGTTTGTAACAATTATATTTGTCACAAACCGAACTGTTACAGAGAACGATAAATAATAACTGTCACTGTCACTGTAGCAATTACGACTGTTCCTTGTGAGTCTTATATTCTTCGTGTTCTTCACAGCAGCAACAATGGCAGTTCTCTGCAACTCTGATTTTTTGGCTCTATAATGTTCTAAAATCTCCCCAATCACTTCGTAACCCCTCAATGAGACCCTAGAAACCTATTTATATTGAACAACACCAAGAAATCTCGCTCATCCGCTCACAATAATCCTCCATTACTCGGTATTGAAGAAAATATTTTCTTTCCTTTTCATGCATCTGCAGCTATATAATTCGTGCAAAATATCCTTCTTTAAATGTTGCACGCTTATTCAGCAACCCAAATCGATCCAGACACGTGAGTACATGTCTAAATTCGAAGTAATCCCGTGATTATCTCCCTTGCGAACGTGACAGCTCTGTTTTCTTAAACCGACGTGTAAAACTCCTTTATCTTCGATTTCAAGTCACTTACGTATCATGTTTTGTCTTAACAAGATACTCCCACATCAAATCCGCTACAAAATCTCAGAAAATCTCGGCATTAACCAATACAGTAAAATACGCAGATTCAAAGAGATTTTCCCGCCAAAATCTTATATTTCCGTGGAGAAGATGGGGGAGCCCCTATCCAGAGTGGGGGTGTCGATAGCAGGTGGCGCCCTGAGGTGCAAATAGCGAAGAAGGTTCCCCTTAGTAACTGGGTGCCCCTTATCCATACAGAGTGTCCGTTTAGCAGTTGTCTTACGTGGGTGCTCCGAGTAATTTTTCGAGTCGATTTTTCAAACAATGTTTATTTCCAAAAAATACCTACAAACACACAAAACACCATAATAAGTACAAAATTGAGTACCAACAATACAAAAAACTGAGGACAATTTAGACATAAAAATGTGTCTATCAAATACCCCCAAACTTATTATTTGCTAGTCAACTCACTGTCGCAGGCATCGCGATTGCACTTAACATGTGCAACAAGCCTTTGAACCCCTAGGTGGCCCTAGTGGCCGAGTTATAGTCTCAGGAGGGTTTACTAGAGGTGTACCCACAAAACCTGACTTCTAATTGGTCACAAGTATCCAAAGAGCTATGAGGACATACATATTCTCAACCTATCGCCAAGTAACTAGAATGCCAGAGAAATTAAAGGTATCCTGCTCTATAGCTGAATAAAGAAAAGGGGAGACACATCCGTTATACTGCTAGATAAAGAGATATCCGCTACACAACTAGATAAACATTATGAGATGCATCCGTTTTACAGCTGGATAAGATTAGGAGAGAGATAAAGATGAGAGGGGCATCGACTACACAGCTGGACTAATCACGTGTGATGAGTTGAACCAGTGTTAGAAAAATCTTGTACCGGATGGAAAGCGGACTAACAAAGCAAGCAATATGCATCTCTCTTCGACTCTCTCATAGTGCGCAGTAGAAACAATGTCTTCTTCGGCTTCAATTGTTGGTGACAAACTCTCGAACCTCGTAGAACCTTGACAATTAACTCTTCTCTTCGATTTCTTTCTTGAAACTTCCTTGTATATTTCTACTTCCCTATGGCCTTATTGAACAAAAAGGTAACTACAAAATTTAAACTTTTTGATGATTTTTTTTTTTTGGAAACAGAGTAATAACAAGAATTTTTTTTTACATGGCCATGAAAGAAGGACTTTAGCACTTGGATCTTCGCAACTTGTAATGTCTTGTTATCATGAACTTCAACAACTTATATCGTTTAATTTTCTTTGCTCTTATAACTTCTTGTAACTAAGTCTTAAACTTTGATTTTGAATTCGGATTTTCTATTGCTGCTTCTAAACCTTAAACGTCTTCAACTTTCTTCATAGATTTTGATATCGCTCTGTTTGTTGATGATGATAAGTTTCTACTGAGAGAGAGTCGTAATCCAGTAACTAAGACTACATTGTGAGGTTTCTTTGTCTTTCTGACATTTCCTTCTGACCGAATTGTCTTTCTATCATGGATGGTTAGGTCCATCACGATTACCCTCTAAAAGGTACATGTTCTCTCCTTATTGTCAATGATCTCTAATGTCTTTTTCTCTAATGTCTCACTTGAATGTTATCCCTAGAAATTCTAATTTCCATATTTTCGGTGAGAAACAGTATGTAAACTTAGCTAACCGGATACTATGCGACGCTAGAAGTTTCAAAAACGCAACTAACTAAAAGTTCTTCCCGACCCCCAAACTTAAATCTAACATTGTCTTCAATGTTTCTAATGAAAGAGCAATACCAAAAAGTAAAGTAACACGAGGAATCAGTAAAGAGGAAAATTGGAAAGATAGTACCTGGGTGAAGAGAGAAATCAAAAACTAATATACAACATACAACTACCTCGATGGCCAATCAAGGGTAAGCAGGGTCCTCCAGAGGGACCTCCTCAACATCACCTGTAGGAAAGGGCTCTAAAAAGGGTTTCAATCTATGAACGTTAACCTTCGAAGAACTACTACCATCCGGTGTCTCGATCTCAACAGCTCCATGAGGAAAAACAGTATGGACCACAAAAGGACCAGTCCATCGAGAGCGTAACTTCCCGGGGAATAGATGCAAACGAGTATCATACATAAGAACTTTTTGACCAGTCCCATTAACCATATGGAGGTAAAACCGATCCTTGTGTTTTGGTAAAATCATAAACCCATGATTAGTGAATTGATATTTGATCAATCACATAGTTATCTTGGAATAAAGATGAACCAGTTCTAAACTTGTTTGCAAGTGCGGTATAATCGGTTCCAAGATTGTAAATATGAAAGAGGATTTACATAAGAAAAGATGTCGACATACTTCGAACATGCTCAGTAATTCTTATCTTTTATTGTTCAAAGATATTCCTTAATAACTCAAGGAGATCCCGAACCGAAAATAAATTAAGAATCTTTTAATTAAGGTTATTAGTTTTATGCATATCTCTGGAGAATAAAAATTGGTAATATGCATTTACTAATTGGAGATTTTTTAGTGAGATTTCGGTTATATTGGACAAAGCATTTCCAGGAATTATGAAAACCATTTTTGGACATATATTGCATATCTTGATAATATTCGGTTTTGGAAATTCCTTGGTGTCCAAGCTTTCTTGGTCTATAAATACCCAATTTTGCATTTCGAGCAAACTATCCTAAAAGCCAACAAAACTACTCTTTTGTGTTGTTACTGGTGGAGCCGTCTATCCGGAGAGGAAAGTACCCTAATTAGGTGAAATATCTTACGACCGCTCGTTTAAAGACTTCTATGGGATCAAGAAGCCCTACGAGTTGATAGGTGTTGTAAAACATCTAGATTTATATCAATTGTTTATGCTTTCTCTGCGAGTTTCTTGTAAATTATGTGTTTTATGTTTGTTTTTGAGTGTTTAGGTACTTTGGAGTCATTTGGAGCAAAAGAAGAAGAAGCGTCGTCTAAAAGGACAAAAAGATCATTTCATGAGAAATTGTTATTGGGAGCGAAGCCGAGCCAAGCACAACCATTGCAGCTTAGTCTAGAGAAGCAGAGGGCGAACATTCTTGGTGGCCAGTGGGTGTCTTGAGACATACTTGGTTGGCCCTTATCCAGTTCATTTGGGCGGCTATATCCAAAGCAATTCCTACACAAACCTAAAATTCAGTGTCTCATTATCTTTACTTTACTTTCTCCACCTGAAATCAAGAGAGGAGAGGCGGCATCATTAGAATACAAAGAAGATGAATTAAAGAAGAACACGATGGGGATAGATCGAATTGGTTGCTGTTGAAATTGAGATAGAGATGGAGTTAGTAATGGGAATCAGATCGAGAAATTCACAGAAGAGTGGGAAAAGAAATTCAAGCTGTTGGTTGTTAGATCGATGAAGAGTTTGCAGTCGGAGAAACAATGAAGAAATAGAAGTTGGGTTCTGTTGAAATGGGGTTTGTTGTTGATTTGGATGTTTCACAGAAACTAGGGTTCGAGAAGAAAGAATGATTTCTGCTGCTCCTGTAAAGATCTGAAATGAATGGAGAAGAAGATGGAGTTGATACTGAGACATCAGTGATGAACAAGGATGAGAAATTAGTTGTCTTCATTGATATGACTAAATTGCAGAGATGGGTAATGACCAGAACTTGAAGTTGAGATGGTGAAGTTAGGGTTTCTCAATTTGTGTCTGAATCTGAGATTGAGAAGGGTCTCATGGTTCGATTGAGAAGGGTCTGTGCTGAATTTCAGTTTCAAGCAAAGTAGAAGATATTCGAGCAGATGGTGATGATATGGCTTGAACTGGAATTACAAGTAAATGTATGTTAGGTGCACAACAGATGAGAATGGGTTAGTGTGATGAACTGAAGTCCTGGAGATACAGAAGGTGATGTTGCTACTGTTGTTTCAGCTGGAAGCAAAGAATGGTCCTGGAGGTCTGTAAACTGGTGGTAATTGCTGGTAAAATGGGTCTTTGATGGAGTTATGATGCATCTGTTGTTGCAGTGATTTGATGAAATTGGTAATACTGAGTTGCAGACAAGCAGGAGATGATGTATAAATGGCAGGGAAGTGTGGTGAGCTACAAGGAATATGCTAGCATTGTGCAGATGGGTTTGTAATGAAGCTGGTGGTATTGTGTTAAGACTCGGATGAACTGGTGACAGGGAGCCTGTGTGTATGGTTATATTGCTGTGAAATGGCATTGCAGTTACAGTTGTTGGTGGATCTGAGAGAATGTAAAGCTGTTGTTGTTGGTTGCCAGGGTTAGGTGATGCAATGGTGCAGGTTGTGATAGAGTGAAGCAGCTGAGATTGATAATGAGATGAAGCTGAGTGTTGTAATTGCAGCTGAAGTCGCAGGAATGCAGTGATGTTGTGGGTGCTGAGTAAAAGAGGGTGTTTGCAGCAGCTAAATGGAGTTGTAACTGAAGGTGATTGAAGCTGATTGTGTTTAATGCAAATTGCAGTGATATTGATGCTGTGAAGATTGGAGGATGGGATTTGTCTGAGACTCCAGGGAAGAAGAAATGAAGATTGTTGTGTAGAGCTGAAGCTGCAAATGGTTAAGTCATGCATTTTTTATGAAACTGGTGGTGCATCATTGCTACTAAGGGTCATCATGGCGTAACACAACTCAGGCAGTGCAAATGGCTTTGGCCAAAACCACTCAGCTCAGTCAGGCTTGTTAGACTATGACTCAGGTATGACTAGACCACCTGACTCATATGACCCGGTTTGACTGAGTGACTTTGACTGAGTTGACTCGATTGACTGACCGGTGACTGGGTGGACTTTGCCGGTCTGAAATACTTTACCCGACCAAGTTCCGCCCACTTTACCAGTTTTCCGGCAACCACTTTTGGAGCACATTTTCTACATGGGTATTTCTCACATATGGGCTTGGTGGACATCTTTGTATTGGACTTTGGAGATTGGACCTAATTTTAGAAGTTAAGAAAAGTTACAAAAGGAAAGTTTTCTGAAACTTTAGGGATCACGTATTTTTACTACTTGGAGCTTTTTGGAGAGCGGCGACTAGGGTTTGCTTTCCTTTGTTTTTCATCTTCTTCATTTTATTATTGATTATGATTATGATGAACTAAAAGGCTATGAGTATCTAAGCACATATTATTGGTTATGGGATAAAGTTGATTTCACAACATGATATTGGTTCAATGAATTAGTTTTGTCTCAACTTTATTGTTTATGATTCATGGTTTATATTGTTATATGACTTGATTGTTTGTTTGGTTGAGTCTGGAATCAATCCGATTTGCATTCTTCTCTAAAGCTATATTAGGGTTTTCAATACGAAAAAGTTGTTTATCCCTGATTCTAAGTAGCATAATTGTGGGTAGTGCTTGTAGTGATATATCCTACTAGTCACAAGTGAATCATAACCTTGGTTAAATCGAGTTAGTGCTTTTACACGTTTGATTCCCTTGATTAGTCTTATTCCATAAAACTTAGTGATTTTAGGGAGTTAAACTTAATTGTGCTTTTACACTTTAGGTTGCTTTCTAGGAAGAATTCACATATACATCTTTTAATGTGGTTGTGATGAAATCAGGGAATTAGCCGGATATACTTGCGATCATGGTATCATAGGACTTTTAGTAAATGAGAGATTAAAATACCAATTCTAGTCATTGATGAAAATACATGTTTGTGAATGATACTATCCCGGGACTAATATCTTCCTCTTATTGATTGTTTTCATATTTTATTGCTTTCAATTTATTTGTATTGCATTGATAAAAAAAAAATCCCCCTTGGTTACTTAAGAATCTGAAAATTGCATAACAAAAATTGCCTCTCTGTGGAAACGAACTCTTTCCACATACTTCATTTATTTTAGTTAAGTAAGAAAGTGAAATTATTTTTGACGCATACGACAGCGATCACGAGTACCGTTGGCGGGAAACTAGATAATTGCAGTTTATTTTCGTTTTCGATTGATTTGATTGACTAACGGTTGTTGAACTTTGATTGCACCTAGTTTGTTTATTCTTGAGAATCTTCTCTTCTGATATAAGATTCACTCAAACTAGATCGAAGTTTCGACGGGATCTTTATAACTGTTTGTAGATCTAAAGACGTCTTGTGATAATGAATTGTTAACAGACTCCATTATGTGCGTGATTTATCATAAGAGATTCAAGTTGTGTTGTGCAGGTGTTTATTGAAGATCTAAGAAGATTTGAAGACAAAGAAGATTTCTGATTTGGTTTATATACTTGGTGTGCACAAAGCTTGATCGACTGGGATCCAACTAATATCGGATTTATTCGATTGATTAGTTGCGTGAGGTCGGTAGCAATACTAGATTTATTGAGTTCTATTTGATTGTTACAAATCCGGATCTTATTACTTCGGTAATTGAAGATTGGGTTGATCTAACCAGGCAAAGGATTTTATTGGTTAAACGGAAGAGCCTTTGCATATGACTTGAGATATCTTAATTGGAAAGAATCAATGGAGTTGTTACCAAGCAGATTTGTTGTTCCTTTACTGTTTGGAATACGATCCAAAGGAATTATTCCATTGCGTGCACTTATTGAATGTTGGAAGCGCAGGGATACTGAAGAAACTAGGTGAACTATAGGTTTAGTTGCTTGGTCTCAACTATACGAAGTTAGTGTTGATTTTGTATAGTGGATTAATTATGAGAGTATTCAAATCTAGACTAGGTCCCGAGGTTTTTCTGCATTTGCAATTTCCTCATTAACAAAATCTTGATGTGTCTTTTACTTTTCTATTTCCGCAATTATAATTGTTTTATTATAATTAGAAGTAAAATACACAAACGTTAATTTCGAGTATACTTGATAGTGATCCTATAGAGTTTCTGAAAAGACGAGGATACCTAAATATATCTCAATCTAAAACTTTTCCACTTATAAATCCTTTCTCCGAAAGTAATTGTCTATGGACTGAGTCGAGACAATGCAACTAATCGGTTCACACTTCATGTGATCGTCTATGGATACGAGATCGAGACAATACGACAACAAGATAACTTGTGTGATTGACTATGAATACAAGATCGAGACAATACAACAACGAAGTATGTTTACTTGATAATAGGTTCGGACTTAACCAAACACAATAAGATTGCTATCAAGTAGATAGGAATTAACGTTTTCGTATTTTACTTCTAATTATAATAAAACAATTATAATTGCGGAAATAGAAAAGTAAAAGACACAACAATATTTTGTTAACGAGGAAACCGCAAAATGCAGAAAAACCCCGGGACTTTGTGTCCAGAATTGAATAATCTCAGGATTAAGCCGCTATACAAAATTTAAACCAACTTCGTATAGTTGAGACCAAACAACTAAACCTATAGTTCACTTAGTTCCGTCTGTATCCTTGCGCCTCCAACTTGCAATAAGTCACGCACTTGGAACAATTCCTTTGGTTCGTATTCCAAACAGTAAAGGAACAACAAATCTGTTCGGTAACAACTCTTTTCAAACAAGTGATATGAGTTTGACACAAGGCTCTTCCGTTTATCCCAATAAACTCCTTTGTCAGGTTCATAGATCAATCCAATAACAACTACCAAAGTAATTGTCAATCCTATGCAATCAATACTTCGAATCACAAAGAAACATATTGATACCGATCTGCTCAACTAATCAATCAAGGTTATCACAAAGATAAACCGACTATAGTTGGATCCCCAGCGATGAAGTTTTATGCACACCAAAGATTATGAACCCAAATCAGAAATCTTCTTCGTATTCAAATCTTCTTAGATCTTCAATAAACACCTGCACACAATCAACTTGAATCTATTGTGATCAATCACACACAGAACGAAGTCTGTTAATAATGGATTATCACAAGACGTCTTTAGATCTACAAACAGTCTAAATATCCCCGTCGAAACTTCGATCTAGTTTGAGTGAATCTTATATCAGAAGAAAAGATTCTCAAGCATAAACAAACTAGGTGCAATCAAAGTTCAACAACCGTTAGTCAATCAAATCAATCAAAAACTAATAATAAAGTACAATTATCTAGTTTCGCAATCCCAAAGAAGTCTTTAAAACGAGTGGTCGTAAGAGATTTCGCCTAATTAGGGTACTTTCCTCTCCGACTAGACGGATCCACCAGTAACAACACAACTAGGTAGTTTTGCTGCTCTAAGGATTAGTTTTCTCGAAATGCAAACTTCAATATTTATAGACCAAGGAAGTTTGAACACCAAGGAATTTCCAAAACCGAAAATATTCTCAAGATATGCAATATATTTCCAAATTCGGTTTCCATAATTCTTGGAAATTCTTTGTCCAAATATTGACCAAAATCTCAGTAGAAAATCTCCAATTAGTAAATGAACATTACCAATTTTTATTTTCAAAAATATGCATTTTAATTGCTGGAAATTAAAAGCATATAAAACTAAAAACCTTAACTAAAAGATTCTCAATTTATTTCGATCCGGGATGCTCCTTTATCTATTAAGGAATATCTTTGAACAATAAAAGATAAGAGTTACTGCACATGTTCAAAGTATGTTGACATCTTTACTTTGTAAATCCTTTTTCATATTTACAATCTTGGAACCGGTTTTCCACACTTCCAAACAAGTTTAGAATTGGTTCATATGACTTCCAAGAACTATGTGATTGATTATCCTATCAAACCACCATTAATGGGTTTCACGGTTCTACCAAAACAAGTTTCGGTTCTACCTCCATGTTACTAGGATTAGTCACACTAGATTTCCAAAACTTGGTTGACTAGGTACTAGGATCGGTTACCACATATTTATGGTATAAACTTGTATTCGGTTGCACAAGTCATAGGATCGGTTCCCCAATTACTAAAAACTTGTTACACCTCTTACAAGGATCGATTCCCTCTTACATGTGATCAATTGCACCTCTTACTAGGATCAGTTCTCCAATGTCTAGAGTTGGTCATACCAATTATACTAAATCGATCATACCCTCTCGGGTGATTACTTAAGATCGATTTCACTAATAAAAGTCATACAAGTACAAAAGTCAGGCATTGTGAATAGTTTTACCAAGATACATAAACAAGTTATGAACGGTTATACTAAACACACATATTGGTAATCCAAATATTTGCAATGAATAACAATACCAATAAGCCTAGCGATTTCCCTTTCGATTCATAAAACAAGTTTATGAATTGTACTTCCTTTAAACGAATGTAAAACATTGTTTCATAGGACGAAATTTTCACCCATATCCGTACATAATCATAATAGCATTCATACGATTATGTCGATGTCTTATATACGAAGTTCAAAATATAGACGTTATACTTCGTATTGTAATTCCTTAATACTATGTCTAACTAGAGTATAATCATTCACAACTTCTTAGTTATGTTTTCAATATGCACGACTTGAAAGATATGTTAGAGATGTTTTTGATGATGGCTCTGGAAAGAAGAAATAAGACAGAAGCTCGTCAATTTTGCTATTAAACTGGCAAAAGGTGTTGCTTTTCCCCTAGGCAGTTTGTTCCTTGGCTCTTTGTATACCCATATGGATTGCCTAGCAGCATACATGTATGCTTCTAACGGATATATCAAGGTATAGTCATATGTCTATGTCGCTTTTCTTCAAGCATGGTTATGGGAGCACTTCAAGGATTATGCTCCTAATCCGGTAACTTCGTTTCCTGCTACATATGGAGGTGCTATAATACTTCGTTGGATGAAGAAGCGTCCAAGACCCGGCTCGAGGCTCATTGATTTCTTTGAAGACATGCATGCAATCAAATTTCGTCCTTGGGCTCCGGTTCACACATCCATAGTACAACCGGGTACTTTTGCCTCTATCTCGAGTATAACACTGCATTCTGATGGAGAGAATATAAAGATTGGAGAAATCGTGTTTATGTGAAGTTGTATACCTGGACATGTCCCATCTTTTTCAAGGAGTCTTTGGAAGTGGTTTATTATAATGTTGATAGGGCGGCTCGTCACATGGGATGTGATCAGGGGTTCCGTTCCACCGTCCGTAGACGCCTTCCAAAGAGCTTTTGCCGTTTGTTTTGGATAGCATCGTTTTTGCAATGAAGAAAAGCCTCCCATTTTTGCTCCCAGGAAAAAAGCCAGTGGTAACCCCTAGGTATAAGGAATTCTGGCAGGAAGAGTTTCTGGCTCTTCATCGATTCGTGCAGGACTTCGTGACAGATCCGCGCGACAAGCCTTCTTCTAAGACTTTAGGAAAACATAAATTGTTGAAGTTTCCTCCTTCGAGTAAGCGGAAATCTTCTGGACGAGGTGGGAACAGTCCCCAGGAAAAGGAGCGGCGGTTGAAAAGTCGTGCAGGCGGTATCCCATCGGCTTCAACGACCCTAGTGACTTTTAATTCTTCCAACATGAAGGTATATATAATTTTCCTCCCGATTTGGTCGAATTGTGTAAAAATTTAAGATTATCTTCACTGAATATTCCTCTTTTAATGCAGGGTCTTGACAACACGAACTCTTTTTCCAGACTCGCACGTGGCCAAAGCATGGTGCCCCTTGAAGGAAAATCTAGCGACATTGAGTCTTTTGAAATTGAAGAGGAGGACGAAGGAGAGGAAAGCTCGGTATCCGGTGGTGACGAGAAGAACACTTCCGAGTGTAACAGCGAGTCTTCTTCCAGTGGGCGGCCCATAGGCGAGTCAGTGAGTTTCTCACACGTCTTTCTTCTTGGGATATTTAATTATATGAAGTAAATATTCAATTGGTGATATTACAGAAAGGAGCCGCTTCTGAAGATAACTATGAAATGGAGATTCATCACAATAAAAATGTAGTTGCGATCATGGAAACCACGCGCATTGACAATCCTGAGATGGAGATTAATCATCGTGAGGATGCTGTTGTGCCTCCAGTAATGGAAACCGTTTCCGTGGCCACGGGCGCAATCATTTCTCAAGGATATTCTCTAGTCGCACATCCAGCTGCAGGTGCCATTTTCAATCCTCCATTTGAGGTTCCTTTTGAGGGTCATGCGTTGATCAGAGGATTCAGTGTGCCAGCTAAGTACGCGGAATTATATACCAAAATATGGGAAAAGTATGGGCACATCGCAAAAACTAAGAAAATTGGTAGTCGTTTTTCCTCGGTTAGACGCGTGGAAGAATCCCTCTCTTCGATTCATGATATGTGTAGTGTGACCGACCACACCGTCTCTGGAGAAGTAATCTCAAGCTGGGAATTTCATCGGGACATGTGCGTGAACTTCGAGTTTAACGCCTCCCGGTTCTGTGAGGGATTTTCCAAAATCCAAAAGTTGCAAACTGAAATAGATGGAGTTCCTTCCGCGGATTTTATTAACCAGCAGGAGACGGAAATCGAGAGGCTATCCAAGGAATTGAAGTTGACGCAGGCCTCTCTCCAAAACATGAAGGACGCTTTCTCCAAGAATAATGAGCCATTGTTGGACGATTTCCCTTGAATGCTTTTATTTTTCTGAACTTCCTCTTCTTAGGTTTTTTTTTTTTTTTTGAAAGGCAAGAGATGCCTCTTTTATGGTTTGATTTTCTGGTTTTGAACTAGTAGGTAATTGCTTTGTGAAAATGTTTGAATTGGTTTGTTTCTGAAATGATTTCGTGAGTAGCCTTCTGAATAATATTTGGATCAACTAATAAGTTGGAATCTTAATTATGAATGCAAATGGTGCAGTCACTTGGGAGAAATTGTAAATATTGTATGAAAAGGGAAATACTAGAGTGATATGATATCTTAGCACATTTGGGTTATTGGCTTCTATTCTTAAAATGGGACTGACGTTTGTGTCAAGTCCCCAGCGAATTTCAAAACAATTGGCCGTGTAAACATTATTTGATGAAACTTACTCGTCTACGAGGCCTCCCAGCAAAACTGAATTTTCACGGATAATTGCTTCAAGTCTGAACCCATTGTGTACGCAGTCATAACAATAAGAAGTCCCCGACTGTTTTATTGTTCTCTCAACGTCTGGAATTATACGGAGTTATTATTCCTTTCTGTGTAAAATGTCTTTATGTCTATCCGCGGTAAAGTGGAGGATCTTCAGTTCCTAGGCGCAATTCTCCCGAATTGACCTTTTCTTGTATGATACGCTTCAGACCATTGCATTCACTGGTAGGATGATGGATGAACCTGTGATAGTGGCAATATCTTGAATCTAACATTTCTTGATCAGTTGGCGGACGCCATAGGGGAGGCAGTTGAATCGCCCCATCTTGTACCCAAATTTCCAGTAACTCCAGAACTTTTCTTATGGGGAGTGGGAAACGTGAGTAGCTTGAGTCTGGCTTCTCTTGTGCTACTAGCCGTTATCGTGGAAACACTCGTAGGCTTTGACGCGAAGCTCGTTTCGGGGCAGACTCGGAGCTTGAGCGAGTGTTGATTCTGTCACAGATCGTTTAGTTCGGCAATCTTGTTGGAATGTAACTTCTCTTGAGGGTCCTGCATCAGTGATAGCGATGTGAAGTGGCTGGACTGAATACTGTTCATTGGCGCAGTTCCCGTCCTCATAGGTGCCTTGGTAGATTTCCCCTTCTTCAGGTGCTTCTCTTTTTAGTAAGGTCAGAACGGTCGTGGCCTCTGAACTTTCGCGAGGGTCTGGAGGTACAAGTATTCCAACAAAGCTTCATAGGCCGGCTCTTTACCCTTATCTCGCAAATATTGTGACGAACATGGAAGGTCTCCTCCCTTAGCCTTGTGAAATTTCTTCAGCTCTTTGTCGTTGGCTGAGTTTAGTTGGTCATTCATTTTCTTCTCCCGTCCGATGCGGCTATATGCTCTGTCAGCATTGTTGTTGGCGGAGGCACAGACTTCAGACAAAGATTCAACATTTTTTGTGTCACTTTTAAAATTAGTGGAGTCTTCTGAGCAAATTTTTGGTTTGCCATACTCTTTAAGAGACAAAACGTTTCATTTTGCAGCTTAATGATATAGGTCTGATTTGCAACAACGCCTTCCAGCATTTTCGCCATATCTTCCATGGTGATTGGATATCGAGCATTTGTGATTTTGGAAGACTTTGGCTGACCCGGGTACATCATAAAATGGAAACTTGGAATTGGTGATTGAAGTGAATTTTGTTATTAGATCTAAGATCTACCTTCTTAAAATTGAGATGAAATCGAAAATTGATCTTGCAACCGAGAGATTAATCTCTCACTGTGGTAGCCAATTGTTTTGGGGTAAAAACTGATTCTGCTGGTTTTGGTAAATTTGGGTGTGCCACCGAGAAACGAATCTAAACCCTAAACAAATGCACTGCACGAGAGTACTTTAGATTCGAGAGATCAATGTGTACAATTCTGGCCAAAACCAAGAAATGTTCGTTCCAGACTTGCTTTGATCACAAAGTGAAGGAGAATGGTTGATCTTAGGGAGGGAAGCGAAGAAGGTGTTGAGATCAAAATATTGAATTTTGAGGGTGTGATTGTTTTATGACTTGTATCAGAATTTGGAACTGACTTGCGGGATGTAAGCTATCAGTCCATGGTTTTTTCTGGATACTTGTGTTGCTGTTAACCCAAACTCTCTTGATGGTCGAAATAGGTTGAAAACCTATTTATACAAGTATTGAGCACCCTTGATCTCATAGGAAGTGGAGATAGTTAAGTAGTGGAGAAGTGGGGTTGTGCAGAAGCGGTTTCACGTTCCCACGGTGAGGGGAAACTGGTCATCCTTACACCCACTATTCTCTTACTGCTATTTAACCGTCTTCTCTTTCCTGACACTTTCTTGTGATGGGCACGTTGCACGCCGCACGCTGTAAACCGCCAGACCAATACCCTGATGAGTATCCCCCAGTTTTGTGACATGTTTGATATCTCGAGTGTTTCGTGGAAAAATGTGCAATAAGTTGCTAAGTGGGTCTAATGTACAAGACCTAGTTATTCTAATCAATTGCACGCAAGCTAGGCGGCATAATGGCATAGTGGCGCCTGCATAGTGGCACAATGGCGTAGTGGTGCCTGCATAATGGCGCAATGACACAATGGCGTAGTGGCGCATGCATAATGGCACCAATGGCATAGTGGCGCCTGCATAGTGGCACAATGTCATATTTGACGCCTTCATAATGGCACAATGGCATATTGGCGCCTGTGGATAAGTAGCGAGGCGGCACCTGCAATTGGCGTATCGGCAAAGTGGCGCCTGCTATATCTTAGCATATTAGTGTTAGATCCAAATATGGCTCAATGATATTAACTCTAGTTGCCACATCGAACTTAATGCCATGGGTGGCATTATTTGGCATGGTTAGCGTAGCGGCCCTATCCAAATTAGGGTTTGGCATGCCAAAAACCTAATTAGCACATGTGGCATGTGGCCGCGGCACGCTGACGTTTTTTGTGCGGATAGTGCCATGGTTGTGTCAAAGGAATTATGGCAGGGCCATAATGTGGGAACGATCATAGGCGCAAGGATAGCCATGGGTGGCCATAGCATGGCACCATTTTTAGGGTTTTCTGGGTCCCACATGGCTTGTGGCATGTTGTAGGGCCGAAGAGGCATAATTTAGGCCACGACTGGGAATTAGGGTTTCGACTAATGCCACTAGAACAAGTGTTGTATTATGATTAGAATACCCTAATTGGAATTTGTTATGGCGTTGGCCATGAACAAAAAATGGGTTAGCACGCAGCTGCGCTGTTATGGCACGTTTGCATGTTGCTGCCGCGGGACGGCATGGCCTTCCAATTGGAACGCTGGAGCAATTTGGCAGGTTGGCTAGCCAATATTCATGGCGCCTCTACAATCACTAGGCGCGGTTTGGAGCAGCATTGTTGGAACGTTTCTTGATGTGGCATGGTGATGCCTATTTGGGCGCGTTAGGAGCGGCTAAGCTTAATAAATCAAGTGGCCAAATCGTACGCCCGTGATTTTTGGGAGACTGGCTTGGGTCGTCTAGATTAGGTTCCTAATGGAATTAGGCGCATCGACCAACCAACTTCCAACTTTATTAAAAAGCGTGTATGACGGGTTTTGAGCGATCTGATTGGTCGATGGCAAAAAGAGGGGGGCCAGTAACCAACATAGGCCCGACCTCATTCCAAATGCGTGTGGCGCATTTAGAGTAACCTGATTGGTCAATGGGAAAGAGGTCCGACAAACAATGTGGGGCCGGCCTCATTCCAAATGCGTGAGGCGCATTTAGAGCGACCTGATTGGTCGATGGGAAAGAGGGACGACAAGCAATGTGGGGCCGACCTTATTTTAAAAGCGTGTGGCACATTTAGAGCGACCTGATTGGTCGATGGAAAGAGGGCCGGAAAGGGAGACATGGAGCGTGGCCAACGGCCACAAGCGGCGCCAGTTGGAGCGGATTTAGCCGGCTATGCGGCGTGGCCGCGCCTCCTTTGTCATCGTTCCTATTTGCCGCAGTTCCTCTTTTGTTTCTTGTTTTCTGGTAAGACTTTGCTCCTACTATCTCCATGGCGGATCGATTTCCTAGCTTACCTAGGTTTGGCCTTGACCAATAGGGTTCGAGATATTTGCACAAGGCGCAAAAGACCTAATGTTTACAAATTAATTAGGCCGAAAATTTGAATCTTGTGAGTTATCACAAAATTAAACAATTTTAACAAATTATGTGTGTTGACACAAAATTCTTTTATTCTCAGAGAGCAGTTAGCGCGTCTTCTGATTGAGCATTTTCATGCAAACCTTAACTTTGATACTTCGGGAAATTCGTGCTACTCAGCTGCGAGTGAACACTAATTGTCATGTCATACCAATACTAAGGGTTCAGCTGGGGAACATAGCATAGGAAAATACTTAATAAACCATACAGTAATGAATAATGTATGCGAGAGTTTACATAATGTTCGGGATTGTTTCTACATGCACAATTATGAATAAATATACTGAGTTGCTCAATACATGTATGAGTAGAGAGGCTCGGGCGCTCATTACTTTTAAATGGATCAGTCCCTTTGCAGCCGAATGTCATGTTTCAATTACTTTGAAAATTGCTCTGACGAAAGATGGTCTATGAATAACGACTATATAACGTCCTCTGAGAATATTTCAATGATTGAAATGAGAGTTTAGATTACATAACCATTGGTAGGATATAAGCATTGTTGTGGAAACACATATATGTATAAGTCCTTATTCCTTGAACCAAAGTTTGCGAACTTTGTTGATCAAGAGAAACAGTGGCGTGAGCCAAGTCCACGAACTGGCAGAAGTTCTCGACCCGAGAAATTCTGCTGGAGTTTGTGAACTCCTTCCGTGAGCTTAAGTCCACGAACCCAGTCCGCGAATTTGAGCAGGTTATGTCTAAAATCGGTTGTTCTTGAACTCATGTTTATATAAACTAAGGAATGCTTTTGCAAACCGTGGCTATAAAGTTCATGAACCTATTCGAGTGAACCAAACCGTTTTTGCTTCGATTGTGTCTTGTGTAGTTACATAAGATCTAAGCAATTGAACAACTCTCTAACTAGTTCATTAGAGTCATTTGAACTAGTTATGGTGAAGAAGAATATGGTGGATATGAAAGTGATCATATGGCTAACCATTTGGTTAAACTATTGTTGAACCAACAAATGTTAATGTTTGGGAACGACTACATAAACCCAAAATTGGACGTTTCATTTGTGTGTAACAAGCCAAGTTTTCGATTCAACGGTTGAGAAATATTAGCTTGAATCTAATCAGGTTTTCATCTAACGGTGAATATTAAATGCTTTGTTACCAAGCTAACATTGATTGCAAACCCTGATTTGAAAGACTATATAAAGTAGAACTCTAGCAACTGGGAAACCTAATCCCCACACCTTACGTGTGATACTAGTTGCATAGATAGAGTCGATTCTCCTTTAACCTTTGGTTTCTTCTTCTAAAACCAGGTTAATGACTTAAAGACTTCATTGGGATTGTGAAGCTAGACCGATACTACTTTTTTTATAGTTGTGTGATCTGATCTTGCATGTTCTATCGTTACGAGTACAATTGTAATAATTGGCTCGAGATTTATATCTCCGATAGGCAAGATAGAAAAGTAATCACACACACTTTGTCTCATTGTTTGTGATTCCACAATATCTTTTTCGCTGCGTCGATTAGGATTATTTTGAGGTGATTGATAATACTAGGCTGTTCTTCGGGAATATAATTTCGGTTTATCAATTGGTTCATGTTCACCTTGATTTATCAAAAGATGGAACAAAACTCCTAGGTATATTCGTGGGAGACGGATTTATCTATTACCGTAGACTTTTCTATGTGATACAGATTTGTTTATTAAAGTATTCGACTTTGGGTCGTAGCAACTCTTAGTTGTGGGTGAGATCAGCTAAGAGAATCAAGTACGTAGCATCTTGCTGGGATCAGTAGCCTTTGTTCTTTCTAGTAAAGCGGGTGCAGTAGTTTCCGATCTCTTCGCCGCTTCGTGAATCTCTGAAAAGGTGTGGAAACGAAGATTTTCCAATAAATCTCTGTAGACTGGGATCATGCCGTTGATACACAAGTCTACTAGTTGTTGCTTCGTGACATTTGGGTCATGGTAGTCCAGGGATTGGACTCTGAATCTTTTCACGTAGTCATTGGGATTTTCACTGACCCTCTGAAACATTCTTCCAAGATCAGAGAGAGTGACTTGCTCTGACACGAAGAAGTACTTCCTGTAGAAGGCGTTAATCATTTCTCCCCAATTGTTGATAGTCCCTGGTGCGATGTTGTTGTACCAGGTGTATGCCCTGCCCTTCAAAGATTTTGAAAACTCCTTGAGGCGAACAAAATGGTTGTGTTCATGTTCTCCCAAGGATTCCAGGAAACTAGAGACATGTTCTCGAGCATTGCCAGTTCCATCATACGGAGTCAAAGTCGGAGAAGTGTAACCTTCCGGAAGAGGGATCCTTTGCGTAGCAGCAGGATATGGAGGCTGGTGACGATGTACATGTGATGTCTTATCCTTTCCACGGTTCTCCAAAAGGCGCTCCAAATCTTCCCGAGTAATGAAATTTGATGGTTCCTTCGCTGATGGATCATCTGCAGCTTTGCGGACTTCGCTGTCATCCACTATACTATTGGAACTACTTCAGGATCAATATCTGAGGATGTTTCCTTTTCTTTTTCTTTTCCTTGAATCTTCTCTGACATCTTGTCAGTGAGAGTCTTGAGATAATTGAATAGCTCCTTCTGTGTTGCAGCCATATCAGTTTGATTCTTTGCAAGAGTTTCTTGCACTTTGATGAGATCAGCCATGGTAGGTGTGGGTTTCCTCTGACTTCCTAAGGGTGTCGGCCGAATATGGGATGACCTTCCTTATTAGCGTGAGGAGGAGTAACATCACCACCGCCAGTTTTAGAGGACAGATTTTGTTTTCGGGATATCCTCATTGTTCTTGTTGCTAGTGCTAGCGTCGTTTGTATTGGAACCGGTAACTAACCCAGACCAAAGACCAACCATCTTGTGAAATTGTGAGATTGCAATCAAGATATTAATCTCCCACTGTGGTCGCCAATCTGTAGATGGGGGAAAATGATTTGCTGGTTTTTACGAAATTGAGGAGACGTCCGTGTGGAGACTCCTTGAACCGAGCGAAATATTGAACCTCACACAGATGCATTGCAAGAAGGGAGTGATTTAAGTTCGAGAGATCAATCTGTAGGACTCCGTCCTAAACCAAGAACAATGGCCGATCCAGAGTCAATTCGGTCACAAGAGAGGATGGGTTGATCTGTAGGAGGGAAGTTGAGAAATGTGTGAGATCAATGGTGATCTGAGATTGTAGGTGTGTTGTGAATTCACCATAAGAACGCTCTGAATGATTGAATCTTATTCAATTAAGGGTGATTGCTCAGACGATGAGTTCGTGTAGACGAAAGATTGTCTGTATGAACTTGCCGAGAAATTGCTTGTTTAGACGAATGTTCGAATCTTGTCCTTTCAATCATGATTCAGAGGTCTTTTTATATTACTAAATTAAAAACACCATGATCCCATGAAGTGTGACAGTTGCTGGAATCAGAGAGTGGGCAAATCGTGTTAAAACCAGTTGCTCATCATGCGGAGACTTGGTTAATTTTCCACCCACTACTTTGTTGACTCTTCCAACTGATTGCACGACTTGCTCACGTTCTCGTCGTGGGCTAACACACGTGTCGTAGACCGCCAGACCAAAACCCTAGTTAAAATCCCCCATGTGACACGATTGGTATCTCGTGATTGTGGAGTCAGTTGCTGACTTTATGGGACGATGAGTCCATGTATTGCCGAGTTGAACATGATTTGCAAATGTTCTGAGACTCGTGAATTAAATATGTCTGCTGAGACGAGGTATTATTATGTTGGCTACCTAAGACGAGCAAGCTGTGTTGCTGAGTTATTGAATATTAATAGTTGAACCAATATTCTTGAATCTGAGCAAATATTGCTAATTAGAGCAAATATTGCCAGTTTGAGCAAATGCCGCTCATTTGATGAATTGTTGGTAGCAGGATCAAATAAAATATTAATTTAAGATACTGACTGCTGGGTCGAGTAAAATAAATAAAAATTTTGATCATAGAATTAACATAAAATTATCAGAGTATTTGAATCAGCTCAGAATCATGTTTCTGCGGAGCTCTGAATTTAAAATCCTAATTTTACTGAAATGATGATTTATTGCAAATCAACCGCAGAGTAACACAGGGACCGGCTACATGGGATGATGAGTTCACCATGTAACGCCCAGATGCTCGAATGAGCAAAATATCAAAGTCCCTTGAGGACCAGTTGGTGAAAGAATGATTAAATGCTGGTTTAATCATTTATTAAAATAATGCTCGTGTGAGCGACATATAATAATAAAACCTAGCCGTGAAAAGATGAGGGACTGGCCAAGAGGTCATGGGACCGGATCTTGGTGGCCGTGGGACCAATTGATGGTCGTTTTAGCAAACTCTCGATTGTTCGGAAAGAGTTTGAACCTAATATGAGCAGTTGAGCAAATTAGGTTAAAAATAGTTAAAACATGTGGGACCGGCCACTTGTAAGCCTCAGGTCCACCCTTGGTCGGTCAAGGGGATGCGCCCGTGTCACCATGTTATTCGTGTCTCAGTCCTGAGAGTTTTGATATTTTCCGGTGCGCGTTTGAGCAACATTTTGAGAAAATATGCAGAATACAAGATTTTGCCGAAACTAGGAAAAATAATGATGAAAAATAATAAATAAAACAGGGAATTGCAAGGTGTGGGACCGTCCAGGGCTAGGACACGGCCGGCCGGCTAGCAAGCGGTCCCACAATATTTTCCCAGTTTTATGTAATTTTATGTATTTTCTCTGAATTGAGAGAAATCCCATGAAACTGGAGAGTTTTATGAAATTAGGGAACTTCCATGAGATGAGAGAAATAAAATAATAATAGGGAATGGTGGAGTGTGGGACCGACAATGGCCAAGGCATGGCCGGCCGGCCAACGGGCACGGTCCCAGGACACTCTTCCCAATTTTATGTAATTTTCATGATTTTAGGGAATTTTCATAAAATTAAAGAGTTTTGTTGAAACCAAGGTATTTTGTTGAAATCAGGGAGTTTTCATGGAATGAGTAAAACAAAACAAATAATAATAATAAAATAATAGGCATGTGGGACCGGCAAGGGCATGACCGGACGGCTAGGGCCCGGTCCCACAAGTTTTCTTAATTTTATAATATTTTTCATGGTTTTAGGAAAAATCCATGAAATCAGGGAATTTTCATGGTTTGAGAGAAATAATAAAATAATGGGGACGTGAGGTGCGGGACCGTCAAAGGCTAGGGCATGGCCGGCCGGTTGGTGCTCGGTCCCGTGACACCTTTCCCTAATTTTATTATTTTCTTGACATAAAGAAATATCATGAGATTAGAGAATTTCCTTGAGTCGAAGGAGATTTGCTCGAACGAGAGAATTTTCATGAGATCAAGAAAAATAATAAAATATGATAAAAATATAAAATTGGGCGTGGGACTGGTCACGGCATGACCGGCCGGCTGGTGATCCCAATCCCTGGCTCCTTTGCTAATTTTTTATTATTATTATTTTTCCTTCCTATTTTGCATATGTTCATCGTTCATTCGTATTTTTGAAATGCTCGTTTGCGCATTCAAATGCTGGTTTGTGCATTATTGCTAAGTACACTTGCACCATTTTAGTCAGGGTTTATTCGATGCACAAATGCCTGTTTCGTTGAATATTTATTACTAACCCGTGGAATTCTGCTGGGAAGAACCACGAATTGAAGTGAAGAAATATAACGAAGAATCGTAGAATATTGTTGGATATTCAGGCGATTAGAGATAATTAACTGATGGCTCTATACTAGCCGGGATTCCTATCTAGGAGCATTAATTATCTGAGAGTTGAGGAATATGAACTTGATGGAGTATCATATTTCTCCTCTATAGTCAGGGAAAACCTGGTTGCATCCTGAAGACGTTGTCGCTCTATACTAGCACGCATGTTGTCTAGGAGCCGCCCAATCTTTCGATTCTATATAGAAATAATTACTGAAATTGCTCAGTATTCATGAGATGTGCCGTGGTCTCAGCTGGGAGACTACACATCTACAGATACTCTGAGAGACAACCTTCTCAGTCAGAGGTTTTATGGCATGAGCTTTCATGCTTTATTGAGATACATGAGTCTCAATACTCATCCAATTGTCGGATCCGGAGCATAAGTAATTACTGAAATTGCTTAGTATTTATGAGATGTGATGTGGCCTCAGCTGGGAGACTACACATCTACATATACTCTGAGAGACAACCTTCTCAGTCAGAGGTTTTATGGCATGAGATTTCATGCTTTATTGAGAGACATGAGTCTCAATACTCATCCAATTGCCGGATCCGGAGTATAAATAGTTATGGTTTTACAATTTTACCCTTGTCGAAAATCCACCATCTACATTAAGTCCCATGCTTAGTGAGGGACAATTATGTTCCTCAGTCAGCATTGAATGGTGATTTTCCAGGTACAGACAAAATAAGTAATTGAACTTATAAGATAAAATGTTACCGGATTTAGACTGAATGAGCAAACCACGGTTTGAGAGCAAACCCCAGTGGCATAATAGAGCGTCATCCAGCGAGAATAAATTGGTGTAGAGCCACTGATTTGATGGTGGAACCTTGGTCGGTTTAGGATTCACGGATCCAGGCCCAAGAAAGGAATCCGTTTTAGCGCAGATGTTCGTTCGTCCGTTCGTTAGTTTAAGAAACAAACAAAATAGACCTGAGTCTAATGATAAAATTTTTGTCTATGAGCTTTCACGAAAAACAAAATTTTATTTTTTTAAATATGTGAGATTTCAAAAACTGGAATAAACTCTCATTTCAAAGGTGGATACTCGTACGAGAGAAATTTTTTGAACAAAACGTGCGTCTGTTAGTAATAAAATTTTATTTATGAGCTTTCATGAAAATTTTATCTTGGAGCTTTCAGAAATCTTTGAAAATATACCCTCGCTTCAAAGACAGATGCTCGCGCGAGGGAGAAAATATATATATATATTTATTTTTTCAAACTTACGTGAGTTTCACATTAAATATATAAATTTTGTAAAACCAATGTTTTGATTTTGAACAACTGTTGAAAGTAGACAATTATACATGGTGAAATAATGTCTATATGTAAGTTTTCACAATTGTAGAATGGACGTCTGTCCAATTTTTGAGAAACCAGTGGATGTTAAAATTCACGCGAGTTGTTCACGGTTTTATGAACACCAAGTCATGATTTTGAATAATGAATTTTGCTCGTCTTTGCAGGTTTGAAGGAACGAGCAAGTTTTAAAAATTCTGACGTTATAATCACTACAGCTAGTGAAATCGTAAATAGGTAAGAGTTGGATTGTTACCATTTTGTTACGCGTTTGTTATTGGTATATCCATGACTCTATGTCTTTCGCCTCAGATAGTGGTGACTTCTGGTTACAACCACTCTTCTGGCCCTTCCAGGGAACGCTCCAGAAATATCAAGTCAAAGATGAAGACTTCTGCAGATGTTCATGCCGAGGTGAATCAACCTTTCAGAGACCCTGGAAAGCTGATGCATTGTATGTATTTCGATCATCTAGGAGTCGTCTGTGGTAGAATCAACGCTTTCTTAGCCTTAGCGGATGCAGAAGAGAAGCAGGGACGAGATGAGTTATTACTGAAAAGGAAAGCTGAAGATGAAAGGCTTGCAGCTTATCAGCAAAACGCCGCCGACTTCAGTAAATAAGACTAGCGGCTAAAGATGAAGTATGATCTCGCGCGGAAGGCGTGGCTTCTGATTCAGATGTAGATCAATGAAGAATTTCGTCATAATTTGTCATCAAAAAATTCAGAAGTCATGTCTTCATTGAAAATGCTGTAGAATCTTCGTCCGATGGCGGATTTTCGTGATCTACCCATGTTTATTCATCCTCAGAAAATTTCCAACCTTTTTCAAAGAATATTTTCGGCTTTTGAGCACGTTTAAGGGCCGAAATTAACGAAACAGTAAACTTCCAGGAGACTTTCAGAAATCTTTCATCTGGCATGTAGTCCAATGTTTCAGCCACATCTCTTTGCTCGTTTATCCAATTGCTGTGAATTTTGGACATGTTGTAGAGGACATCCATGCAAAGAGAATGGTATATGATCCATCCCTATATTCTTCACCAATTACTCCCACTAGCCTCTTTGTGCAAGACAATGTAAAATCGTCTCAAACGAGCTTGTTGTAAAACGCCCCTGTTGTGTCTTTAGACCATTTGCTTGTGTCTTGAACACTTGATGAAGGATTTCAATACCATTTATTAATTTTGAAATTTGAACCCCTTGATTGATACATGAGCATGGTGCTGCAGTTCCATCTTGTTTCTGTCAGTCGTAGAAACATCACTTCTGAAAACCCTAGTCACGGGACCATAGCTGAGGTTGCTCTCGAGAGGGGATGATATAATGACCATGGTTTCATGTCCCAGTGGTAGCATTCCTTTTATGATGAACGATTAGCACATGAGAGTCTGGTGCCACGGGTCTTGGACTGTGAAATTGATCGTCATGATCAGTGGACCATCAGTCCCCAGTATCTTGTTAAATCTCTCTTTTTGTTTTCCCTTCTTCTGGCAAGACCTAGATAGAGGACCCAGGTAGAAAAATTGATGTAAAGACCTAGGTGGTCGAATTTGGAGGTACCTTGATGAAGGACTTAGCGGAATGAACTGGTGGACACCGATCGCCTGTGGAAGTTATGAATCCCGTCTAAGAATTGTTGCTTGCATGTTGTATGTTCTGGAAACTGTGGAAACCTCATACGACGTCGGAATTCGATGCTTGACCCCAACTTTTGAATCTAAGAGACTGAGTTATCACATGAGAAAAGAATCACTCAATTTGGAGTTGTAGAGGACAGTCAACGAAGCGCCCACATTTGTAATTTGTAATCCCGTACATTTTTTTTAGATTTCGTAGACCTGACGGTAAAGGCCATATCTTTCAGCTCGTATGTCCGACTGATGCGCCCTTTTGGTATGTTGTATCAGAGACATAAACGAACATCTTTTGGTGAGGAAGCATTGTCCCATTCCTCACCCATTGGTACGTTTTTGTAAACCCATGGCCTGAAGCATGTTGTATCTCATTTGTAGAGGTGATGAGAACATCTTGTAGAAGACTTTGGCTTGTGCCTGTCCGTCATGCAAGCTTTGGGAAGACTTTGATGCTAACATGTTTTCATGTCCACACGTCTTGATATGAGTCATTAGTGCTTGGAGAAGTATGATCCATCGAGTAACACTTCCAGACTTAGGTTGTAGAGAATGGACAATTGATGGAGCTTTGTCATGAGGATGTTGCTCTTGAGACCGTTGTTAATGCTGAGATGTCGATTGAATTTTCTCCAGACATTCTTGTTGATGCTGAGACCATGGACATACTTCCTCCAAATATCCTTGTTGATGCCGATACCATGGTTGGAGTTGCTCCAGAGACCGAGAAGGCTAGAACCATGATTATCAACATAGTGTTGCTCCTCCATCCAGTGAGCCGCGAAGTGGCTTTGTCTGTGAATTGATGATGTTCCGGAAAATAGTAGCAGCGTACTTTATTCAATAAGATCAAGTCCCCAGTGTATTGAAGGAGTTTGTGCCAACGTTTCATCTGCTCCATAAGTATTATCACGGGATAATGAAAACCTATCGATTGAACTTTGATCGTGTCGGTGTTGAATCAGTGTGTCACCGTAGAGATATTGTGCTGAAGATAGAGGATCTATTATCGAAGGTGTACTCTTTGATTGGGAGTACAGTTTGAAGGCTTCTGAAGAAGGTAGCATTCAGAGATGAGAGGTTTTTTTACTTTCAGTTGGCATTGGAGAAGTAGGTGATTGACATCTGTTGTAAGGATTTTCTTAGATGCTAGAGTGTTGAGGCTTCAAACCCTTTAAGCGTCCAATGTCGTAGGCTTGATCGTCTCGTCCTCGAGTATCCTCTGTTTATTCAGCATTCCTTTCGTTGCGGTAGTGGGATTCAACACTTGTGCGAACATCAGAGCTTTCTGATTTTGTGGTACACAAGGACACTTGTACAAGGCTATGGAGAAATGCCCAAATTGTTCTTTTCCGTGCTTGAACACCATCTCAGTAATGTATGTCTTAGTGAGATGCTCGATTCGGAGAAATGTCAGATTTAACCACTTGGTAAAATATTGCTGAAGTGAGATTACCCACTTATAGCGTCTTGCAATAGCAGATATGTTAGCAGAATTGAGTCCCCATGCTAGAATAGCATGTGAGGAAATAAATGACATAGACATGGGAGGAATGAGACTTTCCTGAGTGCAGGACCTTTGGATGAATGTCTATGCACCTTTTGCAGGTTCTTGTTTAAACCTCGCCAAAGTTCTTTTTTGAAGAGATGTGTAACCAAAGGTGCTTTGTAAGTACCCATCTTTTCAGCGTGGATCCACGCTCATCTGAAGGACATGTCATATCCTGGATTTTTCTGATTATGTAAAACTTGTCTTCCGTCCAGGTCGAACTTATGTTCACTTTGAGAGTGATGTATCCATAAGTATTTACGAGCGTTCCTTTAAGGTATCTTATTGAGATGGGAGCATGAGTATCTCCTTTTCGAGTGATGCCTGTGGATCCGATGGTTTTCAATGGAATATTGTTGATGGCAGTGCCAGCATTGATCAACGTTCTTCCAAATTCGTTTCTTCTGAGATTGACCGTGGTAAGCAGTCCCCAGTCGTACATCTCTTGGTATGTGGATGGAGGCTCAAGAAGTATTTTCCGAATACACTTCTTGACACGATGTAGTTCAGTGCTGTGAACATGTCTCTCCTTTGTGCCTTCGACAGATAGAGCAATCCACGTTCGACTAAGGATTGAACTTCCTCTTTGATAGTTTGTTCAGAGATTGTAAAGATTCTGATTGGGAGAGGATTCTTGTGTGCTCCTTCAGTACCCAGTTGAAGCAACCTTCTCTTTGAAAATGTGCTTCAAAACATTGCAGTTGCTTGTTGGATGATTGATGAATCTATGAAGGTGACAGTACCTGGGATTCTCCATTTTGCTTCAGTTGGCTCTCTTTGATGAACATCAATTTGATTGTATCATCTTGAACCTATACTTCTGGTAACTCGATCACTTCTTCATTATAAAGAGGGAGGTCTGAGTCTGTCTGATCATTTCCCGTTTGTTGATGCTAGGTCGAGGTTTGTGCATCTTGCTTATCCTTCCTTTGTACTTTTGAAGGAGCTGAGGTTTGCTTGCGTGGCGGTTCGACTTTTCGTTTGCTCCCTTCTGCAAAAACGTTTGTGGAAGGCTGGATCTTGTACTACTTGTTGATCAGACATCTGCTACCTCGAGTGTCTCGCGATTCTTCAGCCCTTGTAGCCTTTGTTCTTTACAGTAAAGCGGGTGCAGTAGTTGCCGATCTCTTCGCCGCTTCATGAAGCTCTGAAAAGGTATGGAAACGAAGATTTTCCAATAAATCTTTGTAGACTGGAATCATGCCGTTGATACACAAGTCTACTAGTTGTTGCTCCGTGACATTTGGGTCATGGCAGTCCATGGCTTGGACTCTGAATCTTTTCACGTAGTCATTGGGATTTTCACTGACCCTCTGAAACATTCTTTCAAGATAAGAGAGAGTGACTTGCTCTGACACGAAGAAGTACTTCTTGTAGAAGGTTTTAATAATTTCTCCCCAATTGTTAATAGTCCCTGGTGCGATGTTGTTGTACTAGGTGTATGCCATGACCTTCAAAGATTTTGAAAACTCCTTGAGACGAACAACATGGTTGTGTTCATGTTCTCCCAAGGCTTCCAGGAAACGAGAGACATGTTCTCGAGCATTGCCAGTTCCGTCATAAAGAGTGAAAGTCGGAGAAGTGTAACCTTTCGAAAGAGAGATCCTTTGCGTAGCAGCAGGATATGGAGGCTGGTGACAATGGACATGTGATGTCTTATCCTTTCCACGGTTCTCCAAAAGGCGCTCCAAATCTTCCCGAGTAATGAAATTTGATGGTTCCTTCGCTGATGGATTGTCAGCAGCTTTGTGGACTTCGCTGTCATCCACTATATGAATTGGAACTACTTCAGGATCAACATTTGAGGGTGTTTCCTTTTCTTTTTCTTTTCCTTGAATCTTCTCTGACATCTTGTCAGTGAGAGTCTTGAGATAATTGAATAGCTTCTTCTGTGTTGCAGCCATATCAGTTTGATTCTTTGAAAGAGTTTCTTGCACTTTGATGAGATCAGCTATGGTAGGTGGTGGGTTTCCTCTGACTTCCTCAGGGTGTCGGCCGAATAGAGGATGACCTTCCGTGTTAGCGTGAGGAGGAGTAACATCACTACCGCCAGTGTTAGAGGCCGGAATTGTTTCTGGGATATCCTCATTGTTGTTGTTGCTAGTGCTAGCGTCGTTTGTATTGGAACCCGTAACTAACCCAGACCTAAGACCAACCATCTTGTGAAATTGTGAGATTGCAATTGAGATATTAATCTCTCACCGTGGTCACCAATCTGTGGATGGGGAAAAAAGATTTGCTGGTTTTTACGAAATTCAGGAGACGTCCGTGTGGAGACTCCTTGAACCGCGCGAATGTTGAACCTCACACAGATGCACTGCAAGAAGGGAGTGCTTTAAGTTCGAGAGATCAATCTGTAGGACTCCGGACTAAACCAAGAACAATGGCCGTTACAGAGTCAATTCGGTTATAAGAGAGGATGGGTTGGTCTGTAGGAGGGAAGCTGAGAAATGTGTGAGACCAATGGTGATCTGAGATTGTAGGTGTGTTGTGTATTCAGCATAAGAACGCTCTGAATGATTGAATCTCATTCAATTGAGAGTGATTGCTCAGACGATGAGTTCGTGTAGACGAAAGATTGTCTGTGAACTTGCCGAGAAATTGCTTGTTTAGACGAATGTTCGAGTATTCGAATCTTGTCCTTCAATCATGATTCAGAGGTCTTTTTATATTATTAAATTAAAAACACCATGATCTCATGAAGTGACAGTTGTTGGAATCATAGAGTGGGAAAGTGGAAAATAGTGTTAAAACCAGTTGCTCATCGTGCAAAGACTTGGTTAATTTTCCACCCACTACTTTGCTGACTCTTCCAACTGATTGCATGACTTGCTCACATTCTCGTCGTGGGTGAAGACACGTGCCATAGACCTCCAGACCAAAACCCTAGTTAATATCCCCCATGTGACACGATTGATATCTCGTGATTGTGGAGTCACTTGCTGACTTTATGGGACGATGAGTCAATGTATTGCTGAGTTGAACATGATTTGCAAATGTTCTGAGACTCGTGAATTAAATATGTCTACTGAGACGAGCTATTATTATGTTGACTACCTAAGACGAGCAAGATGTGTTTTTGAGTTATTGAATATTGATAGTTGAACCAATATTCTTGAATCTGAGCAAATATTGCTGGTTCGAGCAAATATTGCTAATTCGAGCAAATATTGCCGGTTTGAGCAAATGCCGCTCATTTGATGAATTGTTGGTAGCAGGACCAAATAAAATATTAATGTAAGATACCGACTGCTGGGTGGAGTAAAATAAATAAAAATGTTGATCATAGAAATTAACATAAAATCATCAGAGTATTTGAATCTTCTCAGAATCATGTTTTTGCAGAGCTTTGAATTCAAAACCCTAATTTTACTGAAATGATGATTTATTGCAAATCAACCGTAGATTGACGCAGGGACCGGCTACATGGGATGATGAGTTCACCATGTAACGCCCAGATGCTCGAATGAGCAAAATACCAAAGTCTCTTGAGGACCAGTTATTAAAATAATGCTTGTGTGAGCGACAGATAATAATAAAACCTAGACGTGAAAAGATGAGGGATCGGCAAGAGGTCATGGGACCGGCTCTTGGTGGACATGGGACCAATAAATGGTCGTTTTAGCAAACTCTCGATTGTTCGGAAAGAGTTTGAACTTAATATGAGCAGTTGAGCAAATTAGGTTAAAAATAGTTAAAACATGTGGGACCGGCCACTTGCAAGCCTCAGGGCCACCCTTGGTCGGTCAAGGGGATGCGCCTGTGTCACCATGTTGTTCGTGTCTCAGTCCTGAGAGTTTTGATATTTTCCGGTGCGCGTTTGAGCAACATTTTGAGAAAATATGCAGAATCCAGGATTTTGCTGAAACTAGAAAAAATACATGAGATGATGAAAAATAATAAATAAAACAGGGAATTGCAAGGTGTGGGACCGGCCAGGGCTAGGACACGGTCGGTCGGCTAGTAAGCGGTCCTCTATAGTCAGGGAAAACCTGGTTGCATCCTGAAGACGTTGTCGCTCTATACTAGCAGGCATGCTGTCTAGGAGCCGCCCAATCTTTCGATTCTATATAGAAATAATTACTGAAATTGCTCAGTATCCATGAGATATGCCGTGGTCTCAGCTGGGAGACTACACATCTACAGATACTCTGAGAGACAGCCTTCTCAGTCAGAGGTTTTATGGCATGAGCTTTCATGCTTTATTGAGAGACATGAGTCTCAATACTCATCCAATTGCCGGATCCGGAGCATAAATAATTACTGAAATTGCTCAGTATTTATGAGATGTGTTGTGGCCTCAGCTGGGAGACTACACATCTACATATACTCTGAGAGACAACCTTCTCAGTCAGAGGTTTTATGGCATGAGCTTTCATGCTTTATTGAAAGACATGAGTCTCAATACTCATCCAATTGCCGGATCCGGAGTATAAATAGTTATGGTTTTACAATTTTACCCTTGTCGAAAATCCACCATCTACAAACATTCACATCAAATAAACCCTAGTTAAATTGGTTAAAATAAATTAGAATGATTTCAATAATTCTAGCACGGGCATCTGCTATACAAACATAGTCAAAATCAAATTTTATATAATTAATGAATCAATTCACGATTAAAAACACATCCATTAACAACATCGTTCTCAAAAATGGGTTCTGCGCGAGTCATTGTGGCGCTCTATGTCTCTTTGCTCTGGGTTTTTCACTAGTCAATTTAAGATACAGAATATTTACAATTATAATCAAAAACTCCAATCAAACCCAGAAAAATAAACCAAAACCCTAATCAAAAAATCCAAGAGGTAATATTTCGATTTCAAATTGAGATAGAAGTTCGAATTTGGTGAAACACGGATGTGTTTATGGGTGAAAGTTATTTTTGCCGGTTTTGGTAATTTGGGGTGTGTGGATGAGAAATGAATCTAAACCCTAAACAAATGCACTGCACGGGAGTGCTTGTGATTCGAGAAATCAATCTGTACAACTCCGACCTAAACCAAGAAATGGTCGTTCCAGACTTGCTTCGGTCACAAAGTGAAGGATATGGGGTTGATCTTAGGGAGGGAAGCGAAGAAGGTGTTGAGATTGTGGAGGTGTTGGCTGTGTATGACTTGTATCAGAAAGATGAACTGGCTTGCAGAATGTAAGCTACCAGTTCTGGTGTTTGGATACGGTTGTATCAACACTTGGTTTCTGTTGTCTTGTGTTTTTTTGAAATAGGGAGGAGAACCTATTTATACAAGTCGTTGAGCCTTACCCACGTCTCTCATGGGAAGTGGAGAAAGTGGAGTGATGGAGTAGTGGAGTTGCGTGTGTTAGTGTCACACGATTAGTCTTGCCCACTTCTCCCATCATCACTAACCGTCCATGTATTCCTGACACGTTCTTGTGATGACGCATTGTGCGCTGCACGCTGTAAACCGCCATACCAATACCCCAGTATGTATCCCTCAGTTTGTGACATGATTAATGTCTCGAGTGTGTGGATCGTGGGAACCAAAAAAGGTAGCATGTGATGCTAGATTAAATAACTAAGTTATTTAGGAAGTCGATATTTGTGAAATATCGTGTGTATTCTATGCAGGTAATGCATCGAATATAATCAACATGTGTGAAGCATCGCTGTTTTAAGGCTTAACGGAGTAAGTCACGATTAAGCGTCTTAAAATAGATGCATGTCTAGCCATCTTCGAGTGATCTTTTGGAGGCTGTACAGGTAAGTCCTGACTTGGCCGATCACTTTGTGTGGAAGAGTGGTGGACGGTGATTGTGGTGATGCCTCACTATTCGCCGAACTCCTGTCTTAGGTTGTCCGTCCAAGCTAGTGAAGTTGGACGGACGAGATGGGCGCACAATGCGCCAAGCTGGTAGGAAGAAGGTCCGCCGGTGTACATGACAAGCTTTGCCTAACCGGTCATGGGATAATCTACGCCGTCCAACCATGCTGGTGAAGTTGGACGGTCGTGATGAATTTGAGACTGCCGTAGGCGGTCTTGTGCGCACAAGCTTTTCCAAGCTGCTCCACACCAGTCTGGATATCCATTCTGGCTGGCGTTTGGTGATTATTTTGTCAGGTGTGACTTTGCACCTTTGTGGCCGACTTGCGTGGTCGTGATTATTTCCAAGACTGTGGTAGACAGTCCAGATGCTCGATCGGGTTAGTATAACACTTCGAGAATTGCAACCTGTACAGGTATTTCGTATATGCTTCATTATTAACGCTTGGAGATTCGTGTTGCTCTGCTGAGAGAAACACTCAGTCGTCATGCCGCACCAATAATGAAAGTGGAGCAGTGCAGAAAATACAAGGCTGGTCATGCATTAATTGATAATGCTATAAGTTTATAATGAGAAAGTATTCACCATTTTATCAGTGGCTTTATCCTTTGCAGGATGTTATCGCATAATTTCTGCCTTTACAATTTTAGCCTTTAATGAAAATCCACCATCAACACTAGGTAAATTAGCGAAGTGAAGAAGTATTCATCACTTATCAGTGGATTTATCCTTTACAGGATGTCAGTGCATAAATTTGGTTTTACAATTTTAGCCCTGAACTAAAATCCACCATCAACATTAAGTCCCCTGCCTAGCGCATAATGGTTGCATTATTGTGGGGTAGGCATGAGATGGTGACAATTAAAGATAAAACTTATGAGACAAAGTTAGATGTTACCAGGAGAGACGGGTCGTCATGTCCTTGGAGCATGTCACGTTCAAGAGGCGTCCAGGCGAGCGTTCCCCTAGCATGATGTTGGTCTTGCCTGCTTCGATCGACCTTGCTATGCCTGCTTCGGTCGAGATCCTGCTCCGTGCTTGCTCCGTTCGAATGTCGGTCTTGCCAGATCGACCTTGCTATGCCTGCTTCGGCCGAGGGGCTATTGCGCCTGCTTGATCAAACGTGGGCTTGATGTGCCTAATCGACGGACTGCTGCGCCTGCTTCGTTCGTGGGAGTACGCCAGGTGTGACGACGTCCTTGGTGGGATCGGTTTCCTTCTTCAGGTATTTGAGCCAAAAAGGGAATAAAACTTGAATGCTCCTCTTCTCATAGACAACCGTGCATGTAACCCTGAACGGATGTGGACCCCACCATGTATATGCTTCGACCAAACGTTACCATGTTGTACCTGTTTGATAGGCATGTGGGTCCGCCTACTTCGCTCAACCGTGGAACTCATCATGCGCCTGCTTGATCGAACGTGGGCTTGTTGTGCCTACTTCGGTTAAACGTGGGTCCACTGTGTGCCTACTTTGGTCGAACGTGAGACCCGATGTAAGCATGCTTGCTTCGAACATGGGCAGATGTGCATGCTTCAATTAAACACGGGTCCACCGTGTACATGCTTCAAACATCGGCCTGTGCTTCGACTGAAAACCGTCCCTGTTGTGTGCGCCTATTTCAATCGAATACCAGCCTTATGACCTTGATCAACTCCGGCTTCGTGGACTCGACCAACACCGGCCTTATTTGCTGACGTGTCCCAATACCAGCCTTACTTGCTGACGTGGCCCAATAGCAGCCTTGTGACCTTGATCAGTCTTGCTTGCGTGACGGGATATTAGCCTTGTGATCTCGACCAGTACCAGCTTCGCGGACTTGAGCAACACCGGCCTCGTTTGCTGACGTGGCTCAATACCAGCCTTGCTTGCTTTGTCCGAATATGGGACCCGCCGCGTGCCTGCTTTGCTTGGGGCCGGGTGTGCCTTATTTGACCAATTTGGGGCTAGTTGTGCCTGATCGAGTGGGACCCGCTGCTGCTTTGACCAGACACCAAACCTGTTGCCTCACCCAACACCAGACTTGCTCCCTGACCAACACCGGCCTTGCCTTGACGAACATCGGCCTTGCTGATTTGAAGAACTCCGACCTTGCTGACGGACATCGCTGCCTCGACCGACACCGGCCTTGCTGTCTTGTTTCGTTCGAACACCGGCCTTGTCCCGTATACCAACTTTGTTACTTCTACCAACACCGGCCTTGCTGCTGTGATGTCTTGCTGACTAACACCGTTCTTGCTAACCATCGGTCTTCCCTTTGCTCGTGGGACCCAGGCGTGCTTTCTTTTCCCAAACATGAACCTTGTATGTTCGAACGTGGTGTGGGTCCCGCTGAGAGCGTTGAAGCAGATTCTGGAGCGAGCATGTCCTGGAGAGCGTTAGAGCAGCTTCTGGAGCGAGCAGGAACCGGAGAGCGTTGAAGCAGCTTCTGGTGGAGGGAGCGTTGAAGCGGCTTCTGCTGGAGAGAGTGTTGAAGCGGCCTCTTCTTCAGCTTGGTTTCCCTTTGCGAATTACATGCTTCTTGATTGACTATCTCTCTTGTGTTGAAGAAGTTCTTGACTGACGGCGAAGGAATTTCATGCTGAGCCTCAGTCCCCAAGCGTGGTTTACGTGGCTCCATCTTGTATGTCCGACGGGTCTTTTGTACGTAATTGTTGTTGATATGGTGAAGCTCTGGATGGTATCAAGACGAGCAACAACAGTTCTTGGCAGCAGCCGTGATAAGAAGAGACTGGCAGGGAGAGGCGTGGTGGCAACTTGCACGAACTTGGCACCCTCTTAAGTCCCAGGTGCAATCTCCTTTGGTAACGGAACTACTTTTTCCACGGGAGACAAATTCTGAAAGCATCTGTCATTGATGTAGTTACCGTTGATCCAGATATGGAATATCTTGGACGTTGTTTCATTATTGCGGAATTCGTACACGTGGTGCTAGAATTGAAGTTGGCAATTTTGGATGCGCAGGATGTTGTATCTCGGTGGCTCTCCTCTTGCTGCTTTAGTGAAACTGCTTACAGAAGGCTGAAGGTTGTATTGCCTGTTGGTGAGATGTATGCTTCCGCGAACATCATGAGGCTCTTCATTACTGTCAGGATTGTTCTTCTAGCAGGGCAGGTTCTATCGCAACTAAGCGTTTAGCAGCTTCACGGAGTTCAGAGGGTGTCTGAAAGCACATGTTCTTTGACAAAGCACGACAGACCGGTTCCGTCATATTGATGCACAATTACACCACTTGTTGTCCAGTCGCATTTGGATCGTGACCCTCAAGTGTCCTGAATTCGGGACGCTCCAGTAGATCCGAAGATGTCCCTGGATCGCTCTTTGTCCGGGATGACATGATAGGTGAACCCTTTGTGATGATTTGGAGATGACAACATTCGTTGAATCTTCTGAAACGCTTCCTATTGTAGTGCGGTCCAGACGAAACTTTCTCCTCTCTTCATCAAGGGAGTGAATGAAGCAACGAGCTGGGCGAAGCCAGGTATAAAACGTGGAATTCACCTTGCCTATGAAGCTGTGGATCCCCTTAACGGTTCACGGCAGCGGCATTGTGAGGATAGCTTGAGTCATGGGTTTGACTACTATATCGTCCACGTAGTCTTCAACTTTCTTATGCATCATGTCATGGAAGATTGTCGTCATAGCGCGTTGATACGTCACACCGGCACTTTTCAAACCGAATGGCGTTACGGTTACAAAAGTTTCCAATAAGGTTTGAAAAGATGTCTTACTTGCACAATGCTCATACATCCTTATCTGGTTGTAGCCACTACATCCATCCATGGAGGAGAACATGCTGTGTTCGCTGGTAGCATCTACCAACATGTCGATGTTAGGTAGAGGAAATCGTCATTGGGGCAGCATTCGTTCAAGTATCTGGAATCCATGCAACACCTGATCTCGCGCCTGAATTGCCTCGGAGATTGTTTGACCGGCTTGGATCGGAGATTGTATGAATGCTGACACAAGGTCGAGCTGATGGAGATAGGTCTAGAAGATTCCTAATCGTCGAGCTCATCAGTTGCGGAGTTGATACCATCTTGCAGCTGTCGTGGAGCGTCTAGCACTTCTTCTTGTGGCTAATCGTTGTTGTAGCATTCCGTTGGGCGGAGAGAAGAATTGAGATGCCTCGTCAACAAGGATGCATCATGGGGCCTAGCCTTCGATGATGCAAGTCGGTCCTCCTCCTGGATTGACGCTCACGTGGGGAGTAGGATGCAATGGACTTTGTCTGATCCTTCCCGTGGAGCTTCCCTCGGTTTCAACAGTTCCACTCCGCATATTCGTGCGTAAGGAGACAATGATGCAGGAATACGAATAACTTCTATATTCAGCATAGTCTTCAGGCATTGGTGATACGTTGAAGGGACGATCCCGTATGTGCTGGTCTGGTTTCCTTCAAAGTATGTCATGGTGGTAGGATGCCATACGATCTTGCCTGAGCGAACCTGGGCCGTCCTGAGAGTCTTGAGAGTAATCACATTAGAAGATGCTCCCGTGTTGATGAGGGCCCTCTTGAACTATGAATCCTTGATGCGTGCAGTAACGTGTAGGGCCCGGTTGTGACCTTCTTCTGGTTGATTGCAGCAAAACGTCTATGCCCGCTGATTCTTCGAGAGGTGTAAAATTTCGCATAAAATTTTCACTAGAGAAACCGCTTCCTGATCCACCGGCCTCTGGCTCATAGTGAGACTATTGACTTGAGAAGGATCATTGTGAGGATCAGTCCCCAGTGTAGGAATCTCCATGACAGGACCGTTCATATCTGATGTCGCTTCTTTGATCAGGTCCATGTAGGTCCGCGCCGCTGAAGTACCTTCTCCGGGTGTGTTGAATGCGTTCCTTGTTGGCTCCAGGGGATGTCGCGGCTCTTGTGGTGGTCGATCAGTTAATGTCTTAAGAAAAGTGAGTACCTCTTTCTGAGTTGCAGCCATATCCGTTTGAGTCTTAGCAAGGACTTCATGCCTCTCCATCAAATATGCGATAGTAACGGGAGATGGTCCTCCTCTTGCTCCTCCAGCTCCTCGTTCTGATGAAGGGGTGGAAGTTGTTGCTCTGGTGACCGCCGGAGGCGTTACACTTGAGGAGATGCCGGGATTTGCGGCTGCTCTGGCTCTGGTGATGGGAGGAATTACACTTACTGGAACATCTCCTGTTCCGATGGTGCTGGTAGTAGAGGAAGCAATTCCATGAGATACATTGATGGTATTGACTGGCTGCACGGTGATACCTGGGATATCAACACCGAGAGTGTTGTCAGTGCTAGTCCCGTCAGGATTGGTTGTTGATCGAGACCTAAGATCCACCATTTCGAAATTGATAAGATTGAATTGGATTTGAAAATTGATTTTGCAACCGAGAGATTAATCTCCCACTGTGGTCGCCAATTGTTTATGGGTGAAAACTATTTCTGCCGGTTTTGGTAATTTGGGGTGTGTGGATGAGAAATGAATCTAAACCCTAAACAAATGCACTGCACGGGAGTGCTTGTGATTCGAGAAATCAATTTGTTCAACTCCGGCCTAAACCAAGAAATGGTCGTTCCAGACTTGCTTCGGTCACAAAGTGAAGGATATGGGGTTGATCTTAGGGAGGGAAGCGAAGAAGGTGTTGAGATTGTGGAGGTGTTGGATGTGTATGACTTGTATCAGAAAGCTGAACTGGCTTGCAGAATGTAAGCTATCAGTTCTGGTGTTTGGATACGGTTGTATCAACACTTGGTTTCTGTTGTCTCCATTGTTGAGAATTTGATCTTGTCTCCAGAAAGAAAAAAATAGGTTTAGGTATAAAGGAGAAGACTATTTGGGAATTAGATCTTACGGTTAGGAGCAACTCAGGATATTTGGACGTCCTAAATCACCCCCGAGCAACACCCCACCATATTTCTGTTAACGTAATCGAACATCTCTAACCGTCCAAGCAAAAATCTCCATCCGGATGTTAGTGGCCACCGGATGATACTCCTTGGTAAATCCTAACCGTTCTATGACTTTTTGATCTCAAAGTCAAGTATCACCCTTTTTTATAAAAGTGATACCTATACCTCTTCTTAATCGGAAAGTTAAGACAAAAAAGTCTATGAACCTGATCGCATAGAATGGAAGCTCTCAAAAATCAATATCCAAAATTAATGGGAACATTATCTATATACCCTTACTATGAGACCCCTTGTAAATATACCCTTTTGAACTTTACAAATATCTCTAAGCTTAATACATTACTAAAATACTCTCTTTTATATAATGTATATACAAAAAGGGCTAACCATTGTTCAAAAAAAAAAAAAAAACCTCTACTACCCGTCACCACTGTCCACCGCCAACCACCACCACCACTGTCCACCGCCGCCCACCACCACCAACCACCACCGACTACCACCGCCGCCATCGCCGACCACCACCGCCAACCACTGCTAACCACCAACCACCACCACCGCCAACCACCACAACTGTCCACCACCGCCAACCACCACCAACCACCGCCACCGCTAACCAACACCACCAATGTCCACCATCACCGCCACCAATCACACCGCCGCCGTAAATAACCGCCACCCACCGCCGCCGCTAACCACCACCGCCGCCACCGACCACCACTACCATGTAGAGTCAACTAGCATAAGTTGTGTCCATATCGGAGGAAACTAGCTCAAGTTGTCTCCAATAAATAGTGTCCATACCAGAGGCAACTAGCTTAAGTTTTCTCCAAAAGTGGAGGCAACTAGCTCAAGTTGTTTCCAATAAATAGTGTACAAGAACAAGTTTCAAAACAAAATGGAGCCAACTAACTCAAATTGTCTCTGAATCTGAGGAAACTAGCTCAAGTTGTCTTCAAAAATGAACGCAACTAGCCCAAGTTGTCTCCAAAATATGGAGGCAACTATCACAAATTGTCTCCAAAAATTAAAACATATACACAAATGAGTGAACCTAGTGTGAGTCGAACACACATTTTCTGACATATAGTCAGTTGTGCTACCATTGCACCACAGATTCATTTATACAAAAACAACATATCAAAATCACATAGCAGCATCTCTGGCTCCATATCTCTTTACTGCATTAGCAGATTTAAAACAACATATCAAAATCACATAGCAGCATCTCTGGCTCCATATCTCTTTACTGCATTAGCAGATTTTCAATTGCAAACCCAGTAAACAGACTCACATATTCGCACACCATAAGTGCTCGACCAACAATTCAAACCACCACCGGACAACACCATATCCTCCATCTCTGCTACTGCAACTCTACCTGCAACAACTTCATGACCACAACCATCTATGCACACTTACAACATGAGCCAATAGCTGCAGTCACTTCCATGCCCCTACTCAAACACCATCAACAGCACAACCATCATCAGAAACTCAACACAACCTTATGTTACCATATAAGATAATTTCAGATCCATGAATAGAGCCAAAAACGTAACCAAGTTGCCTCCGAAATGGAATCAACTAGCTCAAGTTTCCTCCCATCTGGAATCAACTAGCTCAAGTTGCCTCCAAAAATGAAAGCAACTTTCTCAAGTTACCCCCAAAATCTAGAGTCCGAGAAAGAAATTGAGCAAAATAGATAAAGTAAAACTATTGTTAATCCAAGCCAAAATGAAACCATATATGTATGCTTTTGGCTAAAATAGACTCAAGGATTGATAAACGCAAAATTGAAAAACATGAGAAAAAAGAAAAAGAAAAGACTGACCTTGTATCATATCCCTTAGAGCAACATACTGCAAACATACGACTCTTCGACCAGCAAACACCATTACCAGATTCACTAGTCTAGTGTTCTACAAGTAATTTTTTCAAGCAAATAATAAGTATTGTACAGTTCATATTGTACAGTTCGATCTAGTAGTGTCAGTTCCATGTACCCTCAGAAAATTAAAAGAAAGATTTTGTTTCATTTTTTAATACCACTGGCACTGACTTCACGTATATATCTTGGAACAGTAAGTGGTAACTTGGTATCGGCACTTAGCTGGTAGCTGTAAAGCTCTCATGTGTATTTTTTTGACAACATTTCTGGCTCTTTCATTCACTATATATGTTCTAATGCTACGCCTTCATTCAGTTCAACCCGTGCAAATGGCGAGTTCAGATAATCTAGTACTAGACGAACTAAACATTTGTAATTCAGACTCACCAAGTGTTTTAAAACAAGTAGGTCAAAATGCTGGCAAAGCATGTATATGAGGAACTAAAGATGTCTGCCAACTCATGCAACGCAAATATGCCACGACACTATAAAATTAATGAGGGCATTTCTCAAGGTGTAAAAATTTACATTCAATGGAACTGTACAATATGAACTGACACTACTAAACATAACAAGAGATCAGGTTAGGTAGTTACCTTGCCAGGAGCAGCAAACCCACCACACACATTTGCAAGGGTACCACCCATTGTTTAGTAAAACCTGTTGACCACCTCTTCCTCCACCGTAACAGCCACCACTTCCACGATCTCCATCGTAACAAATTCGTAACCATTATTTCCCCAGTTTCACCTCAACTGCAAACACTGCATAGCTGCACCAGCTCCAACATCACTCCACAGTCCAGCTGCAATTTCCAGTTTCAACACACAAGCCTGCACATCATATCCGACATCACTATCCACCTTCAATAACCTCAAATCAACACCATCCGAATCTTCAGACTCAGATACTATCCCAGTAAACTGACCACCAATCACAACCATTTTGCATCTTGTCACACAACTGCAGCACCAGATTCACACATAAACTTTATTTCGACTGATTTCTTCATAATCTTCTTCTCTAATTCCATACGAACCCATATTTTCGACCTCTTACAGCGAACCCATATACTTGATTTCCAACTGAATCAAAATCAAGAAAAAGTAATTAAATTAAGATTCGTAACAAAAATTTCATGAATAAATCTATAGTTGTTAAATTCCAATCAATGAAACATGAACCAAATCAAAATCTATTATTGCCAGAAACAGTAATCCAATACCTAAAATTCAATCTCAACCTTTTGAATCTTCAATTGATGTAGAAATTACAGTTAAAACGAGAAGAATAAGAGCTCCTGAATCTGATTATGCTTATGAAGTTTGATTTCCAGATGCTTATGAAGTTTGATTTCCAGATCTGATTAAAATCGAAAACCTAAATCTCGATCTCCACCACCACTTTAGAACCGAACAGAGATTAAATCTCAATTTTTATCACGATGGATCGAAATTACCTGAAAATGAAACCTAAAATCAGATCTCCCGATCTCCTAAAACTGAATCTCATATTGTAAATCAGTGACAAACCGAGAATAACAAGAAGAAGAAGATGATGATGATGATGATGATGCTAAAACTATTGATAATGATTATAGACGGTGGCGATGGTGATTGTGGTGTCGTAGATGTGGTGATGGTGGTAATGGTTGCGGCGGCGGGTTTAAGCCAGAGGAGGAGACTGTGGTAGTATATTTCTTCTGTTGGTTTAATCGAAGAAATGAAGAAGAATAGATAAAAGATGTAAGAGGTTAAAACAGGAAATCAACAAATTATAATTTTGTTTTGGACTTGTTTTTTACCCCTCGAGGGTGTTCGTGCAAAGCCCATGGATACTAGGAGCATAAATAACATTCCCACAAAAATTAATCTAGTCGTATCCAAAAAATTAAATCGGAATTCTGGCAAGTATGAAACTTGTTATCTATTTTTCAAGATACAAGTTCTACAAGAACGAGTCTCGTAATTGATCACAATTAATATGGACTTATCTACTAGAATTGATTACGTACTACTTATATTATTCCTATTATAAAGATAAATAAGATAGTGCAAGAAAAGAAAAATACACAAGTTACCAGAAGTTTTGTTAACAAGGAAACCGGAATTACAGAAAAAACCTTGGGACCTCGTCCAGATTTGAACACCGAACTGTAATAAGCCGCTATAGACACTAGCATACTATTAGAGTTCAGACTGGAATGTAGTTGAGACCGAATTCATCCTCCAAGCAATTCAGATGCATCCGTGCTCCTTACGACTCTTGATCCTCGCAAGGATCTACGCAATATATTCCCTTAGATAACTTCCTTTACAACCTAAGAGTTGCGTCGGCCAAAGTGAAGACTTTTGACACCAATCTTCCTCTAACATATAACCTTATTTGATTTCCCGTTAGATCAAATAAATCAAGGATTGAAAATTTGTTTGCAAAAGACAAAGCTAGCAAACCTCAGAAATCCAGAACACTTATGTTAGAGCAATGCTCGGTTGAACCCACAAGTTTTGTTATCTCAAGCTTGTTGTCACTAATAGATGGTCAAAACTATATCTTGATTTCTAGTATACTAAGTCAAGTCTCGGACTAGGTTAGAATTTGGTAGTTGAGTATCAGACATCACCCTCGAAGATTGAAGATCGACGAAGACAATTGAAGAACTTCTTTTATCAGGTATGTGAAGACCGAACCATTTTATTTTACTCACTATCTTACCATTATATCTGTTGAGACTATGTCATATAACTTTTATTAGATTCACAAAGAAAAAATTTCGAGTCAAGCTTGCCTTGTTAAAAATCTCGAAATATGATGTTCAATACAGGCAGGTCTACTTGCAATTGTATTAGGTTTTGTCCATACAGGTTTGTAACACACCTCGAATTCTAGGACTAGATCTGGATTCCCCGAGCGTCACTGTCGTAGGTCCAAAATTTTTTTATTTTTAAAATAAGAACAATATAGAACTAAGATAGAATATTATTAAATAAATAAATAATATTTATAAAACAATTTAAATGGTTACAGTCAAAAGTTCAAGGAAAGAACACAACAATGATATTGAAATACTGATACTCAAATCCCCGTGCTAAATTATAAATTTCTTTTCTTTGGTTAATGTCTCTGTATACTCTGTAGAAAGAGAGGAAAATGGGGTGAGCAACCACATCCCAGTAGGAAATTTCCAAAATATAATGCAACGGAAAAACAAACCAAATGATGCATCAACATAATTAAGACAACAACACAGTCAATGCGTCAAAAGCATAATTACACTCTGTCAATTTCCTACCGTTTTCAGTTTGAATTCTTTACTCGAATACACTTCCAGTTTAAGTAATTAATTTCTTACATTGTTTCCAAACAACAAGCCTATCGACAACAGATTTCAGCAGATGATCAAAGACTTATTTTTTCTAATAGTTATAGCCTTGCTAGAACTCTCTCAAACAATTATAAGACTTCATTACTCACTTAAACACTTATATATGTGCATCATGATTAAATTCTTAGATATTGAACATCAAATTGCTTTTAGTTCTTTGGCATACTTGCCAAACCGAACAATCATTGTACACGGTTTCAGAACCGGTCCATAGTGTATATTCTTCTGTTGTATTTTCAAGATTTAAGAAGTATTTGCTTGATTACTAATGTATCTTAGCTTGAATTCTAAGAAACCCCTGGTCTTTCAAAACTATAAATAGAGACGCTCTTTCAACTGAGAATTTTAATTTCTGACACTCTATGTCCTAATTGATTCTAGAGTTGTCCTCTGAGAAACATACTTAGGTCTACGACTAAAAGACTTCACTTTTGGGATTCGTGAAGCCAGGTCCGACTATATTTACCTTGATATCCTGATCTTGCTTTTCTATTATCGAGGATTTGATAATCTCTTTCAGGCAAGATAAATAGTTATCGCAAAATTCTCTTCGTATCAGATTTTGTGATTCCTCAAGATAGATATCTGAAAACTGATGTTAACTGATCTTTGATAAGCACGTAAGTGCGACACTTTTATACCCATATTTACACTAGTTAGGTCATGTGAGTTAGCTAATAATATTGTTATAAGTCATTTACAGGAATTACAAGTGAAACCGTTCACCCGGATGATAACTAGCTTAGAAGCTAAATTGGCGCTTATGACTGGCGAAGCCAAAGGTGTCTTAATTAGAGCTTGTGGGCTGGCAAGCCAAAAACTCATGGGACACACTACCTTGCCATTTCATGGCCAGAGACATCAAGGGAAAAATATCGTTTGGTCCTTTTTTAGGTGGTCCCATGTTTGTTTGGTCCACCAATAAAAAGTGAGTTCCATCTGGTCCTTAATTATTTAAAAATGTTAGAATATCTAAAATACCCTCCTTATTTTTTCTCTCTTTTCTCATGTTTTTTTTTATCTCTTCTTTATTTTCTCTCCACAAATTTCTCTCTCTTCTTAACTTTAATAAATAAAAAACTTAAAAACGAAATAACTCTCAAGATATAAGTCGAAAATTAATATTCGAAAAGGTCTCGACGATATCTACACAACGAGTACCCATTTTGCTATGTTTCGGAATTTTAATTTTTTCGGTGTAATAGTAGTTCATTTCCGAGAATGAACACTATTTTAGAATATGATAGTTCATCCTACTTCTAGCAGTTCATTTCGTAGAATGAACTCATACATGTTAGCAATTTGTTTTGTAGAATGAACTCATAAAAGTAGTTCATTATGAAGAATGAAGTCGTAATGGTAGTTCATTATTATAGTTCATATTGTAGAATGAACTCGTGATAGATGTTTCTTATTATCAAATGAACTCATAATGGTTGTTCATATTGTAGTATTGATAATTCATGTTGTAAAATGAATTGATAATTAAGTATGGTAGTTGAAATTGTAGAATGAACTTATAATAGGTGTTCATTATGGTAGTTCATGTTATAAAATGAACTCGTAAATGGTAGTTCATATTGTAGAATGAACTCGTGAAAGGTGTTCATATTGTTGAATGAACTCCTAATGATATTTCATATGGTAGAATGAATTCATAGTATTAGTTCATTATACCAGTTCATTATGTAGAATGAACCGGTTCATATAGCTAGTTCATTTTGTAGAATGAACTTACATGATATTTTTTTCAAACAATTCACTTTTTAAAATGAACTAGCTAGTATGGTAGTTCATTAAAGTAGTTCATTTTAAAGAATGAACTCGTATAATAGGTCATTGTATAGTTAACTAGCAAAGACGCACCAGCATCTCGACGTCTTTGTGGATATGCTTCCTTCTCAATTTCAGTCATTGAATTATGATCATTGCAACGTCTTTGTAGATGTACTCCCTTTTCATTTTCAGTCACAACATTACGTTTTTGTTTGGTCAAAACTCAAAGGACCAGTAGACTGTAGTATAAGGTGAAAATTAAAAGCTTCGAAACATAGCAACAATGGTACTCGTTGGAAAACTCTCGTCGAAGGATTTCCGAATGTATAAAATTTATCATTTTTGGACATGTGGTTCAAAAGATATTTCATTTTGAAGTTTTTTTTTATTTACTTTTATTAAGAGGGAGAAAGAAAAAGAAATAAGGACATTTCTGTCACTAATAAAAAAAAAATATGACATCATTGATGATGTCATCCCACGTGGATGTTGTCCACCCTAGGACCAAACAGTAATATTCAGGACCAAACAATAATATATATTTAAAAAGAGGACCAAACAGATAATTGACTTGGTCAACAGGACCAAACTAACTTAATTATATTTTTTCTAGGACTAAATGGTACTCTCTCCGTTCCTTTTTAATATGTTGGTTTCCTAAAATAAATGTTTCAAAAAAATAGGCTGGTTTCTTAATTGGGAAAGTCAAATGTTACTTTAATTTTCTGGGACCACTTTTCTCTTAACTTCTTTTGATAACAAGTGTCATGGGGACCATTGAACTCTACTTCTTTTGCTGACAAGTGTCATGGGGACCATTTCACTTCACTACTTTTATTGACAAGTGTCATAAGGACCACTTTCAATGATTAGTTCTCTTAATTAACTTAATTTTCTCTAAAAATAAAACCAGCCTATTAAAAAGGAACGGAGGGAGTATTTCCTACCGACATCAATTCACCAATGGGTAAGGCAAAGGATTAAGAGGTGAGGGTGACGTGTCCATCTCCCCACCACATCTCATTCTCTCTTACCAAAAATAGAAGAAAATCATCTTCTCCTCATTTCAAGAGTTGTTGTTCTATGGAGCGAGATTTAGTTTTCAAAGAGAAATATTGATGGTGATTGAAGAACACACAGAGGTAAAGGGAGATGATGTTCTTGGTTACCATTTTCTTCTTTAATACTTTGACAATGGAGACTAGGAACGACAACAACAGATGAAATTAGGGTTTGTTAATATGGTCTGAAAATTAGGTTGGTTTAGAGTTCAATCTTGGAGCAGTTGCAGCTGGTAGAGAATGGAAGACGAATTTTGTTCTCTCAAACTGGTGGTGATTGTATACAGATGTTGAGGTCGATATTTGGGGCAGTTGGTGGTCTGAACTTATATCGCGGACGGTGAATGAATGGTGAAACAGGGAACTGGAAGTTGTTGGCTGGAGTTGATTGAAGTTGGTGGTGATCGAATTTAGTTAACATGGGGGTAACCTGAGATGACTGGAATCGAGATTGAGAAGGGATTTTGACCTAAAGTTGGTGTTGAATGGCGAAGAACAATTGTTGTTGGTGGTGGTTTGACGTCTAAAAGAGCAAAGAAATAGTGGTTATATATCTAGATCTACAGATATGAATGAGAACATATTTGGGGCTTGGAAATTCGTTGGATATTATGCAACAACTGGGAAGTGAATTACTACCATCGATCCATGGCTGTATGGAGGTCGGTTCAGCCAAGCAGCTACGAAACGAATCAAAAGTTGGGGGCAATAGGTCCTCTAAGCTTATTGAGCTGAAGATTAGATGGTCAGTCAAAGGCAGTAGTATCCGGTGATTGCTGGTGAAGATGATTGTCTTGACGGATGGAAGAATTGCAATTAGTGGTGACTTGATGTAATTTTCAAGTGGTAAGAAAAATTCGTTCAAAGACTTGTAAAGATTTCGTTTCAGAATTTAATAATAGAAAATAGGTACAAAAGATAGTCACGGTATTACGAGAGACTGAGACTCAGGATTCCACCAAACTTCATAATCATGTGGTTCAAATATTCATTCCAGACAATTATAGCTCAAATACTGAAAATATGGACTCTGATTCTTTGCCAAAAGTAGATTTTATGTAAATCAAAAGCATGATGCATCAAAAGTACTTAGACCAAGCATACATCATCAAACGAAATCATAGTTAATTAAGAAAAATCATAAGACGGTTAATAATTAATGCAAAAAGCCATAAAAGAATTAATAGAATTACCACATGCATGAAACAAAGCTTTCTCCATTGCCCCAGTGTTGGGGTTTAGCTCCTCATGGTGAAAACACGCTCAAAATAAAAACTCATGGATGAATAGGTGTTTTATTCAAGAAAAATAATATTACAACGAATCTGTAACAAATATAATTGTGACAGAATCCACTGTTACAGAAATTGTTGCAAACTGAAGATAATTGTTACTAATGGACTGTTATAGGAATCTGAAATTTAAGACACTAGGAAATACGACTGTCCTGTACAACCTTATGTTCTTCAGCTTCTTCTTCTTCCTGCTGCAGCTGCAACTCCTCTTGCAGCTCGATTCTTAGCTCTGCAGCCGTTGATGGTGGTTTTTAGCTTAGGGTTAAAATCGTAATACCATACATCTGACATGACGTCACTACGACCATTAACGCATTTATTGAATTAATCAACATTCCTACGTAAGAATTACCAGGGTACCTTTTTTCATATACATGTGTCATGTTCCATAACAGAACCCTTAGTATTGACCGACATCATCTTCGTATATACCAAACCCTAATTCTCACACCGTGCCAATGGCAAACCATGCCAGCCACGTCTTCGCGCCAAGGCATGCCAACCATGCCAGCCGCACCACCGTGCCAATGGAAAACCATGCCAGCCGCACCACCGTGCCAATGGAAAACCATGCCAGCCACGTCTCCGCGCCAAGGCATTCCAACCATGCCAGCCGCACCACCGTGCCAATGGCAAACCATGCCAGCCACGTCTCCGCGCCAAGGCATGCCAACCATGCCAGCCGCACCACCGTGCCAATGGCAAACCATGCCAGCCACGTTGCCGCGCTAAGGAATGCCAGCCGCACCACCATGCCAATGGCAAACCATGCCAGCCATGTCTCCGCGCCAAGGCATGCCAACCATGCCAGCCGCACCACCGTTCCAATGGCAAACCATGCCAGCCAAGTCTCCGCGCCAAGGCATGCCAACCATGCCAGCTGCACCGCCGTGCCAATGGCAAACCACGCCAGCCACGCCAAAGCTAAGGCGACCCTAAACCATGTCGTTGACTGCGAAACGAAGGGTTGAAACAATCAAAGGTTTCCCTTCCATCTGGGATGCATATCTCAGCCATCCAAGTTCGCCACCAAACGCATGGAAACTTGCGGCCTAACCATGCCAGCCGCACCGCCGTGCCAATGGCAAACCATGCCAGCCACGCCTCCATGCCAAATCCAAGCCAGTCCTAAACCATGTCACTGGCTGCCAAACGAAGGCTTGCAAAATTCAACGGCTTCCCTTCCATCTGAGATGCAGATCTCAGCCGTCCAATTCTCCAGCAAACACATGTAAACTTGCGGCCCAAGGCTAAAAATCACGGTTTGCACCAAACCCTAATTTTGGTCGCGCCTACACTATGCCAAAGCCATGCCGGCACTAAACCATGTCGCTGGCTTCCAAACGAAGGGTTGCAACAATCAACGGCTACCCTTCCATCTGAGATGCAGATCTCAGCCGTCCAAGTTCGCCACCAAACGCATGGCAACTTGCGTCCCAAGGCCAAACATCACGGTTTGCACCAAACCCTAATTTTGGTCGCGCCTCCACCATGCCAAATCCAGGCCGGCCCTAAACCATGTCGCTTGCTGCTAAACGAAGGGTTGCAACAATCAATGACCACCCTTCCATCTGAGATGCAGATCTCAATCGTCCAAGTTCACCACCAAACGCATGGCAACTTGCGGCCCAAGGCCAAACATCACGGTTTGCACCAAATCCTAATTTTGGCCGCGCCTACACCATGCCAAATCCAGACCGGCCCTAAACCATGTCGCTGGCTGCCAAATGAAGGGTTGCAATAATCAACGGCTGCCCTTCCATCTGAGATGCAGATCTCAGCCGTCCAAGTTCGCCACCAAACGCATGGAAACTTGCGGCCCAAGGCCAAACATCACGGTTTGCACCAAACCCTAATTTTGGCCGCGCCTACACTATGCCAAAGCCATGCCGGCCCTAAACTATGTCGTCGGCTGCCAAACGAGGGGTTGCAACAATCAACGACCACCCTTCCATCTAATATGCGGATCTCAGCCGTCCAAGTTCGCCACATAAGGCGTGCCAACCATGCCAGACGCACCACATGTGACAATGGCATGCTGATGAGTGCCAAATAATGTATATATTTATCCCTTTTTGTTGGCTTTTTAACTCATCTTTTGTGCATTAATTCTACATTTTATCCCATATTCTGTATTTTCATTGTTTTCAAGAATAAATATTTTTCTTACTTAATTTTGCATTTTTAGGTAATAAATAAAGTCTGGATAACTTGCGGAGCGGAAAAGAGTTGAAGAGTAGTGAAAAGCCGGAAGAAATTACGCAAGGAAGCCGCAAAGAATGGAGCACAAGACCAAAAAGTTAGGAATGGGCTCAAGAAGGAAGAATTGTTCTTAAAGAAGATATGGGCTTGGCATACCCAAGGCCCAAAACCCTTACCCAAACCCATTTTCTATATCCATACCCGCCTCCATTCTCAACCGTTAGATTGGATCCAACTCATCATCCTACGGTCGCTCATTCATAGAGCATCAAAATCTGAAGTCTCTGCCAAACACCACAGCGCTTAAATTCCAAGCCTTCAGATTAGATCACATTTAGATCCTACGGTCGATCCTTTGCTTGCGCATCAAATCTCGATACTTCCGCTCAACACTACAGTACCTAACATCATCTAACACCGTTGACTTCGTTGTGTTTCAAAATCCAACGGTTGCATCAATTCATCTCTTATCTCACCGTTAGATCTACCAACCATCTTCGCATCCCGCAGCTCAGAGTCACAAAACATCAAAATTTGATGAAGCCGCCACACACTGGAGCACCAAACCCTATACCAGCTACCCAAACGCACCCTTCTCCCAAAAACATCGAGCTCTTCTCCTCCACTCCGTCTACAGAGAGCTGCTCTGCAACTCCATCACCTCCACCAGCTACACCTCGCTGAACCACACCACCCTGCCATCGCCACTTCCTCCACTGTCACCAAACACCACCTACACGCCGTAGCTACCTCCCCTACCTCTATAGCCATCTAACTTATTGATTTTTTACCACTGAAACCCTAGGTGATAAATCAATAAACTAGGTGAGGCTATAAGACGCAATTGAAGACATGGAGAGGAGCAGGAGACTAAGGAGAAGAATGGGTCGAAAGAAGACTCGTCAAATCACATGTAAGGTGAGTTTAATTTCAAACCCTAATTTCTTAATTTTTAGGGTTTTTCTAGCAAACCTAATTTTTGATAGGGAAAGCCTAGAGAAGAACAAAGATGATATGGGTATGGCCGAATTAGGTGAATTAGGTGAAAAATCCCAATTATTTTAATGTTTTCAATTTGGGGATTTTTTGGGTTAAAACCCTAATTTTGTAATTGGGTATAAATTGGGACTGTGGGTGTGATGTAAAGACTCATGCTGGAATAGCCAGTGTCCAGAACTATGTTCTGTTAATGTTTTTCTCTTCAATGTGTTCTGTTCAATTTCACTGCATATGTTAAGGTGCTGTGCTCCTGTTTAATCATGTATATGTTTTACTTTTAATATCCTGTTTTGATGTTCATGTTTTTGTTTTAATTTCAGTTATGTTTCATGTTGTTATTTAATTGTTTTAGTATTTTGTTCAACTGTTTAGTGTTTCTTCTCACCTGTTTTTATGTTTAATTCCAGTTCTTGTTTATGTGTTAGAGTCATTGTTAATGTCATGTTAGTGTCAGGTTAATTCACTGTAAATGTTTAGTGTTAAGTTTGTGCACTGTGAAGTGATGGAATGCTAGGTTAGAGCTTTGAAGCATTGTGTTGATTGAGTAATGGGAGAAATTAGTGCTCATAGCAAGCTAATTCTCTTCCCATCCCATTTGTATGCTTAGGATGCATTGTGTTGATTGAGCATTGGGAGAAATTAGTGCTCATAGCAAGATAGTTCTCTTTCCATTCTATTTGAATGCCTAGAGCCATTGACTTGGCTTTGTTTCTTTTTCTTATTCATTTTCCTTAGCTATCTCCACATCCCTGCCCTTGGCCTTAGGCCTTGGTTTGTATTGTCATCTTTCTTTGCTGTCTAGTATTTGCTTTGTTTAGTTCTTGGCTGTTCTTTTGTTTTCTGTTTTGCTTCCATCTTTGGCCATTGGCCACTGTTTTCTTCCGCTGCCCTGCAACCCTGTTGCCTCCCTACTCTGCTTGTAATTGTTGTTTTCTTCCTTGCCTTGCACTGCTGCATTGCTTCCCTTGCTGTTGCTGCTGTTGCTGCAGCTGCTGTTGCTGCAGCTGCCTTTTCCTTCTACTGCTGCAGCTGCTGCTGCAACCCTTCTGCTGTTGCTTTCTTTGCACTGCTGCTCCAAAGCTCACTTCAACACTGAGCCCAAGCTCAGTTCTCAGTTCTAAGCCCACTGTCCATTGTTTGCACAAACTGAAGCCCATTTCATTAAGGCTCAAAGCCCATTGTAAATTGTTGAAAGACCACAGGCCCAGCTCAAACCAAAGCCCAATTCAGTCAACTGTGGGCTTAATCCAAAAGCCTGAACTCAATTAAAGGCCCAATCCAATTCAGGTTTAAGGCAAAAGCCTAATTCAGAGACCAAAGCCTAGTTCACTACAAAGCCCAGTTCATTCCCAAAGAACTCAAAGGCCCAAAGCACAATCATAACCCATTGGTCACCAAAATCCATTGGTACCCAAAACCCAACAATAGCAACTAGAACCCAAATAGCTAAACACTACAAAACACACCCGATCTCTGTGGATCGACCCGTACTTGCACGAGCTACAACTGACGACCGTGCACTTGCGGTATTACTGTAGGCCCGCGTTTTTATTACGCTTCAATTTATACGCTTTCCCGGGCCTGTCAAGTTTTTGGCGCCGCTGTCGGGGACCATTTTGCACTTAAATATAATATCTTTGAGGCCTACCACATGCCGTGCAACCTTTCACGCCAAGGCATGCCAACCATGGCGCATGTGCCAATCGCATGCCATGCCAGCAACATCTCCGCGGCAAGGCATGCCAACCATGCCGCATGTGCCAATGGCATGCCGTGCCAACCACGTCTCAGCGTCAAGGCATGCAGACTATGCCATATGTGCCAATGGCATGCCTTACCAGCCACATCTCAACGCCAAGGCATGCCAACCATGCCAGTCGCACCTTTGTGCCAAAACCATGCCAGCCTTTCCTTCGTGTCGTTGGCTGCCAAAACGAAGGGTTGCAACAATCAACGACCATCCTTCCATTTGAGATTCAGATCTTAGCCGTCCAAGGTAACCAGCTAACGTGTGGCAACCTTTGGCCCAACGCCAAGCCCTACTTTTGGCCGCGCCTAAACTATGCCAAAATCCTAGCTTGGCCACGACAAAACTATGTCAGAGCCACGCCGGCCATACTTTCATGCCGCTGGCTACCTAACGAAAGGTTACAATAATCAACGACTACCTTTCCTCTCAAGATGCGAAATCTCGACCGTCGAGGGTCACCACCGAGCCGACAAGTCTCCCAAGCTCAACTTGCCAAACAACAACAACATGCTACACGTTTTCCACAAAAACACTCGAGATATCAACACATGTCACAAACTGGGGGATGCTCATTGAGGTATTGGTTTGGCGGTTTACAGCGTGCGGCGTACACTACCCCCGTTACAAGACAGTGTCATAAGAATGAGGCGGTTAGTAAATACAGGGAGTAATGGTGAAACACTTTCCTTCATTATGGAACATCAATTCCAGGCGTTACTGGTTACCACCTCATCCCATTCACTCATTCGTTTCTATTTCTTACGAGACCAGAGTACGTTTCACTTGGACTTGTATAAATAGGTCTTACCTATTTCTACCAAAGAACAATTTTTGGTCAGGAGCATACAACACTCAGAAATCACTTGTTAGATTTACCATCTGTTAGATTTGACTTTCTAATACAAGTCAAACAACTACTCTTCCCGAATCAACTATTCTGGTCTCAACACTCTCTTCGCTTCCCTCCACAAAACCAACCCTTCTCCTTCGCTTTGTGACCGAAGCAAGCCTGGAACGACCATTTCTTGGTTTAGGCCGGATTTGTACAGATTGATCTCTCGAATCTAAAGTACTCCCTTGCAGTACATTATTTAGGGTTTAAGATCGTTTCTCACCCACAACACACGAAATTACCGAAACCAGCAGAAATTGTTTTCACCCTCAAACAATTGGTGACCACAGCAGGAGGATTAATCTCTCGGTTACAATATCAATTTCTAATTCCCGACCTCATACTTCAACCCAGACATCAAGGTGGTGGAAGCAAACGATCCGCTCAGGGATCGACGACTCAGTTACCTGGCGACTCAGTTACCAGTCATAACACGACAAGGGGTGACTGGGACTTCCAAGATGGTAGAAGCAAACGATCCGCCCAGCGATCGACGACTCGATTATCAGATGACTCAGGGACGACTGGCGACTTTCCACGATCACGACGGCGCTTCCCACAAAACTCAGACTTGCACCCGGAAGATCCATTTTTCGTTAGGAGATCTGAAAAACCGAGTAAGTCTTGCTAGACAAAATACATGGTCTACTACTTCAAATATTCACAAAGATGATAAAAAACGATAGCCATATTGTTCCCATGTTTCATTTCATGCTTTCTACTGTCGTACAACATTCACAATTCCATGAATTTCCTGGGATACTTATGCTACTTATAGTCATAACCAAAACAACATTATTCTAAAATAATTTATTCCAAAAGAATAATCCAAAACCCTCATAGATAACAGTTATCTATCAATTCAAATCAAACCATAAACCAGGCGCTTTGTTTGCCTTTCAAAAAAAAAAAAACAGTCACCTGCCCGTACGTGCCTACTTTGCATAATAATGATTACCCGTCACTATTCATGAGGTAGCCGACGTTACTACGGTGATATTCGAAGAGGAGTTGCTTATGATGAAGTATTTCTACAAGTTTATGAAAGGCATACCCATGGCTAGGGTTTACACCAGTTCAGAAGAAAAATAGTTCTACTGATTTATGGAAGGCATACCTATGGCTAGGGTTTGCACCAACACAATAAAACAAGATAACAAATTGAAAAAGAAACGCTGGAGTACATAGCTGGAATATGCTTACCCACTTTATTGCTACCACGCTACCGCTAACACTAGGATATGATAACAAAGATACGAGATAAAAAGGAGAGCCAACCCCTTTTATAAGCATAACAATTTTGGAATTTGAATAAGGAAAGGATTTCCTGTTTGAGCTACGTATGGAAAGAGGCAACTGGGCCCGCAAGAACAAGTCCGCGCCACGCCAAGCCAGCATCGTGCCAAGCCAGCCCGTGCGAAGCCAACATTCCGCGCCATGCCCATCCAACAGTCCGCGACATACCAAATCCAAGCCAGCGCCCATTCCAAGTCGATCCAGCGGTAACAACTTGCATCTTTCCAGCGCCAGCAACTTGCATTCTTTCCATCCCTAACAGCTTGCATCCTTCCAGCGCTAACAGATTGCATCTTTACAGCAACTTGCATCCTTCCAGCGCTAACAACTTGCATCTTTACAGCAGCTTGCATCTTTCCAGCGCTGACAGCTTGTATCTTCCCAGCGCCAGCAGCTTGCATCCTTCCAGTGTTTCTCTTGAACGCCCAATAGAAGGGAATCAGCAATCTAATTTCATCACACGTAAAGATCAGGAACGACTTCTCCAAAATCGAAGCAAAGAAAATCAGGAACCCCCCTGAGTTCACAAAGACTCTTTTCATGTCAGGGGATGCATGATTTCTGGGGACTTCTCCCGCAAAATCGTGCAGTCTATGATGAAACATTTATGTGAGATTGTATATTTACCCAAGGCACAACGTCAAGACATATTTGCATCCCTCAACCGCACTGCATCAGGAAAACAGTTGTTTCCATCCAGGAAGCCGTTCCCAAACCCCAACCTCTCTTGGAAAGCACGATTGATAGATGAAACTGGGGACTCCTAACTACTGTTCGCTTGAAGGGTGTCCAGTTTTACAACACACTGATTGACGCAACCTCTCCGCTTTAACCTTCGCTCCAGCAGCCGCTCCGCTTCCGCGTTCTCTCCATAAGCTACTCCAGGATCCGAAGACAAGCTTTAGCGTTTTTTGCTCTATAAGTTTCAACGTCCTCTCCAAGAACCGAAGCCGCTTCAACGCCTCCTTCCCGCCAAAGCTCGTGGTCATGGACAGTTTGCTCGCTTACGCATCCATCCAACCTACTTTTCCCATGATAATGTAGTCTCTTCTGATCACATCTGCTGCCGAAAATCGGTGCCGCTCGTTTGTTGATACCAGCGGGAGCTTCACCAAAGCACGATCACTACGAAGATGGAAACATGTAAACCATATTTGAGGACTGAAGATCTACACAGAATCCCTTCACTGTCAAAGCTCAGAAGACACGGTCAACCAAAAGGTCATAGTCACGACGAGGTCATTTACTCTTCAAGGGTGCAGCGTAAGAATATCATCACCTCTCTGTCTAGAAGACGCCTGAAACACTTTACAAGGCCGCGGTGGATCCCAAGCCTTCTCAGAAGAAACAACTTCAGAAACTAAAGAAGAGTGTGACTGGGGACTGCTCATCGCAGTCCATCCCGATGACCATCAACGATTCATGAGATAACCCCAGAAACGCGGCTGAAACATTTTCCAGAAGAAGCAGAGGGAGCCACGATAAACAACATAACTCTCTCATTTTTACCACTTTACTATCCAGAGTATTTCATCCATGTGATATTCTGAGCATCCCAGCGTCACATCCAGAAGAGTACAATAAGCTTGTATCAAATCCCGTGGACGTGGATTCAAGGCGATGCAATGAAAGTAGGATACACATAGGGGACTACCAGCACGGGGAGCTTTCACCCCCCTCAACCAGGTTATTTCTGATTTCAACATCACCACTGTCGAAGTTTTACGAGCCGCAGGAATTTCTCAACACGAAGTCGTACATGTGCATAGAAGACTCCAAAAGAACGCCACAAAGATACATTCACATGTTCGGCCGTGCTATCGGATCTAACAGAAATATAACTGGGGACTGCTCACCGCATCCCATTCTATATGATAGTCCAAGATTCATAAGATGGTTCAAAGGATGTCTCTTGGAACAAAGTCCTTGAAGACTTGATAGCAGCACGTCGGCAACAAAACGTCTCCCAACTCATCTATTTCATCCAGTGGCCCCGGAAGATTTCGACCATACAAGCATCCACAACATACTGTCATCGCGATCATAAGGTCCAGGCACTGAACAACCTAAAATCAAGGATGGACCGACAACGCAACCACATCCATCCGTCCCAAGAATGCAATGGAGTTTGGTAAATTTTGGAATCCACTGGAGAGACACTGCAGACGAAAGCACGGATCTGGACGAGCAACAGAAAATAGAAGAAGGTCAATACCTCTTTTCATACGGACGAAGTTTTTAGAGTTTGCACAGAATAAAGTTTCCTTCTTGCTCCATGAACGGGAATAGATAACTCGGCGCGACTATGCTACCCCGGGACCACAACATCCCTCTTGAATTCTTCCTGAGTTTCACTGTCGGGCCGTTTCACCTCCTAAACGAGCTCAAAACCTAAATATTCCAGCGTAGGAAGATAGGAAATTCTTTTCCGATTAAAATGGAGAGGGACCGTCAAAATCCGATTTCGTACGAGAATTCTACAACGATTCTAGTAAGGGGCGCTAATTAGGGTTTCGGCATGCTAAACCCTAATTTAGACAAAGTTGTCATTATCCCACGGAATTGAAGAAAGTTGTTATCTTCCCGAAGCCAGTCGTCACCTTCCCATGGAACCAAAGAAAGTTTTTATCTTCCCGAAGCCGTCGTCACCTTCCCACAGAACTGAAGCAAGTTGTTATCTTCCCGAAGCCAACGCTCACGCCATGCCAGGCCAACAGATCAGCGCCCGCGCCAAATTTACGCTAGCGGCTCCATTCCAAGCCGGTCTAATGCTAACGGCTCACTCCAAGCCGACCAATGCCTGCGGCTCCTCCTCCAAGCCGCGTCCAAGCCGTGCCTAGCCAAGTCGCGTCCGAGCCCAAGTCAGGGCCCACGCCAAGTTTACGCTAAAGCTTCCATTCCAAGCCGATACTACGTTGGCGGCTCCCTTCCAAGCCGAGCAACGCCTACGACTCCTATTCCAAGCCGACCATCGCCAACAACTCGCTAAGCCAACACCTCCGTGTTCCCTAACCCAGCCAAGATAACGCGTGACCAAGCCAAGCCGATAATCTACGTCACACCACTTCACGGTCTAGCCAGCAACACCACAAGTAGAATCTATGCAAGAACGCCAACACGAGAATCACGAACTCTCCTTACCTCTCGGAAAAGGTTAGCCGGGTCTTCTTGACCATCTTTTCACGCCTTGTCATTTCGATTTTGTCCTTACCTGTCACCATCTTATGCTTACCTCGCAACAATGCTCCTGTTCCGAGCTAAGCAGGGGACTTAATGTTGATGGTGGTTTTTAGCATAGGGTTAAAATCGTAAAACCATACATCTGACATGACGTCACTACGACCATTAGCGCATTTATTGAATCATTCAACATACCTACGTAAGAATTACCAGGGTACCTTTTTTCATATATATGTGTCATGTTCCACGGCAGAACCCTTAGTATTGACCGACATCATCTTCGTATATACCAAATCCTAATTCTCACACCGTGCCAATGGAAAACCATGCCAGCCACGTCTTCGCGCCAAGGCATGCCAGCCGCACCATCGTGCCAATGGCAAACCATGCCATCCACGTCTCCGCGCCAAGGCATGCCAACCATGCCAGCCGCACCACCGTGCCAATGGCAAACCATGCCAGCCACGTCTCCGCGCCCAAGTCATGCCAACCATGCCAGACGCACCACCGTGCAATGGAAAACCATGCCAGCCACGTCTCCGCGCCAAGGCATGCCAACCATGCCATCCGCACCACCGTGCCAATGGAAAACCATGTCAGCCACGTCTTCGTGCCAAGGTATGCCAACCATGCCATCCGCACCACCGTGCCAATGGAAAACCATGCCAGCCACGTCTCCGCGCCATGGCATGCCAACCATGCCAGCCGCACCGCCGTGCCAATGGCAAACCATGTCATCCACACCTCCATGCCAAAGCCAAGCTGGACCTAAACCATGTCGCTGGTTGCCAAACGAAGGGTTGGAACAATCAACGGCCGCCCTTCCATCTGAGATGCAGATCTCAGACGTCCAAGTTCGCCAACAAACGCATGGAAACTTGCGGCCCAACCATGCCAGTCGCACCGCCGTTCCAATGGAAAACCATGCCAGCCACACCTCCATTCCAAAGCCAAGCCGACCCTAAACCATGCCGCTGGCTGCCAAACGAAGGGTTGCAACAATCAACGGCTTCCCTTCCATCTGAGATGCAGATCTCAGCCGTCCAAGTTCGCCGCCAAACACATGACAACTTGCGGCCCAAGACCAAACATCACGGTTTGCACCAAACCCTAATTTTGGACGCGCCTACACTATGCCAAAGCCATGCCGGCCCTTACCATACCGCTGGCTGCCAAACGAAGGGTTGCAACAATCAGCGGCCACCCTTCCATCTGAGATGCAGATCTCAGCCGTCCAAGTTCGCCACCAAACGCATGGCAACTTGCGGCCCAAGGCCAAACATCACGGTTTGCACCAAACCCTAATTTTGGCCGCGCCTACACCATGCCAAAGCCAGGCCGGCCCTAAACCATGCCGCTGGCTGCCAAACGAAGTGTTGAAACATCAACGGTCACCCTTCCATCTGAGATGCAGATCTCTGCCGTCCAAGTTCGCCACCAAATGCATGGCAACTTGCGGACCAAGGCCAAACATCACGGTTTGCACCAAACCCTAATTTTTGTCGCGCCTACACCATGCCAAAGCCAGGACGTCCCTAAACCATGTCGCTGGCTTCCAAACGAAGGGTTGCAACAATCAACAACCACTCTTCCATCTGAGATGCAGATCTCAGCCGTCCAAGTTCGCCACCAAACGCATGACAACTTGCGGCCCAAGGCCAAACATCACGGTTTGCACCAAACCTTAATTTTGACCGCGTCTCCACTATGCCATAGCCATGCCGGCCCTAAACCATGCCACTGGCTGCCAAACGAAGGGTTGCAACAATCAACGACCACCCTTCCATCTGAGTTGCAGATCTCAGCCGTCCAAGGTCGCCACCAAACGCATGGAAACTTGCGGCCCAAGGCCAAACATCACGGTTTGCACCAAACTCTAATTTTGGGCACGCCTACACTATGCAAAAGCCATGCCGGTCCTAAACCATGCCGTCGGCTGCCAAACGAGGGGTTGCAACAATCAACGACCACCCTTCCATCTGAGATGCGGATATCAGTTGTCCAAGTTCGCCAACCAAGGCTTTCCAACCATGCCAGCCGCACCACATGTGCCAATGGCATGCCATGCAACCTTCCACGCTAAGGCATGCCAACCATGCCGCATGTGCCAATGGCATGCCAGCCACATCTCCGCGCCAAGGCATCCAACCATGCTGCATGTGCCAATGACATGCCTTGCCAACCACATCTCTGCGTCAATTCATGCCAACCATTCCATATGTGCCAATGGCATGCCGTGCCAGCCACATCTCAACGCCAAGGAATGCCAACCATGCCAGCCGCACCGTTGTTCCAAAACCATGCCAGCCTTTCGTTCGTGCCGCTGGCTGCCAAAACGAAGGGTTGCAATAATAAACTGACATCCTTCCATCTGAGATATAGATCTTAGCCGTCCAAGGTAACCAGCTAACGCGTGGCAACCTTTGGCCCAACGCCAAGCCCTACTTTTGGCAGCACCTAAACTATGCCAAAATCCTAGCTTGGCCACGCCTAAACTATGTCAAAGCCACGCCTGCCATACTTTCATGCCGCTGGTTACCAAACGAAAGTTTGCAATAATCAACGGCTACCCTTCCTCTCAAGATGCAAAATCTCGACCGTCGAGGGTCACCACCGAGCCGACAAGTCTCCCAATCTCAACTTGCCAAACAACAGCAACATGCTGCACGGTTTTCATGAAAACACTCGAGACATCAACACATGTCACAAACTGGGGGATGCTCATTGGGGTATTGGTTTGGCGGTTTACAGCCTGCGGCGTACACTACGCCCGTTACAAGACAGTGTCATAAGAATGAGGTGGTTAGTAAATACAGGGAGTAATGGTGAAACGCTTTCCTTCATTATGGAACATCAATTCCAGGCGTTACCGGTTACCACCTCCTCTCATTTACTCTTCCGTTTCTATTTCTTACGAGACCAGAGTACATTTCACTTGGACTTGTATAAATAGGTCTTACCTATTTCCACCAAAGAACAAGTTTTGGTCAGGAGCATACAACACTCAGAAATCACTTGTTAGCTTTCCCATCTGTTAGCTTTGACTTTCTGATACAAGTCAAACAACTACTCTTCCCGAATCAACTATTCTTGTCTCAACACTCTCTTCGCTTCCCTCCCCAAAACCAACCCTTCTCCTTCACTTTGTGACCAAAGCAAGTATGGAACGACCATTTCTTGGTTTAGGCCGGATTTGTACAGATTTATCTATCGAATCTAAAGTACTCCCTTGCAGTACATTGTTTAGGGTTTAAGCTCGTTTCTCACCCACAACAGACGAAATTACCGAAACCCGCAGAAACTGTTTTCACCCTCAAACAACAGCGTACCCCAAACTCTCGACATCCTTCCTGGGACTCTAAACTTCTTATATATACACAACAGGCAAAAGAAATCATTAAAATATCTTTCCTTTTCTTCCCTGAGTTCTCTAAACTCTCCAAACTCGGTAACTAAATCGTGGCAGAATCCAAACATGACATCCTCTCCAAACTTGCACGTAACTTCCAAAAGAACAACCAAACTATCCAGTGAAACTTTCTTCTTTCCCTGTTTCGATGCAAGTCCGATATTATGTTCTTTATTTTCTATGCGTTTGCTGATCAATCCAAGTTGTCAAAACCCTCTCTGTTATGGAATCAAGTCTCACAAAAGAGATTATTTTCTTCGTTTCCACGTACTTTCCAAAAGGAAAACCAATACCCGTTTAAATCTCTCACTCCCTGTTTTATCGATTATCCGTGTAAATCCCCTCTTTCTTCGTATTTAAAGCTAATACCATCCCTGTTACATCAAACCAGGCCCATATCTATCCAAATCCACGAAGAAATCCGATATAAACTCGCCCTAAAACTTTCCTGAAAATCTCGCAAGGAACTGAACTTTGAAGTTAGTTTTCCCGCCAAAAGTAAAATTTGAATGATGAAGATGAGGTGTCCCCTAACCAACTGCTGGGTGCCTTTATAACTTGGGGTGTAAATAGCAAGTGGATGCCCCTTAGTAATTGAGGTGCCCCTTATACAAATGAGGGGTGACTTTAGTGATTTTTTACCACGAGCGCAAATACCACTTTTCGAACCAATTTCTCCGCGAAATTTCTCCAAAGACACCTACAAAAGCATCAATTAATCAAATAAATACAAAAATGGGCACTAACAAAGTAGAAAATCGAGATCAATATAAACACATAAATGCGTCAAATACCCCCAAACTTATTATTTGCTAGTCCCGAGAAAATCAAATCTATAAAATAAAATCCTAACTCACGGTCGCAGGCATCACGATTGCACTTAGCGTGTGCAACAAGCCTTTAAACCCCTAAGTGTCCCTAGTGGCCGAGTTATAGTCTTGGGAGGGTTTACTAGAGATATACCCACGAAACCTTTACTCCAAACCCTATATATCTACGCAGAACCTTGGAAGGCACTAAAGAATCTCCTTGGTTGGCATACTCTCATTGACTACAGGAGGAAGTACCCTGATGCGAAATTCCAGTTGATGTACATGAGTTTGCACTCAAGCATACTAACATTCATATATAAGTGACAAATATCTACTCAGATAGTCGCACTATGGACATCAATATCCTGAGTCAAACAAATCACATGGATAGATTAAGAAGATGGATATAGAGAAAAACATAGATGATTCTTGATGTTGACTAAGGTGAACGGTGTTTCCCATATCTGTCTGAAGGCCAGTGCCAATATGAACCTATCCTAATGGACTGAGATACTGGTCTGACTAATATCAACACAACTGACATATACAAGGGAACTAGTGATCGATAATCCTAATTCTAGATCAACTCAGCTGGCATATGAAAAAGCGGGGGTCTAACAACACCACTCAATATTTCGATTAGCAATCTGTATTAAGTAACTACGAAATACTTTGCTAGAGAATAAACTAGACAGACAGACTCAATCTAGATAAAAAAGTATCTCAAGGAGTTATTATCTCAATCTCTCAATTTGATCTTTACTCAAGCAAATAGAAATCTGCGAGTCTTTATCAAAGAGAGATAACTTGGACGGTACCAAAGACCAATGTCCAAGGATCAATCAACTACAATCAACAACCAAAGGTTGGATTAGAGAAGTTGATGATCTTAACGCAAAACCTGTATTATTTCAATTATATAAAATATAATGCGAAAAAGAAATAATACAGACACCAGAAGTTTCGTTAACGAGGAAACCGCAAATGCAGAAAAACCCCGGGACCTAGTTCAGATTGAATACACACTGTATTAAGCCGCTACAGACACTAGCCTACTGCAAACTAACTTCAGACTGGACTATAATTGAACTCCAATCAGTCTCCCATCGATCCAAGTTAAAGTTGTACTCCTACGCCTCTGATCCCAGCAGGATACTGCGCACTTGATTCCCTTAGTTGATCTCACCCACAACCAAGAGTTGCTACAACCCAAAATCACAGACTTCATAATAAACATATCTGCCTCCCACATAAAAGTCTATCGATGGATAAATCTCTCTCCTTGTTCCGTCTTTTGATATAAAATCAAGGTGAACATGAACCAATTGATAATCCGGTCTTATATTCCCGAAGAACAGCCTAGATTAATCAATCACCTCTCTACAATCCTTCCTGACTACACAAGCGGATTGTCGAGAAATCAAAAATAGCGATACGAAGATGTTTGTGACTTCTTTATCTTGCCTATCGGAGAACTCTCACGATCTCAATCCAATCAATCGATTGTACTCGTACGATAGAAGATGCAAGATCAAATCACACAACTACGATAAACTAGTATCGGTCTGGCTTCACAATCCCAATGAAGTCTTTAAGTCGTTAACCTGATTTTAGAGAAGAAAATCAAAGGTTAATGGAGATCCACTCTAGCGGGCGCACTAGTAGCACACAGACGTGTGGGGATTAGTTTTGCACAATGCTAGATGTCTCCTTTATATAGCCTTCAAATCAGGGTTTTGCCTTAGATACAAAACAATCCTTATTCACCGTTAGATGAAAACCTGATTTAGATTCAAGTTAATATTTCTCAACCGTTAGATCGAAATCTTAGCTTGTCACACACACTTGGATAGACGTTTACTGGGTTCGTGAAAACCATGCCCAAACGTGTACGTGTATGTTGGTACAACATAGTAACCCAAAAGGTTAACCATATGAGCATTTCATATTAACCTTGTTCTACTTCACCATAACTAGTTCAATTGACTCAAAAGAACTAGTTAAAGAGTGTTCAATTGTTATGAGATCTTATGTAACTACACAAGACACAATTGAAACAAAGATGATTCGATTCGTTTGAATCGGCTCATGAACATTATAGCCACGGTTTGCATAAAGCATTCCTTAGTAATTTAATGTTTCATGTTCAGAGTACATCTTTAGATCATAACCTCTTAAGTTCACAAACAAGTTCGCGGACTTAAGTTAATCGGTTGAGTTTTCCAAACTCAGCAGAAATTATCGGAAAGAGAACTTCCGCCAGTTCACGGACTTGGCACACAAATGAGTTTTGGAAAATCCAGAAGAAATTGTCGGTCGAGAACTTCCGACAGTTCGCGGACTGGGTTCGCGGACTTGGCAAGCCAATTCCACAATCCTCCCGATTTCTCTTGATCAACAAAGTTCGAAAACTTCGGTTCAAGGAATACATGGTTATGTAATCTAAACTCTCATTTCAATCATTGAGACATTCTCAGAGAACGCTATGTAGCCGTTATTCACAGACCGATTCACGTCAGAGCAATTCTCAAAGTGATTGAAACTTTTCATGACTTTCGTCATTAGGTGAAGATAAACTTGATCAAAGCGAAACGCTTTACCAATACACGATTTCGAGATAAAAGATAAGCAATGAATGCTTAGCTCGAAATATCAAATGTGTATGATCTAGTCTATATAGCATACGACTTTTGTCTCATAAGAAGTAGGAGATAGAAGAGATAGACTTTAGAGTGATAGATAAGTTCAAGTCTCCACATACCTTTTTTTTGATGAAGTTCCACGGTTCCTTGTATAGATCTGCGTCGTTGTATGATGAATCGCCATGAAGTTCTTGAGCTCAACTACACTTTTCTATCCTAGTCCGAGACTTAGCTATGTAGGCTACAAATCAAGACTTATAGTTTTGATCACTAACATTGACAAACATGCTTGAGATAGCAACGCATGCTAGGTTGACCGAGCTATACTCTAACAATCTCCCCTTTGTCAATTTTAATGACAAAACTATTAATACATATGGAATACAAAAAAGATAAACTTTAGTGGCTCCTATTTTCATAGTCTAATCTTCAACGTTCCTTGAAATCTTCGTCCTTCCAAGTAGTCCAAATGATCCCAAAGGTTGTCAGTTTAGCACCATCGTTGTTGAAGATCCGTAGCTATAACAATGAGAGAAATCGAGATTCTCGATCATTATTATACAGTGTCATAGTATTATTATATAACATCAAAGTCCAATTGTATCACGACTTTAACAATAATACTACGGTGATATGTATCACTCCCCCTTAGTTAATACTCCATCTTGATCATGGAAACCACTCCCCCTACACAATGATCCGAAAACCATATGTATTTGTAGTGTGAACTACAATATTTCTCCCCCTTTTTGTCAATAAAATTGGCAAAGGTACAAGAATGGGATCATAATGAAATTTCCACAAGAGACATTTCATGACCAAAAGAAAAATACATACCAAATTAATTTAGATGCAATCTAATAGCCGAAGCTAACAACATTCATCAAGGAGTTTTAAGATACAAGATATCCCCTATAAAATTCCACAGCCGCACTCCCCGCAAGATATTACCATTAAGCACAAGTTCAAAAGAACTCTCCCATTTGATATCATTATCGAGAGAACAACAAGAGTGACCTTAATTTCAAAAGAACAAAAGGATTTTGAAACATTAAAGAGATGCTAAAAAGATAACAACAACAATCCTACAGAAACTGAACTGGAAAGTACCTACTGGGGTTTCAGACTCAATTGCCCAAAAGATAAGGATAATCATAGGGGTAAGAGTCAATGAAATGTTTTAATGAACCAAAACAACACCAATATACTGCCACAAGTGTTGAAAAGTTGCAGTGTCTAAGGGTTTGGTGAAAATATCAGCCAATTGTTGTTCGGAAGGCACAAATTCCATACTGATGATACCATTTTCATAAATATCACGAATAAAATGGTACCTTATGTCGATGTGCTTTGTTCTTGAGTGCTCAACAGGATTCTCAGTAATTCAAACGCACTGGAGCTATCACAAAAGATTTTCACTATCCCAGTATCAATTCCATAATCAACAAGCATCTGTTTCATCCATAGGAGTTGAGTACAACATGATCCGGCAGCAATATATTCTGCTTCACATGTAGACAGGGATTGAGAATTTTGCTTCTTGCTATGCCATGCTACAAGATTGAGACCTACATAGTAGAAGCCCCATGATGTACTTTTTCTGTCTTCTACACAACCTGCCCAATCAGCATCAGAATAAGAAGAAAGATCAGCATTAGTATCAAAAGTGTATGAGAGACCATACCCAGCAGTGTGATTTATATATCGTATGATTGTCTTCGCAGCTGCAAGATGAGATTCTTTTGGATCCGCCTGAAACCTGGCACAACAACCAGCACTGAAAGAAATATCAAGTCTAGTAGCTGTAAGATACAAAAGGCTACCTATAATGGATCGATATAATTTTTGATCCACTTTTGCTCCTTTCTCATCCCTGTGTAATTTACCAGTAGTGGGCATAAGAGTTAGCTTAGGAGATGACTTATCCAGACCAAATATTGACACAAGATTACGTGCGTACCACTCTTGGGATAAGTAAATACCCTCCTTATGTTGTTGAATCTGTAATCCTAAGAAATTTTTTAACTCACCGACATTTCTCATTTCGAATTCTTTAGCAAGGGAGAATTGAAAGTCTTTTGCAAATTTTTCATAGGTTGATCCATAGATGATATCATCTACATAGATTTGAGCAATGACAACATCTTTCTCACTCTATTTGGTAAACAATGTTTTATCAGCTCCTCCTCTTGAAAATCCTTTTCTAATAAGAGAGGTAGTGAGTTTCTCAAACCAGGCTCTTGGTGCTTGTTACAATCCATATAACGCCTTCTTGAGCTTCATTACATGATCAGGGAAATCAGGGTTTTCGAACCCTTTTGGTCGAGCAACATAGACTTCCTATTTTAAAATTCCATTCAGAAACGCTGATTTTATGTCCATCTGAAACAACTTAATCTTGAGAAAGCAGGCATGGGCCAATAAAAGTCGAATGGACTCAAGACGTGCCACAGGAGCAAAGGTTTCGTCAAAATCGATTCCTTCAATCTGTGAATATCCTTGAGCGATAAGTCTATCTTTATTTCTAACAATTGTGCCATACTCATCAAACTTGTTCTTGAATATCCATCTGGTACCAATAATATTGACATTTGGAGGACAAGGTACACGTTCCCAGACATCTTGTCTTTCAAATTGATTTAACTCTTCATGCATTGCACTCACCCAAAAGGGATCTTCCATAGCTTCATCAATATTCCTTGGTTCCACCTGTGAAAGATAACAACCAAAATTGCATATATTTTGAAGTTGACCTCTTGTTTTGGCTGTAGAATCCCTTCCCCCACTAATGCTGTTGGGGTCATGATCCCTTTGAACCCAAAGATGTCGTGGAGGAAAACATACTTGTTCATCAGGAATGGCTTGATCAGTGCTCTTCTCCTCGTCACTAGAAATGTCAGGATCAGTAACAGTTGGGATAACTTCAACTGATTCTGGAATTTCTTTGACTTTCTCAATTGTCTCTGTTGGAGGAAATTCAACAGGAGGACTATCTTGACGAAAGTTACTAATGTCGTCGATGATAACATTAGCAGATTCCATCATGACTTGAGTTCTGAGATTAAAAACTCGAAAACCACGACTATCAGAAGCGTAGCCAAGAAAGATTCCTTCGTCACTTTTGGTGTCGAATTTCCCTTTCTGTTCTCGATCTTTCAGAATATAGCACTTACTTCCAAAAACCCTGAGATAGTGTAGATTGGGTTTTCTTCCATACCATAACTCATAAAGAGTGTTAAGGGTTTTAGACCGCAAATACACACGGTTGATCAAGTAGCATGCTGTGAAGACAGCTTCTCCCCCAAAATCTTAAAGGTAAGTTTTTGTTGTGGAGCATTACCCTGGCCATTTCCTGAATGTTCCTACTTCTTTCTTTCAGCAACTCCATTAGCTTGAGGAGTAATTGGTGGTGAGTATTGTTGAATGATCCCCAGTTTGTCACAGAATTCAAATACCTTGGTGTATTTGAATTTAGTTCCACGATCGCTCCTAATTTTCTTTAGTTTGCGACCTTGTTCGTTCTGGATCCTTTTAAAAATAATGTTGAATTCACTCAGGGTTTCATTCTTATGAGATAGGAATGCAACCCAAGTGAATTTGGTGTAATCATCTACCATAACTAAAGCATATTTCTTACCAGCAACAGTGGGTTGTTGACTTGATCCGAAGAGATCTATATGAATTAAACCAAGTGGAGCTTTAGTGAGAATATCTCGTGATGATTTGTGGTGAACTTTCGTTTGCTTACCCTTTTGACAGGAACCACATACACCTTCAATCTTTGAATTGATTTTGGGAATGCCTCTAAAAAGTTCTTTTTTAATGATCTTAGTTAGAAGGCGATAATTGATGTGACCAAAACGCTCATGCCAAAGATGTGTAGATTCCACCTTAGTCAAATTGCAGCGGTTCCTAAACTGAGTATCAAGAAGATAACAATTGTTTTTACCACGAGTTCCTTGAAAGATTACCTTCCCGGATTTGTCAACAATGTCACATCCATTCGCATTGAAGACAACTCGATGTCCCTTGTCGCAAATTTGACTAATAGAAAGAAGATTAGCAGTCATACCTTTAAGGTATAGCACATCATGGATTTCTGGAACACGGGGTAGCTTGATCGTTCCCTTTTTGCTAATGTAGCAACAACTTCCATCTCCGAACGTTACAAGATCTCCTTCGTAGTCAACCGATGATACAAACCAAGTGAGATCTCCTTTCATATGTCGACTACATCCAGTATCAAGAAACCATTGAAAAAGAGATGTAGATCTTAAAGCAAAGGCACCCATACTACTAGTACTTCTCGATTTAGAGTTTCCTGGTAGAGTTGTATGAACTTTTGGAGAGTCATACAATTGTTTAGATTTCTTACAAATATTACTTTCAATATTAAGACTCTTTTGAAAGGACATACAAACTTGTTGTATATGATCGGATGGACCACAGCATGAGCCTGTGCTTTGAAGATTGTCTGACAGGTTCCTTGTCATATCAGTTTTCTCAACATTCTGTCGTTGATTACTATCTAACTTGTGACTTTTCATGAGAGAGGAACAACTGAGATTTTTCATCCTTTCAAGGGAAGTATTTCCGGATATCAAATCCTTAAAAATTGCAATTTCAGCAACAAGACCATAGTTGATCCGGATTTGTTCATCCAACCCTTTTTGAAAAGATATCAGTTTGTCAGACCTTTTCTTGCGGTTGTTTTTCAAACTTGGTGAAGCGTTAATTGAGACTTTATAATCCATCGAGTCAGATCGCTACAAACAAGGACTTGTTAGGTTTTAGTTTGTTTGCCTGCTCTGACACCAATTGAAAAACCGGGGGTCTAACAACACCACCCAATATTTCGATTAGAAATTTGTATGTACTAACTCCGAAATACTTTGCTAGAGAATCAACTAGACAGTCAAACTCAATCTAGATAAAAAGTATCTCAAGGAGTTATTATATCAATCTATCAATTTGATCTTTACTCAAGCAAATAGAAATCTGCGAGTCTTTATCAAAGAGAGATAACTTGGACGGTACCAAAGACCAATGTCCAAGGATCAATCAACTACAATCAACAACCAAAGGTTGGATTAAAGAAGTTGATGATCTTAACGCACAACCTGTATTATTTCAATTATATAAAATATAATGCGGAAAAGAAATAACACAGACACCAGAAGTTTCGTTAACGAGGAAACCATAAATGCAGAAAAACCCCGGGACCTAGTTCAGATTGAATACACACTGTATTAAGCCGCTACAGACACTAGCCTACTGCAAACTAACTTCGGACTGGACTATAGTTGAACCCCAATCAGTCTCCCACCAATCCAAGGTACAGTTGTACTCCTACGCCTCTGATCCCAGCAGGATACTGCACACTTGATTCCCTTAGCTGATCTCAACCACAACCAAGAGTTGTTGCAACCCAAAATCACAGACTTGATAAATAAACAGATCTGTCTCACACAGAAAAGTCTATCAAAGTATAAATCTGTCTCCCACAGATAAACCCTAGGTTTTGTTCCGTCTTTTGATATAAAATCAAGGTGAACAGGAACCAATTGATAATCCGGTCTTATATTCCCGAAGAACAGCCTAGATTAATCAATCACGTCTCTACAATCCTTCCTGACAACACAAGCCAATTGTCGAGGAATCACAAACAGTGAGACGAAGATGTTTGTGACTTCTTTATCTTGCCTATCGGAGAACTCTCACGATCTCAATCCAATCAATCGATTGTACTCGTACGATATAAGATGCAAGATCAAATCACACAACTACGATAAAGTAGTATCGGTCTGTCTTCACAATCCCAATGAAGTCTTTAAGTCGTAACCTAATTTTAGAGAAGAAAATCCAAGGTTAATGGAGATCGACTCTAGCGGGCGCACTAGTAGCACACATACGTGTGGGGATTCGTTTTGCACAATTCTAGATGTCTCCTATATATAGCCTTCAAATCAGGGTTTTGCCTTTGGTACAAAGCAATCCTTATTCACCGTTAGATGAAAACCTGATTTAGATTCAAGCTAATATTTTTCAACCGTTAGATAGAAAACTTAGCTTGTCACACACACTTGGATAGACGTTTAATGGGTTCGTGAAAACCATGCCCAAACGTGTACGTGTGTGTTGGTTCAACATAGTAACCCAAAAGGTTAACCATATGAGCATTTCATATTAACCTTGTTCTTCTTCACCATAACTATTTCAATTGACTCAAATGAACTAGTTAAAGAGTTGTTCAATTGCTATGAGATCTTATGTAACTACACAAGACACAATTGAAACAAAGATGATTCGATTCGATTGAATCGGCTCATGAACATTATAGCCACGATTTTCATAAAGCATTCCTTAGTAATTTAATGTTTCATGTTCAGAGCACATCTTTAGATCATAACCTCTTAAGTTCACAAACAAGTTCGCGGACTTAAGTTAATCGGTTGAGTTTTCCAAACTCAGCAGAAATTATCGGAAAGAGAACTTACGCCAGTTCGCGGACTGGGTTCGCGGACTTAGCACACAAACGAGTTTTGGAAAATCCAACAGAAATTCTCGGTCGAGAACTTCCGACAGTTCGCGGACTGAGTTTGCGGACTGGGTTCGCGGACTTGGCAAGCCAATTCCACAATCCTCCTGATTTCTCTTGATCAACAAAGTTCGAAAACTTCGGTTCAAGGAATACATGGTTATGTAATCTAAACTCTCATTTCAATCATTGAGACATTCTCAGAGGATGCTATGTAGACGTTATTCACAGACCGATTCACGTCAGAGCAATTCTCAAAGTGATTGAAACTTTTCATGACTTTCGTCACTAGGTGAAGATGAACTTGATCAAAGAAAAACGCTTTACCAACACACGATTTCGAGATATAAGATAAGCAATGAATGCTCAGCTCGAAATGTCAAATGTGTATGATCTAGTCTATATAGCATACGACTTTTGTTTCATAAGAAGTAGGAGATAGAAGACATAGACTTTTGAGTGATAGATAAGTTCAAGTCTCCACATACCTTTTTGTTGATGAAGTTCCACGACTCCTTGTATAGATCTTCGTCGTTGTATGATGAATCGCCTTGAAGTCCTTGAGATCAAATACACTTTTCTATCCTAGTCCGAGACTTAGCTATGTAGGCTAGAAATCAAGACTTATAGTTTTGATCACTAACATTGACAAACATGCTTGACATAGCAACGGTTGACCGAGCTATGCTCTATCAGCATATACAAGGGAACCAGTGGTCAATTTATTGAAAATTAACTTTTTTTTTTGAAAGCTAACAACATGATTAGATCTTGCGGATCCAAGCGCATGCTTCTTGTCGGCAGATTACATGGTAATTCCCGTGGATCCTGCGTTCCACGCTTGTTTAGGCGACAGAGACAGGGAGAACACACACATATTGTTATCCAAGTGTTAATATTTATTCCGATTGGTCTGGTTTCTCTCTCCTTTTTTTTATAGTAACTCAATCACTCTATCTCATCCTAGCAATGGTAACAATTCGATGCATGTGCCCCACAAAATCACTTAGAGAAACATATTTAAAATAAATAAAAGAAAAACAGAAGGTGAAAAGGACTCAACGAGATATGGTGAAACTACCATGTTATTTCTAACACCTGAGCTTTGTGCTTTTATGAATAGACTCTATTTAGATGCTTTCATCTACTCATATTGGTTCCTCAACTCCTACAACCAAGATGCATCCATCCACTTACATTTTTTAGTGCCATCCTTAATATGCATAAATTTCTAGGCTCTGGAGTTTAATAATGCAACTAAAAAGTTTCTCCCTTACCCCCAAATTTAAATCTAACATTATCCTCAATGCTCTAAAGATAAAATTACAACCATGAACAAGAAGAACTGTTACCATTTGAAGCAAAAGAATTGAGGAAAGATATTACCGTGTTGCACGGGCGTGGGTTACCTCCCAAGAAGTGCTAAGTTTAACGTCTGCATCCAGATATAAGAAACAATTAATCACCTCATATCATAAAGCAATAACCGAAATAATTGTAGGTCGTCTGCATCCAAAAGTGTTATCACAGACAAAAGGAAACTGTAACAAACCAAGAAAGTGAATACACATAACACACCCTTGCCTAGTTTCCTGTTTAAGACAACTACATCTAGTTGTGGTTCATGTTCAGGTTCTATAAAGGGGTCTAAAAAAATATTTTCATGGGTTGCATTTCCTCATAGCTAAGATCTGAATAATCAGGTTGTAGAGTCTTGAAAAACTCAACTAAAAACTTAGAAGCACATTATAATAACCTGAATAATTGAGGATCCTCAAAGTCAATCATATTTGACTTACACAGTTGACCACAATGAGAGTGGTGATTATTCTTAAGAAAATTTGTCGATTCTAATATCATAAAATACTTAGGTTTAGTCTCAAAACTCAATAAATGACACATTTGAAACTTATAAGTTCCCACGCTTGGAAGAAATTTATTTGGTGGGAAAACAAAATCAATCTGGGTATTATAGCCTGAGTAAACCACATCAACCAGAGGATGGGTTTCTAACAAATGATTTTCTTTATGGACATCACTAGGTTCAGGAAAACGTTTATGAAGATAATCTTGCAAAATGGTTGAGGCACATATGTCAAGTGCCAAGTGAGGGACCTTTCTAAGAGTTAAATCCATAGAGAATGATAATCACCCCCAAACTTAGAGTTTTCAGTGTCTCTAGAAAGATTAGTCACAACTTCCTTAATTTCTAGGTCATCAGATTCCTAAAAATGGTCAATTGATTCTTCTAAGTCAGGTTCATCCTCACTCATCTCTACGATTTCATTTTCTTTGTCTAAGACTATTGTTTATAAATCGCTAGACTCAAAAACAGTATTCTCAGAATAAACATGATCCTCTAAACCATCATTGGCTTCGTCATCAAAAGGAAATACTACATCGTCTAAAATGGGGGTATCTCTAGTCAAATCCTCTTCCTTTTGAATAGGTGAATAATTATTAATATTATTTGGATATGAACTAGAAATAACATTATCATTATAAAGCTCAATTGGAGTGACAAATTCCTGATCACTATGCCTACATATTTCAGATTCTTCGTCAGCACTATCCTCATCATAATCATCATTATAATAATATGAAAAATGGTTTAACCTCATCTAAACAAGTGGTGTTACCAATTTTAACCTCGTCATCTTGATTATGTGAATAAAAACTATTCTTATTTTCAAGGGTACTATTGGAAACACTATATTGGAAATTAAGATTATTTCGAGTCATTTTTTCCGCAATCATATTTGTACTCTTAGTAAATCGCTTAAGAGACTCTTCTATAGACATCTTTGACTGGTCTAGGGACTCGTCTGGAATATTAAAGGTTTTCTACATTAATAAGGTATGACTCTTGAGAGACTCTTCTAAAGAAATTGAAGGATTGTTTTGCTCATATGACTGGTGGGTGTGCAAATAATAATTAGGCTCACCCTGGTATGAACCATAACCTTGAAAAGGTTGGCGTTTCCAACCACTATTCACACTATGGTCATAATAAGAATAATGTCCATGTTTCGGATGATAACTCCCAGAGGGTTCACCGTACTAAACCACGTTTTTTCTCACTAGTCGGTGCCATACGATGCAATATGAAGTGCACGTGTGCGTTTGTGTTCGTGCTTTCAGAGCTTCAACACAAAATAAAACCCACTGACATGAGATTCGTGGGTGGAAATAATTTTACCTCTCGTACCAGACGGGCGACGAATCAGTTGTAGTCGACTCAGGCCACCAACTCATATGTCATTGTACGAACCCGAGGGGCCGAGACATTATCGTAACTGTCGTCCTTCCCTGCAGCAGTTTATATTTAATTTTTAACCCTTCCTTAGGGTTTACAAATAAAAAGTCCAAAAATAAAAAGAAAAATTACAGAAAAGCAAACCATAATACAGTTTCCAAAAATAAAAAGAATTAAAATAACTATATACAAAATCTTCTTCTTCACTCCTTTCAGATTCCCCTTTTCTTTCCTTCTTTGGCGATGCTTTCCTTTTATAGTACTTTTTCTTCCCTTGTAGCTTCGCTCCAAATCTGAAAAGAATTGAAAAATACCATAGGCGTAAAAGAGAACAAAAAATCTAAAAAATAAAATAAAAATAAATCTAAAACCTAAAACCTAATACAAGTCAGCGTCGGCAGTGCCAAAAATTGATGTAATTTTGAAGTGGTAAGAAACGTTCGTTCAAAGACTTGTATATATTTGGTTTCAGAATTTAATAATAGGAAATAGGTACAAAAAGATAGTCACGGTATTACGAGAGACTGAGACTCAGGATTCCACCAAACTTCATAATCATGTGGTTCAAATATTCAATCTAGACAATTATAGCTCAAATACTGAAACTATGGACTCTGATTCTTTGCCAAAAGTAGATTTTTAAAAGATTGAATGTAAATCAAAAGCATGATGCATCAAAAGTACTTAGACGAAGCATACATCATCAAACGAAATCACAGTCAATTAAGAAAAATCATAAGACGATTAATAATTAATGCAAAAAGTCATAAAAGAATTAATAGAATTACCACATGCATGAAACAAAGCTTCCTCCATTTCCCCAGTGTTGGGGTTTAGCTCCTCATGGTGAAAACACAATCAAAATAATAACTCATGGCTGAATAGGTGTTTTATTGAAGAAAAATAATATTACAGCGAATCTGTAACAGATATAATTGTTACAGAATCCACTGTTACAGAAATTGTTGCAAACTAAAGATAATTGCTACTAATGGACTGTTACAGGAATCTGAAATTTAAGACACTAGGAAATACGACTGTCCTGTACAGCCTTATGTTCTTCAGCTTCGTCTTCTTCCTGCTGCTGCTGCAACTCCTCTTGTAGATTGATTCTTAGCTCTGCAGCATACCCCAAACTCTCGACATCCTTCCTAGGACTCTAAACTTCTTATATATACACAATAGGCAAAAGAAATCTTGAAAATATCTTTCCTTTTCTTCCTTGAGTTATCTAAACTCTCCAAACTCGGTAACTAAATCTTGGCAGAATCCAAACACGACATCCTCTCCAAACTTGCACGTAACTTCCAAAAGAACAACCAAACTATCCCGAGAAACTTTCTTCTTTTCCTATTTCGATGCAAGTCCGATATTATTTTCTTTATTTTCTACGCGTCTGCTGATCAATCCAAGCTGTCCAAACCCTCTCTGTTATGGAATCAAATCTCACATAAGAGATTATTTTCTTCGTTTCCACGTACTTTCCAAAAGCAAAACCAATACCCGTTAAATCTCTCACTCCCTGTTTTATCGATTATCTGTGTAAATCCCCCTCTTTATTCGTATTTAAAACAAATACCATCCCTGTTACATCAAACCAGGCCCATATCTATCCAAATCCACAAAGAAATCCGACATAAACTCGCCCTAACACTTGCCTGAAAATCTCGCAGGAAACTGAACTTTGAAGTTAGTTTTCCCGCCAAAAGTAAAATTCAAATGATAAAGATGAGGTGTCCCCTAACCAACTGTCGGGTGCCTTTATCACTTGGAGTGTAAATAGCAAGTGGACGCCCCTTAGTAGTTGAGGTGGGGTGACTTTAGTGATTTTCTCCCACGAGCGTAAATACCACTTTTCGAGCCAATTTCTCCGCGAAAGCTTATTTCTCAAAGACACCTATAAAAGCATAAATTAATCAAATAAATACAAAAATGGTCACTAACAAAATAGAAAATCGAGATCAAAATAGACATATAAATGCATATATCATGACTATGTACATATTGTAGACGAGAATGAAGATGGAGTCGAACTGAAACAACAACAATGGAGTTATGGGTTGGCTAAGGCTTAGTTTGGTATTGTTGCGGCTTTTATATAAGCATTTTTATGTTGTGAGTTGATGTGATGTGCTGTGAGAAAAAAGCAGTTAGAGGTTTGGTAAACTATTAATAAAAGTTAAAGCTGATTAAAAAAGCAATCAAAATGTGTTTGGTAAAATATCAGATTCAACCATTGTTGTTGTGGCAAATGACAAAAACAGACATATTTCTGAAAATAGTTTTATTCAATTTTATTGGGTTTCAAAATATATTAATATTAAATTTACTAATTAAATAATTATAATTATTAATTATTAATAAAGGTGATTACATAGAAATGGTTGGAAGTCGGGCAACATGTTGCGCCCCGACGCCTTTTTGGATAGCAACCCTACCCTTTGAAAAAGAGAACTACCTAATTTTCTATTAGCACCATAACTAGCTAAGCAATTCTTCAATCTCTTCAAGAAGACAATCATATCATCACTCAATTCACCCAATGTAGTAAAAGCCAAAACGCTAAACCCATAACCGTGTGTGGTGCATTTGTTATATATTTACTAATTGTTAATATTATTATGATTGCTAAAAAAAAAATATTTTACTTAACTACTTTTTATTATGATTGTTTTCATAAGAGACTTAAGAATTGCTTGGCCAATCATGATGCTGGTAGTAGTCGTGGCATTTTTCTACTTCATAGATTAGGTGTGGTTATTCAAAAGGGTGTCAGAGCTCGATTTGTTGCTAGGCTACCAACGGTTAAATTGTAATTACACTAATAGGCCCTCTGAGGTGTGTTTTCTCAAAATCAAACTAAAATTAAATAATTATTTAAATTCTTTTTTTTGACAAATTAAATGAAATGGTATCATAATATAGTTTGAAAATCAAATATAAAAGGGGTTGGTGCCCAGATTGTTGCTAGGTTACGAACTAAATCTATGATCCCTACAATGATTAATTTAACCTATTAAAAGGAAAAATAAAAATAAAAGAAATTATAAAAATATTTAAAGAATATAATATAAAAAATAAAAAATTGATTGTATATATATTTAAGGGTAATTTTTGTCATTTCCAAAATAAAATAGGGACAAAAAGGATAAATCAAGCATTAAATTTTGGTGGGACGAAAGCTTATGCTTTTGTAGCTTTTAAAAGATCCTCCTCCCCAGCTGTTAAAAATTGAGGAATTTGGGAAGTGCTTTGGGTAAAAAGCACTTCGATTTTTTTTTTGCGAAACAACAATTTCAAAAATTATTAACATATATAGGTTTTGAAAGTACTTTTGGAAAAATAAAATCATTACCAAACCCAGCCTAAGATGGTTCAAGTCGATGAAAAAAGGAGTTGATGTCGTAGCCAGGATAGAGAATGAATTGGCAGTACATAAATTGCTAGTGATATTGGTGTTGGTTGGATGGATAATGTGGAAAGTATTTGGTTGGAACGCAGTGAGTCTAATGCTGAGAAATTATCGCAATGGAACTTGTAAATTTGAACTGAAGTTCAGGGAGAAAATAATGGTGTTAGGGTCAGGTTTAACAAGGAAGTTAAGGTGTTTTGTCCGGAGTTGGTACTGGCCTGAATGTGGAAATTGAAGTTGGTGTCTAGATTGGGCCTGGCAATTACAGCCGGGTCTATATAGTCCCTGTTAGAGCACTGCTCGGTCGAACTCGCATGCATTGCTATCTCAAGCATGTTTGTCAATGTTAGTGATCAAAACTATTGGTCTTGATTTCTAGTCTACTTATAGATGTCTCGGACTAGGACATAGATTGTGTAGTTGATCCTTAGACTTCACGGCGTTCATCATTTGAAGACGAAGAACTACTAAGGAGAGCTTGTGGAACTTCATTAACAAAAGTTATGTGGAGACTGAAACTCATATATCACTTGGAAAGTCTATTTCTACTTTATCTCCTATATTGAGACATAAGTTGTGCTACGATATAGTTTTCTATTATACACATTTGAGATTTCGAGCTGAGTTTAACTCACTTACATATTTCTCGGAATATGTGTTGGCAAGCTTTCTCTTCGACCAATTTCATCTTATATTCTTGACGCAAGTCAAAATATGATCATGTGAAAATTTCCAAGTAACATCTTACATGGTTTGTGTGAAACAATCACTTGGTGTAGACTTGGAATGTTTCATTATGATTATTTCAAAAACTTGAAAATTGCTTTGATGCTAATGTTTCGTTATGATTATTTGGTGTGTGAAAACGACTATTGTCATCCTCTAAGAAAGTTTAAATGATTGAAATAAGAGTTTAGAACACTTAACCATTATTGGATATGACATCTTGCACATATCTAATCCATGTCCGAGAACCATAGTATGCGTACCCGTACGCGTACCTGTTGGATTGAGAAATCCGGTAACCTAAGTATGCGCACTCGTTCGCGTACTGGCGTAAAGTTCATGTCCGAATATTTCTGCTGGGATTGGAAGTACGCGTACCCGTTTGCGTACTGGCGAAACCCAATCTTGGTCCGGGTATTTCAAGTATGTGTACCCGTTTGCATACTTGAAGGTTAAAGTTCTAAAATCGGTTGTGTACATGAACTTAAACATTTATATAATAAGGAATGCAATCTTTGCAAACCGTGGCTATAATATTCATGAATTGATTCGAGTGAATCAAACTGATTTTGCTTCAATTGTGTTCTTGTATACTTCTATGAGAATGTAGCTATTGAATAACTCTTTAACTAGTTTCATTTGAGTCATTTGAACTAGTTATGGTTAAGATGAATAAGGTTGATATGAGAGTATTCATATGGCTAACTTCGGTTAACTATTGTTGAGCCAACATGGTGTACACGTTTAGGTACGGTTACATAAACCTAAATGAGGGTACATTTCATTTGTGTGTAACAAGCTAAGTTCGATCTAACAGTTGAAAGATATTAGCTTGGTTGAATCAGGTTTTTCATCTAACGGTGAATATTGAATGCTTTATTACCAAGGTAACTTAGATTGCAAACCCTGATTTGAAAATTATATAAAGGAGAACTCTAGCAACTGGGAAACCTAATTCCCGCACTTCTATGTGCTACTAGTTGCATAGCTAGAGTCGATTCTCCTTTAACCTTAGGTTTCTCACGAGACCCTGTAAGTTAACGACTTGAATACTTTATTGGGATTGTGAAGCCAGACCCAACTATTTTCTCCGTAGTTGCGTGTTCTGATATTTCATGATTCTATCGTCTGAGTACTATCTTCTCTAAGATTTGCTCGATATTTAATCTCCGATAGGCAAGCTAAAAAGTAATCACAAACACCTTCGTCTCATCGTTTGTGATTCCACAATATCTAGTTTCGCTTCCATACGATTTAGATTATTATGAGGTGATTGATAATACTAGGGTGTTCTTCGGGAATATAAGACCGGTTTATCAATTGGTTCCTGTTCACCTTGATTTCATATCTTAAGACGGAACAAAACCTAGGGTTTATCTGTGGGAGACAAATTTATCCTTTGATAGACTTTTCGGTGTGAGACAGACTTGTTTATTATCAAGTCTGCGATTTTGGGTTGCATCAACTCTTGGTTATGGGTGAGATCAGCTAAGGGAATCAAGTGCGCAGTATCCTTCTGGGATCACAGGCATAGGAGTACAACTGTACCTTGGATCGGTGGGAGACTGATTGGGGTTCAACTATAGTCCAGTCCGAAGTTATCTTGGAGTAGGCTAGTGTTTCTAGCGGCTTAATACAGTGTGTATTCAGTCTGGACTAGGTCTCGGGATTTTTCTGCATTTGCGGTTTCCTCGTTAACAAAACTTCTGGTTCTGTGTTATTTCTTTTCCGTATTATATTTTATATAATTGAAATAATACAGGTTGTGCGTTCGTGATCATCATTTGGAAATCCAACCTTTGGTTGTTGATTGATATTGATTGATCCTTGGACATTGGTCTTTGGTACCGTCCAAGTTATTCCTTGTATTTGATAAAGACTCGCTATTGATTTTAGCTTGATAAAAATCAAATCAAGAGAGAGATATTAACTCCTTGAGATACTTTTATCTAGATTGAGTCGGACTGTCTAGTTGATTCTCTGGCAAAGTATTTCGGAGTTAGTCCATACAGATTGCTAAGCGAAATATTGGGTGGTGTTGTTAGACCCCCGCTTTTTCAATTGGTATCAGAGCAGGCAAACACATTAAAGACCTTAGAAGTCTGTGTTTGTGGCAATCTGAGTCTGTGGACATAATCTCATACGCATACCAAAATGCCTCCTAAATTTGTCAAATTGTCAAGTGTCTCGGAAATACCTCAAAGGATCACTCCTTAGTTGATTCTTCCGAATCTCGAGGTAGGAAGACTATCTCATCTTGTGTCAACCACTCTTCCTCCAATAAGACACTGGACATAATGGCTAAATCTGAATTGGAGCTCACCAGAATTATAAAAAATTCTACAGAGTTTGTTGATCTCAAGGATCATGTACGCTCATTCATGAATTCGAGAGGTCTATTGATCGTGAACAAGTATTCTACAACATTATAGGGTCGTTCTCTAAGGAAATTGAGAAACTTTTTCAAGAAAACAATCTATAGCATGAAAAGATTTGTGATCTTGAAAAGCTGGTTAAAGAAGGATAAATTAGAGAAAATTGTTTGATCAAGACGCATTCATCTGATCTAGACAGACTTCGCGTTGAGAAAGAGAAACTTAAAGCATCACTTGCTCTAGCCCATGGATAGTGTAAATCCTTGGAAAAGGAAAACTCTGCCTTAAGAAGAAATTCTTCTGCACAAACTAATTTTCATGAGTTATTGTACAAAATAAATTTTTCTCCAGATGAAGGTTGTGTCAAGAAAAGTTTTCATAACTTACAATCTTCTCCGGTGTCTATGAAGTTTAAACAAGTACCAATTGTTGCTTCTCCTCCACGAATATGTAACTTCTGTGGAAAAGGAAATCACTATGCTATCCATTGTTTTGCAAGAAAGAAACGTGTTTCTGAACTTCAAAAATTGCTTCTTTCTACTGTCAATGGAGTAAATAGTCGGACGACTACTACAGTGAAGGTCCCTTTCAAAGGAAACCAGGCATCTTATAAAAATGATCTCTCTCCTAGAAATCATTACATGACATTTGTAAATTCTCGTGCTACCAATGAAAGTATGTCCTGTGCTTATAAGAACAAATCTGATAAATCTAAGTCTAGTGTGTGGAGTCCAATTTCGGAAAATCCCCTAGAACCTATTTCTAGAGGTTCTAGACTTTGTTATCAGAAAGTTTCCTCACCTGTGATTCCCAGAAGGACTGTGAGACGTTCTCTCATTTATGGAAACTGCAAAGGAAGGACAAGAAATGCTAAATTCATATATCCTAGAGGAAATAACTGTTATTCTCTCAGAACCTATGGTGAGACTATATCTCCCTCTGTTACCTAATAGCAGAATGTCTATTCTTGTGTCTAACTTGAGAGATACAAGAATGAGGATTTGTGAGATGCTCAAGTATTGTGCTGTTTTTCTCCAGTTTGTATATCTTATGATGTTTTGTTGTTAGTACTTCTTTCTTTTGTCACTATGATCATTTGGAGATAGAGAATCTTTAAAAGCAACATGATATGCAGTTTTCCTATTTTGGGCCATTTGGTCTTTGGCTGGCCCACGAACGTCCATGTCTCCTCAAGAAACTTTAGGGTTTCCAGCTAGGGTACTCACAAACATATATAAGTCTTATATGTGGTTCTTTATTCTTCTGAAAGGAACTCCATGGAATCTGTTCCCAAAGATGAAGTTAACCCTATGGTTGAGGATGATTTCAAAGGATGTGATTCTGGTCAAGAGTTTATACGGTAGAAGATTCTTGAAAGAAAAGAGTATAACACTTGGATTGGTGAATCTGTCAAGGATCTGATTCATACTCAAAATGAAGTTAAGATTGAACTGGCTAACCTTCAATTACAGATAAACCATCTTATTGATGGACAGGCGAAAATCCTTGGTACTCAGAATATCTTGATCAGAAATCAGAAGAAATTTATCCTTGACTGTGCAGAGGCTCGTCATTATTCTCACACAATTAATCGGAAAGTCAACGTTCTAACTTTTGAACATGGTGTCTCTACGGTCAACAGGGTCAAGGATATCAGTGAATCCTACTTTGATGGACCATTTCAGAGGTATGAACTCATCAAGGAAAACTAAGTCTTTTATGCCCAGTATGTCTTCTTTTTGGATTAGTTGGAAGAATAACTAGTGCCTTGAATAGCGATGATTGTGACTACACATAGCTATTTTTGTTTTCATCTTCTTATGTTATTTTTTAGGTTTATTGGTTTTTGAATTCTAAAAATATTTGGAGGATGATGTTATTGCAGTATTGATCGTTATGATTTTGTGATATTGCAATTTGATTATGGGATATGTATTGTTTGCGTCCGTGAATTTGAAGGTCCCATATGCTTTCAAAAGTAAAGTCATTCATGAATTGGTATTCGTATTAATGAAAGGACGAATGGACTTTTGACAATTACAAATGTTATGCCTATGCAGTCATTTATTTGATGGAAAATAGGATGAAATCTTTTTTTTGACAAGGATAAAGTCGTTATGAAAATAATGATGGAAAATAGAATAGATCCTTGTATGTTATCCACAATATTGATCTTCATTGATCCATTTTGTTATGTTTTACCGTGAAGGCTCCATTGTGTGTCTTATGTTGAGCACGATACAAATAAGTCGATTTTCTTATTGGCTTTGTTGGTTGTTCCATAAGATGATATATGTTGAGCATTATGAACTAAATTAATCATATTGGTTGGTTATTTAGTTATTTGCTCCGAAAGTCTTCTTTTGTCGAGTAAATCCTTTGACAATTAAATTGATTACTTTTGTGATTAGTTTGGTTGTTTGTATTCCAATTAGATTAATTATAAGTTCTCTTGTAATTAGTCTAGTTGAGTTTTCATATATTCCACAAGTTCTTGTGTTGAATATATGAACGGCTATACTAATCATGTTCTATTGGTTGATGTAGTCGTATATTCCGTAAGGTTTTTCTTTATGTTGAGTATGTGAACGATTAAGTTTTTCGTCTCCGTATGATTACCTTAGTCGTAGCTCCGTAAGTTTACTTATGTTGAGCACCTTCAATTAAATTGATCACTTTTGTGGTTTGATTTAGTTGCGTATTCCAATTAAATTAATCATGGGTTTTCTTGTGATTAATTTGGTTGAGTTTTGGATATAGAAAATCATTTCTATGGTTTTTTGGTGTCCAATTTAAAAATCCTTCTTTTCCTTCGAAATTAAGGTCGTTGTTGTTGTTCTTCCGGGAATGACATCAAATGGGGGAGAGTTCTTTTGAACTTGTGCTTAATGGTAATATCTTGCGGGGTGCGCAGCTGTGGAATTTTATAGGGGTTATCTTGTATCTTAAAACTCCTTGATGAATGCATTTAGCTTCGGCTTTATGATTGCATCTAAATGAAGTTGGTATGTATTTTTCTTTTAGTCTATGAAATGTCTCTTGTGGAAATTTCATTATGATCCCGTTCTTGTACCTTTGCCAATTTTGTTGACAAAAAGGGGGAGAAATATTGTAGTTCACACTACAAATACATATGGTTTTTGGATCATTGTGTAAGGGGGAGTGGTTTCCATGATCGAGATGGAGTATTGACTAAGGGGGAGTTTTACATATCACCATAGTATTATTGTTATAGTCGTGATACAATTGGACTTTGATGTTACATAATAATACTATGACACTGTATAATAATGATCGAGAATCTCGATTTCTCTCATTGTTATAGCTACGGATCTTCAACAACGGTGATGCTAAACTTACAACCTTTGGGATCATTGGAGTACTTGGAAGGACGAAGATTTCAGGGAACGTTGGAGATTAGACTATGGAATAGGAGCCACTAAAGTTTATATTTTTTGTATTCCATATATATTAATAGTTTTGTCACTAAAATTTACAAAGGGGAAGATTGTTAGAGCATAGCTCGGTCGACCTCGCATGCGTTCCTGTCTCAAGCATGTTTGTCAATGTTAGTGATCAAAACTATGAGTCTTGATTTCTAGCCTACATAGCTAAATCTCGGACTAGGATAGAAAAGTGTAGTTGAGATCAAGGACTTCATGGAAATTCATCATACAACGACGAATATCTACTCAAGGAACCGTGGAACTTCATCAACAAAAAGGTATGTGGAGACTTGAACTTATCTATCACTCAAAAGTCTATCTTTTCTATCTCCTACTTCTTATGAGACAAAAGTCGTATGTTATATAGATTGGATCATACACATTTGATATTTCGAGACGAGTATATCTCGCCTATCCATATCTCGAAATCATATGTTGGTAAAGCGTTTCGCTTTGATCAAGTTTATCTTCACCTAGTGACGAAACTCATGAAAAGTTTCAATTACTTTGAGAATTGCTCTGACGCGAAACGGTATGTGAATAACGGCTATATAACGTCCTCTGAGAATGTCTCAATGATTGGAATGAGAGTTTAGATTACATAACCATGTATTCCTTAATCCGAAGTTTTCGAACTTTGTTGATTGAGAGAGACAGGAGGAATTGGCTTTGCCAAGTCCGCGAACCCAGTCCGCGAACCGACGGAAGTTCGTGTACCGAGAATTTCTGCTGGGATTTTCCAAAAACTCGTTTGCATGTAAGTCCACGAACCTAGTCCGCAAACTGGCGAAAGTCTCTTTGTCGAGATTTTTTTGCTGAGTTTGGAAAACTCCACCGGTTGTCTTAAGTCCGCGAACTTTTTTGTGAGCTTAAGAGGTTATGATCTAAAGATGTGCTCTGAACATGAAACTTAAATTACTAAGGAATGTTTTATGCAAACCGTGGCTATAAAGTTAATGAGCCGATTCAATCGAATCGAATCATCTTTGTTTCAGTTGTGTCTTGTGTAGTTACATAAGATCTCATAGCAATTGAACAACTATTTAACTAGTTCATTTGAGTCAATTGAACTAGTTATGGTGAAGAAGAACAAGGTTAATATGAAATGCTCATATGGTTAACCTTTTGGGTTAATATGTTGAACCAACATACACGTACACGTTTGGGCATAGTTTTCACAAACCCAGTAAACGTCTACCCAAGTGTGTGTGAAAAGCTAAGTTTTTGATCTAACGGTTGAGAAATATTAGCTTGAATCTAAATCAGGTTTTCATCTAACGGTGAATATGGATTTCTTTGTAACTAAGGCAAAACCCTGATTTGAAGACTATATAAAGGAGACATATAGCATTGTGCAAAACTAATCATCACACGTCTGTGTGATACTAGTGCGCTCGCTAGAGTCGATTCTCTTTTAAGCTTTGGTTTTATTCTCTAAAGCCAGGTTAACGACTTAAAGACTTCGTTGGGATTTTGAAGGCAGACTGATACTGCTTTTATCGTAGTTGTCTGATCTGATCTTGCATCTTCTATCGTACGAGCATAATCTTTGATTTGCCTGAGATCGTGAGAGTTCTCCTATAGGCAAGATAAAGAAGTCACAAACATCTTCGTCTCACTGTTTGTGATTCCTCGACAAACCGCTTGTGTAGTCAGGAAGGATTGTAGAGAGGTGATTGATTAATCTAGGTTGTTCTTCGGGATTATAAGACCGGATTATCAATTGGTTCCTGTTCACCTTAATTTCATATCTTAAGACGGAACAAAACCTAGGGTTTATCTGTGGGAGACAGATTTATCCTTTGATAGACTTTTCTGTGTGAGACAAAGTTGTTTATTATCAAGTCTGCAATTTTGGGTTGCAAAGTTGTGTGAGACAAACTAACTTGGGTCTGGACTGTAGTTGAACCCCAATCAGTCTCCCACCGATCCAAGGTACAATTGTACTCCTACGCCTCTGATCCCAGCAGGATACTGCGCACTTGATTCCCTTAGATGATCTCACCCACAACTAAGAGTTGCTACGACCCAAAGTCGAAGACTTTAATAAACAAATCTGTATCACACAGAAAAGTCTGCAGAATAGATAAATCGGTCTCCCACAGAAATACCTACGAGTTTTGTTCCGTCTGTTGATAAATCAAGGTGAACAGGAACCAATTTATAACCCGGACTTATATTCCCGAAGAACATCCTAGTATTATCAATTACCTCACAATAATCTTAATCGACGCGACGAAAGAATATATTGTGGAATAACAAACGATGGGACGAAGATGTTTGTGACTACTTTTCTATCTTACCTATCGGAGATATAAATCTCAAGCCAATCGTTACGATTGTACTCAAAACGATATAATCAGCAAGATCAGATCACACAACTAAGAGAAAGTAGTATCGGTCTGGCTTCATAATCCCAATGAAGTCTTTAAGTCGTTAACCTGGTTTACAAGAAGAAACCTAAGGTTAAAGGAGAATCGACTCTAGCTAATACAACTAGTATAACACAGGAGGTGTGAGGATTAGGTTTCCCAGTTGCTACAGTTATCCCTTATATAGTCTTTCAAATCAGGGTTTGCAATCAATGTTGTCTTGGTAACAAAGCATTCAATATTCACCATTATATGAAAACCTGATTAGTTTCAAGCTAATATCTTTCAACCGTTAGATCGAAAACTTAGCTAGTTACACACAAATGAAATGTACTATTTTGGGTTTATGTAACCGTACCCAAACATGAACATTTGTTGGTTCAAAAATAGTTAACCAATGGTTAGCCATATGAGCACTTTCATATCAACCATGTTCTTCTTCGCCATAACTAGTTCAAATGACTCAAATGAACTAGTTAGAGACTTGTTCAATTGCAAGGAAATCTTATGTAACTACACAAGACACAATTGAAGCAAAAACGATTTGATTCACTCGAATCGGTTCATGAACTATATAGCCACAATTTGCATTTAGCATTCCTTAGTAATATAAATAAGTTCACAAACAATCGTCTTTAGATATAACCATCTTAGTTCGCGCACTTAAGTTCCCGGAAGGAGTTCTCAAACTCCAGCAGATTTTCTCGGGTCGAGAACTTCCGCCAGTTCGCGGATTGGGTTCGCGGACTGAGTTCACGGCTCTTGTTCCGGTTATCTTGATCAACAAAGTTCGCAAACTTCGGTTCAAGGAATCTCAAACTCCAGCAGATTTTCTCGGTTCGAGAACTTCCGCCAGTTCGCGGACTGGGTTCGCGGACTGAGTTCACGGCTCTTGTTCTGGTTCTCTTGATTAACAAAGTTCGCAAACTTCAGCTCAAGGAAAAAGGACTTATATATATATTTGTTGCTACACAATGCTTATATCCGTCATTGGTTATTTAATCTAAACTCTCATTTCAACCATTGAAACATTCTTAGAGGACATTTCGTCAAAGTAAGCAATTTTCAAGGTGATTGAAACGTGTCATGACTTTCGTCACTAGGTAAAGATGAACTTGGCCAAAGCAAAAACTTACCAACACATATTTCGAGAAATAGATAGGAGAGATAAACTCGGCTCGAAATAGAAAATGTGTATAATCAAAGTCTATATAGCAAAATGACTTTTGTCTCAAAATAGGAGATAGAGTAGATATACTTTTGAGTGATAGATAAGTTCAAGTCTCCGCATACCTTTTAGTCGATGAAGATCCACCAGTTCCTTGAGTAATCCTTCGTCTTGTATGATGCTTTCCATGGAGTTCTTGAGCTCAACTACACTTTTTATCCTAGTCCAAGGCTTAGCTATAGTAGACTAGAAATCAAGACTCATAGTTTCGATCACTAACATTGACAAACATGCTTGAGATAGCAACGCATGCGAGTTCGACCAAGCAATGCTCTAACAATCTCCCCCTTTGTGAATTTTAGTGACAAAACTATCAATACATATGGAATACAAAAATAAATGAATTAACTTTGGTAGCTCCTATTCCACATGCCTAATCTTCAACATTACTCGAAATCTTCGTCACTTCCAAGTACTCCAATGATCCCAAAGGTTGTAAGTTCAGCATCATCGTTGTTGAAAATCCGTAGCTATAACAACGAGAAAACAAGAGTTCTCAATCATTGTTATACAGTGTCATGATATCATTATATAGTATCAAAGTTCAGTTGCATCACAACTTCGACAACAATACTATGGTGATATGTATCACTCCCCCATAGTCAATACTCCATCTCACATGGAAACCACTCCCCCTTAAATAATGATCCAAAAACCATATGTATTTATAGTGTGAACTACATATTAATTCTCCCCCTTTTTGTCAATAAAATTGGCAAAGGTACGAAACGGGATCCTAATGAAATTTCCAAAAGAGACATTTCATGACCAAAAGAAAGCACATATCATCTTATTTAGATGCAATCATATAGCCTAAGCTAAATGCATTCATCAAGGACTTTTACAAAGATACAAGATAACCCCTATAATATTCCACAACCGCACTCCCCACAAAGATATGGCAATTAAGCACAAGTCCAATTAAGAACTCTCCCCCATAATATGTCATTCCCAAAGGAACAACAAGAGCGACCTTAATTTCAAAAGAAAAAAAGGATTTCTTTGGACATAACAAAGCACATACAAGTATGAATTTGAATCCAAAATACTCAAGTAAATTAACCACATGAGAACCCATGATTAATTTAACTGAAAATGCTCAAGATAAGTGAACTTATGGAGACTCAAAAATACACAATTAGATTAATCACAATAGTTATCAATTTAATTGGTCATGCTAGACATAAGAGAACTTACGGACCAACAACTAAGTAACCAAACGAAAATGATTAAATTAGTTGAACATGCTCGACATAAAGTACCTCACAGAGCAATAACTAAGCTAAGAATAACTCAGTCGATTGTGCTCAACATAAGACACCTTATGGAACAACACAGTATGTACACAAAAATTGTGGATCGGAGGTCAACCTTATACCGTGGAATAAGCAAGGATTCATTCTATTTTCCATCACCATTTGCACAATGACATACAATAGACATAATCCTTGTAACAAAAGATTTTAACCTATCTTCCATCAATAATTGACATAATAGGATTAACTTTTGTATTTGTCAAAAGTTCATTCCTTCTTTTATAAACACATGCATATCGACATATAAAGGGCTTAACTTACGACAAAATATGGGACAATCACAGTTCACGGACGCAAACACACATATCCCATAACAAATTGCAATATATAAAACCATAAAGACTAATACTGCAAAAATCATCTTCCAAACAATTTTAGAATTTAAACCAATAAATCTAAAAACATGAAGATGAAAACGTTGGACATAGCTATGTGAAATCACAATAATGGCTATTCCAAACTCTAGTTATTCTTCGAATCAAAACAAGAAAATAGAAGATTTACTACACAAATAAAATACTCATCATCTTCATTATCGGAAACACTCCAAGATGCTTGAATCAGGTTCAATTCTTCCTTGAGCTCGGGAAACTTAGTTGAAACCAATGACAATTGTTCTTGTACGCACTTCACCCTTGAATTGACCTTTCACACACCCTTGTGAATTTTTTGAAGAAGACTCAAGGTGGTAGGGTCACAACCGTCAAGGGAAGCATCTCTTTGTCTTTTGCACACATTTTCTCTTATGAGTCTGAAGGTACAGGGACGAACCGGTTTGGGAAACCCAAGAGAGTTTCCAATTGAATCAAACCCACGATCACGACAAATTTGACCAATCAAGCATGGGTAACCTAACATCTTAATGGGTGAAGTCATCGAGATCATTTGAGAGATGATGAATCCACAAATATCGAGACTTGGAACACCTAAATCAAGGAAATAGACCAATTCCGCAAACTCATGACTCCACCAAGAATTTTCAATTGTGGAGGGACACAAATTGGAGATACTAAGTTTTCCAAACGCCATTAACGCAATTCTAATATCATTAGTAGGAAACTTTCCTTGATTCCAAGTCACCTTCTTACCGCAAATCCCAAGAGAGATATCATCACGTGATGGTTGTTCATCACTTGGTCTAGGTAGACGAAAATTTCCCAATGGAATTTTGGTAATCTTCGAAATTAATTCTCTATCAACAAGAAATATTTCTCTATTAATCATGGATTTGTATTCCATCTTATTGAGATCAACATCATGAATGTTGGCATAGAAAATTCTTGTAAGAGAATCGAATCCTTGACCAAGACCATCAAAGATGTTTCCAAGATTGAATTTTTTAAAGCAAACTAAATCCTCCTCATGCCTACTAGAAAGATCCAATTTCTTTTCTAGGATATAACCTTTAGATGAAATCTTTTCAAAAATTCTAGCACAAGAATCATTCACAAACCTAATCCTAAGAGAATTTTGGTCACAAGAAAAATCCATGCTAGAGGCATTTGAGCTTTTAGAACTTCTTTTTGAGCTCTTAGAATTCATCATAATATCTAAAATTAAGAAGGACCAAGAGGAAATTACTTACTTGGAGTGAACCTTGAACACCCTTTCTTTTGATTTCTCCAGAGAAGTTTTAATGGAGGAGCCACAAAAACCCTAGGTGTTCACGTACGCAGACTGTTAGGATGAGGGAGAAGGTACGCGAACTTCCTTCTCTAATATGCTCAGCTAATGGGCTTGGACCCGTTTAGGAGACCGCGACCCACAAAAGGAATTGTTGGATTTCTTAGGCGTTCGAGAACCAAGATAAGCATACAAGCTTATGAGATGAAAGAAGAATAGAAGAAAACATTAAACCAAGTACACACAAAACAAACCATTCTTGCCCCATTTCAAGAATATATAAAAATGGGGTAATGCCAATCAAGTTACCAGGTGGCGAGATGTGCAGAGAGATTTTCATGCACCATTTCCGGTTGATATTTGTGAAAGGTACCAGTGTTATAATAATAGTAATGATGATAATCAGGGTTGACTGAGCTTTCTATTTTCCTCTTTGGATGACTAGAAGGAAGATTCTTTCGATTTTTAGTTCGTACAGTAATGTTTGTATGTACATGACCTTTATCGGGATAATTCTTAGACTTAACACAATTAAGTTTTTCTAAGAATTCAAAAACACTTTCGAATGCTCTGAATAGATCTTTGTCAATTGATCCATTATGATAGTATTCCTCAAAAAGATTAAGAGTTAATCTAGTGAGATTCCATATCTTTGAGCGCGACGAATGTTTCTCAATCTTCCCTTCTTTTTATTATTTCCTTTAGACTGAATCTCATCATCTAATTTATTCTTTTTAGATGAATCGAGATTATTATGAGAAACCGGAGGTTTTACCCTTAATAATCTTTGAACAATCTTTAAGGAATCCTGGCGTGCGTTACAGATGCCAAGAACAAGTTTTCCAAAGAAATTTCCCATAAGAAAATTTTTAAGGACCGAACAAACACAAACTTATCAGGTTTAAGGTGTTTGGCTGCTCTGATACTAATTGAAAAAGCGGGGGTACAACAACCACACCCAATATTTCATTTAGAAATATGTATGGACAAACTCCAATATACTTTCTAGAGAATCAATTAGACAGTCAGACTCAATCTAGAGAAAAGTATATTGAGGAGTTAATATCGCTCTCGCTTGATTTGATATTTACTCAAGCTAATAAGAATTTGCGAGTCTTTATCAAATACAAGGAAAATAAACTTGGATGGTACCAAAGACCAATATCCAAGGATCAATCAATTTCCAATCAACAACCAAGGTTGGATTTCACAATTGATCGATACAACGCACAACCTGTGATATTTCAATTATATAACAAAATATAATGCGGAATAGAAATAACACGGACACCAGAAGTTTTGTTAACGAGAAAACCGCAAATGCGGAAAAACCCCGGGACCTAGTCCATATTGAACACCACACTGTATTAAGCCGCTACAGACACTAGCCTACTACAAACTAACTTCGGTCTGGACTGTAGTTGAACCCCAATCAATCTCACACTGATTCAAGGCACAGTTGCGCTCTTTACGTCTCTGATCCCAACAGGATAGTACACACTTGATTCCCTTAGCTGATCTCACCCACAACTAAGAGTTGTTACGACCCAAAGTCGAAGACTTTAATAAACAAATATGTATCACACAGAAAAGTCTATAGAATAGATAAATTTGTCTCCCACAGAAATACCTACGAGTTTTGTTCCGTATTTTGATAAATCAAGGTGAACATAAACCAATTGATAGCCCGTACTTATATTCCCGAAGAACAACCTAGTATTATCAATCACCTCATAATCTTAATCGACGCGGCGAAAGAAGATATTGTGGAATCACAAACGATGAGACGAAGATGTTTGTGACTACTTTTCTATATTGCCTATCAGAGATATAAATCTCAAGCCCGTTACGATTGTACTCAAAACGATATAATTGGCAAGATCAGATCACACAACTACGAGAAATTAGTATCGGTCTGGCTTCACAATCCCAATGAAGTCTTTAAGTCGTTAACCTGGTTTACAAGAAGAAACCTAAGGTTAAAGGAGAATCTACTCTAGCTAATACAACTAGTATAACACATGAGGTGTGGGGATTAGGTTTCCCAGTTGCTAGAGTTCTCCCTTATATAGTCTTTCAAATCAGGGTTTGCAATCAATGTTGGCTTGGTAACAAAGCATTCAATATTCACCGTTAGATGAAAACCTGATTAGATTCAAGCTAATATCTTTCAACCGTTAGATCGAAAACTTAGCTTGTTACACACAAATGAAATGTACTATTTTGGGTTTATGTAACCGTACCCAAACATGAACATTTGTTGGTTCAACAATAGTTAACCAATGGTTAGCCATATGAGCACTTTCATATCAACCATGTTCTTCTTCGCCATAACTAGTTCAAATGACTCAAATGAACTAGTTAGAGACTTGTTCAATTGCAAGGAAATCTTATGTAACTACACAAGACACAATTGAAGAAAAAACGATTTGATTCACTCGAATCGGTTCATGAACTATATAGCCACGGTTTGCATTTAGCATTCCTTAGTTAATATAAATAAGTTCACAAACAATCGTCTTTAGATATAACCAGCTTAAGTTCGCAGACTTAGCTTGCGGACTTAAATTCCCGGAAGGAGTTCTCAAACTCCAGCAGATTTTCTCGGGTCGAGAACTTCCGCCAGTTCGCGGACTGAGTTCACGACTCTTGTTCCGGTTCTCTTGATAAACAAAGTTCGAAAACTTCGGTTCAAGGAAAAAGGACTTATACATATATGTGTTGCCACACAATGCTTATATTCATCATTGGTTATTTAATCTAAACTCTCATTTCAACCATTGAAACATTCTTAGAGGACATTTCGTCAAAGTAAGCAATTTTCAAGGTGATTGAAACGTGTCATGACTTTCGTCACTAGGTAAAGATGAACTTGGCCAAAGCAAAAACTTACCAACACATATTTCGAGAAATAGATAGGCGATATAAACTCGGCTTGAAATAGCAAATGCGTAGAATCAAAGTCTATATAGCAAAACGACTTTTGTCTCAAAATAGGAGATAGAGTAGATAAACTTTTGAGTGATAGATAAGTTCAAGTCTCCACATACCTTTTAGTCAATGAAGATCCACCAGTTCCTTGATTAGTCCTTCGTATTGTATGATGATTTCCATGGAGTTCTTGAGCTCAACTACACTTTTTATCCTAGTCCAAGACTTAGCTATAGTAGACTAGAAATCAAGACTTATAGTTTTGATCACTAACATTGACAAACATGATTGAGATAGCAACGCATGCGAGTTCGAACGAGAAATGCTCTAACATGATATGTTGTTTACGTCCGTGAACCTTGATTGTCCTATAATTGTTCAAAAGTTATCTCTATTACGTGTCGATATTAAAGTATTAATAAAAGATAGAATGAACTTTTGACAAACAAAAGTTAAGCCTATTATGTCTTTATGCAAATATTGATGGAAGATAGGATGAACTTTTGTTTACAAAGATTGTCTATTATATGTCATTGTGCAAATAGTGATGAAAAATAGAATGAATCTTTGTTTATTCCGCAGTATTGGTCCTTCCCTGATCCACATTTTTGTGCATATATTGTGTTGCTCCGTAAGTTCTCTTATGTTGAGCATGACCAATTGAATTGATTATTTTTGTGGATAATTCAATTAAGACTTTTGGATACAAATTCATGTTCTCATATGATTTGATTATCTCCAAAGAAATCCTTCTTTTCTCGTAAAAGTAAGGTCGCTCTTGTTGTTCTTTCGGGAATGATATTTTATGGGGGAGTGTTCTTTTTGAACTTGTACTTAATTGCCAAATTTTTGTGGGGAGTGCGGTTGTGGAATATTATAGGAGTTATATATCTTGTATCTTTATAAACTCCTTGATGAATACCTTTAGCTTCGGCTATATGATTGCATCTAAATAAGTTGGTATGTTATTCTCTTTTGGTCATGAAGTATCTCTATGAAAATTTCATGAGGATCCCACTAGTTTTCGTACCTTTGCCAATTTATGTTGCCAAAAAGGGGGAGAATTAATGTGTAGTTTCATACTACAAATACATATGGTTTACGGATCATTATGTAAGGGGGAGTGGTTTTCATGTCGATATGAGGTATTGACTAAGGGGGAGTGATGCATATCACCGTATTATTGTTATCAAAGTTGTGATACAATTGAACTTTGATGCTTCATAATGATACTATGACACTGTATAACAATGATTGAGAACATTTGTTTTCTCATTGTTATCGCTACGGATCTTCAACAACTAGGATGTTGAGTTGAACATGTTTAGAATCATGGAGTACTTGGAAGTGACGAAGATTTCGAGTCGCGTTGAAGATGCCAAGGAGATCAAGCATTTGGATGAGAAGTTACAAAGTTCTATTTATTTTTCAATCCATATGTATTGATAGTTTTGTCACAAAAATTGACAAAGGGGGAGATTGTTAGAGAATTGCTCGGTCGAACTCGCATGTGTTGCTATCTCAAGCATGTTTGTCGATGTTAGTGATCAAATCTATAAGTCTTGATTTCTAGTCTACTTATAAATGTTTAGGACTAGGACATAGATTGTGTAGTTGAGCCTTAGACTTCACGACGTTCATCATTTGAAGACGAAGAACTACTAAGGAGAGCCTGTGGAACTTCATAAACAAAAGGTATGTGGAGACTGAAACTCATCTATCACTTGGAAAGTCTATTTCTACTCTATCTCCTATATATGAGACATAAGTTGTGTTACGATATAGTTTTCTATTATACACATTTGAGATTTCGAGCTGAGTTTAACTCGCTTACATATTTCTCGGAATATGTGTTGGCAAGCTTTCGCTTCGACCAAGTTCATCTTATATTCTTGACGCAAGTCAAAAGATGATCATGTGAAAATTGCCGAGTAACATCTTACATGGTTTGTGTGATACAATCATTTGGTGTAGAATTGGAATGTTTCGTTATGATTATTTCAATAACTTGAAAATTGCTTTGATGCTAATAGTATGTGAAAATGGTTATTGTCATCCTCTAAGAAAGTTTCAATGATTGAAATAAGAGTTTGGAACACTTAACCATTATTGGATATGACATGTTGTGTACTCTTGCACATATGTAATCCATGTCCAGGTACCATAGTATGTGAAAAGACGAGGGTACCCAAATATACCTCAATCTAAAACTTTTCCACCTATAAGTCCTTTCTCCGAAAGTGATTGTCTATGAACTGACTCGACACAATACAAAAAATCGGTTCACACTTCTTGTGATCGTCTATGGATACGAGACAATACAACAACGAAGTATGTTTACTTGATAAAAGGTTCGGACTTAACCAAACACAATAGGATTTCTTATCAAGTAAATAGGAATTAACGTTTGTGTAATTTACTTTAAATTATAATAACAACAATTATAATTGCGGAAAATAAAAGTAAATGACACAGCAAGATTTTGTTAACGAGGAAACCGCGAATGCAGAAAAACCCCGGGACCTTGTCCAGAATTGAATATTCTCGGGATTAAGCCTCTATACAAAATCAAACCAACTTCGTATAGTTGAGACCAATCAACTAAACCTATACTTCACCTAGTTCCGTCTGTATTCCCACGCCTCCGACCTGTAATAAGTCACGTACTTGGAACAATTCCTTTGGTTCGTATTCCAAACAGTAAAGGAACAACAAATCTGTTTGGTATCAACTCTTTTCAACCAAGTGATATGAGTTCAACAAAGGCTCTTCTGTTTATCTCAATAAACTCCTTCGTCAAGTTCTTAGATCTATCTTATTATCAACTACCGAAGTAATAGTTAAGATTTTGCAATCAATACTTTTAATCACAAAGAATTGTACTGATGCCGATCTACACAATTAATCAATCTAATCTACCACAAGGATAAACCGACTGTAGTCGGATCCTCTTTTACCGAAACAATTATTGTGCACACCAAAGATTATGAATCCCAAATCAGAAATCTTATTCGTATTCAAATCTTCTTAGATCTTCAATAAACACCTGCACACAATCAATTTAAATCTCCTGTGATCAATCACGCACAAACGGAGTCTGTTAACAATGGATTATCACAAGACGTCTTTAGATCTATAAACAGTCTAAAGATCCCCGTCGAAACTGCGATCTAGTTTGAGTGAATATTATATCACAATATAAGATTCTCAAGCATAAACAAACTAGGTGCAATCAAAGTTCAACCACCGTTAGGCAATCAAATCAATCGAAAACAAAAGATAAACCGCAATTATCTAGTTTCCCACCAACTGTACTAATAGATCTTCTCAATCCCAAAGAAGACTTTAAACTGAGCGGTCGTAAAAGATTTTGCCTAATTAGGTTACTCTCCTCTACGAATAAGCGGCTTCACCAGTAGCAGTATAACTGAGATAGTTCTTGTTGTACGAGGATTAGTTTGCTAGAAATTCAAACTTTCATATTTATAGACCAAGGAAATTTGGACACCAAGGAATTTCCAAAACTGAAAATATTCTCAAGATATTCAATATATTCCAGATTCGGTTTCCATAGTTCCTGGAAATGCTTTGTCCAAAATAATGACCAAAAATCTCTTGGAAAATCTCCAACTAGTAAATGCACATTACTAATTTTCATTTTCCTAAAATAAAATTAAAAACCTTAAATAAAAGATTCTCAATTTATTTTATTTGATCTGGGATTTTCTTCCTTTAGCTATTAAGGAATAACTTTGAACAATTAAAGATAAGCGTTACTGCACATGTTCAAAGTATGTCGACATCCTTACTTTGTAAGTCCTCTTTCATACTTACAATCTTGAAACCGATTTGCCACACTTCCAAAAAAGTTTAGAAATGGTTCATCTGACTTTCAAGAACTACGTGATTGATCAAGAACACTCAATCACAAATCATGGGTTTTACGGTTCTACCAAAACAAGTTTCGGTTCTACCTCCATGTGAGTACTGTGCATAGTCACACTAGCTTTCCAAAATTCGGTTGAATAGGTACTAGGATCGGTTCCCCACATATATATGGTATCTAACTTGTACTTGTTGAACATGTCCATAAGATCGGTTCCCCTTTGCCTAAAAATGTGTTGCACATGTCCATAGGATCAGTTCCCCTTTCTACTAAAAACTTGTTGCACCTCATACAAGGATCGATTCCCCTTTGTAATAGGTTGCACCTATTACTAGGATCAGTTCCCCTTTACCCAGAGTCGGTCATACCAATAACACAAAATGGATCATACCATCTAAGGTGATTACTTAAGATCGGTTTCACTAATAAAAGTCATACCAATACAAAATTCAGGAGCTTTGTGAATAATTTTACCAAGAACATAAACAAGTCATGAACGGTTATACTAATCACACATATTGGTAGTTCAAAAGATATGCAATGAATAACAATACCAATAATGCCTGGCGATTTCTCTTTCGATTCACAAAACAAGTTCATGAATTTACTTCCTTAAAACAAATGTAAAACATTGTTTCCTAAGATGAAATCTTCACCTTATACCCATACATAATAACAATAGAAGTCAAATGATTATGTCGATGTCTTATCTACAAAGTTTAATGGTTAAGCAATAAACCTCGTATTGTATTCCTTAATACTATGTCTAACTAGAGTATAATTATTCATGCTTCGCAGTTTTGTTTTAAATATGCACGACTTGAAAGATACGTTAGGGAATGAAACAGTTCAAGTCAAATATCACTAACCTCAAGTGGAAGGATGATGTTGTTGTTGTAGCTCCTTACTTCTTCACTTCTTCAAATCTTCGCAATACTTGTAATGTCTCATATCCTAATACTTTCAAGCTAACTTATACAAAGTTGACTCTAGTACATAATCAAGCGACTCTTACATGAGTTTTGTCTCACTAAAATATGACAACCAAACGTGACATACCAACGCTTAGTGGGTTCAACCGAGCTATGCTCTAACAATCTCCCCCTTTGTCAATTTTAGTGAAAAAATTCTTACATCATATGGATAAACAAATTACAAGAATTCATTACACATACGCTTGATTCCCGAATTCAACAACACAATAACCTGTATACATTCAATCCTTAAATGCCGATGTTGACATTATAATAACAAATCTAATACTCCCCCTAAAGGTAAGATAGGTAGATTTTATCAATCCGCACATCTTTGTTATTTCCTTTGTAGTCCATATAACTACAAGTATATGATATGTTACTCCCCCTTAGTCTATGCTTTCACTCTTTCGTTAGATAAACATTTAAGCACCAATGTCCTTTCCCTTAGTGATACCAATCAATATAAATCAATACCAGTATCACTTGTTTACTCCATATATTTCGCCCCTTTTTTGTCACAAAATGACAAAGAAACGAAAAAATAAAGGACAACCCGAAAGGATCTTACAAATCTCAAAATAGACTTGCAACCTATAGAGTTAAGCACGAGGGTTCCACACACCATTTTTGATAACCAATATCAAAACCGAAACTACAAAGTAATTTTCTTTGATATGTTACCAGGGAAACAATTTCCCGAAGCAATTTTCTCTAATATTTTAGCAAACCAAAAATCAACTAAGCACCTTAGTTCCTTTGCTAAACCGATTGTACAAATACAATCGCTTGTTCGATAAGACCAAAATAAAGATAACTCTATTTTTCTCATCAGGTTCTAATTATCCATATAACTTAGACCTTTAAATTTTAAAAAAGACAAGTACTAGGTTAGTTAACTAGCATTTCTTGTTAAGGCATTCTATTAGACTTGAATAACCAAAACCTCCACTTTGATAAGTCTGACTAAGATCAGAATTAACTTAGTTTCTCTTATCCGAAATCGAATTGGACTAAACAATTCATCCAGTAAACCTTTTCTTTTGTTAAGCCGTAAACTATTCATACAAACCAAATAAATCAACTTGCATATTTATTCACCTCAACCGGAAGCAATTGAAACAACATAAACATTAAAGCACGGCAATTGCACCGAAAATTTGTAAGCCTAAACAATTGATACCACACAATTAAAGCAAGATAAGAATAGTTTTTCTTAACCGGAACCAATTGAATCACACACACATCCGTACACAAATAATGGAATAAAACATCAATTGTACCGAAATTTTTTTAAGCAAAAGCAATAAATATATGAAATAAAATCAGGCTTTTCTTAAACAGGAAAACAATTAACTAACAAGATTGTTACCTCAAATTTCGCATCCACTTCTCCAATATGTTTGCATCTTCTTCCAGGGAGAATTGATATCGAAATATCATTATGTTGTCATCCTTATGCAAAAAAAAAAGAATAACAACAACCAACATTTATCAGAGAAAGGTTGAAAACCGGATTTTAACTATTGCAAGCAAAGTTGAAAACCCCGAAACACATATGCTTTTATGCTAAACCAAAACCGATTTAACATATTGTGACTTTTTCACATATTGTTTCTATCAGAACCCCTCATGATCCTTTAATAAATAAAGCCTACCAACATGGGTTAGAACTTAATCCTGCTAAATCAAAAAGTCACCCAAACCATAAGGGTTCACAACATTATGAGATCGAATATCAAGGTTAGAAAACCAAAATCAAACATCCCATAAACATACATATCAATAACATAAAGTATTCAAGCACAGGCTATGTAAATCAAAAACTATTACAAGAAAAATTATAAATTAAATAATTTTATTTATAATAAGATAGTTTTATTCATAATATACTTAATACAATCATTGAAAGAAATCAAAAATTGATGGCTATTATCTTTTGCAACTCAGTCCTTCATATCAGTGCTAAATGAAGGCGGATTACTACTTTCAGTCTTCAGCTTGTGAATTTCTTCAAGTAGAAAACCTTGTTGCTTGACCAGAATTTCTTGCAGGTGATAAATTTTCGTGAAGGATTATGCAAGAGCATGTAATTTTGTTTTTGATTGAACACAAAAGTGTGTCAATGCTTCAATACACCGATCTTTCCTCGGCGTATTCTCTCCTTCCTTCTTGCTAAGCTAATCTCCCTTTTTGATTTTACCCTTAATATCAAGAGAAGATCCAAACTTAATCTTAAGTTGATCTTTCTGATCTAGCATCTTGCCAAGAGAAGATGTTGGATCCAGACTCATGGTTCGGACAAGGAATGACCAAAGAAGGAGAAAGATATTCTTATAATTTTCATACTTCCAAAAATATAATATTCCTAAAAATACGAATATATCAAATATTTTCAAATACTATATTTTATTCCCATAATCTACACATAAGTGCCTTGATTTTTCTTCTTCCTCACTCAAAATTCGGCACAGATGGTGAGGAAAGAATTCTAATACCGATCAGGTGGTATTAGTATGAGATTTTCTCTCATTATGGAAATTTGAACAAACAAAGTGTCCTTGATCTAGCATCATATGAGAAATTCTCCTCTTGTTACCTCGAACTAGCGAAGTATCTTGAGATTGACTTGAGTTGCCTATGTAACTTTTAACAATTCTGTTTTTGAGACAGTTTTTGCATCTTGTCTTATTTTTACCTTTCCCGTTAGATGATTTAATAACATCGGAAAACATGTCCACTTTTAAAATGGGTAAATCACTAATAGAGGAGGAAGAAATAAGACTGACAACTAATGCAATATTAGTTGTTTCCTCTTCTTCAGAATCATATGAATCAGAGCTCTCATCTAGAGTTACAGCCAGAGCCTTGATTCCAGTGTATTTTTTAAGATTGGGACAGTCTTTAGCAATATGACCAAATCCTTTACACTTAAAGCACTGCGGCTGATATTCATCATCGTCTTCATGATCCTTTTTGACAGGAACTCGATCATGTGGGCGAGAAGATCGATGAGTATCCTTAATAAATCTCTTATTTCGCCTTTTTAAGAGATCTCGAAACTGTCTAGTAATCAATGCTAATGATTGTTCAATTTCATCATCAGAATTTTCTGCAATCTATTCATCTGAATCATCCATCTGTCTATTCCTTTCCGTTGGAGCTTTCAGAATTTTTGCATCGTTAAAAGCGATTCCTTTACTTTGAATAGACTGTGATTCATGATCAAAAATCTTTAACTTTCCAGCGATTGTGCTTCGTGAGAGAGTTGAGAGATCATTTGCTTATATGATTGCATGCTTCTTAGAATCGTATCTTGGTGGCAACGATCTGAGAATTTTGCACACTATATCCTTTTCAGAGATATTCTTTACAAGATAGAAAGAGTCATTCATTATCTCAGAGATTTTAAGATAAAACTCTTCAAAAGTGTCGGTGTCATCCATTCGAAGGTTTCCCAATCGGATGTAAGAGTTTGAAGTCTAGCTTCTTTCTCTGAAGTTTTTCCTTCGAATACGATCTGAAGATTATCCCAAGCATATTTCGAAGTTTAACATGTTGATACATGATGTTGTAGATCACGACTTACAACATGTATTATAGCATTCAAACCATCTGAATTCTGCTTTGCAAGAGCCTTTTCTTTGTATGAAAAATCTAATAAGCGTTTACAGTTTCCGAATTTTCTATCTTTGAACGAATATAACCATCGACGACTAATATTCATGTATTAAAGTCTCGTGATTGAAGAAAATATCTCATAGCAGATTTCCACCATAGATAGTTTGTTCCGTCAAATCTTGGCGGTACGTTAATTGAAGTCGATTCATGCGAACTCGAGTTCATTATTATAGGTTGGATCGCACCAAACACAGATTGTTAGATATTTTTGTGTTTGCCTGCTCTGATATTAATTGAAAAGATGAGGGTACCCAAATATACCTCAATCTAATACTTTTCCACCTATAAGTCATTTCTCCGAAAGTGATTGTTTATGGACTTGTTTGAGGGAAAAAACTGATTCTGCTGTTTTTGGTAAATTTGGGTGTGTTGATGAGAAACGAATTCAAACCCTAAACAAATGCACTGCACGGGAGTACTTTAGATTCGAGAGATCAATCTGTAAGACTCTGGCCTAAACTAAGAAATGTCCATTCCAGATTCAATTCGTTCACAAGGTGGAGGAGAAGGTTGATCTTAGGGAGGGAAGCGAAGAAGGTGTTTGAGATCAGAGTGTTGAATTATGAAGGTGTGGTTGTTTATGACTTGTGTATCATAAAATGGTTTCTGGCTACTTGTGTTGATAACACTTGTCCTCTTCCCCTTGTCGAAATAGGTTGAAAACCTATTTATACAAGTCATTTGAGCGCAACCTTGATCTCGTAGGAAATGGAGAAGATTAAGTAGTGGAGTATTTGAAAAAGCGGGGGTCTAACAATACAACCCAATATTTCGATTATCAATCTGTATGGACTAACTCCGAAATACTTTGTTAGAGAATCAACTAGACAGTCAGACTCAATCTAGATAGAAAGTATCTCAAGGAGTTATCATATAAATCTCTCGATTTAATCTTTACTCAAGCAAATAGAAATTTGCGAGTCTTTATCAAAGAGAGATAACTTGGACGGTACCAAAGACCAATGTCCAAGGATCAATCAACTACAATCAACAACCAAAGGTTGGATTAGAGAAGTTGATGATCACGAACGCACAACCTGTATTATTTCAATTATATAAAATATAATATGAAAAAGAAATAACACAGACACCAGAAGTTTTGTTAACGAATAAACCGCAAATGCAGAAAAACCCCGGGACCTAGTCCAGATTGAATACACACTGTATTAAGCCGCTACAGACACTAGCCTACTACAAACTATCTTCGGACTGGACTATAGTTGAACCCCTATCAATCTCCTAATGATACAAGGTACAGTTGTACTCCTACGCCTTTGATCCCAGCAGGATACTGCGCACTTGATTCCCTTAGCTGATCTCACCCACAACCAAGAGTTGTTGTAACCCAAAATCAGGCACTTGTTTAAACTTCATAGCCACAGGAGAAGATTGTAAGTTATGAAAACTTTTCTTGACACAATCTTCTCTTGGAGAAAATTTCATTCTGCACGGTAACTCATGAGAATAAGTTTGTGCAAAAGAATTTTTCTTTAAAACAGAGTTTTCCTTTTCCAAGGATTTGCATTGTCCATGGTCTAAGACAAGCGATGCTTCAAGTTTCTCCCTATCAACACGAAGTCTGTCTAGATCGGATGAATGCGTCTTGATCAAACAATTTTCTCTAATTGAGCCTTCTTTGACCAGCTTTTCAAGAACACAAATCTTTTCACGCTGTATATTGTTTTCTTGAAGAAGTTTCTCAATTTGCTTAGAGAATGACCCTATAATGTTGTAGAGTACTTGTTCACGATCAATGGACTTTTCGAATTCATCCGTGAGCTGTACATGATCCTTGAGATCAACAAACTATGTAGAATTTTTTGAAATTCTGGTGAGCTCCATTTCAGCTTTTGCCATTATGTCCAACATCTCATTGGAGGAAGAATGACCAACACAGGATGGAACAGTCTTCCTACCTCGGGATTCGGAAGAATCATCTAAGGAGTGACCCTTTGAGGTATTCCCGAGACACTTGGCAAAGTTGACAGCTTTAGGACGCATTTTGGTATGCGTATGAGATTCTGTCCACATACGCAGATTGCCACAAACACAGACTTATGAGGTCTTTAAAGTGTTTGCCTGCTTTGATACCAATTGAAAAAGCGGGGGGTCTAACAACACCACCCAATATTTCGATTAGCAATCTGTATGGACTAACTCCAAAATACTTTGTTAAAGAATCAACTAGACAGTCAGACTCAATCTAGATAGAAAGTATCTCAATGAGTTATCATCTCAATCTCTCGATTTGATCTTTACTCAAGCAAATAGAAATTCGTGAGTCTTTTTCAAAGAGAGATAACTTGGACGGTACCAAAGACCAATGTCCAAGGATTAATCAACTACAATCAATAACCAAAAGTTGGATTAGAGAAGTTGATGATCACGAACGCACAACCTGTATTATTTCAATTATATAAAATATAATGCGGAAAATAAATAACACAAACACCAGAAGTTTTGTTAACGAGGAAACCGCAAATGCAGAAAAACCCCGGGACCTAGTCAAGATTGAATACACACTGTATTAAGCCGCTACAGACACTAGCCTACAACAAACTAACTTCGGACTGGACTATAGTTGAACCCCTATCAATCTCCCGCTGATACAAGGTACAGTTGTACTCCTACGCCTTTGATCCCAGCAGGATACTGCGCACTTTATTCCCTTATCTGATCTCACCCACAACCAAGAGTTGTTGTAACCCAAAATCACAGACTTGATAATAAACAGATTTGTCTCACATAGAAAAGTCTATAAGAGGATAAATCTGTCTCCCACAGATAAACCCTAGGTTTTGTTCTGTCTTTAGATATAAAATCAATGTAACAGGAACTAATTGATAATCCGGTATTATATTCTCGAAGAACATCCTAAATTAATTAATCACCTCTCTACAATCCTTCCTGACTACACAAGTGGATTGTCGAGGAATCACAAACAGTGAGACGAAGATGTTTATGACTTCTTTATCTTGCCTATCGGATAAATCTCACGATCTAAATCCAATAAATCGATTGTACTCGTATGATAGAAGATGCAAGATAAGATCACACAACTACGATAAAGTAGTATCGGCCTGGCTTCACAATCCCAATGAAGTCTTTAATTCGTTAACCTGATTTTAGAGAAGAAAATCAAAGGTTAATGGAGATCGACTATAGCGGACGCACTACTAGCACACAGACATGTGGGGATTAGTTTTGCACAATGCTAGATGTCTCCTTTATATAGCCTTCAAATCAGGGTTTTTCCTTAGTTACAAAGCAATCCATATTCACCGTTAGATGAAAACCTGATTTAGATTCAAGCTAATATTTCTCAACCGTTAGATCGAAAACTTAGATTATCACACACACTTAGGTAGACTTTTACTGGGTTCGTGAAAACCATGCCCAAACGTGTACGTGTATGTTGGTTCAACATAGTAACCCAAAAGGTTAACCATATGAGCATTTCATATTAACCTTGTTCTTCTTCACCATAACTAGTTCAATTGACTCAAATGAACTAGTTAAAGAGTTGTTCAATTGCTATGAGATCTGATGTAACTACACAAGACACAATTGAAGCAAAGATGATTCGATTCGATTAAATCGGCTCATGAACATTATAGCCACGGTTTGCATAAAGAATTCCTTAGTAATTTAATGTTTCATGTTCAGATCACATCTTTAGATCATAACCTCTTAAGTTCACAAAAAAGTTCGCGGACTTAAGTTAATCGGTTAAGTTTTCCAAACTCAGCAGAAATTCTCTGGATGAGAACTTCCGCCAGTTCACGGACTAAGCACACAAACGAGTATTTGGAAAATCCCAGCAGAAATTCTCGGTCGAGAAATTCCGACAGTTCGCGGACTTGGCAAGCCAATTCCACAATCCTCCCGATTTCTCTTGATCAACAAAGTTCGAAAACTTCGGTTCAAGGAATACATAGTTATGTAATCTAAACTCTCATTTCAATCATTGAGACATTCTCTGAGGACACTATGTAGCCATTATTCACAGACCGATTCACGCCAGAGCAATTCTCAAAGTGATTGAAACTTTTCATGACTTTCGTCATTAGGTGAAGATAAACTTGATCAAATCAAAACGCTTTACCAACACACAATTTCGAGATAAAAGATAAGCAATGAATGCTCAGCTCGAAATGTCAAATGTGTATGATCTAGTCTATATAGCATACGACTTTTGTTTCATAAGAAGTAGGAGATATAAGAGATAGACTTTTGAGTGATAGATAAGTTCAAGTCTCCACATAAGTTTTTGTTAATGAAGTTCCACGGTTCCTTGTATAGATATTCGTCGTTGTATGTTGAATCTCCATGAAGTCCTTGAGCTCAACTACACTTTTCTATCTTAGTCCGAGACTTAGCTATGTAGGCTAGAAATCAAGACTTATAGTTTTGATCACTTTACATTGACAAACATGCTTGAGATAGAAACGCATGCGAGGTTGACCGAGATATTCTCTAACAATCTCCCCCTTTGTCAATTTTATTGACAAAACTATTAATACATATGGAATACAAAAAAAGATAAACTTTAGTGGCTCCAATTCCATAGTCTAATCTTCAAGTTCCTTGAAATCTTCGTCCTTCCAAGTACTCCAATGATCCCAAAGGTTGTAAGTTTAGCACCATCGTTGTTGAAGATCCGTAGCTATAACAATGAGAGAAATCGAGATTCTCGATCATTATTATACAGTGTCATAGTATTATTGTATAACATGAAAGTCCAATTGTATCACGACTTTAACAATAATACTATGGTGATATGTATTACTCCCCCTTAGTCAATACTCCATCTCGATCATGGAAACCACTCCCCCTTACACAATGATCCGAAAACCATATGTATTTGTAGTGTGAACTACAATATTTCTCCCCCTTTTTGTCAATAAAATTGGCAAAGGTACAAGAATGGGATCATAATGAAATTTCCACAAGAGACATTTCATGACCAAAAGAAAAATACATACCAACTTAATTTAGATGCAATCTAATAGCCGAAGCTAACAGTATTCATCAAGGAGTTTTAAGATACAAGATAACCCCTATAAAATTCCACAGCCGCACTCCCCGCAAGATATTACCATTAAGCACAAGTTCAAAATAATTCTCCCCCATTTGATGTCATTCCCAAGAGAACAACAAGAGCGACCTTAATTTCGAAAGAAAAAAAGGATTTTTTATTGGACACCAAAAACCATAGGAATGATTTTCTATATCCAAAGCTCAACCAAATTAATCACAAGTAAACCCATGATTAATTCAATTGGAATACACAACTAAATCAAACCATAAAAGTGATCAATTTAATTGAAAGTGCTCAACATAAGTAAACTCACGGAGCTACGACTAAGTCAATCACACGAAGATGACTAACTTAACCGTTCAAATACTCAACATAAGGAAAACCTTACGGAATATATGACTACATTAACCAAAGAACATGATAGTGTAGCCTTTCATATACTCGACACAAGAACTTGTGGAATATATGAAAACTCAACTAGATTAATTACAAGAGAACCTATAATTAATCTAATTGGAATACAAACAACCAAACTAATCACCGAAGTAATCAATTTAATTATTTTGGGATCAACATAAGAGAACTTATGGAACCCCGACTAAGTTCATCATAGAATATGACAACCTTAACCGTACATGTACTCGACATAAGAAAGAAGACTTATGGAGTACTAACTAAATAACCAAACTAGTTGATTAATCTAGTTCCTAATGCTCGACATATAGCATCTTATGGAACAACCAACAAAGCCAAGGTAAATCGACTTAGTTGTAAGGTGCTCAACATAAGACACACAATGGAGCCTTCACGGTAAAATATAATAAAATGGATCAATGAAGATCAATACCATGGATAACATATAAGGATCTATTCTATTTTCCATCATAACGACATAATATACTTTATCCTTGTTGAACAAAATATTTTATCCTATTTTCCATCAAATACATGATTGCATAGGCATAATTTTTGTATATGTCAAAAGTCCATTCGTCCTTTCATCCATACGAATATCGATTCATGAACGACTTTACTTTTGACTGAAATATGGGACCTTCAAGTTCACGGACGCAAACAATACATATCCCATAAAAATATTGCAATATTACAAACCATTAAAATACTGCAATAAACATCATCCTCCAAATATTTTTAGAATTTAAAACTAAAACCTAAAAAATAATATAAGAAGATGAAAACAAAAATAGCTATGTGTGGTCATAATCATCGCTATTTAAAGCACTAGTTATTCTTCCAAATAATCCAAAAAGAAGACATCCTAGGCGACTAAAATCAAAACAGACTCTTAGTCCAAAAACCATACACAAAAAAAATCAGGTGGACGGTTCTGGAGACACGTGAGTCTTGTAATCATCGAACTTATGAGTGACAACAACCTCATCAACCTTTGAGGAAACATCCTTTTTGAGAGGTTCTTTCACGCGGTTCTTCATGAGTGCAAGGTTGCGGTTAACCTTTTTCAACTCAGCTTTTACAGCATCAAGACACTTTATAGCTCCAACAAGTTGCTGAGAATCAATGATCACCTTAGTTGGAATCTTCTCCCTAATATCTGAGAAAAAAACAGGAGATTGAGGAAAGGATCCTTCAACTTCAACAAGATTTCCCCTCTCTTTATCAAACTCAAAGTATATACCATTATCAACAAAGTCTTCAGGAAAATCCCATGCGGAAGAATCCATTGGTGAGAAGTTTAGAGTGGAAGTTTTAACACAATAGGAAGGGTATATAAACGTTTTTGAGAGAATTAGGGTTTAAAGGTAAGCAAAAGAGACTAAGTCCAAAACCGTATATGTACCCTTACGAGGACCCAACACAAAACATGAAGTTTTTGAAAGGCAAGACAACAATACAAAAGGATGATAAAATACTCATGTAAAAGTATGTGACCGATTATCCATCTGAGAACGATAAGAAAATAGCTAGATAATCACAGTTACTTTGCACAGAGTATACCTATTCAATTCTCACACAAGTAGGATTTTTGGTGGGTGAGATATCAACCTTGTGATTAATTTGCACAAGTATGAGCATCCATCTCATTAAATGAACATTGCTTTTGTTTATCCTTCCTTCTTTGATTATCCTTCAGTTTAGAAGAATAGGACATAGCTTGTTCTGTAAATCCTTCTGAAGACTTTCTCCGAGGACTAAATCTAGGACCTTTTGATATTGTCTCAAGTGGATTAGAATATATGGGAATCCATTTTCTAGATTTATATTTACCAAAAGCATAAACACGAGGAATACATTCATTAATAACATGAGAGTTGAAAAATTGGTTAGAATGTACCTGTGATCTGCGACGACTTCTAGGAAGAGATTCTTGTTTACAAGACTGTTGGTTTTCTGTGGGTATTTGGTTCACTGCGGTAGTCGATTGACTTTTTGTTCCATTGACAGTGGATAAAAGCAAATTACGAAGTTTAGAAATTTGTTTCTTTCTTGCAAAACAATGGATAGCATAGTGAATTCCTTTTGCACAGAAGGTACAGGTTCGTGGAGGGGAAGTAACAACAGGCACTTGTTTAAACTTCATAGCCACAGGAGAAGATTGTAAGTTATGAAAACTTTTCTTGACACAATCTTCTCTTGGAGAAAATTTCATTCTACACGGTAACTCATGAGAATTAGTTTGTGCAGAAGAATTTTTCTTTAAAACAGAGTTTTCCTTTTTCAAGGATTTGCATTGTCCATGGTCTAAGACAAGCGATGCTTCAAGTTTCTCCCTATCAACACGAAGTCTGTCTAGATCGGATGAATGCGTCTTGATCAAACAATTTTCTCTAATTGATCCTTCTTTGACCAGCTTTTCAAGAACACAAATCTTTTCACGCTGTATATTGTTTTCTTGAAGAAGTTTCTCAATTTGCTTAGAGAATGACCCTATAATGTTGTAGAGTACTTGTTCACGATCAATGGACTTTTCGAATTCATCCGTGAGCTGTACATGATCCTTGAGATCAACAAACTATGTAGAATTTTTTGAAATTCTGGTGAGCTCCATTTCAGCTTTTGCCATTATGTCCAACATCTCATTGGAGGAAGAATGACCAACACAGGATGGAACAGTCTTCCTACCTCGGGATTCGGAAGAATCATCTAAGGAGTGACCCTTTGAGGTATTCCCGAGACACTTGGCAAAGTTGACAGCTTTAGGACGCATTTTGGTATGCGTATGAGATTCTGTCCACATACTCAGATTGCCACAAACACAGACTTATGAGGTCTTTAAAGTGTTTGCCTGCTTTGATACCAATTGAAAAAGCGGGGGGTCTAACAACACCACCCAATATTTCGATTAGCAATATGTATGGACTAACTCCAAAATACTTTGCTAGAGAATCAACTAGACAGTCAGACTCAATCTAGATAGAAAGTATCTCAAGGAGTTATCATCTCAATCTCTCGATTTGATCTTTACTCAAGCAAATAGAAATCCGTGAGTCTTTTTCAAAGAGAGATAACTTGGACGGTACCAAAGACCAATGTCCAAGGATCAATCAACTACAATCAATAACCAAAAGTTGGATTAGAGAAGTTGATGATCACGAACGCATAACCTGTATTATTTCAATTATATAAAATATAATGCGGAAAAGAAATAACACAAACACCAGAAGTTTTGTTAACGAGGAAACCGCAAATGCAGAAAAACCCCGGGACCTAGTCAAGATTGAATACACACTGTATTAAGCCGCTACAGACACTAGCCTACAACAAACTAACTTCGGACTGGACTATAGTTGAACCCCTATCAATCTCCCGCTGATACAAGGTACAGTTGTACTCCTACGCCTTTGATCCCAGCTGGATACTGCGCACTTGATTCCCTTATCTGATCTCACCCACAACCAAGAGTTGTTGTAACCCAAAATCACAGACTTGATAATAAACATATTTGTCTCACATAGAAAAGTATATAAGAGGATAAATCTGTCTCCCACAGATAAACCCTAGGTTTTGTTCCGTCTTTAGATATAAAATCAAGGTAACAGGAACCAATTGATAATCCGGTCTTATATTCCCGAAGAAAAGCCTAGATTAATCAATCACCTCTCTACAATCCTTCCTGACTACACAAGCGGATTATCGAGGAATCACAAACAGTGAGACGAAGATGTTTGTGACTTCTTTATCTTGCCTATCGGAGAAATCTCACGATCTAAATCCAATCAATCGATTGTACTCGTACGATAGAAGATGCAAGATCAGATCACACAACTACGATAAAGTAGTATCGGTCTGGCTTCAAAATCCCAATGAAGTCTTTAAGTCGTTAACCTGATTTTAGAGAAGCAAATCAAAGGTTAATGGAGATCGACTCTAGCGGGCGCACTAGTAGCAGACATACGTGTGGGGATTAGTTTTGCACAATGCTAGATGTCTCCTTTATATAGCCTTCAAATCAGGGTTTGCCTTAGTTATAAAGCAATCCATATTCACCGCTAGATGAAAACCTGATTTAGATTCAAGCTAATATTTCTCAATCGTTAGATCGAAAACTTAGCTTGTCACACACACTTGGGTAGACGTTTACTGGGTTCTTGAAAACCATGCCCAAACGTGTACGTGTATGTTGGTTCAACATAGTAACCCAAAAGGTTAACCATATGAGCATTTCATATTAACCTTGTTCTTCTTCACCATAAATAGTTCAATTGACTCAAATGAACTAGTTAAAGAGTTGTTCAATTGCTGTGAGATCTTATGTAACTACACAAGACACAATTGAAGCAAAGATGATTCGATTCGATTGAATCGGCTTTTGAACATTATAGCCACGGTTTACATAAAGCATTCCTTAGTAATTTAATGTTTCATGTTCAGAGAACATCTTTAGATCATAACCTCTTAAGTTCAAACAAGTTCGCGGACTTAAGTTAATCGGTTGAGTTTTCCAAACTCAACAGAAATTCTCGGGATGAGAACTTTCGCCAGTTCGCGGATTGAGTTCGCGGACTAAGCACACAAACGAGTATTTGGAAAATCCCAACAGAAATTCTCGGTCGAGAACTTCCGACAGTTCGCGGACTTGGCAAGCCAATTCCACAATCCTCCTGATTTATCTTGATCAACAAAGTTCGAAAACTTCGGTTCAAGGAATACATGGTTATGTAATCTAAACTCTCATTTCAATCATTGAAACATTCTCATAGGACGCTATGTAGCCGTTATTCACAGACCGATTCACGTCAGAGCAATTCTCAAAGTGATTGAAACTTTTCATGACTTTCGTCACTAGGTGAAGATAAACTTGATCAAAACGAAACGCTTTACCAACACACAATTTCGAGATAAAAGATAAACAATGAATGCTCAGCTCGAAATGTCAAATGTGTATGATCTAATCTATATAGCATACGACTTTTGTCTCATAAGAAGTAGGAGATAGAAGAGATAGACTTTTGAGTGATAGATAAGTTCAAGTCTCCACATACCCTCATGAAGTCCTTAAGCTCAACTACACTTTTCTATCCTAGTCCGAGACTTATCTATGTAGGCTAGAAATCAAGACTTATAATTTTGATCACTAACATTGACAAACATGCTTGAGATAGCAACGCATACGAGGTTGACCGAGCTATGCTCTAACAGTAGTGGGATTTTGTAAGAGGCGGTGATCATCACGTGGTCACGCCTTCATCCACTACTCTCATCGTTGTTAACCGTTCGTCCTTTCCTGATACGTTCTCGTAATGGGCACGTTGCACGCCGCACGTTGTAAACCGCCCGACCAATACCCCAGTAAGTATCCACCAATTTGTGACACATTTGATGTCTTGAGTAAGTGGGTCAAGTCTTGGGACTTACTGCAAAGAATAGCGTATGGCGCTGTTAGGTTAAACAACTAAGTTGTTTATGAGGCCGATATTCATAAAATATCGTATGTATTCAATGCATGTGAAGCATCGCTTTTAAGCAAGCAGCTCAAAATAATCGATGTGCATGAAGCGTCGTTGTTTTAGAGCTTAATTGAATAGGTCGCAGATTTGAGCGTCTTAAAATAGTAGCATGTACGACCACCTTTGGGTGACCGTTTGAGGGCCGCATGGATGAAACGCCTTTGGTCGATCGCTCCTTGTGAGAGAGAGGTGTCCAGTGATCATTGAGGTATCTCGCCTAATATTTGATCCAAGCCGTCCGACCAAGCTAGCGAAGTAGGACGGACGAGATGGTTTGCGACCGATGTTTGCCGCCGTTGATATAATTTAGGGTTTAGGGGTCATACAACCATCCCTATTTTGGCTAGTCGAATCAAAGCACTGGGCATTGATTCGAACGGGCCGATTGGGCATGTGTGAAGATGAGCCGCTAGTGAATGTGTTGACATCTCATGGGTCATCTAAAATCGGATCTAAGCCACTCAAATCGGCTGGCGAAGATGAGTGGTCACAATCAATTTGTGACAGAAGTATGTTACCGCAAAGTGTTTTTTAGGGTTTTCGAACAGCGCGTTCACCCTACTTTGGGTCGGCGATTTGATGCTCTTTGGTCTTGCTATGAGCAAGACGATCGACCCTGTGTGGAGTTGGTTCGATGGTGAACGCGTTGGCATCTCCTTGATCGTTTGAAATGCAATCTAAGCCGTCCAGCTAGACTGGCGAAGTTGAACGGACACGATTGATTTGCGGCAGTTGTATAACGCCACTTATTGAATTTATGGTTTTAAGAGCTGCGCGATCACCCTTCTTTGGGCGTGTGATTCAACGTGTTTCTATTTTGCAGTGTGAAGGTCAATCGACCAAGAATGTAGTTAGGTCGTTGGTGATCACACTAGTACCCTTTCGATCATTCGAGGGAAGATCTAATCCGTCCAACTAGGCTGGCAAAGTTGGACGGATGTGATGCATTTGAGACCGCTTTGGTCGGTCTCAGCTCGTTTGAGCTCTTCTTAAACAGCGCGATCACCCATGTTAGGGTTGATCCTTCGAAGCGCTATGGATGTATTAGATGAAAACCGTTCGGATAGGGAGTTAGTGGGCCCGAAGGTGGTCATCGTGATGATTCCCTAATTCCGTTAGGAGCAGGCTAGGCCTATTGAATCGCGCGGCCAAATCGTGCGGCTGTGATTATTTTTGAGACTGATATTAATAGTCTAGATTTTTCTTAAGGAATTTAAGCGTGTTCGATCGAGCTATCTTAAAAGTGCGTCGATACAAAATTCTATTTGTTCAGAGAATGATGTAGCCTGTGTGAATACTTCCATGCAGATCTCAATACTGGCACTTCGGGAGATTCATGCTACTATGCTGACAGTGAACACTTAATCGTCATGTCATGTCAATAATGAGAGTTCGGCTGGGAACATAGCATATACAAATACTAGGCAAGTCATGCATTAGTTAGTAGTGCTGGCAAAAATAGAATTCACATTATATTTGGGATTGCTAATACGCGCACCATTCTGAGTGAATTTCATATATATATATATATATATATATATATATATATATATTGAATTGCTCAATGAGCGAGGAGGGTTTTTTGCACTCGTCACTCTTCAAATGGCTTTACCCCTTGTAGGGTGACAGCGCATTAAATACTGGTTTTACAATTATAGCCTTGAACTAAAAACCACCATCAACATTAAGTCCCCTGTTTAGCACGTAATAGTTACATTATTGTGGGGTAAGCATTAGATGGTTACAAATAAAGGTAAAACTTATGATACAAAGTTAGATGTTACCAGGAGAGATGGGTCGGCCTGTTCTTGGAACATGTCACGTTCAAGAGGCGTACAGGTAAGTGTTCCCCTAGCATGATGTTGGTTGGCCTCAGGTAGATTAGGCATACTGTTGGTTGGGATCTCAAATTGCATTCAAAGTCCCTTGTACATCCGATTATCGTTCTAGAGCGTGTCCAAGCTTTTCTGGCTTCGGTTAGCATGAAGGAAAAGTGGAGGCGCGATGAAGCATCTCAGCTAACAAGTGCTAGGACTGAAAAGTTTGTTGCCTGCTAAAGTGAAGGGGGGTGGAGCATAACATGAACTTCTGGATAAACATGAATACCTTATTCATGACAATGTCATAATCCTCGACTCTGATGTGGACAAGCTCTGTCATGAGGAATATCCTTAAAAGGATGGTGAAGCAATTGAAGCATCTCCCAAAGAGAACGTTGGTGCATCTTCCGAGAAGGGTGTTGAAGCGGATCGAGAGGATGTTGAAGCAGCTCCTGGAGAGGACACTAGTGAAGGTGCCATTGGTCCTGGCGTTGAAGACACTTCTTTGATGTTTAGTGGTCTGCGGTTAGAGCCAGAGCTTGATAGAATAATAATCCTTCATTCATGCTGCTTTTATGATTTTATATTTTTATTTGGATGAATGAATGAAATCTCCCGACTAAGAAATCCGAATTCTTAGAAAGATCTCGCAATCTCTTGAAACTTTAGACGTAGCTCTCCTCGGTAAGGTTAGAGTAGAGACTGTGTACATGATTCTGCAATCTGAGCTCTCCCATTATTTTCTTTGATATTCCCCTTGTAGACTACACACTTCTTGAAGATTTGTGGCGTGCCAGCTAGGTATGTAGAAGAATGAACGTTGTGCCGCGAATCTTAAGGACTTTCTTCAAGCGACATCTTTTGAACCGTCTTCTGAATCTTGGATGGTTGTATGGAATGGGATACGATGAGCAGTACCCAGTTACACTTCATATTCGATGGCGTGGCTGGATACGTGAAAACATATCATATTTGTACTTTGGAGTCTTTGATGCACATGTACGTCTTCATGTTGAGAATTTTCTGCGGGTCGTAAAGCTTCAACAGTGATGATTGCTGATATTAGAAATAAACCGGTTAAGGGATGTGAAGGCATCTTGTGCTGGCAGTCCCCAGGTGTAATTATCCCGAGCTTATTTTCTCTTGAAAGGCGTACTTCCATTGCATTTACTGGTAAGGTGTTGAAGCGGCTTCGGCCTCTGAAGAGAGCGTTAAAGTGGCTTCGAGAGAGAGTGTTGATGCGTCTTCGGGAGAGAGAGTGCGTTGAAGCGGCCTCTGGAACGTGCGTTGAAGCGGCTTCTTCTGGAGAGAGCGTTGAAGCGGATTCTGGAGCGTGCGTTGAAGCGGCTCTGGAGAGAACTCCAGTGAGGGCTCCCTTAACCCTTGATTTCGAAAAATGAGTTCTTCCCATTCTTTAGAGGTGATACGATATGGCAGATGGGAAGACGACACAAAAATAGTGCTGGCCGTCAAGTCGTGTTTTCACCTCATCGGAAAGAATACCGTTTCTATTGTAACATCTCGACGCATGCAACGCTCTCTTCCGGTAATTTGAAATAGGGGAGATAACAATAATGGTTAAGGATTCGACCAACCTTCAGTTTGATTTTCCTTTGCAAATTACATGCTTCTTGATTGACCGTCTCTCTTATGTTGAAAAAGTCCTTGACTGACGGCGAAGGAATTTCACGCTGAGCCTCAGTCCCAAGTTCACGTGGTTCTATCCCGTATGGTCGACGGGTTGACCATGATGAGGGTATCACCCTTTTGCATCCGTGTGGTGACGCTATTACTTCTCCATGGGAATGCAAAAATATGCAGAAGTTCGGATTACCTCTGTCTGTAGTGGTTGTTGCTATGGTGAAGCTCTGGCGAGCAACAACGATTCTTGGCAGCAGCTGTGATCAGAAGAGACTGGCAGGGAGAGGCATGGTAGCTACTTGCACGAACTTGACAGTCTTCATATAATGGTAGATATCATTTCATTATTAGAGGGAGAAGGAACCGATAGCTTCCTTGATGTTTCCTCATGGAATGGAGAAGAGGGAGACAGTCCCCTTCCCACGATTATCTATTGAGCTTTCAACTTGATAGATGTTTTCACGCGCGCATCTCTGAAGAAATAATTTGGGAGAGAGTTGGAGTTGAACCCAATGTTGATGAGGATTGTACGAGTTGTTGATCATGAGGTCGTCTTTGCATCTACATTGCGTTTCATAGAAGTACAAGCATATCGCTGGTTTTTAACAATACATCTGCTCTCTTGAGTATGTCCTCATCTTTGGACATCCTGGAATCATAATGATAGCGTGCTTGCGTCTCTCTAAATTCAACATCTTTGAGATGGATAGTGCTGAGCAGTCCCTAGTTACACTCATTTGTCTTTATTATCTTTGGATCGTGACTTTGAGGAGTAGGGAAGTTCCCTCATGAGAATGACTTAACTAACATGTTATGAAAATATGATGAAGCTATTGACATGGAGAATCTGTATGTACCTCTTAAGTCTCAGGTGCGACCTCCTTCCGTAATGCAACTACTCCTTCTACGGGAGACGAAATTCTGGAAGCGTGTCTCACTGATTTTGTTGCCGACAAGCCAGATATGATATGTCTTGGACGTTGTTTTATAATTGTGATAGTCGTGCATGTGGTACTGGAATTGGAGTTGGCGGTTTTGGACGCGCAGGATGTTGTATCTCGGTGGTTTTCCTCTTGCTGCTTCAATGAAACTACTTACAGAAGGCTGAAGGTTGTATTGCATGTTGGTGGGATTTATGCTTCTACAAATATCATGAAGCTCTTCATTCCTGGCAGGCCTGGTTCTTTCTAGCAGGGCAGGTTCCGTTGTAGTCGAGCGCTTAACAGCTTCACGAAGTTCATAGGATGTCTGAAATTGCAGATTCTTCAGCATAGCACGATAGATGAGTACCATCCTATTAATGCATAATTATACCAATCGTTGTTCAATCATATTTGGATCGTAATAATCCAGTGCCTGGATTTTGAACCTCTTGACATAATCATTTGGATGCTCATTCTTTCGTTGGAACATTCTCCCCAAATCTGAAAAGGTGATTTGCTCGGATACGAAGAAATACTTCTTGTTGAAAGCGGTTACCATCTCACACCAGTTGGATACGCTGTTTGGTGCAATGTTGTTGTACCAGGTGTACGCTCTCTCAGTAAGTGACTTTGAGAACTCTTTCAGGCGGAGGACATGATTGTATTCGTGCTCTCCTAATGACTCCATAAAACCAGAGATGTGTTCACGAGCATTACCAGTTCCGTCATAAAGGGAAAATTGAGGAGAAGAGTATCCTCTCGGAAGAGGAACTCTTTGCACATCAGGAGGATAAGGAGGATATTGTTGGTGCAGGTCTACCGGATTTTCCTTGCCTCGATGATGGAGAAGTTTTTCTATATCCTCACGCGTGATGAAACTGAACGGCTGATTCCTTTCCCTTGAGCGCTCAGGAGCATCACAAATTTCTTCATCTATGAATGCACGCCCTGCTGAAGCGCTTGCGCCAAAAGTGTTGAAAGTACTCCTCATTGGTTATATGGGCTGACAAGGCTCTTGTGGTAGTCGCTCCATTATCGTCTTGAGGAAAGTGAGTACCTCTTTCTGAGTTGTAGCCATATGCATGTCCGTCTGAGCCTCAGCGATAACTTCTCGTCTTTCCATTAAATCAACAATCGTGATAGGGGGTTGGCATCCTCTGGCTCCTCCGGTCTCTCGTCTTGATGGGGAATTGGAAGTATCTCTAGTAACGACTGGGGGCGTTATGCTCGAAGAAATATTGGTGGAGGAAGCGGCTCTGGCTCTGGTGATCGGAGGTGTCACACCTAAGGGAGTGTCTCGCTGTTATCCGGGTTGACATAATAGGCGAACCCTTTATGATGGTTTGGAGATGGGTCAAGCCTCATTTGTTGTTGTAGACGTACGAATTCTCGGAATTACGCCATGTTCTGGATATACACGTTTTTTTGATGAAGTGGTAGCGGATATTCTTGACTTTAAATTGGTAGCAGTGGCGGAATAGAGATAGACATTTTCTTTTGTGATCTCTGCAGGTGTCTCCCTAGGACCCCAATGGTGTTGAGATTCGTTGTCGACTATCTCCATACTGGAGCAACATCTACGCGAATATTTACTTTGTCTTTCTGGGTGTGGACCCTTTGAGGCATTTCTGGCTTGCTCCATACAACACTTGTGGTGTTTGCAGAAAAGGCGGTTGCTCCATCCGGATCTCCAGAGAAGCCGTTGTGTTCTTCTAAGAAGTAGTCACGTCTTCTTGTGTCTCCAAGCGGCTTTCTGGTCCTTTCATCTGGTAGATTTACTGGTGCTCAGCTATCCAAGGCATTTCCAGTAGCATTGCTTGAAAAACCATTTTTATGAAGCTTCTTAGTGAATGGAACACCGTAATTGAAATTGGTTGTCGAACCTAAATTGAATTTAATGATTAAATTGGATCTAAGATCCACCCTCTTGAAATTTAGAAAACTGGAATGAACATTGAAATATTGATTTTGCAACCGAGAGATCCATCTCCCACTGTGGTCGCCAGTTGTTTGAGGGGAAAAACTGATTCTGTTGTTTTTGGTAAGTTTGGGTGTGTTGATGAGAAATGAATTCAAATCCTAAACAAATGCACTGCACGGGAGTACTTTAATTTCGAGAGATCAATATGTAAAACTCTGGCCTAAACCAAGAAATGGCCGTTCCAGATTCAATTCGGTCACAAGGTGGATGAGAAGGGTTGATCTAAGGGAGGGAAGCGAAGAAGGTGTTTGAGATCAGAGTGTTGAATTATGAAGGTGTGGTTTTTTATGACTTGTGTATCAGAAAATGGTTTCTGGCTACTTGTGTTGATAACATTTGTCCTCTTCCCCTTGTCGAAACAGGTTAAAAACCTATTTATACAAGTCATTTGAGTGCAACTTTGACCTCGTAGGAAGTGGAGAATATTAAGTAGTGGATTAGTGGGGTTGTGTAAGAGGTGGTGATCATCACGTTGTCACGCCTTCATCCACTACTCTCATCGTTGTTAACCGTTCGTCCTTTCCTGACACGTTCTCGTAATAGGCGCGTTGCACGTCGCACGCTGTAAACCGCCAGACCAATACCCCAGTAAGTATCCCCCAGTTTGTGACACGTTTGATATCTCGAGTAAGTGGGTCAAGTCGTGGGACTTGCTGCAAAAGATAGCGTATGGTGTTGTTAGGTTAAACAACTAAGTTGTTTATGAGGCCGATATTCATAAAATATCGTATGTATTCAATGCATGTGAAGCATCGCTTTTAAGCAAGCAACTCAAAATAATCGATGTGCATGAAGCATCGTTGTTTTAGAGCTTGATTAAGTCTCGGATTTGAGCGTCTTAAAATAGCAGCATGTCCGACCACCTTTGGGTGACCGTTTGAGGGCCGTATGGATGAGACGCCATTTGGTCGATCGCTCCTTGTGAGAGAGAGGTGGACAGTGATCATTGAGGTATCTTATTGATCGCCTAATATTTGATCCAATCCATCCGACCAAGCTAGCGAAGTTGGACGGATGAGATGGTTTGCGGCAGATGTTTGTCGTCGTTGATATAGTTTAGGGTTTAGGGGTTATGCATCCATCCCTATTTTGGCTAGTCGAATCAAAGCACTGGGCGTTGATTCGAACGGGCCGATTGGGCATGTGTGAAGATGAGCCGCTAGTGAGTGTGTTGACATCTCCTGGGTCATCTAAAATCAGATCTAAGCCACTGAAATTGGCTGGCAAAGATGAGTGGTCACGATCAATTTGTGACAGAAGTATGTTGCCGCAAAGAGTTTTTTAGGGTTTTCGAACAACGCGTTCACCCTACTTTGGGTCGGCGATTTGATGCGCTTTGGTCTTGCTACGAGCAAGTCGATCGACCACGTGTGGAGTTGGTTCGATGGTGAACAGGTTGGCATCTCCTTGATCGTTTGAAATGCAATCTAATCTGTCCAACTAGGCTGGCGAAGTTGGACGAACACGATTGATTTGCGGCAGTTGCATAATGCTACTTATTGAATTTATGGTTTTAAAGGTTGTGCGATCACCCTTATTTGGGTGTGTGCTTCAACGCGTTTCTGGTTTGCAGTGGGATGGTCGACCAACCAAGAATGTAGTTAGGTCGTTGGTAATAACACTAGTACCCTTTCGATCATTCGATGGAAGATCTAAGCCGTCAAACTAGGCTGGCAAAGTTGGACGGATGTGATGCATTTGAGACCGCTTTGGTCAGTCTCAGCTCGTTTGAGCTCTTCTTAAACAACGCGATCACCCATGTTAGGGTTGATGGTTCGAAGCGCTAAGGATGTATTAGATGAAAACCGTTCAGATAGGAAGTTAGTGGGTCCGCCGGTGGTTATCGTGATGATTGCCTAATTCTGTTAGGAGCAGGCTAGGCCTATTGAATCGCGCGGCCAAATCGTGCGACTTTGATTATTTTTGAGACTGATATTAACAGTCTAGATTTTTCTTAAGGAATTTAAGCGTGTTCGATCGAGCTATCTTAAAAGTGCGTCGATACAAAATTCTCTTTGTCCAGAGAGTGATGCAGCCTGTGTGAGTACTTCCATGCAGATCTCAATACTGGCACTTCGGCAGATTCATGCTACTCTGCTGAGAGTGAACACTTAATCGTCATGTCATGTCAATAATGAGAGTTCGGCTGGGAACATAGCATATACAAATACTAGGCAAGTCATGCATTAGTTGTTAATGCTGGCAAAAATAGAATTCACAGAATTGGGATTGCTAATACGCGCACCATTCTGAGTGAATTTCATATATATATATATTGAATTTCTCAATGAGCGAGGAGGGTTTTTTTCACTCGTCACTCTTCAAATGGCTTTACCCCTTGCAGAGTGACAGCGCATTAAATACTGGTTTTACAACTATAGCCTTGAACTAAAAACCACCATCAACAGGACTGAGTCGAGACAATACAACAAATCGGTTCACACTTCGTGTGATCTTTTATGGATACGAGATCGAGACAATACAACAACGAAATATGTTTACTTGATAAAAGGTTCGGACTTAACCAAACATAATAGAATTTCTTATCAAGTAAATAAGAATTAAAGTTTGTGTAATTTACATTAAATTATAAGAACAACAATTATAATTGCGGAAAATAAAAGTAAATGACACATGTAGATGGTGGATTTTCGACAAAGGGTAAAATTGTAAAACTATACTCCAGATTCGGCAACCGGATGAGTATTGAGACTCATGTCTCTCATGAAAGCATGAAAGCTCATGTCATAAATCTCTGACTGAGAAGGCTGTCTCTCAGAGTACGTGTAGATGTGTAGTCTCTCAGCTGAGGCCATGGCACATCTCATGAATACTGAGCAATTTCAGTAATTAATCCGGATCCGGCAATCAGATGAGTATGGAGACTCATGTATCTGTGCATGAAAGCTCATGCCACCTCTGATGGAGAAAGTCTCTCAGAGAAGATGAAGATGTGCAGTCTCTCAGCTGAGGCCACAAAACACCTCATACTGTATAGAATCGAAAGATTGGGCGGCTCCTAGACATCATGTCTGTTAGTATAGAGCGACAACGTCTTCGGGATGTAACCAGATTTTCCCCGACTATGCAAGAGGAATATGACACTCCAGCAAGTTCATATTGCTCAACCCTCATATAATTAATGCTCCTAGACAGGAAGCCCTTCTAGTACAGAGCTAGCAACTAATTATCTTAAATCGTCTGAATATCCAGCAATATTCTACGAGCCATCGTCTGAACATCCAGCAATATTCTACGAGTCGTCAATTAATCGCCTGAATATTCAACAATATTCTACGATTCCTCGTTATATTTCGTTACTTCAATCTGTGGTTCTTCCCAGCAGAATTCCACAGGTTAGTAATAAATATTCAACGAAACAGGCATCTGGGCATCGAATAAGCCCTGACAAAATGATGCAAGTGTAATTAGCAGATAATACACAAACCAGCATTTTGAATGCACGAACGAGCATTTTGAAAATAAGAACGAACGAGGAACCTATGCAAAATAGGAAGGGAAAATACTAATAATAAAATATTAAAAAAAGCGCCAGGGGACTAGGCTCACCATCCGGCCAGTCATGTCGTGACTAGTCCCGCGCCCAATTTTATATTTTACCAAATTTTTACTATTTTCACGATCTCATGAAAATCCTCTCGTTCGAGAAAATTTCCTTTATTTCAAAGAAATTATCTAAATCACATGATTTTATCAAAAAATAATAAAATTAGGGAAAGTTGTCGTGGGACCGAGCACCAGCCGGCCATGTCTTGAGCGTTGCCGGTCCCACACCTCACGTCTCCATTATTTTATTATTCCTTCTCATATTATGAAAATTCCTTGATTTTATGAATTTTCCCTAAAATTACCTAATTTCATGTATTTTCTCTAAAATCATGGAAAATATTAAAAAAAATTAGGAAAACTTGTGGGACCGGGCTCTAGCCGGCCGGCCATGCCCTAGCCGGTCCCACACGCCCATTATTTTATTATTATTTGGTGTTTGGTTTCCTGATTTCATGAAAACTCCCTGATTTCAACAAAATATCTTGGTTTTCAACAAATCCCTTTGATTTTATGAAAAATTATCTAAAATCATCAAAATTACATAAAATTGGGAAGAGTGCCTTGGGGCCTGCGCCCATTGGCCGGCCGGCCATGCCACGACCATTGCCGGTCCCACACTCCCATTCCCTATTTATATTTTAATTTATGTCTCTCATCTCATGGAAGTTCCCTAATTTCGCTAAACTCTCCAGTTTCATGGAATTTCCCTTAAATCAGAGAAAAATACATAAAATCACATAAAACTGGGAAAAGCATGTGGGACCGCGTGTCAGCCGGACGGCCATGCCCTAGCCGTGTCCGGTCCCACACCTTGTGATTCCTTGTTTATTTATTATTTTCATCATCTCATGTATTTTTGCCGGTTTCAGCAAAACCATGGATTTCACATATTTTCTCCAAATGTTGCTCAAACGTGCATCAGAAAATATCAAAATTTTCAGGTCTGAAGCATAGACACATGGTGACACGGACACATCCCCTTGACCGACCAAGGGTGATCCTGAGGCTTGCAAACAGCTGGTCCCGCATGTTTTCATGATTTTAACCTAATTTGCTCAGTTGCTCATATTAGGTTCGAACTCTTTCCAAACAATTGGAAGTTCGCTCAAACGACCATCTACTGGTCCCACGACCATCAAGAGCCGGTCTCATGACCTCTTGTTCGGCCCCTCATATTTTCTACATCAGGTTTTATGATTTGTTGCTCACACGAGCATTATTTCAATAAATGATTAAACCATCATTTAATCATTCTTTCACCAACTGGTCCTCAAGAGACTTTGGTATTTTTTGCTAATTCGAGCATCTGGGCGTTATATGGTGAACCCGTCATCCCATGTAGCAGGTCCCGTGTTGATTTGCAATAAATCATCATTTCGGTAAAATTAGGGTTTTGAATCCAGAGCTCTGCAGAAACGTGATTTTGTGCAGATTCGAACACTCTGATAATTTTATGTTGATTCCATGATTGATATTCATATTTATTTTGCTCGACCCAGCAGTCAGTAACTTAAATTAATATTTTATTTGGTCCATCTACCAACAATTCATCAAAACAACAATATTTGCTCGAACTAGCAATATTCGCTCGAGCCGGCAATATTTATTCAATTAGCAATATTCGCTCAGACTAGAAATATTTGCTCAAATCAAAGAATATTGGTTCAACTACCAATATTCAACAATTTAGCAACACAGTTTTGGTCGTCTTAGGTTATAATAATACCTCGTCTCAGCAGACACATTAAATTCATGAGTTTCGAAACATTTGCTAATCATGTTCAACTCAGCGCTACATGGACTCATCGTTCCATAAAGTCAGCAACTGACTCCACAATCACGAGATTTCAACCGTGTCACATGGGGGGATATTAACTAGGATTTTGTTTTGGCGGTCTACGGCACGTGTGTTCACCCACGAAGAGAATGTGAGCAAGTCGTGCAATCAGTTGTAAGAGTCATTAAAGTAGTGGGTGGAAAGTTAACCAAGTCTCCGCACAATGAATAATTGGTTTTAACACGATTTCCCCATTTCCCACTCTCTGATTCCAGCAACTGTCACACTTCATGGGATCATGGTGTTTTCAACTCCGGTATTATAAAATGTCTCTGAATCCTGATTGAAAAAAAAGAGGTTTTTTTTCGAACAATCGAACAACATTCGCCAAAACGTGCAATTTCTCATCAAAGTTCATACAAACAATCTTTCGTCTACACGAACTCACAGAAATTACTTTCATTTGAGCAAAAATTCAATCATTCAGAGCATTTTCACGCTGAATTCACAACACACCTACAATCTCAGATGACCATTGATTTTACGCATTTCTCAGCTTCCCTCCTACAGATCAACCCATCCTCTCTTGTGATCGAATTGACTCTGGAACGGCCATTGTTCTTGGTTTAGGCCGGGGTCTTACAAATTGATCTCTCGAACTTAAAGTACTCCCTTCTTAAAGTGCATATGTGTGAGGTTCAACATTTCGTTCGGTTCAAGGAGTCTCCACACGGTCGACTCTTCAATTCCGTAAAAACCAGCAAATCGTTTTTCCCCGTTCACAGAATGGCGACCACAGTGGGAGGTTAATCTCTCGGTTGCAATCTCACGATTTCACAAGATGGATGGTCTTAGGTCTGGGTTAGTTATAGGTTCCAACACAAACGACGCTAGTACTATCAACAACAACAATGACAATCAGAATATCCCGGAAACGATTCCGGCCTCCAACACTGATGGTGGTGACATTACTCCTCATCACGCTGAAGGTCATCCCCTGTTCGGTCGATACCCTGAAGAAGTCAGAGGAAATACACCACCTACCATTACTGATCTTATCAAAGTGCAGGAGACTCTCACAAAGAATCAGACTGACATGGCTTCTACACAGAAGGAGCTGTGTAATTATCTCAAAACTCTTACTGATAAGATGACAGAGAAGACTCAAGAAATAGGAAAAGAGAAGGAGAAATCCTCAGATGCTGCTGATCCTGAAGTAATCCCAGTCCATACAGTGGATGATGATGAAACTGGCAAAGTTGCAGATTCGTCAGAAAAGGAACCATCAAATTTCATTACTCGGGAAGACGTGGAGCGCCTTCTGGAGAACCGTGGAAAATACAAGACATCACATGTCCATCGTCACCAACCTCCTTATCCTGCCGCTACGCAGAGGATTCCCCTTCCAAAAGGTTACATTTCTCCAACTTTTACTTTGTATGAAGAAACTGGAAATGCTCGAGAACATGTCTCTCGTTTCATCGAATCCTTGGGAGAGCATGAACATAACCATATTTTTCGCCTCAAGGAGTTTTCAAAATCCTTGAAAGGCAGAGCATACACCTGGTACAACAACATCGCACCGGGGACTATCAACAATTGGGGAGAAATGATCAACGCCTTCTACAGGAAGTACTTTTTCGTGTCAGAGCAAGTCACTCTCTCTGATCTTGGAAGAATTTTTCAGAAGGTCAGTGACAATCCCAATGATTACGTGAAAATATTCAGAGTCCATTCCCTGGACTGTCATGACCCAAATGTCACAGAGCAGCAGCTGGTAGATTTGTGTATCAACGACATGCTCCGATTTACAGAGCTCTATTGGAGAATCTTCGATTCCAGACTTTCTCAGAGCTTCACGAATCCGCGAAGAGATCAGCAACCACTGCACCTGCGCTGTTAGAAAGAGCAAAGTCCACAAAGACTGAGGAATCACGTGACACTCGAGGAAGCAGACGCCTGATCAACAAGCAGTACAACCTGCAGCCTCTGCAAACGCTGCTGAAGGGAGCAAGCGCAAGGCTGAATCCCCGAACAAGCATACTGCAGCTCCTCCAAAGACGCAAAAGAAGGACAAACCAGAGACACAGGCTCCTGGCCACCACACAGACTCCTGATGATGCACCTGATTTTCCTCTCCCCATTGGAGAAGTGCTCGAACTATTAGACGCCTGGATCCAAGATGGTGCAATCAAATTGCCATAGTCAGGAGAGACCCAACTGAGGAAGACATGGAAAATCCTCGTTACTGCCGATTCCACAGGTTCGTCAATCACCCCACAAGTAGCTGCAAAGTTTTGAAACGCATATTCAGAGAAAAGTTGAGTCAGGAGAACTTAACCTTGGAGCCGAAGGAGTACACAGAGATCCTCTTCCTGTCAGGACTTTCTCCATTTCTGAAGCACCAGTCAAGGAAGCAGTTCAGTCATTGATAGAGCATGTTTGAATTGCTCTATCTGTCAAAAGCACAAAGGGAGACATGTTCACAGCTTTGAACCACATAGTGACTGGGAAACGCCTATGATTCCAGAAGTACCTCCTGAACCTTCAGCCACCGACAAAAAATATGACTGGGGACTGCTCACCACCGTGCATATTAAAGGAAATGAATTCAAAAGAGCATTCGTTGATGTCGGCACCGCCGTCAACATCATCCCTTTGAAAACTCTCAGAGCTGCTGGCATTACTCGACAAGAGGCTACTCATGCTCCCATAGCAATCAGGGACCACGAAGGAATCTCCAGAGATGCATACGGCTTCATCATTCTCAAAGTCACAGAAATTTGGTCTGCACTGAGACCAAGTTTTACATAATTCGAGAAGATCCTGGATATGATATGATCCTTGGAAGAACTTGGATTCATGCTGGAAGGGTAATTCAAAGCTTTCAACACGCTGTCGTCGACAAAGACTCCAAGTTGGAAGAGGAAACAGAGGACACCCCACCGTTCGAGCATCTGGAGGAAGTAAAAACCTTGATGGGACTTACGCAAGAACCTGGGGAAAATCCACATACCTTTGTCAAAAGGTTTCGAGCTCAGGCAAGTCTTATTCCTTTTCGTGCTCCAATATTACCAATGTTCAAATATGATGCTTTGATTCAAGGACTTCTCCCTACAAACGATTTAGCAATTACCAAAAGTTATGAATGGACAACTTCACCCCGCCAATATTATACCCAATGGTTGGGTTCAGAGCTTCTCCAAGTCGGTCATTCTATCAAGAGGTTTATTTGAAGACCTGGCTAAGCACGACAGACAGTATGCTGGGTACTCTCCTCTACATGAGTGCCCATACGTGCCACAACCATGGAATCAGCAAAAGATATTCAAGGCGCGAACTACTAAGCCGAACAAATTCGAGGAAGGGAATTTGGTTCTCAAGGCGGCTAAACGAGATCTCCACTCCGCAAGGAGCTCCAATTGGGAAGGACCATTTATGGTTGCTAAGTCCATAACTGGAGGATACTACAAATTGGTCAACACGGATGGCAGAACCCTGCCAGTAATTCACGAGAATTGGCTTAAGGCGTTTGTCTGAAATTATTGGGTATTTGAGGTACTGAGCGTTTGAGCACTCATGATGTCTGGATTTGGCATTTAGGATTTTCTTTCATTGTATTTCAATTCCTCCAAAACGTTTGCAATACTTGCAATCAGTATTTGAATTCAGCAATTTATCAAAATTCAGTTCACTTTACTTAAAGGAAAATCTCAATCAAATCCAAAAGAAAATCCTTAACCATCTAGCAATCCAAACCAGCTAATATCAAAACCCAAATAAAACTCACATCTCTCAGAAGTTCAGAAATTCATGGGATTATGGAAAGGAAACTAAAGAAAACCATCGAAGAAAGATTTCTGCTCCTCTGCCTCCTCCAAGACTTTCAAGCGCCTTTTCCACCTCCAGCTTCCTGGTTAGATCAGCAACTTCATTCATCTTCTTCAACACGGCATCACTGGTAGGGAAGGGAACATCGCCCTTTACTGCTTTCCTGATAACTTCAAGTCTTTGACGGAGCCACTTCAGATTGAAGCCAAGATCTTCAGCATTCTTCAAGTTGTATTCCCAATCAAAGAGTACATCTTGAGTAACAACATTTCTGGCAGTAATCCGGATATCATCTATGACACGCAAGATAGACTCCACTTGTTTCGTCAGAAAATAATTGCGTTCTGGATCCCGAGTGACAACAATGTGTCCATACATTTCCCACAGTTCCTTGTACATAGAAGCATATCCGATAGGAACGCTAAATCCTCCAACAAGCTGGTGATACGGGAGTAACTCACCAAATTGAGGATCAAAGGAAATCCCTACAGTCGGATACTCATGCACTATCATCTGGTGATCATAGAGACAATTTCAGAAGAAGTAGCTTCCGCTATTTCGGGTTCGGGTTCCACCGTCTGAGGCACAATTAGAGTTTCTTCTACCTCCACGGAATCAATGACAAGCGCTTCATCATTTTGAGGCACAGATATGGAAGTATTGTCACCGACAACTCCCGGATTGCCCAAACCATCATTACTGGATTCATAATTCCCAACTTCGTTATTCGGCACCTAATGCGAAGATTACATGGGATTAGAATGATTCAAGGATGGAAATCCAATACGATTATAAAATTAAGAAATTAAGTGAACTAACATCATCTAAGTTCCTTATCATGCATCTAAGACGTGTACAAGTAGCATCAAAGTCATGAAACACGTTTTCAAAGAAACTCAGCTGAAGAAATTTTACACTGCCCTGTGTTCAATGACGAACTGGGAGCAATTGGTATGGATTCTAGAGTTGGGTCATATACCATTCTCTTCGTATGGAAGTCCTCTACAACATGTCAAAATTTCATGGCAATTGGGCGAACGATCTAGGAGCTGTGGTCAAAACATCGGGCAAATGCAATCTGAAAAAGTTCTGAAAGTCTCCTGGAAGTTTACTATTTCGTCTTTTTCAGGCCCTAAACGTGCTCAAAACTTAAAAATCTTCTTTTCCAAAGCTTGGAAATTTCCTGGGCTTGAGGATACATATGCAGATATTGAAAATCCGACTCCAGATGAAGATTTTACGGCGTTTTTGGTAAACAACTGGGTTCTGAATTTTCTGACGACGAAGTTCGACCAAGTTTTTTCATATATACACATAGATTCTCATTCATTCATTCACAAATCAGCACTTTCATACTTCTATGAAGAGGGTACAGGGTATATACTTACTTTGGAGGTCTCCGAAGTACTCGAGGAATTATGATCGTCCGTATTAACGACAAGGGGTTCATTACTTCTATTTGGCTCCGAATCTTTGGAAGCGCCTTCATCTATATTCTCAGAGGAAGGTCGAACATCAGCACTTTACGCCTCCATGATGACATCCTCCTGGACATATTATCAAGTAATTAGCATCTTCACATGAAACTTTTATGTCCGATGGTAAAGGAAATTACTCACGGCGACTTCTTCTTCAACGCTCAAATCAGAAGTCGTCTGCCCAGCAGCAGAGAATCGAAGACCGTCAATACTAGACGGAGCAAAGTCCTGTAACCAAATAACAAATATTGGTTTTGAGATCCTGATAATGCGGATGGAAGAAGTCACAGCGGAAAAATATCAACAACTCACCAAAAAGGCGACTGGGGACTTTATGGTGTTGGGCAACAACTTGCAATTCTTGCTCCTGCCTTCTCCACCGTGGGCAATTGCCTCCGCCTCTGAGAAATTCACTTCAATTCGAGGTCTCACAGCACGACCCTCCTGCAAAAGAAATTGATGTAGTAATTAAAGACGATTATACGAGTTGTATGAGGAATATGCAAAAGAATACATACCGGTGAACCTCCTGGAGATGTCTTTCGTTGTCACCACCAGAAATATTCCTTAGTCTGGGACGAGAGGCACTCATCTCAGAAGAAGGGGATCCTTCACTAAAGGTTGGGAGGCCGTCACATAATCATTAAGACGCTCAAGCTGCTGATCCCAGAATTCCATGTAACCTGGAGTCACGTACGTGGTTCGATCAATACAAGGGAACAATAGGAGCTCCCTTCATCATGTGTGTGATCTAAACAAGTCTTAAGTTGTTCCACTGATGGTCTTCTCCTTCTGAAGGTTGGAACACATTGGTCCATACCCATCTGACGGGCGGTTCTGTCAATATTATACTCCTCCACCGAAAAATCTCCATACGCTGCTGATATTATGTGACCGGGAGTACAACTCAGCATGAAAGATCTTTCGCCATCACTCAAATCAGCACCGATTTTAAATACTTACTTTCTCCAGCATTGAAAGTCTTCAATTGATAAACGTGAGGAGGAACCACCACTCAAGGACGGAAGTTGAACTCAGACTCATCATCTAATACGTCGATGAAGCGTGTCTTGGACTGAATTTGCTTCGTACACCAGCGCATAATCCTAGCGTTGTCTTTCTCATGGAAGATACGTCGAGCATCAGCAGAGTTCAGACTTTGTAAGACACTACAGGGAATGGGTGCATAGTTTCCGAAACGCTCCCACATCATAGCTTGGGGGAACATCGTATTGGCGTAGCATTCAATCTTCATGAAGCCATTCGAAACACTGGAGTCTACGACTAAAGAGTCCAGGTTAGAATATAAAGAACCCAAGAATAATCTACCGAGCGGAAGTTGTTCACCTTGAGCCAATTTAATAGCGAAAGGAATTACAAACGGCTTCAACAAGGTACCAGCATCTTCAAACACATATCTGGACAGCCATAAGCACAAGAAAGCATCAATAGACAACCGTCGGGTTCATCAAGAGGGGCGTCTCGTGGCCACTTATGTGTCAACCAATGAGCGTAACAACCTTTACCAAAAACCTTGTTGATTCTCTCCATCTCAGCTGTTAAAGTTTTGGAAACTTCTTTCTCTTCCGTCGTCCAAAGTTCTTCAGGAAAGTTACCTGTAATTGGAAGATGCAACAAAGAAACTACATCTTCCAAGGTAATAGTGAACTCTCCCCAGCTGCATATAAACGTATGAGTTGGGATGCACCAGCGAGAAAGAAGAGCTATAATACCTCGTGTGTCATGAAAGATATACAAATCTCTAGATGTTTGAATGGACCTGGTAATTTGTGCTCTATCCATCATAGCTCTAACACGAGGAAATCCCAGCATGTGTCTAGACCATCCCGAGAACTTCTCTAAAGGGCGTCGAGAAAGCTTGAATTCTATCATTGAAGCCTGGAATAATCCTCGTTCAAGACAGAACCGAATAGCAGCACGAGGAGTCACCAATTTCTTTTGAGTGACCGTCCTGGGATTGATCACAAGGCGATATACCTGGGACTTGAGACGATTTTCGGGCTCCTGAACCTCAAAGAAAGCGTCATCTGTGTTTGGGACATTCTTGACTCCAGGTGTTTCATCTTCCTCACCAACGGAAGTCTCATCCGTGCATGTTTCCTCTATGGAGATATCATCATCTGCACACCTTTCATTTCTGGAAGCGTCATTGGCTGGAGAATCAGACATCCTCGCAAAGCTGCTGTAAAATCCACACAATGTTTCAGTCATCCGCGAATTCAATAAGATGATAAAATCATGCAAATTAAAATGCCGGTGTCTACAAACGGTAAATCTTGAACTCTTACCTCTTTCAATTTCACTAACAATAGTGGTTGCAATACAAGAGTTAACACACGAAATCAATTTGTTCCTTGAAACCTGCAATAACGAACAACACTTCATTAGTTCATGGAAAATGATTTTCTTATAAAATCATGTACATAATTTTCATAATGTGAACATTCGCACAACTGAACTATGATATTTACAATAAGACATGACTTCATCACAAATAAGTTGTATAGTTTGAGGGTTACTCAAAACCCATGTCTTGATTTTACAAAACAATAATTAATGAAATTTGTTCATATAAATTTTCATAATTTATCTAATAAGAACAAATCCATGTGAATAAAATACGTCATCATGTTTCACATAAAATATGTCACGGCTACATGTAAAAAAAAAATTATTTTCCTTCGTATTAGTGTTTTATTAAAAACGAAGGTTTATGCTAGTTTTGTGAAAGCTCACACCTATTGTGATAAAATACTAACTCTCATGAAAGCTCATAAATAAAGTTTTATCACTGGACATAAGTTTACATACATAAAAATATCTATGTATATTTTCCTCGAATAAACATTATCCTTTAAAACGGAGTTTATTTCAGTTTTATGAAAGCTCACATATATTAAGGTAAAATCTTGGTTCACATGAAAGCTCATACACTAAGTTTTATCACTGGACCTAAGTCCACATATATAAAAAAAAATCTCTCATAAATCAGGGATTTTTATTAGTTTTCAAAACTAACGATCGAACGAACATACGTTTGATAAAACAAGGGTTTTCTACAAAACCCACATCAACATATACACATGTATAGGATTTTGATATGGTGAAATCATGAAACACTCATGGAATCATCAAACATCTAAAAAAAAAAATTGACGCACCTGGTCGGCACCGGCCGGAAGTTGGCCTGACTGTGCTAGCTCCGGACGGTGACGCTCCGGCGAAAATCCTTCCTGCTGGTAGGCATTTAAAAGGTGTGAGAAAATAAGAGTAAAAGATGGATGCCTACAGTGATACCTGCAAGTGCACAGGGTCAGTTGTAGTAATGTGTGCAAGACAGGGTCATTCCACAGGGACTTGGGGTGTATTGAAGCATTCCTAAGCTAGTTAATCTAAATGCAATGAGTGACAAAGCAATAAGGCAGATGCAAAGATGGGAAAACAGTTAACAAAGCAAAGCAAATGACATGAAATTTAAGAACCAAAACAGCAAAGCAATATGGCAAAACAGTTAAGAACCAAGGCTGTAAGCCAAGGGCAGGGAGGAGTTTGAGCACTGATTTCCACCTTGTGTCCTAATCAAGCAATGCAATTCTAGGTTGAGTTGAAGATCTTGAGCATATATTAGAATGGGAGGAAAATCAGCTTGCTCACTGATATGCCCCTAGTATTGACTGTCTTTTGACAGCACAGTCAATCACAGGCATACCAGAGCACTGATTACTTCCCATTGCTCAAGCAAAACAGGCATCAAGATAACTATCCTAGCAATACATCATTCAACAGTGCACTAGGCTTAATCTGAGCCCTAACTGAAGAACTAGAACATATTTAACACATTAAATAACTGGAATTGAAACATTGAACATAAACAGAGCATTGAACTGAACATAAACAAACACAGAAGACATAAAACAAAAACATGAACTGAATTGAAACTAAATAAGAGCAACTGAACTGAAACTAAACAAGAGTAATGGAATAAACATGAACTGAAACTAAATAAGAGCAATGGAATAAACATGAACTGAAACTAAATAGAATTGAAACATGGAATAAAAACAAAGACAGTTGAAAATTAAACACTAACCCTTGAGACACTGGCTATTCCAGTGCTCTTGGGTGACACACTGGCTAGTCCAGGCATATTTACAACACCCACACACCCCTCTATTTATACCCAGAAACCCAATTAGGGTTCATACACTATTTCTCCCCAAATCCCCAAATCAGCAAAGTTAGGGTTTTGAAATATCACCAAATTTGATGGGATAACTGCTCCATCTCGTCGACCCACTCTTCTTTTGCCTCTCCTGGTCCATCTCCATGCTTCAATTGCTTCTATAGACTCACCTATTTTATCAATTTCTCACCTAGGGTTTCAGTGAGATGAGAGATGAGAAATTGATGAAATAGATGGCTAGAGAGATAGGGGAAATGATGGTTTTCTGTAGGTGATAGCCATGATGGCTTTTGGTGGGGGTTGTGGTGGTTGAGGCAGTGGAGTTGGCGGATTTGGTGGTGGAGGTGAGGTTGTTGCAGACGGAGTGTAGAAGATGGAGTCGATGGAGAAGAGATTAGGTGTTGTTTGGTTTAGGGTATAGGTGTTTGGTACTCAGGTGTTGAGCAGGTGTAGCCAATTCGATGTCCAGCGAAGCTGAGCCGTGGGATGCGGAAATGATAGATAAATCTAACGGCTACAAGTGAAGAGGCTGGTATCGACCGTCGGATGCGTGATACAACGAAACTGACGGCTCAAGATGGAGTTAGGTGCTGTAGTGTTAGACATGAGCTTCAGACTTTGATGTACTGGCGATGCTGCGACCATAGGATGCTGAGATGATCCAATCTGACGGCTAGAAAAGGAAACGGGTATGGATATATGAAATGGATTTGGGTGAGGGTTTTGGGCCTTGGGTATGCCAAGCCCATATCTTCTTTAAGAACAATTCTTCCTCTTCAAGCCCATTTCTAGCCTTTTGGTCTTGTGCACAACATTCTTCGCGGCTTCCTTGTGTAATTCCTCCCGGCTTTTCACCGCTTTTCTGCTCTTTTCCGCTCCGCTATTCATCCAAACTTTATTTATTACCTAAAAATGCAAAATTAGTTAATAAAAATATTTATTCTTGAAAACAATGAAAATACAGAATATGGGTTAAAATGGAGAATTAATGCACAAAAGATGAGTTAAATGCCAAGAAAAATATATAAAAATATGCACTTTTTAGGACTCATCAAATACCCCCAAACCTGAATTTTACTTGTCCTCAAGTAAAACAAAACTAAGGAAATCCTACCTATACCACTGTCGCTGGTTTCTCGAATGCATTTAGCGTATGCACTAAGCCTTTTAAACCACTAAGTGTCCCTAGTGGACGAGTGAAGTCTCGTGAAGGTTTGCTTAGAACGTACCTACAAAGTTCTAGGTCAAAATATAAGCTCATATTCCATCAAATGTGACATGTGCAAGACAGTTTAAGCTCACAGCAAAATGGAGATGTCAATCTAGCTATCTAAGGCACAATCCTAGCACTGATAACAAAAAAAGACATGTGATAAGAGTGTAAAGTGTATATACACATGTGTCTAGAATGACCTGAAGTTATGACTACTAATCACCAAGAGATAGTTTTTAGGCTAAGAACCGAATTCTTAGCCAAGCTAGCTGTCCGGCTTTACGAGAATTGTGAATGTTCACCCAATGAGTTGGTGATATTTAAGTTTACCCGCGTTATACATCGATGGCTGCACCCTCCTTGCTTATTACAATAAAACAATAAAAGATGACTCTTTACATGACTCTTATTTACATTGATTACTCTCTTTTATTTTTGGAACAAGAGAGAACTATTGTCTTTAACATGACAAAACATGGAATAAATAAATACTTGATTTTTTTTTTATTTTTTTTTATTTTTTTTGATTTTTTTTTGATTTTTTTGATTTTTTTTGATTTTTTTTTTTTTTTTTTTTAACTTTTAAATTTTTTCAAAAAGCGTTCAAAAAGAAGGAGTTCTTGTTTTCAATTATGGCATATTATCAAAGTATCTACTTTTCACCCCCAAACCTAAACTAAACATTGTCCTCAATGTTTCAAAATATGAACAAAATTATAATACAACATATGAAGAGGATCATGTTGAGTAGAGAAAAAGGAAAGAGAATACCCGATTTCGGCGAAAGCAAGATTAGAACTCCGTTATTCAAGGAAAAAAAATCCAACATATTTCAGCCGAGATCATATTGGATTAGCAAAATATATACAAAAGGAACAAAAGGTTTAACTAAGAAACTATCTACAAGAAAATTTGGTTTTTAATGGGATTGGACTTTTGGGAAAAATTTGGTTTTGTCGGGAGACATTTGGTTTTGATGGGAAAAAGAAAATTTTGGTTTTTAGGGAAACATTTGGAAAACTTTGGTTTTTATGGGAGAAAAACATTTGGTTTTTAATGGGATAAGGAGACCAAGCCCACTGTTGGGTTTTGCGAAGCCCAGCTACGTTTTTGACAAACAGGCCCACTGCTGGTGAGTAAAGCTCACTGTTGGTTTTTGGAATTTTGAAATTTTGGCCCACTTGAACTTTGGTTCAGGCCCACAGTTCAGAAACAAGCCCAGGTAACAATTTGAAATTTGGGATCTTAAATAGCCAAAGGTCGAGGCCCAACTGGGCTTTGAAAACGTTTTCTGTTTTTGGGTCAAGCCCACAGTGTAAATGTTTAGTTTTCAAATGGATGTTAAGCCCACAGTCCCAGAAATTTAGTTGGGCTTTGGCTAGCTACTAACTAAAATATGAGGCCCAACTGGGCTTTCAAAAGTTCAGTTTTCTTTAATTTAAACAACAGGCCCAAATTAATCTAAAACCACAAGCCCACAAGAAATTAAACAAACAAGCCCACAAGTAATTAAGATTACAAGCCCAACAGAAAAATGGAAAAAATTATTACAAGCCCACAAATTAAAAATGGAAGCCCACAGGTTGGGTTCTCTTAATGGGTTTAGGCTTACTTGCTTAAGCACAGCCCAGCTGCTCAGTTTGGTTGCAAAAGCCCAGTTGGGCTTTGGATCATCCTAAGCTTTTGTCTTTGTTGAGGCCCAGTTGGGCTTGGCTTATGAATGGCAGCAGCACCACTTCAGGCCTAGCAGCAGGAGCAGATCAGCAGCAGCAGAAACAGCACAACAGCAGGCTTTGCAGGTTCACAGGGCCACAGCAGAGCAACAGGTGCAGAAGGCAGCAGCAGTTAGCAGCAACAGGCAGCAACATGGGCCACAGCAGCTCAGCAGCAGTCTTGGCCTGGCACAAGCAGGAGCACCACAACAGCACAAGCACAGCAGCTCAGCAGGAGAGCAGGAGTACAACAAGCACAGGAGCAGCAGCAGAAGCATCTCCACAGCAAAAGCAGCAGGATAGGCAGGTACCTGCTGGCTCAAAGCAGAAAGTGAGTAAAGATGCAAGCTATGATGCAGGAATGTAAGTGAACAATATGCAAATGAGTATGCAATGCAGGGAAAGATGCAAATGCAATGAACTATGATGCAAATATGAAGATGAAAGTGAATGCAACAAAACAGCAAAGAACAAATCAACACACAGCGCCAAGTCCCCGGTAACGGCGCCAAAAACTTGGTAGGCATTTAAAAGGTGTGAGAAAATAAGAGTAAAAGATGGATGCCTACAGTGATACCTGCAAGTGCACAGGGTCAGTTGTAGTAATGTGTGCAAGACAGGGTCATTCCACAGGGACTTGGGGTGTATTGAAGCATTCCTAAGCTAGTTAATCTAAATGCAATGAGTGACAAAGCAATAAGGCAGATGCAAAGATGGGAAAACAGTTAACAAAGCAAAGCAAATGACATGAAATTTAAGAACCAAAACAGCAAAGCAATATGGCAAAACAGTTAAGAACCAAGGCTGTAAGCCAAGAGCAGGGAGGAGTTTGAGCACTGATTTCCACCTTGTGTCCTAATAAAGCAATGCAATTCTAGGTTGAGTTGAAGATCTTGAGCATATATTAGAATGGGAGGAAAATCAGCTTGCTCACTGATATGCCCCTAGTATTGACTGTCTTTTGACAGCACAGTCAATCACAGGCATACCAGAGCACTGATTACTTCCCATTGCTCAAGCAAAACAGGCATCAAGATAACTATCCTAGCAATACATCATTCAACAGTGCACTAGGCTTCATCTGAGCCCTAACTGAAGAACTAGAACATGTTTAACACATTAAATAACTGGAATTGAAACATTGAACATAAACAGAGCATTGAACTGAACATAAACAAACACAGAAGACATAAAACAAAAACATGAACTGAATTGAAACTAAATAAGAGCAACTGAACTGAAACTAAACAAGAGTAATGGAATAAACATGAACTGAAACTAAATAAGAGCAATGGAATAAACATGAACTGAAACTAAATAGAATTGAAACATGGAATAAAAACAAAGACAGTTGAAAATTAAACACTAACCCTTGAGACACTGGCTATTCCAGTGCTCTTGGGTGACACACTGGCTAGTCCAGGCATATTTACAACACCCACACACCCCTCTATTTATACCCAGAAACCCAATTAGGGTTCATACACTATTTCTCCCCAAATCCCCAAATCAGCAAAGTTAGGGTTTTGAAATATCACCAAATTTGATGGGATAACTGCTCCATCTCGTCGACCCACTCTTCTTTTGCCTCTCCTGTTCCATCTCCATGCTTCAATTGCTTCTATAGACTCACCTATTTTATCAATTTCTCACCTAGGGTTTCAGTGAGATGAGAGATGAGAAATTGATGAAATAGATGGCTAGAGAGATAGGGGAAATGATGGTTTTCTGTAGGTGATAGCCATGATGGCTTTTGGTGGGGGTTGTGGTGGTTGAGGCAGTGGAGTTGGCGGATTTGGTGGTGGAGGTGAGGCTGTTGCAGACGGAGTGTAGAAGATGGAGTCGATGGAGAAGAGATTAGGTGTTGTTTGGTTTAGGGTATAGGTGTTTGGTACTCAGGTGTTGAGCAGGTGTAGCCAATTCGATGTCCAGCGAAGCTGAGCCGTGGGATGCGGAAATGATAGATAAATCTAACGGCTACAAGTGAAGAGGCTGGTATCGACCGTCGGATGCGTGATACAACGAAACTGACGGCTCAAGATGGAGTTAGGTGTTGTAGTGTTAGACAGGAGCTTCAGACTTTGATGTACTGGCGATGCTGCGACCATAGGATGCTGAGATGATCCAATCTGACGGCTAGAAAAGGAAACGGGTATGGATATATGAAATGGATTTGGGTGAGGGTTTTGGGCCTTGGGTATGCCAAGCCCATATCTTCTTTAAGAACAATTCTTCCTCTTCAAGCCCATTTCTATCCTTTTGGTCTTGTGCACAACATTCTTCGCGGCTTCCTTGTGTAATTCCTCCCGGCTTTTCACCGCTTTTCTGCTCTTTTCCGCTCAGCTATTCATCCAAACTTTATTTATTACCTAAAAATGCAAAATTAGTTAATAAAAATATTTATTCTTGAAAACAATGAAAATACAGAATATGGGTTAAAATGGAGAATTAATGCACAAAAGATGAGTTAAATGCCAAGAAAAATATATAAAAATATGCACTTTTTAGGACTCATCACCTGCTCCTGTCAATCTCGGACGTGAAGGTGATGAGGAGGATGGTGGTCGTGGGAAGGAGAATAAAAAAAAAGTGAGAATTAATCCCTTTTATACCTAATTTTATTTCCAAAACCTAATTCCATAAGGATTTCCCTTTTGGGACCGACCCGTGAATCCTAAACCATCCAAGGTTCCACCATCGAACCAGCAGTTCTACACGGTTTTATGTTCACTGGATGATGCTCTATTATGCCACAGAGGTTTCCGCTCAAACCATGGTTTGCTCATTCAGTCGAAATCCGATAATATCTTATCTTATGACAAAGTTCAATTACTTGTTTTTATTTATACCTGGAAAATCACCATTAAATGCTGACTGAGGAACATGACTATTCCTCACTAAGCAGGGGACTTAATATAGATAGTGGATTTTCGACAAACGGTAAAATTTTAAAATTAAAGCATGAAAGCTCATGTCATAAATCTCTGACTGAGAATGATGTCTCTCAGAGTACGTGTAGATGTGTAGTCTCTCAGCTGAGGCCACGACACATCTCATGAATACTGAGCAATTTCAGTAATTACTCCAGATCCGACAATCGGATGAGTATCGAGACTCATGTCTCTGTGCATGAAAGCTCATGCCACCTCTGATGGAGAAAGTCTCTCAGAGAAGATGAAGATGTGCAGTCTCTCAGATGAGGCCACGACACACCTCATACTGTATAGAATCGAAAGATTGGGCGGCTCCTAGACAGCATGTCTGCTAGTATAGAGCGACAACGTCTTCGGGATGTAACCAGATTTTCCCCGACTATGCAAGAGGAATATGACACTCCAGCAAGTTCATATTGCTCAACCCTCAGATAATTAATGCTCCTAGACAGGAAGCCCTTCTAGTACAGAGCCAACAATTAATTATCTTAAATCGTCTGAATATCCTGCAATATTCTACGAGTCGTCAATTAATCGCCTGAATATTCAGCAATATTCTACGATTCCTCGTTATATTTCGTTACTTCAATATGTGGTTCTTCCAAGCAGAATTCCACAGGTTAGTAATAAATATTCAATGAAACAGGCATCTGGGCATTGAATAAGTCCTGACAAAATGGTGCAAGTGTAATTAGCAGATAATACACAGACCAGCATTTTGAATGCACGAACGAGCATTTTAAAAATACGAACGAACGAGGAACCTATGCAAAATAGGAAGGGAAAATAATAATAATAAAATATTAAACAAAGCACCAGGGGACTAGGCTAACCAGCCGGGCCAGTCATGTCGTGACTAGTCCTGCCCAATTTTATATTTTACCATATTTTTACTATTTTCACGATCTCATGAAAATCCTCTCGTTCGATCGAATTTCCTTTATTTCAAAGAAATTATCTAAATCACATGATTTTATCAAAAAATAATAAAATTAGGGAAAGGTGTCGCGGGACCGAGCAACAGCCGTCCATGTCTTGGCCGTGGCCGGTCCCACACCTCACATCTCCATTATTTTATTATTTCTTCTCAAATTATGAAAATTCCTTGATATTATGAATTTTCCCTAAAATTACCTAATTTCATGTATTTTCTCTAAAATCATGGAAAATATTAAAAAAAATTAGGAAAACTTGTGGGATCGGGCTTTAGCCGTCCGACCATGCCCTAGCCGGTCCCACACGCCCATTATTTTATTATTATTTGGTGTTTGGTTTCCTGATTTCATGAAAACTCCCTGATTTCAACAAAATATCTTGGTTTTCGACAAATCCCTTTGATTTTATGAAAAATTATCTAAAATCATCAAAATTACATAAAATTGGGAAGACTGCCTTGGGGCCCGCGCCCATTGGCCGGCCGGCCATGCCACGACCATTGCCGGTCCCACACTCCCATTCCCTATTTTATATTTTAATTTATGTCTCTCATCTCATGGAAGTTCCCTAATTTCTCCAAACTCTCCAGTTTCATGGAATTTCCCTTAAATCAGAGAAAAATACATAAAATCACATAAAACTGGGAAAACTTGTGGGACCGTGTGTCATCCGACCGGCCATTCCCTAGCCATGTCCGGTCCCACAACTTGTGATTCCTTGTTTATTTATTATTTTCATCATCTCATGTATTTTTGCCGGTTTCAGCAAAACCATGGATTTTGCATATTTTCTTCAAATGTTGCTCAAACGTGCATCAGAAAATATCAAAATTCTCAGGACTGAAGCACGGACACTATGGTGACACGAGCACATCCCCTTGACCGGCCAAGGGTGACCCTGAGGCTTGCAAATAGCTGGTCCCGCATGTTTTAATGATTTTAACCTAATTTTCTCAGTTGCTCATATTAGGTTCGAACTCTTTCCAAACAATTGGAAGTTCGCTCAAACGACCATCTACTGGTCCCACGACCATGAAGAACCTGTCTCATGACCTCTTGGTCGTCCCTTCATATTTTCTACATCCGGTTTTATGATTTGTTGCTTACACGAGCATTATTTCAGTAAATGATTAAACCGGCATTTAATCATTCTTTCACCAACTGGTCCTCAAGAGACTTTGGTATTTTTTGCTCATTCGAGCATCTGGGCGTTATATGGTGAACCCATCATCCCATGTAGCCGGTCCCGTGTTGATTTGCAATAAATCATCATTTCGGTAAAATTAGGGTATTGAATCCAGAGCTCTGCAGACACGTGATTCTGTGCAGATTCGAACACTCTGATAATTTTACGTTGATTCCATAATTGATATTCATATTTATTTTTCTCGACCCAGCACTCAGTAACTTACATTAATATTTTATTTTGGTCCAGCTACAAACAATTCATCAAAACAACAATATTTGCTCGAACTAGCAATATTCGCTCGAACCGGCAATATTTATTCAATTAGCAATATTCGCTCAGACTAGCAATATTTGCTCAAATCAAAGAATATTGGTTCAACTACCAATATTCAACAATTTAGCAACACAGTTTTGCTCGTCTTAGGTTATAATGATACCTCGTCTCAGCAGACACATTAAATTCATGAGTTTCGAAACATTTGCTAATCATGTTCAACTCAGCGCTACATGGACTCATCGTCCCATAAAGTTAGCAACTGACTCCACAATCACGAGATTTCAACCGTGTCACATGGGGGTATATTAACTAGGGTTTTGGTCTGGCGGTCTACGATACGTGTGTTCACCCACGAAGAGAATGTGAACAAGTCGTGCAATCAGTTGGAAGAGTTAGCAAAGTAGTGGGTGGAAAGTTAACCAAGTCTCCGCACGATGAGTAATTGGTTTTAACACGATTTCCCCATTTCCCACTCTCTGATTCCATCAACTGTCACACTTCAAATCGGGCATTATAAAATGTCTCTGAATCCTAATTGAAAAAAAAGAGGTTTTTTTTCGAACAATCGAACAACATTCGCCAAAACAAGGAATTTCTCATCAAAGTTCGTACAAACAATCTTTCGTATACACGAACTCACAGAAATTACTCTCATTTGAGCAAAAATTCAATCATTCATAGCATTTTCACGCTGAATTCACAACACACCTACAATCTCAGATCACCATTGATCTTACGCATTTCTCATCTTCCCTCCTACAGATCAACCCATCCTCTCTTGTGACCGAATTGACTCTGGAACGGCCACTGTTCTTGGTTTAGACCGGGGTCTTACAGATTGATCTCTCGAACTTAAAGAACTCCCTTCTTGCAGTGCATCTATGTGAGGTTCAACATTTCGCTCGGTTCAAGGAGTCTCCACATGGTCGACTCTTCAATTCCGTAAAAACCAACAAATCGTTTTTCCCCATTCACAACACAGCAAGATTTTGTTAACGAGGAAACCGCAAATGCAGAAAAACCTCGGGACCTTGTCCAGAATTGAATACTCTCAGTTGAGACCAAGCAACTAAACCTATAGTTCACCTAGTTCCGTCTGTATTCCCACGCCTCCGACCTGTAATAAGTCACGTACTTGGAAAAACTCCTTTGGTTCGTATTCCAAATAGTAAAGGAACAACAAATCTGTTTGGTATCAACTCTTTTCAACCAAAAAAGTTTAGAATTAGTTCATCTGACTTTGAAGAACTACGTGATTGATCAAGAAACACTCAATCACAAATCATGGGTTCAACGATTCTAACAAAACAAGTTTCGGTTCTACCTCCATGTGAGTACGGTGCATAGTCACACTAGCTTTCAAAAAATTGGTTGAATATGTACTAGGATCGGTTCCCCACATACATATGGTATCTAACTTGTACTTGCTACACATGTCCATAGGATCGGTTCCCCTTTGCCTAAAAACGTGTTGCACATGTCCATAGGATCGGTTCCCCTTTCTATTAAAAACTTGTTGCACCTCATACAAGGATCGATTGCCCTTTGTGATAGGTTGCACCTCTTACTAGGATCGGTTCCCCTTTACCCAGAGTCGGTCATACTAATAACACAAAATCGATCATACCATCTCAAGTGATTACTTAAGATCGGTTTCACTAATAAAAGTCATACCAATACAAAAGTCAGGCCTTTGTGAATATTTTTACTAAGAACATAAACAAGTCATGAGCGGTTATACTAATCAGACATATTGGTAGTTCAAAAGATATGCAATGAATAACAATACCAATAATGCCTGGAGATTTCTCTTTCGATTCACAAAACAGGTTCATGAATTTACTTCCTTAAAACAAATGTAAAACGTTGTTTCCTAGGATGAAATCTTCACCTTATACCCATACATAATCACAATAGCATTCAAACGATTATGCCGATGTCTTATCTACAAAGTTTAATGGTTAAGCAATAAACCTCGAATTGTATTCCTTAATACTATGTCTAAATAGAGTATAATCATTCATGCTTCGCAGTTTTGTTTTCAATATGCACGACTTGAAAGATACGTTAGGGAATGAAACAATTCAAGTCAAATATCACTAAACTCAAGTGGAAGGATGATGTTGTCGTTGTAGCTCCTTACTTCTTCACTTCTTCAAGTCTTCGCAATACTTGTAATATCTCATATCCTAACACTTTCAAGCTAACCTATACGAAGTTGACTCTAGTACATAATCAAGCGACTCTTAAATGCGTTTTGGCTCACTAAAGTATGACAACCAAGCTTGACATACCAACGCTTGGTGGGTTCAACCGAGCTATGATCTAGCTGTACGAGTACCCGTACGCGTACCTGTTGGCTTGAGAAATCCGGGGACCTAAGTATGTGCACCTGTTAGCGTACTGGCGTATGGTTCATGTCCGAATATTTCAGCTGGGATTGGAAGTACGCATACCCATTTGCATACTGGCGAAACCCAAACTTGGTTCGGGTATTTCAAGTATGCGTACCCGTTTGTATACTTGAAAGTTAAAGTTCTAAAATCGGTTGTGTACATGAACTTAAACATTTATATAATAAGGAATGCAATCTTTGCAAACCGTGGCTTTAATGTTCATGAATTGATTCGAGTGAATCAAACCGATTTTGCTTCAATTTTGTTCTTGTATACTTCTATGAGAATGTAGCAACTGAACAACTCTTTAACTAGTTTCATTTGAGTCATTTGAACTAGTTATGGTTAAGATGAATAAGGTTGATATGAGAGTGTTCATATGGCTAACTTCGGTTAACCATTGTTGAGCCAACATGGTGTACACGTTTAGGTACGGTTACATAAACCTAAATGAGGAAACATTTCATTTGTGTGTAACAAGCTAAGTTCGATCTAACGGTTGAAAGATATTAGCTTGGTTGAATCAGGTTTTTCATCTAACGATGAATATTGAATGCTTTTTTACCAAGGTAACTTAGATTGCAAACCCTGATTTGAAAACTATATAAATGAGAACTCTAGCAACTGGGAAACCTAATCCCCACACTTCTGTGTGCTACTAGTTGCATAGCTAGAGTCGATTCTCCTTTAAACTTAGGTTTCTCACGAGACCCTGTAGGTTAACGACTTAAATACTTCATTGGTATTGTGAAGCCAGACCCAACTATTTTCTCTGTAGTTGCGTTTTATGATCTTGCCTGATTCTATCGTCTGAGTACTATCTTCTCTAAGGTTTGCTCGAGATTTAATCTCCGATAGGCAAGATAAAAAGTAATCACAAACACCTTCGTCTAATCGTTTGTGATTCCACAATATCTAGTTTCGCTTCCATATGATTTATATTATTATGAGGTGATTGATAATACTAGGTTGTTCTTCGAGAATATAAGACCGCGTGTTCACCTTGATTTATCAAAAGGCGAACCAAAACTCATAGGTATTTCTGTGGGAGACAGATTTATCTATTCCAATAGACTTTTCTGTGTGAGACAGATTTGTTTATCAAGTCTTCGACTTTGGGTCGTAGCAACTCTTGGTTGTGGGTGAGATCAGCTAAGGGAATCAAGTACGTACTATCCTCTTGGTATCAGAAACGTAAGGAATGCAACTGTACCTTGAATCAGTGTGAGATTGATTAGGGTTCAACTACAGTCCAGTCTGAAGTTCATTGGTAGTAGGCTAGTGTCTGTAGCGACTTAATACAATGTGGTGTTCAAAGCTGGACTAGGTCCCGGGGTTTTTCTGCATTTGCGGTTTTCCTCGTTAACAAAATTCCGGTGTCCGTGTTATTTCTTTTCCGCATTATATTTTGTTATATAATTGAAATATCACAGGTTGTGCGTTGAATCGATCAATTGGGAAATCCAACCTTTGGTTGTTGATTGAAATTGATTGATCCTTGAACATTGGTCTTTGGTACCGTACAAGTTACTACTCTTATATTCAATCGGGCTCGCAAATTTCTATTTGTTGATTGCAGATTGAATTGAGAGATAGAGATATAAACTCTTTGATATACTTTTCTAAAGATTGAGTCTGACTGTCTAGTTGATTCTCTTTAAAGTATATTGGAGTAAGTCCTCTCAAATTTCCAAACGAATTGTTGGGTGTGGTTGTTATACCCCCGCATTTTCAGTCTCTACAATGCCTGTATAAATCCACAAGAATTAAGGGGGATACGCCGTAATCAGAGAAGAAACTAGGTTTTTGCATTTTTCTTTGCTTTGCATAGATTAATTTATTCCTTATTTATTTTTTATGGATTTTAAGAAAGTTATGTCTAGCCAAACTCCTCGCTAAGGTGAACGATGAACTTGTAGGTTATATTATTTGTATTATCAAAAAATGGTTTAAAAATAAAAGCTTAACGTAATGTTTGTGTTTCTCAAAACTGGGTTGATTGTTTTATGAGTTTTTCATGTCTTATGCCTTTTATATTTCATACTTGAGTTCTAAAACAATACTCCATTGATAACCTTGATAATACTCCCTCCGTCCTAGTTTACTTGCCTAAATTGAGATTTTCTTTTAGCAAAAATGTACCAAAAAATTTCTATATTTCCCACTAAACTTTTCTAATTATCAAGAAAGAAAAAAAAACTAGGATATGAAAATTAGTATATTAAATAAGTAATTTGGAAGATTGATGGTGTATGTGGAAGTAATTTGAATTTCTTTGAAGTTTTTGCAAAATCCAATTTAGACAAGTAAACTAGGACGGAGGGAGTATATGATTTATGATTTTCCTATGACTATTTATCCCTTGTATGATTAGTGCTTAGAAATTCTACCATCTAGGTTGAGAACAAACATATTCTTTGATAATTCTTCGATAAATCTTAAACGTCACATCTTCCATGTACTAGCTAGGTTTGCTATTATACATGAGTTAAATGAGACATTTGTGAAAAACATAAGTGAAACCTAGCCTACAACAAATTCCGTAACCTTGGAAATTTACGTCCTTGATTACAATTCTTTATAAAGTTTCTTTATTCTACTTGTTAGATCATTTTCTTAGTACAATAATCTCTGAAATATTGAATTCGTTTAGCTAGTTCTTGATATTGATTAGTATTAGTTTTCACATTCCTTGAGGGAACGAACCGTGCTTGCTATTGTGTGCATTCTTGACACAGTGCGCTTGCAGTAAAACAAAGTCGGTCTACCGCCTCATCAAGTTTTTAGCGCCGCTGCCGGAGATTGGTTGCAAAACCCTCTCTAATTGATATTTAGACGTTCTAGTTAGTAGTGTAGGATTTCATTTTCTGTAGTTATTGCATTTTTTTATTGCTTTGTTTTTAGTTTTTCTATTAGATTCTTGTTAGTTCTTTTTGCTGATTTTGTTTGACTCTTATAGGTACCTTTCTTAATTAGTTGAAGTGCGCCATAGGAATTTGTAAAAAGAGAAAAGTAAATAGTATATATTCGTAAATCTTTTGCGGGGTAAGTACAAATTGACTTTTTGCTTGTGTATGGCGTATGCAAGATTTATCGTTTGGTTGGGATAAAAATCAATTTGGCCGTCTTGTTTGAATTAACCCACTATTCATGGCCGAAACTGACGATGAGGGTGAAAACCCTCTAGTTAAGAGTTTCAGAGACTATATGTATCGAACTAGAGTCTCTCAACCTTGATGCATTGTTTTTCCTGCTACCATGGCAACGTATGAGATTAGGACCAATACCATTCAAGCTCTTCCCAATTTTTATGGTAAGGAGAACGAAAATCCTTACTATCATATTAAAGACTTTGAAGAATTGTGAGGTACGATCAATATTAAGAACTTGATTGATAAATACCTTAAACTTAGGTTGTTTCCTTTCTGACCTGGAGCGACATGTCAAAGTTGTTTTTGAACAATTTTTTCCCTAGGTATAAGACTTCTGTCATTCGTCAAAAACTCAATAGTTTTGTGCAACAAAAGGGAGAATCTCTCTACAAAAAATTAGAGAGGTTTCATGATGTTTTGCTGCAATGTCCACACCACATATTTGATACTCATAAGCTTATGTTGATTCTTTATGAAGGATTAGATCACAAAACTATGACCATGGTAGAATCACTTTGTGGTAGTAATTTTCAGGATAAAAGTTCCGATGAGGGGTAAAAATTTCAGGATAAAAGTGCCGATGGGGGGTAAAAATTCTTGCAAGAGATAGTTGAAAAAACCCAAGGGTGGGATGCTAAGGAACCAGTAAGGTCAATTTCTATTAACAAAGGGGTGTACATAGTTGATATTCATTTGACTCTGACACTAAAATAGCTTCCTTGATAAGAAGACTCGAGTCATTAGAACATAGTGCTAAGTCTAATCCTTTTGTTGAGTCTATGGACCATACCATTTATGACGATGGTGGAGAACAAGTCGACGTTCTCTATCATGATAATCGTCGTAAATTCGACCCTTATTCTAATACATAACCCAGGGTTGGCGAGACACCTCTAATAATGCTAGTGGTTACACACAGAAATCTTTCATTCCTAGTGATTCTTCTAACCAAAGAATACCCAGTATGGAAGAAAGTCTAAGTTTTTTTATGCAGGTGTCTCTACCTAAAATTACTTTTAAGCACAAAACACGATTGGTTTGATGATGATGATGAGAATTAGGGTTAGAAAACGAGATAAAAATAAATAATAGAGACAAGAATTTAATGTGGTTTTGCAACTTGAGCCTACATACACGGATGCAATCCCGTTAGGAGAGATTTTATTGATGTGATGATTACAATAATCTTGTATGGTTAATTAACCTAGAAATTTTGTACCCTTTGAGTTGGATTTTGGCCTCTATTTATAGGCAAAAACCAAATCTAGTTGTAGTTGTCTAAAATAACCACCTAGATTTGTAGTTATCCTAAATAACCACCTAGATTTATACCTATCCTTGAAGATCCATGTCGATGTTCCTCAGATTTATGTTTATCTTAAAAGATCCTTGTATATCTTCCCCAGATTTGAATCTATCTTGGAAGATCCTTGTCTATCTTCATAAGATTTGTGTCTATCTCCACGAAATTTGTATCTATCTTGAAAGATCCATGTCTATCTCTCAAGATTCGAATCTATCTTGGAAGATCCATATCTATCTTCCAAGATTTATTTTATCTCAAAATGACTTCCAAAATAAGTGTTGGGATTCTATAATAAGCTAGACCGAACATCTATAATAAGCCTTAGGTTTGTTTAATAAGCCGAATGGGTTTCTTTAATAAACCGACTGGGCTTCTTTAAAAATCCATGGGTTTCTTTAATAAACCGACCGGGCTTCCAAAATAAGCCAACCGGGCTTTTACAACAAGCCATGTGGGTTTCTTTAATAAATCGACGGGTTCCTATAACAAACCAAATGGGTTTATCCAATAAACCGTGTTTCAGCGATATGGAATAGCTTATGTTGTACGCAAGAGTATGATAAGTACATAATTCATATGATTTTAGTGGCCATTCCATACTTGTTTTAGCTATTATTCTTGCATATTTTCGTATTGTTACTCTGGTTTGCTCTTATTTGTCTCTATTAGGTGAATCATCCAAAAAGGATCTACAAAGTTTTAAAAAGAGCTAAAAGTAGAAGTATTCCAAGTATCCAAGTGCCCAAGTCCATGATAAGTGGAAGAAGTGCGACGAAAAGGAGCAAAATGCTCAAAATCAGGAGACGGGCCAAAGACCAAGATTAACTCATTAAAATTCAGGATTTCTCATCACCATGTAAGAGAATTTAAAGAGGAAAATAATGCAAAAAGAATGAGGTCATTCCGAGTTCGGACGAAGAAGTTACGGCCAAAACATGTTTTATCGAATACCGAAGACAGGAAAGTTTGCAAACCGGATTGCAAACTATGATTTCGTGGATTAAAGATTTTGCATACTGGTTTGAAAACTAAATACTTTGGACACTTTTCTAAAAAGATGGTTTGCAAACTATTGAAGGCTAAAATTCACGTTAGGGTATTTCTTTCGTAATTTAGGGTCAGGTTCCTTAACCGACTGAGATACTTGAAGGCCAAGCAATGTAAACCTATATAAATAGGTATTAGGTCATGAATGAAATATCATAAAGAGATCACGAAAATTGGAGAGGAGAAACAACACACGGAGCGAAAGTTAGGGTTTCAGAGCGGTTCTTTAATCGTAAGGATATCTCTTAACTTTTCTTATATGTATATCATGTATGTTTCTACATCCATAAGTATCTAAACACCTATTCATTGAGGATGAATTCTTAGTTGTAAACAAGATTTGAGTTATTATATTAATCTATTTTGAAGTTCTTCATATGATTATCGTTTGTTTATACTATAATGAATATTTATGATTGATTAATAGATTGTTTAGGTGGCCAACAACATCGATTTATTGATTTAATCTATTTCCAGTATTGAGTCAGGAGATAAGTAATCTTCGAATAACTTGTACATAAGTAGAAAAAACGAGACCTTATAGAGGGATTCTGTGGAGCGATTGTGGGTATAAACAACACTAGAAAGTGGACCTTGAGCTAAGAGTCTAACTAATAGGATCAACCTATAAATTCACAAAAGATAAAGCATTCGACCAAATTACGCCTTGAGTGAGCTACTACTAGGTGGTTTAGACGAATAGAATCTGGTATTGGAAAGCTTCCGTACCCAGTGATAAAAGGAATTTAGGGAACAACACTAAGCTAGTTGTTATTCCACGGTTGGTGATAATCTATGATTAACGACGAGTAGGCAAGTATAATAACTCATTGGCGGTTTATTAACGAATTAGGATTCCTCGATCATAGCTCTCTTTATTGATTACAACTCAATTTTGTATGCTTTGATTATTTTATTCAAAATCTAAAACAAAACTCCCCTTTGTGACATTTTGATAACTAAAACTCACTGCTCTTCGTGGGAACGATCCTTGCTTCCATTATATTACCAGTTATTTATGTGGAAATAGGATTATTAATTTGATTGCACTTACGACAACCATCAAATTTTGGCGCCGCTGCCGTGGAGCAGTCGGTTGCTTTAGTTGTTATTTCTTTTAGTTTTATTTTTATTTTTAGATTTTCTTTTAGTCTTTAATTTTCGTTTTGTAGACTTTTTGGTTTCAGGTAGCACCTAAATAGTGGGATTATCCGAAGTGCGGAATGTTGGGGGAGATAGCCAAACTAACTGCACCACTTGTTGGAAAAATCCATCAAGAACTAACCCACAAGAAACTAGATCTTTGGATCCACATAGAATGAAAGATAAACGATGCAAACATACATTAGAAGCAATAAGTAAAGCACACAAGACTTAACGTGGTTTTGCAATATGCCTACATCCACCAAAAAAGGTAACGACTTCTTCATGATTATGGAACCAGTAAATAGAGAATTACACACTTAACGACTGACGAATCAATCAATAACTATGTTCCAACATTCTGTTGATCATAAACCCTAAAATAATTGTCATGAACAAAACGCTCCAATATTGCCGAATAATGTTTAACCAAACAAGATAATACTTATCTCACATAACCGAGATGATCTCCTTCTAAACGATGTCACTTCCAACATCAACAATGTCTTTTTCACCATCAACGAATAAGGCGATCTTCTCTTCACTAAACGATGTCTTACACATCTCCCCAAAACCATAACGATATACTATTTCAACACCAACGATGATCTTACAACACCCGAGAATGGTCCCTCTCTTTTCCAAAAACTCCACCCTAAGAGGTGGGATGGAATCCCTAGAAACCTTAGAGAACTATATTGTGTATTCTCTAATTCTTTACTGATTTTCCATTGAGAATTCCATGTCTAAACACATAGCCTAGACCTCCTTTATATAGGAGTCAAAAACTTGATTCCCAAGTATCAGTCTCCTTGGAAAAGGAAACTCTAACCAACTGATAAGTGCCTAAAATACATCGTTTGAATATCAATTTCGTATGCCTTTCTTAGTTATTTCTCTTGTATTTTTGTATGTTATGCTTTGTTTTGCTTGTATAGGTGTTTTGGAGTCATTGGAGTAAAAGAATAAGAAATAGGTGAAAAAGTAGCAACAATCGTCATTGCACAGGAAAGTGCTATCGGGAGCCCAACAGAGGATAAGGGGCAAGCATCTGGAAGGTTTGTTAAAGACAGAAAGGAAATTCGTTAAAGGGCACCTCCTCCTTTGTGACTAAACTTGGGTCGAGTCCAGTTTTTCTACACAATTCAGTTTCTCAATACTGAGCCGAGAAAAGGCTGCTGCCATAATCTCAACGCCGGCAAGCCATCGTCAAGAGAGAATTTCAAAGTCGAAATGGGGAAGGCATCTGTGGTTCTAAGTGTTTGAGTTAGGAGGTATCGGACAACAAGAACCGAGAAAGCAGGTGAGAAGACAACAACTCCTGCCATTGAAGATTACGTTGATATTGGAGAAGATTGAAGATACATTTTAAGAGTTTGTGATGCATTATCAGTTGGGTTCTAGCTGATTCGAGTATACAGAGATTTATGAGAAGATTGAGTGAAGATTTGATTAAGAGAAACCAGCCAAGAGAATGAATTGCTGCCTTTGATAACAGGCAGTATATTATGAAGATTGATGGTGATTTGATATTCTGAATGGTCTAGGAAATTTGGGTTTGTTTTACATTTGCATTCTTAACAGGGAAGGAGATTTTGAGAGCTTAAGAATCTACAACAAGCTGAAGACTGTGTCATCACCAATACGCACATGTAGTGCTTGACAAAATGCATGAATCGCAGGTTATGTTCTCAGGCAGGTCTGTTTCACGACCAATTTCTCTGCCAAGATTTCTTTGTTCTTGCCAGTGCTCTGCACCCAGGGGTTACCTTCCGGAAAAGTATGGCTATCGTGGCTGAGTTTAAAGACAGTTTGAAGACCAGGGCGAATGATGAAAGTTGTACATTGTTTTGTGTTTTGATTTGAGCCGAATATTCAGTGAACAAGGAGGTATGTTGATGTTGTTGCCGTTAATAATTGTGATTGAATGGGTCAACAACAATTTGGTATATCAAGATATCTTCTGGCAGCTAGCCATGGTTCTGTGTGTACCATGGATTATGAGAGCACTTAAAAGCCAGTAGGGAATCGAAGTTTGTAGCCGTGGGTCAGGTGGGTTGTACTCGGAATTGGGTTCAGTTTTGAGCGACAAGTCAGGGAAAGAAGTGAGCTGGATATGATTGAGACTTGTTTTAGAATTGCAGATAAAAAAGGAAAGTTGGTTGTCATCCGATTCGAAATTGTAGGTCTTGGAGAAGGTATAAAAGGGGCAAAACCTAAAGCTACAGATCATCATCTCATACCCCCTCTTCACGACTGCTCACAACCCTAGTTTTCAGCGAGCTTTGCTCGATGAACAACTTCTGCATATCTCCACCTGCATCTCTACCAGTTTTGCATCTCCATCCACCTGCATCTTCACCAGCATACACCAACAGCATTATACATCACCTGTATTATCACCTTTGCATCACAATCTCACCATCTTCTGCATATCCATCTCCACATGCATACCACCTTCATATCACCTGCATCCATCTTCGCACCACCAGTTCCTACACCATCAGTTTGCGACATACTACTTCACCACCAACAGTCCATTCCCACCTTGCAGTCGCAGCACAGCCATCATCAGATATTTGAGAAGGGGTCACTGTCATACTACCACCAGTTCATACAATCAAAAAGAGAAGAAACTGGACCTGAACCTTACTCGTTGGTACCAACAGCAAGGAGCAGTAGCGCAACATAGAAGAAGGCCATTGGCAGTTTGGTGCTGTTGTGGTTTGATTTCGAATATCTTTTGTTTTACAGATTTCTTTCTCATTGATTTTTTATTGCCATGAACTCCAGTAGCTAATTGCATCTTGATTAGGGACAACTTCAACGTCCGAACATGAATCCAAATTGATATTTAAACTGCATGTTTTCTTGCAATCTATCTTTTTATTGTTCATTCTCTACTGCGCCAATATTGCTTATGTGAATTGTTTATAAATCGTTTAAGTTGCAAATTAAATTGGTTTATGGATGATTCTAATGCTAGTTGAGACCTCTTCGACCCGTAATTGTCTAGAGACTCTTAATACAAGTAGCAATATATGAATATTGATGATGGGACTTTGTTAAATATTCGTATGTATTGAATGACACTAGTAGATGAATCATTCTTTTGTATTTGTCATTAGGAATAGCCTATCTCACGGAACTTAATGTATTTGCTTAAGTCACACCTAGAAAGCGTACCTGTAGGAAACTTGATGAGTAGAATCCGGTAGTCGAGCGCTTCCGTTTCAGGTGAATTAAGAGATTGCGGAGTATTTGAGCATACTAAATATTCCAGGGTTGTTAATAATGGGTACTTTGCAGAAACATAACTATATTGATAAGATTTTTGTTTTGTGACCGAGAAAGAATCCTTGATCATTTATCTTCATATTTGCATTATTCTTATTCAGGAATTGAATTGGCAACTTAGACTCAACTCTCCCTTAGGAACGAACCTGCTTGTCATTGTACTACTAGTTAGTGTAAGAGAAGTAAGGAATTTATTTTTGCGAGTTCGACACCTCGCCAAAATTGGCGCCGCTGCCGGGAGCAGTCAGTAGTTTGAGTTGATATTTAATTTTCTGTTTTTGCATTTAGTTTCATTCTTTGCATTTACTAATTTATCTTTTTAGAATTTATTTTCAGGTACCATAAATCATTCTTTTTGGTGTGTGCACAATTGGGAACAAGAGGTAAGTCTCTTAACGAGTTGTGTGCATAATTTTCAAGATGTATCCTTTTGGGAACAACATATATGGTTCACAAGACCAATCATACTATGGTAATAGTTCTGATTTTCAGTCTCACTCCATATGTGGGGTACAATCAAAACCAATCTTTTGGTTATGATGACTATTCTACAAGACGTTGTGATTTTTCTCATACATTGCAGCAACCTTTTGGTGGTTATGTAAGTGGGCAATCACAAGGATGGGGGGATAGTTATACTTCTCATACGTTCCAATCTAGTTTCTTGCAGATGCCTAATGAATTCATGGATTTGCGACGTACATGGAACCAGATTAACTCAACTCCCAACGTGCCGAGTTTTGTACCAAGTGAAACATATGATAGTGTATTTAGACCCGTTCCGGATCGTACTTATGATCTTTCACCCATTCAACGGGAAGAGACGTGGTCTAAAGAACCTATTGTGAGTAGTAGCGGAAAACATGTTAACATAAACAAACTCTTTAGACAATATGAGCGGTTGGAAGAAGAGGGAGCAACGGAAGAGACTCTTCAAGCAAAAACTAGGGCCATACATATGGAGGTTAACCGCCGTGTTGATAATGGAAAAGAGCCCCAAGAAGAAGATTCCGAGGATGATGAATCTTTGGAAAATGTTGATAATGATAGTGCTACTAGCTCAACTCATGATTATAATGATCATTCTCCTATTCAAAAGGAAGAAGTTGAGTCTAGAAACACTACCATTATTGATGGTAAGACTTATGTTGTGTATGAGAGTGATGATGATTATGACTTCTTTGTGCACCGTACCCCAAATTCAGAGATAGTCGATACTTTGAATGAGAAGTCGAGTTGTGACGGAACACATAAGGATTACGACAATTTGCTTATGGAAGATTCTGATTTCTTTTCCGATGAGGACTTGGATATAGAAGAAACTGATGAAGAATGGCTCGTAAAGAGTTTGAATGAGAATTATAATACTTGTGATGTAGGAGTGTAGATGGTGGATTTTCGACAAAGGCTAAATTCACAAACTCATAATTATACGAAGCTCTGATTCAGCAATCAGACGCGAGTATCGAGACACGGGTCTCTCATCGAATTCTCAACGGAGAGTACCTTCTCTCAGAGTACATGTGGATATGTAGTCTCACGATTGGACAACGGCATATCTCATGAATACTGAATACTTTCAGTGATTATTTCTATAAAGCATCACGTGATGGACGGCTCCTAGACAGCTTGCTCTGCTAGTATAGAGTGATAACGTCTTCAGGAACAAACAACGAGTTTACCCTGACTATATAAAGGATATGACTTACCAACAAGCTCATATCGGGATAATTAATGCTCCTAGACAGCTTGCTCTGCTAGTATAAAGCCACAAAGTTAATTATTCCTAATTACAATTTCTCTTATTCCATGGTCGAATCCACGACTGGTCCCATGGAATGGCAATAACAATTGTTCTGATTCTATGATCGAATCCACGGCTTGATCTCATAGAATAGCAATAATTATATTATCTCATTACTCCGATTTCATGATCGAATCCACAACTGGTCTCATAAATGGTAATAAATAAATCTTAATTACTCCGATTCTATAGTCGAATCTACGATCCAATGGAATGTTAATGCTCACTTTATTATTCTGAATTCGTAGTCGAATCCTCAGTTGACCCTATGAATTAATAATAAACATCTTATTACTCAGTTTTGTGAATTATTCTCCACTGGATTCCACAATTAGTAATAATTAATCAACAACCGGGAGTCTGAGCTACCTCTAAGTAAGCCCCGATTCAAATGGTGAAGGTGTATCCAACGACGATACATTAACAGTCACCGCACGAACGAGTATTTCAAAAATACAACGAAACGATGAACCTATGAAAAATAGAGAAGAAAATAATAAATAATTAAAAATATTGACCAGGGTGCTGGGAGCACGTACATACGACCAACCGACCGTGTCGTGGTCAATCCCACACCAGTTTTATATTTTTAATGCATTTTTATTATTTTTCATGATTTGATGAAAATTCTCTCATTTTATCAAATCTCCTTCGTCTCGAGGAAACTCCTCGGTTTCATGGTACTTCCATAAATCCATAAAAAATAATATAAAATTAAGAAAAGGAGTGTGGGGCGTGACCATTGGCCAACCGGCCATGCCTTGGTCCCAACCAGCCCCACAACCCACGGTTTCTTATTATTTTATTATTATTATTATTATTTCTCTAATTTCATGAAAAAACTCCTTGATTTCATGGTATTTTGCACAAATCATCAAATAATAATAAAATAAAAAAAATTATGAAAACTTGTGGGACTGGGACTGGGCCTTGGCCGGCCAACCATGCCCTAGCCGGTCCACACGCTCCTTTGTTTTATTATTTCATTATTAGTTTTCCTTGAATTCATCAAATTCCTTAATTTCATGGTATTTCTCTCAAATTAGGAAAAATTCCCTCAAATCATGAAAAATACCTAAAAAATACTAAAAAATTATGAAAACTCGTGGGACCGGTCCATAACCGGCCGACCATGCCTCCACGGTCCCACACGCCCTTGTTTTATTATTTTAATATTTTTTGCTTCCCTGAACTCATGAAAACTCCTTCAATTCATGGAAACTCCCTAAATTCATCAAATTTCTCAAAATTCATGAATTTTTCATAAAATCATCAAAATATTATAAAATTAAGGAAAAGGCACCACGGGACTGTGATCACGACCGGCCGACCATGCCTTGACCACGACGGTCGCACGCCTCCTGATTCCTTATTTTATAATTATTTTTCATCATCTCATGGTGTTTTCCTCAGTTTAGTCGAAACCTTAATTTTGCCATTTTTTCTCGAATGGATGCTCAATTGCACGCCAGAAAATATCAAAATTCTCAGGACTGAGACGCGGACGCCTTGGGGACACGAGCACGCTATCTTGACTGACCAAGATTGGCTCTTTGGCTCACGGAAGCCGGTCCCATCAATTTTCACAGTTTTGACCTAATTTGCACAATTGCTCGTATTAGGTCCAAAACTCTTCCAAACACTTTGGATTTTCATGAAGTGATCGACAGGCGGTCACGGGACAACCCAGGGACGGTTTCATGACTCCATGGTCGGTCCCTCGCCTCGTCATAATTAATTAGGTTTTCTCACCTAAGGCTCAGACGAGCATTTTTGAATAAATGATTAAGCCAGCATTTAATCATTCTTCCACCAACAAATCGTCAACTCGTCAAGAGTTCTTCGTATTTGCTCACGTGAGCATATGGACACTACATGGTTGATCGACGGTCCCATGTAGTCGCTCCCTCTTTCGTCCCATGGTTGAAATTCTGACGAACCATGAATTGATCATCAATTGATCAAATTAAGGTTTCTAAATCCAAGGATCATCATTCCAGATTATAACCTTAATAATTTTACGACGACCTCATGGTCATTAATTTTATTAATTATGCTCGGTTCAACGAAAAGTATTCTAATTAATATTTTTGGTAAGCTGCCAATAATCCATCAGATGAGCAACACATGCTCAGACGATCAAATATTCAACAATTCATCACATGAGCAACACTTGCTCAGATGATAAATATTTGCTCAAACCAAGGAATATTGGTTCAACAATCAATATTCAACGATCCATCGAATGAGAAATACTTGCTCACTTCATCGCAAGAACTATACCTCTGTCTCATGACATGTTCAACTCATGAGTTTCAGAACATCATGTTCAACTCAGCAACTACATGGACTCATCGTCCCATCAAACCACGAAGTCATCAATTGACTAACATACCACGAGACGTCAATCGTTTCACTTTTGGGGGATGTCACTTAGGTTTTGGTTTGGCGGTCTACGGCACGTGTGTTCAAACACACGATGGAATGTGAGCAAGCCGTGCAGCCAGTTGACGGAATTCACGAGGTAGTGGGTGGAAAATCGACCAAGTCTCCACACGTTGAGCAACTGGTTTCAAACACGATCTCCACTTCCCCACTCCTTGATTCCATCAAATGTCACACTTCATGGAATCATGGTGTCTACAATTCCAGCAATATAAATAAGTCTCTGAATAATGATTGAATAATCGGCATCATCAATATCGTCAATATCATGTCAAACTGACAGCACGAGATCATCAACTCATCAATTGAGCAACTACTCTCAATTGAGCAATTTCAATCACTCAGAGCTTATCGTATTTAGAATTCACACACCCACAATCTTTGATTACCATTGATTCTACACATTTCTCAGCTTCCCTCCTACAGATCAACCCATCCTCTCTTGTGACCGAATTTACTCTGGAACGGTCATTGTCTTGATTTAGGCCGGAGTACTACAGATTGATCTCTCGAATCTAAAGCACCCCCTTTGCAGCGGTGCATCTGTGTGAGGTTTAACATTTCGCTCGGTTCGAGGAGTCTCCTCCGTACGGTCGTCTCCTCAATTCCTAAAAAACCAGCAAATCGTTTTTCCCCATCTATATAATGGCGACCACAGTGGGAGATCATCCTCTCGGTTGCAATCTCACAATTTCACAAGATGGTTGATCTCAGGTCGGGTTCAGTTATGAATCCTAACACAAACCGTGCTAGCACTAGCAACAACAACAATCAGAATATCCCAGAGACAATTCCGACCTCCAACACTGATGGTGGTGACATTACTCCTCCTCACGTCGAATGTCATCCACTGTCCGGACGACACCCTGAAGAAGTCAGAGGAGATCCACCACATACCATTGCTGATCTTATCAAAGCGTAGGAGACTCTTGCAAAGAATCAGACTGACATGGATGCTACACAGAAAGAACTGTGTAATTATCTTAAAACTCTTACTAACAAGATGTCATAGAAAATTCAAGAGAAGGGAAAGGAGAAGGAGAAATCCTCAGACGACGAACCTGAGGTAATTTCAATCCATACAGTGGAAGACGACGAAGTCCTCAAAACTGCTGCAGACAACTCACCAGCGAAGGGATCATCGAATTTCATCACTCGTGAGGATCTGGAGCACCTCTTGGAGAACCGTGGAAAAGACAAGACATCGCATGACCATCGTCATCAACCTCCTTATCCTGCCGCTACGCAGAGTATTCCACTCCCCAAAGGTTACGTTTTTCAAACTTTCACCTTGTATGATGGAACTGGCAACGCTCGGGAACATGTCTCTCGTTTTCTCGAATCCCTAGGAGAACATGAACATAATCATATCGTTCATCTCAAGGAATTCTCGAAATCTCTGAAAGGCAGAGCATACACCTGGTATAACAACATCGCACCAGGGACTATCAACAATTGGAGAGAAATGGTTAACGCATTCTAGAAGAAATACTTCTTCGTGTCAGAACAAGTCACCCTCTCCGACCTTGGAAGGATGTTTCAGAGGGTCAGTGAAAATCCCAATGATTATGTGAAAAGGTTCAGAGTCCAAGCCCTGGATTGTCACGACCCAAACGTCACGGAGCAACAACTGGTTGACTTGTGCATCAATGGCATGCTCCCGGTCTACAGGGCCTTGCTAGAAAACCTTCGATTCCAGACTTTCTCAGAGCTTCACGAAGCTGCGAAGAGGTCGGCAACCACTGCACCCCCTCTTTTGGTAAGAACAAAGTCTACAAAGACTGAGGATTCAAAAGACACTCGAGGAAGCAGGCGTTTTATCAACAAGCAGTACAACCTGCAACCTTCAACAAATGTTGTCGCCGAAGGGAGTAAGCGAAAAGCAGAACCACATCACAAGCAGACTTCCTCCACCCCTTCAAAGGCACACAAGAAGGAAAATTCGAAAATCCCTCCTCAGCATACGAAAGATCCAGAAGCACCTGATTTTCCCTGTTCAATGGAAGAAGTTAATGAACTACTCGATGCCTAGATTCAAGATAGTGAAATCAAATTACCTTCTGTCAAGAAGGAACCAACTGAAGAGGCCATGGAAAATCCTCGGTATTGCTGTTTCCAAAGATACGTCATCCATCCCACAAATGATTGCAAAATTTTGAAGCGCATATTCAAGGAAAAGGTCGAATCAGGATAGCTCAACCTGGGGACTAAGGGAGTGCACAAAAACCCCCACCCAGTCAGAACTTTTACCATCTCTGAACCTCCTGTCAAGGAAGCGGTTCAATCTCTGATAGAACATGTCTGCGAATTGTTGTATCTTTCGAAAGCTCAAAGGAAAGACATGTTTTTCGCACTGAACCACATCGTGTCCGGAAAACGTATGCTGATCCAAGAAACCACCACCGAATCTTCAGCCACCGACAAAGAAATGTATGACTGGGGACTGATCACCACAATGCACATTAAAGGAAATGAGTTCAAAAGGGCGTTCGTCGATGTTGGTACCGCTGTCAACATCATCCCTTTGAAAACTCTCAGAGCTGCCGGTATTACTCGACATGAAGCCACCCACGCTACCATAGCAATTAGGGACCATGAAGGCATCTCCAGAGACACATACGGCTTCATCACTCTCAAAGTTACAGAAAGATTGATCTGCTCTGAGGCCAAGTTTTTCATAATCCGGGAAGACCCTGGGTACGACATAGTCCTTGAAATAACTTGGATTCATGCCGGAAGGATGACGATGCCTTCAACACATCCTGTCATCGACAAGGATTCCGAGTCGGAAGACGAAGCAGAGGACACACCACCGTTTGAGAATCTGGAAGAAGTAAAAACTCTGATGGGGCTTACGCAAGAACTTGGAGAAAATCCGCACACCTTTGTCAGAAGGTTTCGAGCTCAGGCAAGTCTTATTCCTCCTCTTGCTCCAATATTACCAATGTTCAAATACGCTACTATGGTCCATGAACAATTTAGCAGTCATCAAAAGCTACGAGTGGGTAACTTCACCTCAGCAATATTACACTCAATGGTTGGGTTCAGAACTTCTTCAAATCGGTCACTCCATCGAGAGGTTTATTGCTGAAGAATTGGCTAAGCATGATCAACACTATGCTGGATACTCTCTTCCGCACGAGTGTCCATATGGTCCACAATCGTGGAATTCCATCAAACAGGGAATTCCGAATCAAAGGAAGATATTCAAGGCACGATCGACCAAACCCAACAAGTTTCATGAAGGGGACCTGGTTCTCAAAGCGGTTCAGCGCGGTCTTCATTCTACAAGGAACTCCAATTGGGAAGGACCATTCATGGTCGCTGAGTCCGTGGCCGGAGGATACTACAAATTGACCAACACAGATGGAAGAACCCTACCAGTAATTCACGAAAATTGGCTCAAGGCGTTTATCTGAAGTTATTGGACATTTAATGTATTGGGCGTTTGAAACACTCATGGCGTTGGGATTTAACATTTAGGATTTTCTTTCATTTGTATTTCAATTCCTCCAAAAAATTTGCAATACTTGCAATCAGTATTTGAATTCAGCAATTTATCAAAATTCAGTTCATATTTCGTAAAAGAAAATCTCTATCAAATCTACAAGAAAATCCTTAACCATCAGTTAATCCAAAACCATCTAAAAATCAAAACCCAAGTATAAACCTCACATCTCTCAGAAGTTCAGAAGTTCAAGAGATCAGCAAGAAAAGGCTTTCGCTCATCAGCATCCTTCAAGATTTGCAAAGCCGCCCTCTCCTTGTTCAACTCCTCGGTCATCTTGGCAATCTTGTCCTCCTTCTCCTTCACAGCATCATTTGGAAAGGGTATTTTCTTCTCACATGAATCCTTGATAACGTTTATTTGCTTACGAAGCCATTTCACGTTGAGGCCAAGTCTTTCTGAATTCTCCAAGTTAAACTCCCAATCAAAGAGTATATCTGGAGTCACGGTATTCCTGGGTCTCGTATTCATATCACTCACGACACGCAAGATAATTCCTACTTGCATGGTTAAAGCATAAGCACGCACAGGGTTCCTGTCAACGATCATGTGGCCAAACTTCTTCCATATCGTCTCGTACAAGCGTGCATATCCAATGGGAACGCTGAATCCACCGACCATTTCATGATACGAGAGTGAAGTGTTAAAGGGATGATCGAAAGCAACCCCTGCAGTTGGATATTCATACACTATTATACGGTTCTCAGTCACTGGAGCGGCTCCCACGACCAAAGCAACAGTTCCTTCGGTATTCTCCGCTGCTATCTCGGTTTCTTATATCACTGAGGCGACAACCATCTGGTCTTCCATAACATCAGCAGAGACCTTCTCATGTCCTCGAATTGAAGGGATGGATCTCTCTTCATCAATAACTTCGGAAGGGTTAGAGTTGTCATCATTGGCTCTAGTATCCTCAACTTCGGTATTTAGCACCTAATACGAAGATTACATGAAGTTAGAGTCACGAAGCCAAAGGAGATTATGAAACACAGTATACCCGCAAGGAAATATCATCAAATTTCATCATACTACATTCAAGGCACGAGCAAATAACATGAAATTCATGAAAACACATTTTACGATGAGTCCGTCTGAAGAAACTGAACTCTGCCCTGTACTAAGAGACGAACAGGGAGAAATCTACAAGGAATATTAGGATGGGTCATATTCCGTTCTCTTCATATGGATGTCCTCTATGACATGTCAAAATTTCATGACAATCCGATGAGCGAGCGAGTGGATGTGACCAAAATATCAAGTGATGAGCAATCTGTAAAAAGTTCTGGAAGTCTCCTGAAAGTTTACTATTTCGTCTTTTTCAAGCTCTTAACGTGCTCAAAACTAAAAAAGCTTCTCTTCTAAAGCTTGGAAATTTTCTGGTCTTGAATTTGCACATGCAGATCATCAAAATCCGACTCCTAAATCAGCGATTGCTTGTTCAGTAGCAGAAAATTGAAGACCTTCAAGACTCGATGGAGTAAAATTCTGCAACAAAATTAACAACATTGGCTTCATGATTCTAATGTTAATATCAATGAAAGTCACGATGAGAAATATTGGGAACTCACCAAAGCACCAACTGGGAACTTTACGGTATTGGGTATCAGCTTATAACCTTTATGCCTGCCTTCTCCGCCATGAATAACCGCCTCAGTCTCTGAGAAATCTACACCGATTCGAGGTCGTATATTACGACCGTCCTGTGGTGAAATCTAGTAATATAATCAGAATACAGTTCTTATAATTTCGTGAAGATTATATGAAGAAACATACCTGAGAGCATCCTGGAGACGACTTTCGTTTATCACCAGAAAGATACTTCAATCTTGGTCGACTGGAAATCATCTCAGCCGAAGGAAGATCCTTGAATGGAGGTCTGGGAAATCTCACAAAGCCACGCAAACGCCCAAGTTGCTGATCCCAGAATTCTACATAACCTGGGGTTACATAAGCGAATCTATCAGAGCCAGGAGACCAGTAGTTACTCCCATCCACGTGAGTATGATCCAAATGAGTCCTGAGTTGCTCAACTGATGGCTTCCTTCTCCGTATGGTTGGAACACACTGATCCATACCCATTTGTCGAGCTTCTCTATCAATGTTATACTCCTCCACTGAAAGCTCTCCAAACGTGACTGATAGCAAATGACCAGGGGTGCAACTCAACATGAAAGATCTTTCGCCATCACTCATATGCGCACCAGACGTCAAACTCGTGCTTTCTCCAGTATTGAAATTCATTGACTGAGAAACATAATCAGTGACTGACACCCACGGGCAAAAATTGAACTCAGATTCTTCATCTAACACATCAATAAAGCGTATTTTAGAACGAGGTTGCTTTGTGGACCAACGCATGATCCTAGCATTATCTTTCTCAGGGAAAGTGTGGAGCGCATCAGTATTCAGTCCTTGCAGAACATTACGTGGAGTAGGTGCATAATTCTTAAATGCTCCCACATCAAAGCTTGAAGAAACATCGTGTTGGAATAACACTCAATCTTCATAGAGCCGTTCGACACACTTGAGTCTATAATCAAGGAGTCCAGGTTGTAATACAAGGAGCCTAATACAAGGAGCCGTTCCGATACTACCTATCGGAAGTTGCTCACCTTGAGCCATCTTAATAGCAAAGGGAATCACAAAACGATTCAACAAGTTTCCACTGTCTTCAAAAACGTCTCTGGACAACCATAAACATAAGAAAGCAGCAATGGGTAACATACCGTCGATGGGTTTATCAGAAACCTCGTCTTTGGGCCACCAATGTGTCATCCAGGAAGCATAGCATCCTTTACTACCAACCTTATTCGCTTTCTCTATTGAAGCTGTCAAGACATGATAAACGGCGGTCTCTTCATCTGAAAGATCCCCAGGAAGATTTCCCGTGATTGGGAGATGCATCAAAGCCGCTACGTCTTCCAAGGTAATGGTAAACTCTCCCCATCTACATATGAAAGTGTGAGTGGGAATGCAACAACGAGTAAACAGAGCCACAATACCACTTGCATCATGATAAGTGAACAACTCTCCAGAAGCTTGAATAGCTCTCGTCACTTACGCCTGGTCGAGCATAGTCCTCACATGAGGAAAACCCAACATATGCCTCGCTCAGCCGGCAAATTTCTCCAAAGGTCGTCGAGAAAGCTTAAACTCTATGATTGATGAGGTGAAGATCCCTCGTTCAAGACAAAATCGAATCACTGTCTTAGGAGTCACCAATTTCTTCTGAGTAATAGTTCTGGGATTTATCAAAAGACGATACACTGGGGATTTCAAATGTTGCTCAGCTCTTGGAATATCTTTTTAAAAGAATGCATCATCTATGTTCGGGAAATTCTTAATCCCAGGGATTTCGTCTTCGTCTCCCCCAACGGAAGTTTCATCCATGCATGTCTCAACTCTGGAGATACCATCATCAACGCACATCTCTTCACTCGAGGCGTCGTCAGCTTGGGAATTGGTCATCTTTGCTGAATAGCTGAAAAGGTTCACACTACATTCTACTTCAGTATTCCGTCCAGATATAAATCAAGGAAATACAAGCAAAAATGGTAACTCTTACCTTTTATACTTCCACTAACAATAGTGATAGTAATGCCATAGTTAACACCTCAAAATCGTTCGTCTCTTCGAAAACTGCAAAAAACGAACGAAACTTTATTTAATTTCCGAAACTGATGTTTCATGAAATCACGAACACAATTTTCAAAATGTGAACATTCACACAACTGATCTATGAAGCTTATAACAATAAAATATTTCATCATAAATATATTGTCTATCTTCGAAGGTTCTTCAAAACCCACGTTTCTGATTTTTCGAAAAAACAACAATTAATGAAACATTACTTACATTAATTCTCAATAATTTTATCTGATTCATGCAAATAAAATATATCATCATATTTTACACAATATATGTCACGGCTGCATATATATAAAAAAAATTATTTTCCTTCGTATCGTCGTTATTTGTCTTTAAAACGAAGGTTTATTTCAAAAATATTGTGAAAGCTCACATCTCATACATATGATAAAGTTTTGTATTTACATGAAATCTCATAAGAAAATTTTTATCACTGGACACAAGTTCATCATACATATTTTCCTTCGTGTCATCGTTATTTGTCTTTAAAACGAAGGATTATTCCGATTTCATGAAAATTCACTTCTCTCATGATGAAACCTTGGTATACATGAAAGCTCATACACTAAGTTTTATCACTGAACCTAGTTTCATATTTAAAAAAAAGAAAAATCTTTCCTAAATCAGGGATTATAGTTAGTTTGCAAAACTAACGATCGAACGAACATACGTTTACAAAAACTAGGGTTTTTCATAAAACTCACATCAATTGTATACACATGTATATGATTTTAACATGATCACTTCATAAAATTCATGTAAACAACAGCAAACATTAAAAAAAAAAAATTCCTTCACCTGGTCGGCGCCGGCCGGAAACTGGCCGAACGGCGGCGACGGTCGGCGGCGATCGGCTCCGGCGTAAAACTCTCCTTCCATGGCGTAAAGGTGATGAAGGTGCTGGTCGTGTGTGAGGAAAAAAAAGAAAGAAAAAGGATTAATCCCTTTTATATCAATTTTATTTCCAAAACCTAATTTTCTAAAGATTTCCTTATTGGGACCGACCCGCGAATCCTAACCGACCACGGACTCGTCGTCCAAACCAGCGGTTCAACACCAATTTATGCTCATCAAACGACGCTCCAATCATGACATTGAAGCCTTCATCAAGTCGTGGCTTGCTCATGCTCTCTAAATCCGGTAACATCTCAACTTACGACTAAGTTCAATTACTGGTATTATTATTTATGGCCGGAAAATCACCATTTAATGCTGACTGAGGAACACAAATTTCCTCTGTAAGTAGGGGACTTAATATAGATGATGGATTTTCGACAAAGGATAAATTCGCAAACTCATAATTATACGAAGCTCTGATTCAGCAATCAGACGCGAGTATCGAGACACAGGTCTCTCATCGAATTCTCAATGGAGAGTACCTTCTCTCAGAGTACATGTGGATATGTAGTCTCACGACTGGACAACGGCATATCTCATGAATACTGAATACTTTCAGTGATTATTTCTATATAGCATCACGTGATGGACGGCTCCTAGACAGCTTGCTCTGCTAGTATAGAGTGATAACGTCTTCAGGAACAAACAACGAGTTTACCCTGACTATATAAAGGATATGACTTACCGACAAGCTCATATTAGGATAATTAATGCTCCTAGACAGCTTGCTCTGCTAGTATAGATCCATAAATTTAATTATTCCTAATTAAAATTACTCTTATTCCATGGTCGAATCCACGACTGGTCCCATGGAATGGCAATAACAATTGTTCTGATTATATGATCGAATCCACGGCTTGATCTCATAGAATAGCAATAATTATATTATCTCATTACTCCGATTTCATGATCGAATCCACAACTGGTCTCATAAATGGTAATAGATAAATCTTAATTACTCCGATTCTATGGTCGAATCTACGATCCCATGGAATGTTAATGCTCACTTTATTATTCTGAATTCGTAGTCGAATCCTCAGCTGATCCTATGAATTAAAAATAAACATCTTATTACTCAGTTTTGTGAATTATTCCCCACTGGATTCCACAATTAGTAATAAATAATCAACAACCGGGCATCTGAGCTACCTCTAAGTAAGCCCCGATTCAAATGGTGAAGGTGTATCCAACGACGATACACTAACAGTCACCGCACGAACGAGTATTTCAAAAATACAACGAAACGATGAACCTATGCAAAATAGAGAAGAAAATAATAAATAATTAAAAATATTGACCAGGGTGCTGGGAGCACGGACACACGACCAACCGACCGTGTCGTGGTCAATCCCACGCCAGTTTTATATTTTTAATGCATTTTTATTATTTTTCATGATTTGATGAAAATTCTCTCATTTTATCAAATCTCCTTCGTCTCGAGGAAACTCCTCGGTTTCATGGTACTTCCATAAATCCATAAAAAATAATATAAAATTAAGGAAAGGAGTGTGGGGTGTGACCATTGGCCTACCGGCCATGCCTTGGTCCAAACCGGCCGCACACCCCACTGTTCCTTATTATTTTATTATTATTATTATTATTTCTATAATTTCATGAAAAAACTCCTTGATTTCATGGTGTTTTGCACAAATCATCAAATAATAATAAGATAAAATAAAATATGAAAACTTGTGGGACCAGGCCTTGGCCGGCCGGCCGGCCATGCCCTAGCCGGTCCCACACGCTCCTTTGTTTTATTGTTTTATTATTAGTTTTCTTGAATTATCAAATTCCTTGATTTCATGGTATTTCTCTCAAATTAGGAAAAATTCCCTCAAATCATCAAAAATACATAAAAAATATTAAAAAATTATGAAAACTCGTGGGACCGGTCCATAGCTGGTCGGACATGCCTCCACGGTCCCACACACCCTTGTTTTTATTATTTTAATATTTTTTGCTTCCCTGAACTCATGAAAACTCCTTCGATTCATGGAAACCTCCTAAATTCATCAAATTTCTCAAAATTCATGAATTTTTCATAAAATCATCAAAATATTATAAAATTAAGGAAAAGGAACCACGGGACCGTGGTCACGACCGGCCGACCATGCCTTGACCACGGCAGTCCCACGCCTCCTCATTCCTTATTTTATAATTATTTTTCATCATCTCATGGTGTTTTCCTCAGTTTCGTCGAAACCCTAATTTTGGCATATTTTCTCGAATGGATGCTCAATTGGATGCCAGAAAATATCAAAATTCTCAGGACTGAGACGCGGACGCCTTGGGAACACGAGCACGCTATCTTGACCGACCAAGATTGGATCTTTGGCTCACGGAAGCCGGTTCCATCAATTTTTACAGTTTTGACCTAATTTGCACAATTGCTCGTATTAGGTCCAAAATTCTTCCAAACACTTTGGATTTTCATGAAGCGATCGTCATGAGGTCACGGGACAACCCAGGGTCGGTTTCATGAATCCATGGTCGGTCCCTTGCCTCGTCATAATTAATTAGGTTTTCTCACCTAAGGCTCAGACGAGCATTTTTGAATAAATGATTAAGCCAGCATTTAATCATTCTTCCACCAACAAATCGTCAACTCTTCAGAAGTTCTTCGTATTTGCTCACGTGAGCATATGGACACTACATGGTTGATCCAAGGTCCCATGTAGTCGCTTCCTCCTTCGTCCCATGGTTGAAATTCTGACGAACCATGAATTGATCATCAATTGTTCAAATTTGGGTTTCTGAATCCAAGGATCATCATTCCAGATATAATCTTAATAATTTTACGACGAACTCATGGTAATTAATTTTATTAATTATGCTCGGTTCAACGACCAGTATTCTAATTAATATTTTTGGTAAGCTGCCAATAATCCATCAGATGAGCAACACATGCTCAGACGATCAAATATTCAATAATTCATCACATGAGAAACACTTGCTCAGATGATAAATATTTGCTCAAACCAAGGAATATTGGTTCAACAATCAATATTCAACGATCCATCGAATGAGCAATACGTGCACACTTCATCGCAAGAACTATACCTCTGTCTCATGACATGTTCAACTCATGAGTTTCAGAACATCATGTTCAACTCATGAGTTTCAGAACATCATGTTCAACTCAGCAACTACATGGACTCATCGTCCCATCAAACCACGAAGTCATCAATTGACTAACATACCACGAGATGTCAATCGTGTCACTTTGGGGGGGATATCACTTAGGGTTTTGGTCTGGCGGTTTACGGCATGTGTGTTCAAACACACGATGGAATGTGAGCAAGTCGTGCAATCAGTTGAAGGAATTCACGAGGTAGTGGGTGAAAAATCGACCAAGTCTCTACACGTTGAGCAACTGGTTTCAAACACGATCTCGACTTCCCCACTCCTTGATTCCATCAACTGTCACACTTCATGGAATCATGGTGTCTACAATTCCAGAAATATAAATAAGTCTCTGAATCATGATTGAATCATAGGCATCATCAGTATCGTCAATCTCATGTCAAACTGACAGCACGAGATCATCAACTCATCAATTGAGCAACTACTCTCAATTGAGAAATTTCAATCACTTAGAGCTTATCGTATTCAGAATTCACACACCCACAATCTTTGATTACCATTGATTCTACACATTTCTCAGCTTCCCTCCTACAGATCAACCCATCCTCTCTTGTGACCGAATTTACTCTGGAACGGTCATTGTCTTGATTTAGGCCGGAGTACTACAGATTGATCTCTCGAATATAAAGCACCCCCTTTGCAGTGGTGCATCTGTGTGAGGTTTAACATTTCGCTCGGTTCGAGGAGTCTCCTCCGTACGGTCGTCGCCTCAATTCCTTAAAAAATAGCAAATCGTTTTTCCCCATCTACAAGGAGAATCAATGGACTTTTTCAGAAATACCGAGGATCCCGTAATGCGTGAGATTATGCAAGGTTTGTCTAACCCTTTAAATGAATCTTTATCTAATGATGATCCTTCCAAGCTAGAAGTAACTTCCCAAAGAGTTGTTAATCCATATTTTAGGAAAATACCTCATTTGGGGTTGGAATTATGTGCTTCTAAAGTTCTTTCTGAATTTCTTGCTTCCAAGTATCCACCATATGTGTTTGAGTCTAACACCATGAAGGTTTGCCAAATGGAACGAATATAAGTGCCTTCCACTTATGTTTTGTATACACTGCCGAGTGTAGAAAAGACTAAGTGTGGGGGTAACTCTCGTGGGTTGATATTTTCACTTTTCCCACAATTTCTAACATTCTTGTGAAGCTTTTGCAATATATCCAGATTGTTTTGTGGGTGGATCCCCAAATTTTCAGATGTTGATATATGGGGAGTCTATTGTGAATGTTTCTCGTATGCGTCAATCAGGTGAACAATTTCAATTCTTACTTCCATGTCTTTTTCAAGTATTCCTCTTATTCTTTTTGCAATGGTTTGAAACATTGAGGGCAATGTTTGATTTAAGTGTGGGGGTAGGGTTCCCTAAGAACAAAAATTGACGTATACAAAACTTCAACTTTTAGAGATTTTTGAAAAATTTAGAATAAACACTAGCCTTTCTAAGTAGATGGAATTTTTTCTTGACGATGAGGTATATTTAAACTGAGTCGAGATTTGATGTCAACTAAATAGCTTGTTTAGTGTTTATCCTCTATTGTTCAGAAATAACTATGAGTTGGGGTATCAATTTATGTAATTTGTATATAATTTGTAGAGTTTGATGCCTTTAGTTAAAAAAATAGAAAAAAAAATTGCATGATAAACTTCAAAATCTAGAAACTTGTGCCTTCGGAATGACACTAAATAATATAAGTGGATGGAGCCATCTTGATTACAGGAGTTGAGGAACCTATTAACTAAAAAAAAACATAGCTCAGGTGTTAGTAATTATATGATAGTTGTTACCATATCTCAGAATCGTCACCATATCACTTTCTGTTTTATTTTTGCAATATTTTATTGTTTTTCTAAGTGATTTGGAGGGTCACTAACATCGAATTGTTATTACTGCTAGGATGAAATAGAGTGGTTGAGTTACTAAAAAAAAAACAAAAAAACAAAAAAAAAATGAATGAATGAAAAGAAAATAACACTTGGATAGCAATATGTGTGTGTGTTCTCCCTGTCTCCGTCGCCTAAGCAAGCGTGGAACGCAGGATCCACGGGAATTACCATGTAATCTGCTGACAAGAAGCATGCGCTTGGGTCCAAAAGATCTAATCATGTTGTCGATTCAAAAAAAAAAAAAAGAGTTCGAAAAAGAAAAAAAAATTGAAAAAAGAAAGAAAAAGAAAAAAAAGTTATTATAATTATTATTGTTCAATTAATAAATCGACCGTTGGTTCCCTTGTATTTTCCAGTCGAGTTGATCTAGAATTAGGATTATCGACCACTGGTTCCCTCGTATATGCCAGTTGAGTTGATATTAGTATTCATACCAGTATCTCAATCCATTAGGATTCATAGGTTCATCTTGGCAGTGACCTTCAGACAGATATGGGAAACACCGTTCACTTTAGTCAACATTCGCAAACATCTATCTCTATATCCATCTTCTGAATCTATTCATGTGTGATTGTGGTTAGTTAGATTCCGAGTATTGTGGTTTGTTCAACTTTCTGAGTAGAGCTTTGTTTACTTATATATGAATTCGATTTGCATCTGGGTACTTCTTCCTGTAATCATTTTGGATTCGTTCATAGATTTTCACAGGTAGCTGGAATTTGGAGTAAAAGGTTTTGTAGGTATTTCTCTTGTAAACCTTCACGAGACTATAACTCGTCCACTAGGGACACCTAGGGGTTCAAAGGCTTGTTATTTATGCTAAAAGTAACCGTAGCCTCGACGACACGGAGTTGTTGTATTTTAGTTTTGTTTTGTTTGCTCGAGGACTAGCAAAGATGAAATGTGGGGGAATTTGATAAGTACCTAAAATATATCGTTTGAATATCAATTTCGTATGCTTTTCTTAGTTATTTCTCTTGTATTTTTGTATGTTACACTTGGTTTTGCTTAAATAGGTGTTTTGGAGTCATTGGAGTAAAAGAATAAGAAATAGGTGAAAAAGTAGCAACAATCCTCATTTCACAGGAAAGTGCTATCGGGAGCCCAACAGAGGATAAGGGGCAAGCATCTGGCAGGTTTGTTAAAGACAGACAAGAAATTCGTTAAAGGGCACCTCCTCCTTCGTGACTAAACTTGGGTCTAGTCCAGATTTTCTACACAATTCAGTTTCTCAATACTGAGCAGAGAAGAGGCTGCTGCCGGAATCTCAATGCCGACAAGCCATGGTCAAGAGAGAATTTCGAAGTCGAAATAGGGAAGGCATCTGTGGTTCGAAGTGTTTGAGTTAGGAGGTATCGGACAACAAGAACCGAGAAAGAAGGTGAGAAGACAACAACTCCTGCCATTGAAGATTACGTTGATATTGGAGAAGATTGAAGAGATATTTTAAGAGCTTGTGATGCATTATAAGTTGGGTTCTAGATGATTCGAGTATACAGTGATTTATGAGAAGATTAAGTGAAGATTTGATTAAGAGAAACCAGCCAAGAGAATGAATTGCTGCCATTGATAATAGGCAGTATATAATGAAGATTGATGGTGATTTGATATTCTAAATGGTCTAGGAAATTTGGGTTTGTTTTACATTTGCATTCTTAACAGGGAAGGAGATTTTGAGAGCGTAAGAATCTACAGCAAGCTGAAGATTGTGTCATCACCAATACACACATATAGTGCTTGACAAAATGCCCGAACCGCAGGTTATGTTCTCAGGCAGGTCTGTTTCACGACCAAGATTTCATTGTTCTTGCCAGTGCTCACCCAGGGGTTACCTTCCGGAAAAGTATAGCTATCTTGGCTGAGTCTAAAGACAGTTTGAAGACCAGGGCGAATGATGAAAGTTGTACATTGTTTTATGTTTTGATTTGAGCCGAATATTCAGTGAACAAGGAGGTATGTTGATGTTGTTGCCGTTAATAATTGTGATTGAATGGGTCAACAACAGTTTGGTATATCAAGATATCTTCTCGCAGCTAGCCATGGGTCTGTGTGTCATAGATTATGAGAGCACTTAAAAGCTAGCAGGGAATCGAAGTTTGTAGTCGTGGGTCAGGTGGGTTGTACTCGAAATTGGGTTCATTTTTGAGCGACAAGTCAGGGAAAGAAGTGAGCTGGCTATGATTGAGACTTGTTTTAGAAGTGCAGATAAACAAGGAAAGTTGGTTGTCATCCGATTCGAAATTGCAGGTCTTGGAGAAGGTATAAAAGGGGTAAAACCTAAATATACAGATCATCATCTCATACCCTATCTTCACGACTGCTCACAACCCTAGTTTTCAGCGAGCTTTGCTCGCTGAACAACTTCTGCATATCTCCACCTGCATCTCTACCAGTTTTGCATCTCCATCCACCTGCATCTCCACCAGCATACACCAACGGCATTATACATCACCTGCATTATCACCTTTGCATCACAATCTCATCCATCTTCTGCATATCCATCTCCACCTGCATACCACCTGCATATCACCTGCATCCATCTTGGCACCACCAGTTCCTACACCATCAGTTTGCGACATACTACTTCACCACCAACAGTCCATTCCCACCTTGCAGTGGCAACACAGCCATCATCAGCTATTTGAGAAGGGGTCACTGCCATATTACCACCAATTCATATAATCAAGAAGAGAAGAAACTGGACCTGAACCTTACTCGTTGGTACCAACAGCAAGGAGCAGTAGCGCAACATAGAAGAATGCCACTGGAAGTTATGTGTTGTTGTGGTTTGATTCTCATTGTTTTTTATTGCCATGAACTCCAGTAGCTAATTGCATCTTGATTAAGGACGACTTCAACGTCCGAACATGAATCCAAATTTATATTTAAACTGCATGTTTTCTTGCAGTCTATCTTTTTATTGTTCATTCTCTATTGCGCCAATATTTCTTATGTGAATTGTTTATGAATCGTTTAAGTTGCAAATTAAATTGGTTTATGGATAATTCTAATGCTAGTTGAGACGTCTTCGACCCGTAATTGTCTAGAGACTCTTGATACAAGTAGCAATATATGAATATTGATGATGGGACTTTGTTAAATATTCGTATGTATTGAATGACACTAGTAGATGAATCGATCTTTTGTATTTGTCACTAGGAATAGCCTATCTCACGGAACTTAATGCATTTCTTGAAGTCACACCTAGAAAGCATACCTCTAGGAAACTTGATGAGTAGAATCCGGTAGTCGAGCGCTTTCGTGTCCGGTGAATTAAGAGATTGCGGAGTGTTTGAGCGTACTAAATATTCTAGGGTTGTTAGTAATGGGTACCTTGCAGAAACATAGCTATATTGATAAGATTCTTGTTTTGTGACCGAGAAAGAATCCTTGATCATTCATCCTCATATTTGCGTTATTCTTATTCAGGAATTGAATTGGCAACTTAGACTCAACTCTCCCTTAGGAACGAACCTGCTTGTCATTGTACTACTAGATAGTGTAAGAGAAGTAAGGAATTTATTTTTGCGAGTTCGACACCTCGTCACCAACTAGGAAACCTATTGTTAATTAGGTAACCTATCTAAATATGGAAATCAACCTAAACTAGGAAACCTTGTCTTCTCTACACTAAGGATTTCTAGTATGTTCCATAATTTTCTGGAACCTTCCAAAATACCAACAATTATCTAACACGGAATTCAAACTCGAAAAGGAACGGTGTTACAAGAGCATCAACAACCACAACAGGAACCGTCTATATCAAATATGATGAACGGTGCAGCTCCACCACCTCAGGGGCATCCTCCAAGAAGGACGCTCAAGGATCTAACATCTCCATCGTTTGATCAACAAAAGCGTTGCATCAACTTAGATGATTATATTGAACTCAAATCTCAGTTGATACATTGGTTACCGAAGTTTAAAGTGTTAGAGGATAGTTTGGTTGAACCCACCAAGCGTTGATATGTCAAGTTTGGTTGTCATATTTTAGTGAATCAAAACTCATCTAAGAGTCGCTTGATTATATACTAGAAACAACTTCGAATAGGATAGACTAGAAAGTCTAAGAATATTTAAACATACAAGTATTACTCGAAGACCTGAAGAACGTGAAGAAGTAACGAGCTACAACGACGACATCATCCTTCCTCTTGAGGTTAGTAATATTGACTTGAACTGTTTCATTCCTAACGTATCTTTCATGTCGTGCTATATTGAAAACATAACCGTGAAGTTGTGAATTAATATTTTACTTTAGTCGTGAGACATGATCATATGGTCATAGTATTAATGAATTAGACTACGAAGTATTACGCTTATCTTTTGAACTTCGTAGATATGACATCACTATAATCTTATGAATGCTGTTGTGATTATGTGAATGGGTAATTTCATCCTAGTATTTTGGGGTAAAAACTGATTCTGTTTTTTTTTTTTGGTAAATTTGGGTGTTGATGAGAAACGAATTCAAACCCTAAACAAATGCACTGCACGGGAGTACTTTTAGATTCGAGAGATCAATCTGTAAGACTCTGGCCTAAACAAAGAAATGGTCGTTCCAGATTCAATTCGGTCGCAAAGTGAAGGAGAAGGGTTGATCTTAGGGAGGGAAGCGAAGAAGGTGTTTGAGATCAGAATGTTGAATTATGAAGGTGTGGCTGTTTTATGACTTGTATGGTTTCCGGATACTTGTGTTGATAACACTTGTACTTTCAAAGATAGGTTGAGAACCCATTTATACAAGTCATTGAGCGCACCCCTGATCTCGTAGGAAGGCGGTTAAGTAGTGGAGAAGTTGAGTTGTGCAAAAAGTGGTGATCACCATGTTTCTATAATGTAAGAAGGTTGGTCACACTTTCACCCACTACTCTCATTATCGTTAACCGTCTGTACTTTCCTGACACTTTCTCGTAATGGGCGCGTTGCACGTCGCACGCTTTAAACCACCAGACCAATACCCCAGTGAGCATCCCCCAGTTTGTGACATGTTTGATGTCTCGAGTAAATGGGTCAAGTCGTGAGACTTTCCACTAAAAGCAGCATATAATGCTTCTTAGGTTAAATAACTAAGTTATTTGTGAATCCGATATTCATAAAATATCGTATTCAATACACGTAAAGCATCGCTTTTAAGCAAGAAGCTTAAAACAATCGATGTGCATGGAGCATCATTGTTTTAGAGCCTGTCTAAATTAGTCGCGAGTCGATCTCTTAAAAAGAAGAGTGTGACCAGACACTTTTGGGCGATCGTTTGGTAGCTCTAGGGACGAGCTATTGCTTGGTCGATCGCTCCACGTAGGCGAGTGACGGATGGTAGCCATTCTAAAATCCTACCGATTGATCTAAATTAGATATGGATCGCTCAAATCTTCTATCCAAGTTGAGTGGCCGAGACGATTTGCGGCAGTTAATGACTGATGTTGAAGCAGCACGAAGGACCTTCATTGGGCGATCATTTGAGGATCACATGGGCTAGTTGTAGCTTGGCCGATTGCTCCTCATGGAAGGGGGGTGGCCGGTGATCACAGCGTTGCCCTATCGGTTATATAATATCTGATCTAAACCGTCCGACCAAGCTAGCGAAGTTGGATGGACGAGATGGTTTGCGGCAGCTATTTGCTGTTGTTGATCCAAATTAGGGTTTGGAAGCCGTGTGGCCAACCCTAGTTTGGATGATTGAATGAAAGCGCTGGGCGCTAGTTTGAGAAGGACAATCGGCCACATGCAAAGACGGGACGTCGGTGTGCACACTGACATCTCTTAGGCCATCTAAAAGTAGATCTAAGCCATTCAATTTAGCTGGCGAAGATGGGCGATCATCATCGATTTGCGACAGTAACATACTACCGCAAACACAAATTAGGGTTTCAAAGCAGCCGCGTCCGCCCTAGTTCGATCAAATGGTTTGATGCGTCATTGCTTGTCATGAGCAAGTCAATCGACTAGGAAGAAAATTAGGCCGCCGGTGAACACATTGACACCTCTTTGATCGTTCGAGATGCGATCTAAGCCGTCCAACTAGGTCGGCTAAGTTGGACGGATGCGATGGGTTTGAGACCATTTTTCCCGGTCTTAGTTTGTTTGAGATTGTTTTGCCAATAACGCGATCACCCACATTAGGGTTAATCATTCGAAGCGCTGCGGATGTACTAGATGGAATCCGCTCGGTCGGGATGCTAGTGGGACCCGCCGGCGGTCATCGTGATGATTGCCTAATTCTTCCAGGAGTATGCTTGGCTTGTTGAATTGCGTGGCCAAATTGTGTGGCCGTAATCATTTTTGAGACTGATATGGACAGTCTAGATTTTCCTTAAAGAATTTGAACGCGTCGATCGAGCTAACTTTTAAATAAAAGTGTGTCAACACAAAAATCCCTTTGTCAGAGGGTGATGCATCCTGTGTGAGTACTTTCATGCAGATCTCAATACTGACACTTCGGGAGATTCATGCTACTCCGCTGCGAGTGAACATTAATCGTCATGTCATGCCAATATAGAGAGAGTTTAGCTGTGGAACATAGCATAGGAAAATACTAGGCGCACAATGCATTAGTGAATAATGTTGTTGAAAAATAAAATTCACAGAATATTTGGGATTGTTGCTACATGCACCATTCTGGATAAATTTCATAAATATGTTGAATTGCTCAATACATGTGTAAGTAAGCAAGTCTGAACGCTTTTGTTCCTTTCCAGGATGACAGTGCATCAATTACAGGGTTTTACAAGTTTACCCCTGAACTAAAAACCACCATCAACACCTAGGAAATAATGTTTTATATTTGTTTAAAGGAAGTACATTCATGAACTTGTTTTATGAATCGAAAGGGACATCGCTAGGCTTATTGGTATTGCTATTCATTGCATATCTTTGGATTACCAATATGTGTGAGATGGTAGAACCAATCGTAAGTTTGTTATGTATCTTGGTATAACTAATCACAATGTCTGACTTATGATTTGGTATGACTAGTATTGATTAGTGTAACCGATCCTAAGTAATCACCTGAGATGGTACGATCGATATTTGTAATTGGTGTGACCGATCACAAAAGAGATGTGTAATCGATCCTTGTAATTGGTGTAACCAGTCTTAGTAATTGGTGTAGCCGATCCTAGTGACTGGTGTGACCGATCACAAGCAGTACCATGTGTATATGGTAACCAGTCCTGGTAATTGATGTAATTGATCCTGGTAACTGATGTAACCGGTCTTGGTAACTTGTGTGACCGATCACAAGTGTTCGATATTAAGGTATAACCGATCCATGTGATTTGTAGAACCGTGAAACCATAGTTGTCTTGGAATACATATGAACCAATTCTAAACTTGTTTGGCAGTGTGGTATAATCGATTCCAAAATTGTAAATATGAAAGAGGATTTACAAAGAAAAGATGTCAACATACTTTAAACACGATCAGTAACTCAAATATTTTATTGTTCAAAGATATTCCTTATTACTCAAGAAAATCCTGGTCTGAAATAAATTAAGAATCTTTTAATTAAGGTTGTTAGTTTTATATGCTTTAATTACCAGCAATTAAATGCATATCTCTAGAGAATAAGAATTAGTAATGTGCATTACTAATTGGAGATTTTCTATTAAGAGATTTCAGAAAATATTGGACAGAGCATTTCCTGGAATTATGAAAACCGAATGGTCATTTATTGCATATCTTCAGAATACTTTCGTTTTTGGAGATTCCTTGGTGTCCAAACATCCTTGGTCTATAAATACCCAAGTTTGCATTTCTAGAAAACTATACTAAGAGCCAGGAAAACTTCATCTTTTTGTTGTTTCTGGTGGAGCCGTCTATCCAGAGAGGAAAGTACCCTAATTAGGCGAAATCTCTTACGACCGATCGATTAAAGACTTCTGTGGGATCAAGAAGCTCTATGAATACCGTTGATGGGGAAACTAGATAATTGCAGTGTTATTAGTTTTTGATTTGATTTGATTGACTAACAGTTGTTGAACTTTGATTGCACCTAGTTTGTTTATTCTTGAGAATCTTTTCTTCTGATATAAGATTCACTCAAACTAGATCGAAGTGTCGACGGGATCTTTAGAACTGTTTGTAGATCTAAAGACATCTTGTAATAATCCATTGTTAACAGACTCCGTTATGTGCATGATTGATCACAAGAGAATCAAGTGGTGTCGTGCAGGTTAATTGAAGATTAAAGAATATTTGAAGACGAAAAAGATTTCTTATTGAATTTTCATATCTTTATGTTGCACAAACCTTGATCTGATGGGATCCAACTAATATTGTATTTATTCGATTGATTAGTTGCGTGAGATCGGTAAATCATAATAGTTCTTTCAAGATCTATTTTGATTGTTACAAATCCGAATCTTATTACTTAGGTAATAGAGACCAGATTGATCTAACCAGGCAAAGGAGTTATTAGATTAAACGGAAGAGCCTTTGCATATGACTTGAGATATCTTATATTAAAGAATCGATAAAGTTGTTACCAAACAGATTTGTTGTTCCTTTACTGTTTGGAATACGATCCAAAGGAATTGTTCCACTGTGTGCACTTATTGAAATTCGGAAGCGCATGGATACTGAGGGAAAAAAGTGAACTAGGGTTAGTTGCTTGGTCTCAACTATACGAAGTTGGTTTTAGATTTGGTATATTGGCTTAATTCTGAGAGTATTCAATTCTGGACTAGGTCCCGGGATTTTTCTGCCTTTGCGGTTTCCTCGCTAACAAAATCTTGCTGTGTCATTTACTTTTACTTTCCGCAATTATAATTATTGTTATTATAATTTAAAGTAAATTACACAAACGTTAACTCCGCTTTACTTGATAGTGATCCTATAGAGTTTGGTTAAGTCCGAACCTATTATTAAGTAATCACACTTTGATTGTTGTATTGTCTCGATCTCGTATCCATAGACGATAAAACAAAGTGTGAATACCGATTTATCGTATTGTCTCGACTTTGTCCATAGACAATCACTTTCGGTAAGAGGACTTATAGGTGGATAAATTAAATATTGTGGTGTATTTGGGTACCCCCGCCTTTTCAATTGGTATCAGAGCATGCAAACACGAAAAGATCTAACAATCTGTGTTTGGTGCGATCCAACCTATAAGAAATGAGTCCGCGTAAAGGTAAGGCGAAGCCAAAAATAGACTCAATTAACGTATCACAATATTTGGGTAAAACTCTATATGGGTTTAATCTTATCAGACGTTTAGAAAAGGCTTCTTCCACAAGTTTTACTTACTCTTCTGAAAATATGTCGTTATGTTCTCAAGAAGAAGTTAAGTTAATCCTTGTATTCACAATCAATGGTTCAGACTCTGAGAAATATTTTCATAATGATAAAGAAGATATTGATTATGTGAATATAAAAACATATCATCTAAATGAATTAAGTAAATAATTCCTTTCGTGTGCAACCGAACTCACTTTTGCACTGAAAAGAGAAGGAAAGCTTCTTGAAGACTTATGTCATATGAAAGCTGAAAATGATAAATCGACCTTGATCTAACTACTCTTAAAGCTGATCTAGACTCTCTCAAGATCGTATCCTCTTCAAAGATTCAATTTCTAGAAGAAAATCTAAAGAAAAGTATTGATCAAGAAAACAGGACCGAGATCTTAAGAAAAACAACCGCAGATGAACACAATGCCTTAAAAATCTTACTCCCTCTGTTTCTGAAAGACCGTCCTCTATTCCATTTTGGTATGTTTCAAAAATGTGTCCAGCTTCTGTTTATAGTCATATTTTTCCAATGAACTCTCTAACATACCCTTAAATTTTTTATATTCATAATTTTTATTTTAATGAGACCCAATCTAGAATATTAATGAAATCTGTATAATTAAGGAAAAACTATATCCTTTTGAAGACAATATATGTATGGTTCCAAATTAAATTCTTTATTAAGGCTATACTCCATAAGTATATAGTCTTTATTGATATTGTTTCTATAAATCGATATGTTTTAGTTTCCTTTTTTTTATTTTCTATTTATAATCCCAATACAATTTTTGGTAGTTTTTAATACTAACATATTTATTGAAATAAATTAGGCAAGTAATTAAGGGTGGGAATGTAAACTACCATAGTCTCCTTAATATCTTGACAAAGTCAAACCGGACTGTCTTTTGGAAATGGAGGGAGTATATGATTCTGAGATAAAGACAGTTTCAGAACATGTCAATAGGATAAAAGATGAAATGCGTTCGTTAATGTCGGAAATCAGTTGGCTACATCCTCCCCGGATAAACCCAAAATTCTGGTTTGATCTTTCCTTCAAAAAGAAAGAAGAATGATATTGAATGTTCTCGAAAGAAAGTAAAGGCATTGGTATGCTCTGAGAATCCCAAGATGAACTACTCACATCAAAGTCTTCCACATCATCGTAAGCATCATCACATACGATGTTTGCATTGTGGAATCAAAGGTCATATTGTAAGACATTGTCAACGATTATCTTGTTCAAACTCTAAAAAATCCACTTCTGGTCAAGGATGCAACATGAGATCTTTGTCAAAGAAAATCATACATAAGACTGATATTCCTAGATCAAGGAATTCTGTAAGAGATGTTCATCACAGGAAGAAAGAAGATCTGAAGACTAGAAACTCATGGAAGTGGATATTAAAGAAGACTATTGAACTAAACAAAAAGGAGTATAAGAAACTCTCCAGTCCATCAACACATGAGGTAATACCTAAATATCTTGATGATAGTCATTTCTATGATAAGTTTGGTTTGTCCACCAAAAGGAGTAAGATCCTTAAGAGAACAGATAAAGGAAAATTCTCTACTCTTGAAGAGAATAATCTGTCACAACCAGATACTTAGTATCTTGGCTAAATACACTAACTCATGAAGTGCTCAAACATTTGTTTGATAAGTTAAGTGTATATTGCACAATAGTCTAAAACTTGCGAGATATATGAAAAATATTCACAGAAAGGCACTTTCTTAAAATATTAATATTGAAAAATTTCGGTTTTTCATATTAAGGGAGAATATTTGATTTCAATAATCAATGACCAAGTTTTTGGAAACTATTGGTATATAAAGTTTCGGTAATCTCTCTCACTCAAAAGAGAAAAATTCTTGTCTATTCCTTTGGAACAAAGAATTATGTACAATACAAATTACCATCAAAAACTTTCTGCAACGGTTTCGGAAAGGTGTGCTGAAAAGATGGCCTATGATCTTTTCGGGCTCTATAATTTCAATGGGAACGAAACCACCTCTTGAAATAATGTGAATCGCTCATACTCTGTGATTGATTACGAAAAGGAGTTTCACAAGATGGCACGAACTTGTGCAGAAACTAAATTAAAGGTATTGATGTTGAAGCGTACTCTTGAAAAATCTTTACTCGTTCAAGCTCAACTCCTCAAGCAACAAAATTTATTTTCAAAAAGAGTAAACGAAGAAGAACCTAATTTCCACAAGGTTGAGGAATTATTCTTCAATCAAGGATCTCTTCAAGGAATTCGGAGAATTATCCCTATCAAACGTAAGAGATCTCAACATCATGAAGGGATTTAATATCCAAAAAAATAGACATCAGTTTTTGATTTATTTCAATTGTTGTATAAGGTCTATTTTTGAATAAAACTATTAATATTTATGAATAAAATTATTATTTTATAATTTTTCTTGTGATAATTTCTGATTACATAGCATGTGCTTGAATGTCTATATTTTTGCTATGTATTTTCGGTTTATGAGATGTCAGATTTCGATTTTCTTAACCTTAATATTCGATCTCATATGTTATGAACCCTTATGGTTTGTGTGGCTTTTTGATTTAGCGAGATTAAGTTCTAGCCCATGTTGGTAGACTTTACCAAAGGATTATAAGTTGTTCCGATTAAAACTCATATGTGAAAAGTCACAATATGTTGAATCAATTTGTGTTTACATGAGTTGTGTTTAGCATAAAACATATGTGTTTCGGGTTTTCAACTTTTTTTATTGGCACGCATTAGTTAAAACCGATTCAACCTTTCTCTGGTAAAGGTTGCTCTTGTTGTTGTTCTTTTGTTCTTGCGAGAGGATGACAACATACTGAGAGAGCGTTCTAACTTGAACTTGCGCTTAATGATATATCTTTATGGGGAGAAGAGGATGCAGAATCTGACGTAACGAATTTGTTAGTTAATCGTTTTCTTGTTTAAGAAAAGCCTGCTTATATTGCATATATTTTGCTTTTGCATAACAAAATTTCGGTACAATTGATATATTCCATTATGATGTATATGGATGTGTGTGTGTGATTCAATTGTTTCCGGTTAAGAAAAACTGTATCAATTCATTTGACTTATTGTTTGATATCTTCTTTATTGTTTGGTATCAAGTATTTTTGCCAACGATATTTCGGTGCAACTGTGGTGCTATAATGCCTATGTTTGTTTCAATTGCTTCCGGTTAAGAAAATAATTGTGCAGGTCAATTTATTTTGGTTTGTATGTATGGTTTATGGCTTAACAAAATACGAGATCATTTGTTTAGTCCAATTCGATTCCGGATAAGAGAAACTAAGTTAACTCTGATCTTAGTTAGACTTATCAAATTGAAGGATTCGGTTATTCAAGTCTAATCGAATGCCTTGACAAGAAATACTAGTCAACTAACCTAGTGCGCGTCTTGTTTAAAGATAAAGTTCTAAGTTTATTGTCTGAGTAATTAGAACCTGATGAGAGAAATAAAGTTAATTCTGATCTTTATTTTGGTCTTATTGAAACAAGCGGTTGTACATGCGCAACCGGTTTAACAAGAGAATTAAGTTTCATAGTCGATTTGGTAAACTATTAGGGAAAATTGCTTCGGGCCATGGTTTTCCTTGATAACATATTAAAACTAAATTAGTTGTAGTTTCGGTTTTAATATTGGTTATCTAAAGTGGTATATGAAACCTTCGTGCTTAACTCTTATAGATTATGTACAAGTCTTTTAGATTTGTAAGATCCTTTCGGTTTGACCTGTATTTGCTCGAACCTTTGTCATTTTGAGATAAAAAGGGGGAGAAATATATGGAGTAAACAGTGATTTGCAATTACTAAAGAAAGGACAATGTGCTTAAACGTTATATCTAACAAAAGAGTAAAGCATTGACTAAGGTGGAGAAACATATCATATTGTTGTTATAGTTATTTGGACTACAAAAAGGGGAATAACAAAGATGTTCGGATTGAAAATCTACCTATCTTACCTTTAGGGGGAGTATTAGCTTTGTTATTCAAATGTCAACAACGTCATTTATTGATTGAATATATGCAGGTTATTGCGTTGTTGAAACTTGGAATCAAGCGTATGTAAAATGAATTCTTGTAATTTGTTTATCCATATGTATTAAGAGTTTTCTCACTAAAATTGACAAAGGGGGAAATTGTTAGAGCATAGCTCGGTTGAACCCACCAAGCGTTGGTATGTAAAGTTTGATTGTCATATTATAATGAACAAAAAATTATCTAAGATTCGCTTGATTGTTGTAGATGGGGAAAAAAGATTTGCTGGTTTTTAAGGAATTGAGGAGACGACCGTACGGAGGAGACTCCTCGAACCGAGCGAAATGTTAAACCTCACACAGATGCACCGCTGCAAAGGGGGTGCTTTAGATTCGAGAGATCAATCTTTAGTACTCCGGCCTAAATCAAGACAATGACCGTTCCAGAGTAAATTCGGTCACAAGAGAGGATGGGTTGATCTGTAGGAGGGAAGCTGGGAAATGTGTGGAATCAATGGTAATCAAAGATTGTGGGTGTGTGAATTCTGAATATGATAAGCTCTGAATGATTGAAATTTCTCAATTGAGAGTAGTTGCTCAATTGATGAGTTGATGATCTCGTGTTGTCGATGAGATGTGAGATTGATGATACTGTTGATGTCGATTCAATCATGATTCGGAGACTTATTTATATTGCTGGAATTGTAGACACCATGATTCCATGAAGTGTGACAGTTGATGGAATCAAGGAGTGGGGAAGTGGAGATCGTGTTTGAAACCAGTTGCTCAACGTGTGGAGAATTGGTCGATTTTCTACCCACTACCTCGTGAATTCCTTCAACTGATTGCACGACTTGCTCACATTATATCGTGTGTTTGAACACACGTGCCGTAGACCGCCAGACCAAAACCCTAAGTGATATCCCCCCAAGTGACACGATTGACGTCTCGTGGTTTGTTAGTTAATTGATGACTTTGTGGTTTGATGGGACGATGAGTCCATGTAGTCGTTGAGTTGAACATGATGTTCTGAAACTCATGAATTGAACATGTCATGAGACAGAGGTATAGTTCTTACGATGAAGTGAGCAAGTATTGCTCATTCGATGGATCGTTGAATATCAATTGTTGAACCAATATTCCTTGGTTTGAGCAAATATTCCTCATCTGAGCAAATGCTGCTCATGTGATAAAATGTTGAATATTTGATCGTCTGAGCATGTGTTGCTCATCTGATGGATTATTGGCAGCGTACCAAAAATATTAATTAAAGTACTGGTTGTTGAACCAAGCATAATTAATAAGATTAATGACCATGAGGTCGTCGTAAAATTATTAAGGTTGGAATCTGGAATGATGATCCTTGGATTCAGAAACCCTAATTTGATCAATTGATGAACAATTCACGGTTCGTCAGAATTTTAACCATGGGATGAAGGAGGGAGCGACTACATGGGACCGTGGATCAACCATGTAGTGTCCATATGCTCACGTGAGCAAATAAGAAGAACTTCTGAAGAGTTGACGATTTGTTGGTGGAAGAATGATTAAATGCTGGCTTAATCATTTATTCAAAAATGCTCGTCTGGGCCTTAGGTGAGAAAACCTAATTAATTATGACAAGGAGAGGGACCGACCATGGAGTCATGAAACCGGACCTGGGTTGTCCTGTGACCGCCTGACGATCACTTCATGAAAATCCAAAGTGTTTGGGAGAGTTTTGGACATAATACGAGCAATTTTGCAAATTAGGTCAAAACTGTGAAAATTGATGGGACCGGCTTCCGTGAGCCAAAGATCCAATCTTGGTCGGTCAAGATAGCCTGCTCGTGTCCCCAAGGCGTTCGCGTCTCAGTCCTGAGAATTTTGATATTTTCTGGCGTGCAATTGAGCATCCATTCGAGAAAATATGCCAAAATTAGGGTTTCGACGAAACTGAGGAAAACACCATGAGATGATGAAAAATAATTATAAAATAAGGAATGAGGAGGCGTGGGACCGTCGTGGTCAAGGAATGGTCGGCCGGTCGTGACCAGGTCCCATGGTGCCTTTTCCTTAATTTTATAATATTTTGATGATTTTATGAGAAATTCATGAATTTTGAGAAATTTGATGAATTTAGGGAGTTTCAATGAATTGAAGGAGTTTTCATGAGTTCAGGGAAGCAAAAAATATTAAAATAATAAAACAAGGGTGTGTGGGACCGTGGAAGGCATGGCTGGCCGGCTTGGGCCCGATCCCACGAGTTTCCCTAATTTTTTAATATTTTAAGGTATTTTGATGATTTGAGGGAATTTTTCCTAATTTGAGAGAAATACCATGAAATCAAGGAATTTGATGAATTTAAGGAAAACTAATAATAAAATAATAAAAAAGGGGCGTGTGGGACCGGCTAGGCATGGTCGGCCGGCCAAGGCTCGGTCCCACAAGTTTTCAAAATTTATTTTATTTTATTATTATTATTTGATGATTTTTGCAAAATACCATGAAATCAAGGAGTTTTTTCATGAAATTAGAGAAATAATAATAAAAATAATAAAATATTAAGGAACCGTGGGGTGTGGGGATGGTTGGGACCAAGGCATGCTTGTTGGCCAATGGTCATACCCCACACTCCTTTCCTTAATTTTATATTATTTATTATGGATTTATGGAAGTACCATGAAACCGAGGAGTTTCCTTGAGACGAAGGAGATTTGATAAAATGAGAGAATTTTCATCAAATCATGGAAAATAATAAAAATGCATTAAAAATATAAAACTGGCGTGGGATTGACCAAGACACGGTCGGTCGGTCATGTGTCCCTGCTCCCAGCACCCAGGTCAATATTTTTAATTATTTATTATTTTCTTCCCTATTTTGCACAGGTTCATCGTTTCGTTGTATTTTGAAATACTTGTTCGTGCGGTGACTGTTAGTGTATCGTTGTTGAATACACTTTCACCATTTGAATCGGGGCTTACTTAGAGGTAGCTCAGACGCCCGGTTGTTGATTATTTATTACTAATTGTGGAATTCAGTGGAGAATAATTCACAAAACTGAGTAATAAGATGTTTATTATTAATTCATAGGATCAGCTGAGGATTCGACTACGAATTCAGAATAATAAATTGAGCATTACCATTCCATGGGATCGTAGATTCGACCATAGAATCAGAGTAATTAAGGTTTATCTATTGCCATTTATGAGACCAGTTGTGGATTCGATCATGAAATCGGAGTAATGAGATAATATAGTTATTGTTATTCTATGAGATCAAGCTTTGGATTCGATCATAGAATCAGAACAATTGTTTATTGCCATTCCATGGGACCAGTCGTGGATTCGACCATGGAATAGGAGCAATTAGGAATAATTAACTTTGTGGCTTTATACTAGCAGAGCAAGCTGTCTAGGAGCATTAATTATCCCAATATGAGCTTGTCGGTAAGTCATATCCTTTATATAGTCAGGGTAAACTCGTTGTTTGTTCCTGAAGACGTTATCGCTCTATACTAGCAGAGCAAGCTGTCTAGGAGCCGTCCATATCGTGATACTATATAGAAATAATCACTGAAAGTATTTAATATTCATGAGATATGTCGTTGTCCAGTCGTGAGACTACATATCTACATGTACTCTGAGAGAAGGTACTCTCCGTTGAGAATTCGATGAGAGGCTCGTGTCTCGATACTCACGTCTGATTGCTGAATCAGAGCTTCGTATAATTATGAGTTTACGAATTTAGCCTTTGTCGAAAATCCACCATCTACATTAAGTCCCCTGCTTACTGAGGAATGCTGTGTTCCTCAGTCAGCATTAAATGGTGATTTTCCGGCCATAAATAATAATACCAGTAATTGAACTTAGTCGTAAGTTGAGACGTTACCGGATTTAGAGAGCATGAGAAAACAACGACTTTATGAAGGCTTTAATGTCATGATTGGAGCGTCGTTTTATGAGCATAAATTGGTGTTGAACCGCTGGTTTGGACGACGAGTCCGTGGTCGGTTAGGATTCGCGGGTCGGGCCCAATAAGGAAATCCTTAGAAAATTAGGTTTTGGAAATAAAATTGATATAAAAGGGATTAATCCTTTTTTTTTCCCACGACCAGCTCTTCATCACCTTCACGCCAGGGAAGGAGAGTTTTCCGCCGGAGCCGATCGCCGCCGACCGTCGTCGCCACTGTCCAGCCAGTTTCCGGCCGGCGCCGACCAGGTGAGCGATTTTTTTTTTGATTTTTGCTGTTGTTTACATGAATTTCATGAAGTGATCATGTTAAAATCATATACATGTGTATACAATTGATGTGAGTTTTATGAAAAACCCTGGTTTTTGTATTAAATTAAAAAATGTAATCACTTGATTGGAATATGGTATAAGACAGATGATAGATTCACTACAAAGTTCCATCAAATCAATTTTTATTGAATATGCCAAAGCAGATCTGTTTCCATCAAATCAAAACAGATTGAAAACAATTTTTGCATTACTGATTTGGACATAGAAGATTATGGAAAAAAAATGTAGATCATGACATAGAGTATATATTTTTTTTTTCTAATCAATTAATACAGTGTAAAACAGATTTAAAAAAAAATCAAATCAATTCCTTGTGATTTGATTTTAGAGGAAAGAAAAGAAAAAAATAATAGGACAAAATAGATTCAACTTATCTATTTGAGGATGACGATTCCATTGATTCCAACGCAGTGTATTTGATAGCAACCCAAAAGAAAAAAAATCAAAATCCATTGCCGCAGGGAAGAGCTCGTGCTGATAACGTTTTGTAGTGGATGGAAAAGATAAAGAGGCAAGCAGAGAAGGAGATTCTATTCATTAGAGGAAGTATATGTTACATAGATATAGTCCTTTATATGCAATAGGAATAAGGCCCTAGCTACTATATTGGCCGCACATCCATGGGCTAAACCCCTACAACAATATTAGTATTTTAGAGTAGGGCTTATTTGGTAATTTCAAATAATTTTTAAACACCCCCATCATTAGTTGAGGTGGAAACAAAATTTTCATAGGCCTCAATTAAGTGGCATAGACCCCAATTTAACCGGGTTTTTTAAAGGGTGTATAAAAGAACACCCTAGATAAATGCATCGGCCGGAATATAGTGGGCGAGATTTGGCAAGTAAATACTACTTATGAAAAATGAAATAATTTATTTATCTAATTCCATTAAAATCCTAAACTCTTAAGGCTCCACGTTCAACGGTGACCCTCACCCTCTTACAGAATTGCTCCGTTTCATTTTTCCTCAAAGAAGAGAAAAAAGAGGAATCCCACACAAATTTCGCCAACAAAGCATAAAACCAAAAAACCAAACCATATTTCCTCGAAGGAGAATAAAAAATCTAAACAAAGCCTCTCTTCCATTATTTGATCTAGCTCCGCCTCCACCTCTTCTCCACCATCTACACATCTATATCATCCGAATATATTCGATCTCGCGTAAACCTAATTAACTCCTGCGATCTCCACTGCTAACTCCTTTCATCCTAATATAATCTGAGCATGCTTTTGATTTTCTATTTTTTGGTGTGATTATATGGAATTGATTATAAATCAAAAATAATCAAGGTTACAATTTTATTTGTTTCATAGACCTAATTTTACATTTTTTTTCTTCCAATTATTGATGATGTTATTTTTTTGCGGATTTGATTTACAGGTATTCCTCTCTGCCCTGCAGGAGGTTTTTTTTTTTTTTTTTTTTTTTTTTTTTTTTCTTAAACGACCAAAAGATTTACACCCTTATCATATGGTTTTGTTTTGGACATTCAAATCCTTATCATATGGTTTTGTTTTGGACATTCAAAAGTAAGCAGATAGTATTAGGTTTTCGTTCACCCTCTGTTTTATCCTCTTTGGATTGCGTTTTTAGTTTTATGTATTGACTTTATCTTTTTAATTTTTAATGAATGTTGTTTTTAGTGAAATCAATAACTCCAATAGGTATGAGCACCTTTTCTCTTATATTAGCTTTGTTTTTTGATTGATGTTATTGATTTTGTTGGAAGACGTTTATATTAGGACTTTGATTGCAGACGTAATGTTTCTTTAGTGATGGGTGAACCTAATGTTTGGGGTTTTGCCATCTTTATGTCCTATGATATTACTAAACATGTGATTTCTCTTTGGTTCTGTTTCGTCAAATCTTTCAATTTATTAGGTGGTATTTTGTTTTGAGTTAGCATTTGATTCTATCTACTTTAGAGATATACACAGATAAAGCTCCCTCTATTTTACTAACATTCATTATTGAGATAAAGCTTTTAAATTGGTAGAAGTCTGACTGAGATTAATTATGTTTTCATTTTGGTTTCGGATATCGTAGCAATTATTGTGCATCCTAAATGGGGGTAAAACTCTTTCAACTTATGGGTAGAACGTTGCTGTAATGCTCGAATTGTTGAATCTGATGAAAGACAGATAGGAATGGAGTCATAGAAGATTCTATTTACGTTTTGGTTTCTTTATAATTTATGTTATATGTAATTCAAATGCTATTGAGTTTAAGTTGGTTCACTTGGATTTCCTTTTGCAAGATTTTATTGACTGTTTGATTGAGAGAACAAATTTTGAAAGGACATAATTCAATTTCTGGGTACAATTACTAGATTTTCTTTTCGATCAAACGGGTACAATTGGAAGATTTTGTTGCATATTGTTTCAACGATTTTTATCATGTGAATTTATTTAAATGCATGTGTTACTGTGATACTATGAGTCTGGTGTGTGCTTAACAGTTCTTGGGATATGGAAAACCAGAATAGAGTATTTAACTCATACGATCTGCCCACAGAACCTGAAGCTACTTTTTTTGGTGTTTTTGCAAAAAAGATTCCAGTGGAATTAAAGGTGCAATACGGGTACTTCTAATACAGTGATTCACTCTCCTGATGGAAATTATGTGCCCAGTTGTTAATTCCTAACTTACATGGGAGCCTGGAAATGTTAGCCGCTCTGATATCTGCATCAAACTCTACAGGGAAGCTATCTTGAGTTCGTTTGTACCACTTCTTTTGTATTCATCATTGGTCTTCGCAGACCAAGACCAACACCATTACCGCCACTCTTTAGAAGAAGAATTACAGAACAAGACCAACGCCTTTACCACTATTATTTTAATTTTTAAAAAGTCAAAAATTTGACTTATTGGAGAACTGTACTAGAAGGATATTGATTGCATTGTCATTAATGTCAAACTGCAGGGTTTCTTTGGTGTTTATGGTGGTTATGAAAATCAATTTTTTATTTGATAATAATTTATCTTTGTAGTTTTAACATATTTAAATGGATGTAGCTGCTAATAACGAATTTTGGACCACTGTTCCACAGAAGTTACACCACATTGACGGATAACACTTCTCAAAAAGTTAGCAAAAAGGGAGTCTACGTACCAGGTAAATCATTTTATGCATAAATTTTCGCCAAATATAGTTATCGCAAAGTTTCTTATGCGCTGAATTTGATGTTGTGTGCATGCATGCAGGATTTTAACATGCAGGTGTAATCGGTGATGAAAAACAGATTGACACTGTCCAAAACTCTCCCATGTTTGTTAGTTGAAGACCTATTTGAAAGATTATGGGAGAAATTCACAAGTACAGATTACCACCAACCAAGCCAATGGTTGTAGAGACCTTCTCTCAGTACCCACCTCTTGGACGTTTCGTTGTTAGGGACATGAGGCAGACAGTTGTTGTTAGTGTCATCAAGGAAGTTGAGAAAAAGGACCCAACATGAGCCAATGTTACCAAGTCTGCTGTCAAGAAGAAGTAAAGTGTTCCAGTAAGTACATCGACTGTAGGAGAAACTGTTGGTGTCCAGGTGCGTGCTTTTCGTTACAGTTAGTGCCATCACCGTAATTAACCTTCAGAATCTCTATTTTTCTTTATTGGTTTCCTGAAAGTTGCAAAGATCTGTGACGGTGCCCAAAGTGCACCTATGGCATACAAAACAGAGAACGGTAATATGTCTCAGAAGGCAGGGATAATCCATGCAGTCTACCAATGCTCATGAGTCTGCTACTGGTTATCGTACACGTGATTTTCCTTTAGGTGGAGCTACAGAAAAATAATAGTTAAATATGAACTTGAATTACTATAAAAAAAAAATTTGTCTACTAAGCTAATGTATTTTATACTACTTTTTCTCGTACTTAGTTTCTCCTTTTCAATCTTAGGTTATAATGAACGCGATCCCAACAACAAAAATTCTGGAAGACTTTTCAAGAAACTTAACTCCAGTTTAGTAATTTAAGTTCTTAGTTTCTCGCTTAAATGAAATGATACAAAGTGGCTTTTATGGAGTATCAACGCCAATCCACTTCTTCTTAGAAAGATGATCGGTATACTTGGCTTCACAGGTACATACATTTCTCTTTTGCCTATCCTATCTATCTTTGTATTCGTTCAAGTGGAAAATGAGTGCCTATAGTGTTGAACTTAGATGTTGCACTTTCTTTGATCCTAAAGTCCAGGTTCTAGGGGCATGCCATTGTAGTTTTAGCAGATAAATGCATTATGCACGTGAGTTATTTGGTGAATTTAATGTCGATCTATTGACGTTTTATGATATGATTGAAATTCCACTTCATGTCTGATATATACACCTTTCCTTTTTTCTTTAATATCTATATGATATTATACACATAATTAATCTTACACAGAGGCAGATAAATCCCCCTTAATTTCACTAACATTTTTATATTGGTAGTCTATTCGAGGTTATGTTTACATTTTGGTTTCGGATATTGCAGCGATTTGTACATTCTAATTGTGGGCAGAACTTTGTATGTATTCACTCCTTTCCTATCCATCATTTCTCTTTTAAGACAGACTGAATAATCTAATGATGTTTTTGTATGGCTATTTTTGAGATAATTAAGCTGCTTTTGGTATGTAGATTATCACATCAACAACTCATGTACTCATTTTAACAAATTAACATACATTATTTGTTTTTATGCTGTGATTGTGATTCTTATTCGTTTCAAAATCGAGTAGCAGCAGCATCCTTGATAATTATCCGAACAGAGTTTGCCAATGCAGATTTTAACAAGTTAAGTTGTATCGCCCCGGTTGTATTATGGTGGTATGTGCAGGAACACAAGCACAGAGGTAGTCATTAACGCCAACTGTCTTGGTGTTTATACAAGTCTTCGAGAGCAGCCAAAGAGTAATCTGGTTTTTATACTGCAGTTTAGTTTACCACTGTTTTGGACTCATCTGATTCGTGATAAAATTTGTAACATGTACGGGTGAACAAAAAAAATTGAAAAATCAAAATTGAGTGAATTTAAAAATTTATTGGACATCTCCAGCTTGCTTGGATTTTCCTTTTCGGAACAACTATGGATGCCATGTTCTTTTTCTTGATTTTTATGAAACTAGACATGAATTTTTCGTGTATGTTCATGGAGATTATGTGAAAATCATGTTAACAACATTAGTTATTGGGTTACTGAAAATTATGTCCAAGACCGGATAGAATATGGATTATTATTTGACGGCTGCAACGACAAAGTGTACAAGAACATCTGTTTATCAACCTAAGCTTGGGATTTAAGATATGAGAGCTTAAACTTTGAATATGTCTCAAATATTGGACGAATCTCATGATGCTCGACGGGGGGTCCAAAGACCCGCTACAGGAAAACACATAATTTTGTTAAGTACTCCCTTCATTCCAATTTACTTGCTTTTTTAGGGTTTCTTTTGTGTTCCAAATTAGATGATAGTTTTAATATTTTTCCCCAATTCTCACTAATTTATCCCTGCTTTGGAATCACACCAAAGAGTTACTACTCATCGTAATCAACACAAAAAATTACTTTAATTTTTAAATATACCCCATGGAGGATATATACTCAATCTTGGATTATTTGGTAGATAATATCGGGACTGGGGCTAGGCGAAGCCGAGCTTTACCAAATCAAATGAGAACTGGGGCGAGGCGAAGCCGAGCTTTATCAAATCAAATGGGGACTGGGACGAGGCGAAACCGAGCTTTACCAAATACAAAATATGGTTCAAAGAAAGAGGCATTGATGCATTGTATTTATAGTTATCGATTGAATTGAACTGGTGAACCAAGTTTGAGAAAGGCACAAAATCTAGTTTATTTTTATTTTGTTAACTAAAGATTGATGATTAAGAAAAATAATCCCTTAAACAACGGACTTTTTGGACAGTACCCCTTCCTTCTCCCCTCTCATCTCTATAAAGAAGTAAAAGAAGTTTCAGTGAGAGAGAAAGCAGGATTGCTAATAGGGGGACTGGTTTTGCTTGGGGGTGTATCAAATGCTAATAAGACAAAACATCATTTGTCTTGGAATTGGTACACCCCAAGCAAATTGATACCCTCCATTAACAGCCTTGAGAGAAAGTAGCAGAGAAAAACAAAAGAATAAAGAACGACTTCTCTCTGAAGTCTGAACAATAAAAAGAAGAAAAATAGTTATTAGTGGGTGATTTTCGTGGTGTTCCTTTCCTTCCTTCTACAGCACATTTATCAACCCAACCCCATTATTTTAACAACGGCTAGTTTTAATGGTATTATTAAGAGATTAATTCGACGGGACTCCTTGTTCTCTTTCACCTTCTTCTTCGTAGTCATCTTCCTCTTCTTCTTCCTTGTTCAGTAGTTGCAGATACTCAATGGATTATCCTAATGATGATAAGTGAGTTTTAGTACTTGGGTCTGTTTCAGATTGGTTATTGGGTTTGTTTTAGACCCAGATTATGTGATCTGTCCTATGCGGAGGGTTTTGGAGTTGGATTTTTTCTTTTCTGGAGGAAATATTTGTTGTGAGAGATGGGGTTTTCTTGATTTGACTGTTATTATTTTATTTTATTTTTATTTCTGTGAAGAAATGTGTATATGCAGTTACTGAGTTTCTGGATTCAGTAAATGAGTATTTTGTTTGGAAACTCATGATTGTTAAGAAATACCCATGTCTGTTACAAGCTCTTAGATCCAAATGAGTATGCATTTTACATTTGATGCTTGTGCTTGTCATAAGACTTGTTTAGTATTTGTAACGGATGTTATGACAAGGCTAGATCTACTTATAATCTACTCATCCCCTTACATGTTCTATTTGTATATTTACAAGCAACCGTTCTATACTATGTTGTTATCATTGTGAATGTTATTTCAGTTCAAATGTGTTGTCACATTATTGTTTGCTAAAGGTATTTCTATTGTACTTATCTTTTGAAAAATTATCAAGTGCTAGTGTACATTGTAGGTTTAGCATAGCAATAGAAGTTAAATTCTTGCAATACCCTTGAATGTGTGTTGAATTAGAACTAATAGTAGCTTGAATTTTTATGAATTGGTTACCAAGTTACTGGTTTAGTTAGTTTTATCTATTAGTCTTCATGTTGCATAGTTTTCTCCACCAATTTGCTCACATTATCTTGTTTATCTTTGTGAAATGTATTAGTGAGCTGTGTGAATGGGAAGGTGCCGATTTTTATCTCCCTAAGGATTCAAATCCTGGTACAGTTCAGTTGCCACATTTATAGTAGTATGTAAGAGTCACTCGGAGGAGGGCTAATGCTAATGACTGGCATTTATTTTCATTTTTGTTTGGAACAGGCATTTCTAATTGCATATGGGATGGAGTAGATCAGAATGAAGATGAATTTTCTTACATGTTTGAAGATTCAACCCCAATTAAGGCATGTGAAGACTTGCCTTACAGTGCTTCAGATAGTGGAAGTGCGTATAACCTATCTCTTTTTACCTACCAATGTTGTTTTGGGAACATAGTTGGAACTGTATTATTGCACATGCTTACCTCAAGGAGTGGATTTCAGGAAGTACGGAGAAAGAAGCGGTGAATTATAGAGAAGATTATCATCCTCAATTAAAGAGACGACGAATGCTACGATTTGATGCTCCAGACGACCCTTTCCTTTGCAATGAACCAACGCCGTCACAATTCATAAAAGCAAAGGTCTGTAACTTCGGATAGTAGACCGTAAAGTACCCCTTCTTTTTTTTTAATTGATATGGTGTTGTTTGCTTAAGCATTCCATCTTCTATAAGTTATTTCTTTGCACATTCCATCAAAGGAAGTTAAATGCATAATGGTTGCTTATACAGCTATTAATGTGATGATACTTCGAATTGATTACTCTGACTAAACGCCTCTTTGATTTTTGTTCTTATGCTTTGGACTTCTTTCATTTTTTATACTCAGGATAGACAGGAGACAACGCTAGAAGCTGTACATGAAAAAGTAACGTGGGATTCAGGATATTCAGGTTTGTTTCTTTCTCTAAATTAGTTTCTTTTCAATTGACTAATAAGCTATTCTAGGTTCTTGCTCAGTTTTAATTTAATACTGCATTCTACACAACAGAAGATAGATCTGTGTCCTGCAATGAGAGCTTGGATCAGTCGTCTGACATGTGGCTCTCCAATTGCTTCAATGACGGCTCAATGCATTTCGGTTCTGAGGACACGTAAGCATCTATGCAACTCAATTTAGCTACACATTTTACTGGTTTGTCACCTGAAACTGACTCTATTCATGCATTGTCATGCAGGAACTTTTCTGGGGTTGGCGGTGACCAAATTGATGTTTCAGGTGTGTGAAACATATGGTACTTGTAATCTGTTCCTATATACTCTTCTTTGGATAAAATTATACCAATTTTACTTGTCTTAAATCCAGAGTATTGCAACCTCCCACCTGAAACACAATCTGACATGGTGCAACAATGTCCAACTCCGCCACCACAAAAGGTTTTTAAAGGTGTGTATTCATGATCTCTCTTTGTTCTACAGATTTCACTTTTTAATCAAAGACACTGAAAGTTGAGTGCCATTTCAACAAAAACTCGGGCAATTGAATGTTACGTATGCTTTTAGGTAGGAAATCTCTCATGCTAACTCCCACAAAGGTGACTTCCTCTGTTGTTTATCCATTTGCGCTCATTAAACCCTGTGGAGTTCATGGAGATGTAACATTGAAGGATATAAACAAGAAGATTCTAACTCCACCCCAAAAATCAAAGCATGGCAAGGATGAAGAACTGTCTCCTCCATATCCTACTTCAGCTTTTTCAGGAAAGCCTGTCGTTGTCAAAACTAAGATACATACTGAAGGAGGGAAAGGCAGCATAACAATCATGAGAACCAAAGGTTGATGATAAATCTCTCTCTCCGACATTCTTAAATTTTGTGTGGTTTCTATAGTTAATATCTTGGTTTTATGATGGAGGCTTTTTTTCGGGATTCATTTAAAACTTGATGCATACAGTCATGTTTTATATATAGTATGACCTCATTGCAAGCTTGAAATGAGGATCTTGATGTCTCAGAGATCCTCCTATGCTGCTCTTTTTTGGCCTCATTGACTTTTTGTAGTCCCTCTGCTCATATCTTTAATGTGAATGTAGGTAACTTTACCACCTTGTATCTTTGGAGCATTATTTATATTTGAAGATATCCGATGTTCTTATTCCTTGTTTACTCTAGGAGGATACATTTGTCTTCCTAATTTTTCCATAAAAGAATATCTGTGTACTTTTGCTCAATCGTAGCTACACTTAATATTTGTTAGTATCACTAGAACTACATGAGGTATTTTTATTCGAAGTGGCATATATGCTCATGTGTACTGATCTTCTTACCTTCATTGCTCATAGAAATCAAGTATTCCAAGCTGTTTGAACATTTGCTTATGACTGAATTGTCAAGTGTTGCACAGATTATTGTGCCTATAGTTTTGTATTGTAGTTCTTTCCTTCTTCAGCAAAACACATAGAACTCATCTTTCTACAGTGTCCATGGAACCTCAGCCATTGACATTCATGTTGGACCTTTAAGAATCAACATTCTCTGAAACGTATTGACAAACCGTGTTGTTCCAATCTTTCAAATTGTAAAGATTCACTTGGATCATTCTAAACTCTCTAGGGAGTCTAGGGTGAAAAATGACTATTTTCAGAGTCTAAAATGTACCAGCATTATATGTTGAACAGATAGTGATTCGCTTGTCAGATCTCTTCCTGAATCCTCAGCTTGTCCTCATAGTGAGAATTACTCATTGTATTACTGACTTAAAGTCGGATGATTCGCTTCAGTTAGGTTCATACTCATGTTGCTTCAGTTTCATTTTGAAAACATGAGAAACAATGTCAACTTCATAGTGGAAATGGATGTCATTACAGGTTTTCTTCTTTTTATATAAGGGTGGTTTCTCAATGTTTGTTATGAACAAGAGTGCCAGTAATGAGAATAGTGGAAGTGCAAAACTGAAGTTTTTACTTAAGGTACAATTTGTAATAAGTAACAAGAAAATAACTTGTGCTGCTATTACTTTTACCTTTTTCAATATTAATGGTTTTCTTAGTAGACAATAATTTACTTTATCTTGTACACTTTCTGGTCAATGCAATTGCAAACAGATATAAGTTTATAAAAGAACGATTTTTCGGGATCATGGTTTTTTTGGGACCATAGTTCTATTTTTGGGATCATGGTTTTTTTGGGACCATAGTTCTATTTTTAGTAAGACATTTACAAACAAAGTGAAGACACCCTTTATCCAAATATTTATGTTAATACCATAATTACCCTTCCTAATTAAGTTTGTGTAATGATTAGTTACTGTAATTAAATTCTGTTAATTAGTGATTAGTGTAAGATAAAATCAATATTATTTTTCTTAAAATTAACTTATTGAAAGGGAAGAAGAAGGATATTATAAGAGCTGGAAAAACTCGATTATTTTTTTATTTTTTGAATCTGAACCTTCAAACAACCCAAGCATACTTTACATTTATTTTTTTGTTGCTTGAATTGACCAAAATTTTCTCAAAATAAGAAATTTTATAGCTTGAATTAGGTTAAGTCAAACAAGTTCGGCTACAAGATCTGAAGAAAAGGTAGCCAAACTTATTTGGAATTGTAGTTTCGGCTACTTATTTGAAAGTGTAGCCAAACTTATTTCGAACTTAATGGAAGTTTTGATGAGTTCGGCTAACAGGTTATGGGACAGGTAACCGAACTTTTATTCTAGAGTATACATAGTAATGTTCGGTTTCCAACATTAATTTTCGACTTTACCGAACTCAATATCAGAGTGAAGTTCGGTTAGGAGAAAAAATTCTCAAATAAACCGAACTGATCAACATATGTGTTTATATAGTAGAGTTCGGTTAACAATTTTTTTTTTGCGAACCAACCGAACTCAACATTTGTTGTTCTAATACAAGTGTTCGGTTAAAGGACAAAATTTTCCAATTAACCTAACCAACCGAACACAATATATTGGTTTTCAAAGAGGAGTTCGGTTAAATTTATTTTTTGCGAACCAACCGAGCTCAGAGTTCGGTTACGAAAAAATAAATTCGCGATAACCGAAGTGTTCTTTGTGTTCTTGGTTTCAGAATGTTCGGTTAGCGAACTAGGTTTTTTCTAAACAATTCCTTACCAACATGCCATTGTAACTTCCATTTAAACCATATTTTGATGATTTCTGCTCAATTTTCTGTTGGAGAAAATGAGTTTTGTTGTTTTGGTTTTATAGTCTTGGTGGGAATGGAACTTAGGACCTTTGAGTCTCTTAGAGCACTTGCTCATTTTCTTATGAGTGAATGAAACCTTTAGTCCCACATAGGGTATAACTAAAGAGGAGTTCCACTATTTAAGTATTCCTTTATATATAGTTAGACAAACAATGTGGGTGGAATGGGTGGGGAAAAAAAATTTGTTTCCACTAAGGCTTGAGTTTTTGGCTCAAAAAAAATTTGTTTCCACTAAGGCTTGAGTTTTTGGCTCATGCTCATTCTTGCGCCGTGGACATAGGTCAACCAAGACTTATCTTTTTGGACAAAATCATTTTGAATTATTTTCTCAAATATTTTAATATCAAAATAGATTTCGTATTTAATATGGGCGGGCGTATGACCTGGAGAGGATTTATTTATTTCCGTTTTTATTTTTATGTCGACATAATGTGCAGTTAATTGTGTAGCTGTTTTTTACCGTTTTGGAAAATCTTGAATTAATGAAAATTTATTCTGATTTTATTACAAATTTATTTTCTCTTTAATCTTCTCCGCTATATAAACCATTTTGTTTCTTCATTGCAATTTGTGTCCAGAAGAAGCTACTATCCTTCTTTTATTCGTCTTTCTCCCTATGTGTGGTTTTTAATTCTGTGTCATTGTTGTTGAGTTCGTAAGAGTAGGCAAGTACTATAGTGCTTATAGTATTTTCAACATACAGTTTTAACCTGGATACGACTTCACCACAGGGTATAGGCATCACTCATTATTGAGTCGTACCGGTGAACTATCGTGTTAAGGACAACTTGATGATCAAGTGACTCTGTCCTCTGTTTGTTGTTTTCTTTGAGTGTCTATTTTTAAGTTTCAGAAATTTATTTCTTAACATCATTACTTTCAGTGTTTTATTATTACAGTACCAACATTTTTTCGATCAAAAACGAATTAAAAGTGATGGCTTTTTCAATTGAACAAGGAACTTCAAGGAAAGAGAGAAGGAGAAGAGAAGAGTTTTTTTTCTCAAAAACAAAAGATTTCCGGTGTTTTTGTTTTTGATTTTGATTAATGATTCATTTAGATTATATATATATACTAGGTATCACCCCGGCCTAGGGCCGGGGCTCAACCTTTTAGAGTTCTGTTTATTGTTTGGTCGGTCGGCCAGTGTCTTCCCATATTTTAGTCCATCTATAATAGTCGGGAGTATATTTGGTTAGTCCGGTCAATACCACAACGGTCCTGATATTTAGTTGGTCGTGTCATATTATACCGTGTTAGTTAGTCGGGTCACAATAGTGTGTTCAATTAGGCGGGTCATAGTAGCCGGATGGGGCGGGGGCCATAGGCCCCGACCGCGGATTAGAAAATTTAAAGGTAAATATGATATCCGCATTAAAATATAGGTAAAATCTATAGAGTCTTCAAATTAATTTTTTTTTTTTTTGGTAAAATCAGAAAGGATATTTATAGTTAGTGCATGAAAACTTTCAAGGAAACCGACAGGCATTAGAAAATGTTGATTCGAGTCACATAAGGAAATATTGAGTCTCGTTTTGCACCGGGCCAGGGGCATAATCCCTGCCGTCTAAAACAAAATATTAAAAGAAGATCATCTCACGAACCGACGGACGTAAATATCTCTCAAAATTATATGTCTAAGACGGACGGATGGATAGAAATCTCGCCAACTATCTTTCTCAGCCGTCGGATTACCGAAATCAAGGGCCGTCTATTACCCAAGACAGACATCACTTCTTTTTATAACAACCTTATTATTACTTCAAAGTCATATATTCTTATATCGTGGCATCAATCCCGAACGTCCAAAATAATAAAATCCCCGTCATATATACAACGGACGGATGTACATTTCGCGAACTAACGGTCCAAGCGGCAGAATGGCCAAAGTTAATGTTTGGATCTGTCCCAAGGCTAATTTGTAATATGCGTGAATCTAATATCTTTATACATGGTTCTAAAGTTGTACATGGAATATTAGTAAACTACACCGAGTTTGTTTGTCCATTTTGTTGTACAACTTTGTCTCCATTCAGCAATTTGTACATTTGCATCCTCAAAGGTCTGATTTACCGAGTCAAACTTTTAGGCTGTTCATTTTTTATGTTTTTGGGCAAGGTTTTATGCTTGCTCCTCGTGCTTTCTTTAAATTGCAAATTAAATTATGTCATTGGGTATTTAATTTGCAAGAGATGATTTCATGGGGTGCTATTCGTGTTTTTGAGTTCGTGTCTATTTGGTAGCATTTTCTTTTTGCTTTGTCTTAATTTGCTGCGAAAGGAAGAGAATGAAGCACCAGGTTTCACCCGGGTGAAGCTTCCTGCCCAACAACTTTCTCCAATTCCTTACTTTACCTTACCATAACTTAGTTAGTCTAACTTGATACCTAGTAAATATATAGATACTGTGATATTTTTCTAATGTCCTACGGCTGTCTACATTTTTTTTGAAAAAAAAATTGCGAATTTTTTTGCATTGGTTTCCTTTTTTTTTTTTTTGTTTTCCCTTATAGATGAAACGTAAGTATCTCTCAAAACGTAGTCAGATAAGGAAATTTGAATATATCCCTCTCCCATATTTTTATTAGGAAACGTAGTTAACGTGGTATATTTTTCCCGATATATAATGGTCAAGACATCTTATTATGGAAGCATAGTCAAATCAGGAAACCCAACAATCCGACGGATGTCTATATTGAACATATAACGAATCGATCCACGCCGTGGGATGACGAAATCGATGGTCGGATTTATCAGGCTACACACACAACACTTCTTTTTATAATATAGATATATATCTATATTATAAAAAGAAGTGTTGTGTGTGTAGCCATACAAATCCGACCATCGATTTCGTCATCCCACGATGGAGATTGATCGGTTATATGTCTTATATAGACGTCCGTCCGATCCCTTGGCTTCCTAATAAAAATATGATTCTAAAGATTATTTAACGGCGTCAGATCCTTGGATTTCTTAATTTTACTGCAGCGTCGGATTTCCTAATTTGACTAAGTTTCCGTTAATATAGGCTAACACTAAGTAGATGTATTTATAGAACAGAAGAGCATCATTCTTTAACGGTTTCACCAACAAATGGTCTTCTATCTATAGTTCTTCCCCTCCATTAACGACTTCTAATTCTTAACTTCGTCTCTCTATATCATAATAATACTGAGTTATTAATACTAAGTTATTATTATGGAAGATTTAAAGGATGGATACGGTGAAATAAAAGAAAACAGAGCTGGTGATTTAAAAAAAAAATTGGTCTAAAGAGGAAAGGAGAAGAAAGAAAACCTAATAGAGGAAGAGGAGTGAATTGGGTAAGAGGTTTTATGTTTAATGCAACCAAATATCTCCTTACTAATACATCTTCACGGTAAACATATGGCTAAGGGTCTGTTTAGATTATGTTTGGTGGATGACCCTCCATGAAAGATTATTCGTATACACCAGATATACCCTGGTCCATCGAATAAGTCATTTGAACGTTCAATCATCCAATAAGCATAATGATTTGTACCATAACTTTCTCAAGAAAATTTAAGTTAGCCTCAACTAATCTAAAAGCTATTTCTAAAAAACAAATAAAATAAAAAACATGGTAAAGATTTATGTGCGAGATTTAAGTGTGACAACCCCGACCAACAAAACATTAGGGAATGTTTAAGGGCCACGGTCGGGGCTGTAAGCGCCGGCAAATTTGACCTGACCAACAAAATACTATAGTATTCTCAAGGGACCACGACCCCGGCTAATTTGACCCGATCAACAAAATACTATGGTATCCTCAAGGGACCACTGCCGGAGCTGTAAGCCCCGGCTAATTTGACACAACCACAAATACTAGGGACGCAAGTACGAACTAACTTATAAGCTCGATGTTTGACCGTTATAATCTAATTAGTTTTGCGAATGAATAAAAAAGATTTTGGTAGAATACGGACCAGCCGATCAAACAACAAAACGAAAACGAAAAAGGTTGAGCCCTGGACGTAGGCCGGGGTCATACCTAGTGTATATATATATATATATATATATATATCAAAACGTTCCCAGGTTTTATATTATATAAGAAAGATAATTTAATAAATGACTAATACAAAATTTAAAGAAATGAAATCTTCATAATTAAAATAAACTTCAAAAATAAATGAAATCTTCATAATTAAAATAAACTTAAAACATAGATAACGAGTAGAGATACTTACAAAGTAGTCTTTTATTCCTTTTAGATAACACACCAAACAACTTCAGATTCACACTCAGAACATGAAAACACTCACAAACTATCACTCTCAAAATAGGAAACACTCAGAAACTCTCACTCTCAAACTTATAAACAATGACTCTTGAAAACTAAAAACTTGCTCTTTCCCTTTCCCTTAACGGGTATTTATATAGGGGAAAGTTTGCAAGAAACAAAAGAGATAAGATTTTGTTTTTTGAGAATCCTATCTATAATTACAACAACCTATAAGTGGTAGACAAGTGGAAGACATATCTAAGGTGGAAATCTTAGATAAGATTTACCTTTTTTGTTTTTTGGAAAATATTAAACCTTTCCACTTTTACTATTTTGAAGCAAATACGTGTCCTTGATGAATAGTGGAGTCGATCCTGCTTCGTGTTGATGAAAAGTTGACCAATTTTTTTTTTTTTTTTTTTTTTTGCCGGAAAATAATTAGAATTTTCCTATCTTCTTCGAACCATTTAAACCCTAAATCATTCCAAAGCAATCATCACCATTTGCATTTAGGTCTTCTGTATTTTCCGATTTTATCTCTTCTTCCTCAAAGGTTTTTGACGAGGACGGTTGGGAACCCAAATCTTCGTTATCAAGTGCCTCCAAAATCTGCTTCTTAAATTCTTCCTTTGACAAGTCCCCGTGCCTATGCTTTAGTGCGAGTATGTGGGTTGAGAATTCCATCGGCATTGAGGTGGTTGATGCCGATACCATAAGCTGAGCTGCAACAAACTGCATGTTAAATGTAGATGGTTGTAGATGTGCTGCATTATATCTATCCCACCATTTGATAATAATTGCCTTTCTAAATAAGGGATATAATCCCAATCAGGATCATTATCTTGTGGAATCGAATAATTCCATCTTAGAATCCATGGGATTTCATACAGTAAAGAACCACTGCATTAATCTTCTTATATCATAAGATTGGCTATTAGCCTTGATAAACTTATTTAACATATCTACAATATATGCAGGTAAAATCTCCGGGCATGGCCCCCAGATACTTAGCCATGCTCAAACCAATTTGGTAGCTCTTTGATTGTATTGAGTTTAAAACCAATATACCAGGAATGAGAGAATCTCTGAGTTTGATAGCAAAAAATATGTGTCCATGCTATAATCAGTATAAGAATATGATCTCGGTTTGATATGGGGGTGATCATTGAATTTTTTTAACCCATGAGGGTTCATTCCCCAATCTCGGTATGATAATACCTTAAGAATAACAAGCTTGGAGAACGCAGGAGGACCATTACCATTACTGTTGGCCGTGTTATGTGTTAAAAGGATAGATCCTGTCTCTATGAGTATTGTTTCATAAAACTCTCTAGTTTTACCATAATGTGGTAAAATATGCTCTTTTAAGTACATGCTTGCAACTTCTGCAGGATCTCTGTTAGCATGTTCTGTTTCTACCGCTAAAAGCGGTATTGATGTGGACATTATAAATGCCGACTTTTCTTCTGAAGAAGAATATTGTTTTCCCTTATTTGGGTTTCCTTTAATCATAATAGGATTACTTTTGTTCCTTTTATTAGGAGATGGGTAAGAAAATTGAGGAGCCTTTCCCCTAGTTATCTGGCAGTCCATGCTTCCCCTGCAAAAATTCACGAGTCAAGAAATCAGGTAGAGAATTAGTTTCACCTTTTATATATTCAATTTTGAAATCAAACGCTGATAAAATGGCTTGCCATCTTGCAAAAATTTGCCGAGAGGCTAAATTTTTAACATCCTTTACCAATACTTCCTTAGCTGCCTGACAATCCACTCTAATAAGAAATTCCTGGTTTAACAAATCACTTTCAAATTTAGTAACACAATGAATTATTGCCAATATTTCTTTTTAATGGTTGAGTAATTTTGTTGTGCCGATTTCCATACACCTGAGGTATATCTTACTAATTGCTCTTTATTATGAATCCTTTGTTTAAGGATTCCTCCATATCCGACATCTGAAGCATCAGTCTCAACTATTTTGTAGGCTGTTGGATTCGCTATAGTTAGGCATGGCAATTCTTTAGCTTTAGCTTTGATTTTTATAACAGCAGTTGTATGCTCACTGCTCCAATTAGCAGGGTTTTTCCGTAATCTTGCATATAGAGGTTTGCTATCCTTAGCTAAATCCTTATAAAAATCTGCTATATAATTTAAGCTTCCTAAGAATCTTTGTAATTGTTTTTTATCCTTGATTTCATCAGGAAATTTATCAGCAAAGGATATAGCCCGTTCTATAGGTATTATAGTACCTTTATTAATATTGTGACCAAGGAATCTAACCTGGGTTTGAAATATTTTCATTTTTTTGCAGATACCACTAATCCGGCCTGTTTTACTATTTTGAGGAATATTGATAAGTGTTTAAAATGTTGCTCAATTGATTCAGAATATATAATACATCATCAATGTATACAATTGTAAAAGTTGAATAAGAATTAAATATGTTATTCATAATATGTTGAAATTCTGATGGAGCATTTTTTAAACCAAATGGCATAACATTCCATTCATAATGTCCAAAGGGAACCGTAAATGCAGTTTTATACTTGTCTTTTTCTGCGATTTGAATTTGCCAATATCCTGACTTTAAGTCAAATTTTGAAAATATGACAGCATTATGTAATCTATCTAAAAGATCTTTTTTATTAGGAATTGGATACCTAATCCATCTTAATGCTTTATTCAAAGGCTTATAGTTGATGACTAATCTCGGAACTCCTCTTTCTAATTCAGCTGCTTTTTCTACATAAAATGCAGGACAACTCCAAGGAGAGTAACTTTTTCTAATCAAACCTTTATCTAGTAAATCTTGAATTTCAGATTTACATATTTCTAATAATCTATTGTTCATTTGAATTGGTCTGGCTTTTGTTGGAATCATTTTTTCAGAAAAATCTGGTTCATAAGGTAATTCTACTATATGTTGTTTTCTTTCCCAGAATGCATTTGGGATTTCAGCACAAACTTCTTTCACTAGAAGATCATTAAAATCATTGATTTTTTTTGGAGTTTTGGGCAATTTAGTTTCTCTTCTATTTGCTTATATTGAATCTCCTCTTTTAAGAAGAACAAAATTTTCTTTGTGCTTGATTTTTTCTTGAACCTGGTTAATAAATTTTTGCCTAGGTTCAGAGACAAATTCAAATAATATTTTATGTCCCTGAATGAGGGCTTCAATGCCCGTATTGTTTAATGGGTATAACATATTCAAGAATGGAGTCCCTAATATGCAGGATTGAGATAAATTCTTTACCATGATAAATGGTGTCGCTAGACAAATACCATTATTACACACCGCAGCATCAGATAATTTGTAATTAATTATCAATTTGTTTCCATCTGCAGTATTAAGAACTTGGGTTGTTTTGCTAAAATACTTTGTGGGAACTAATCCTTCATTTAAGCAGTTTAGATCTGCACCCGAATCTATGAGTGCCATAGTTTCAAAACGGTATTCTTTTCCTATGATTAGGGTGACTAAGGTGTACCACTTTTGAGTGATTACTTTATCTATTATATTAATGAATTGCATGTTTTCGATATCCTGGTTATTAGTAGGTGATTCTGGTTTATCTATATGTGTAGTAATATGAGCCTGGTAGTTTTGTAAAATTTCATCAAAAGAGTTTTCTTCTTGTGAGTCATACTCACAGTCTACTGGTTTATGAAGTTCCAATATCTGGACTCTTTGCTTAAGACTTCTTAATTCTTCTTTAACCTGATTAACTTCTGCCCTAAGATCATTGACTGATGGTTCTTTTTTAATGTGATGATTTTCTACTCTTGCCATTATTTCCTTAAAACTATAAGGTTTGTAAGAAGTTTCGATTTTCTCTTGTTTTGGTGCTCTTTTAGCTACTTCAATATATTTTTCTAAAGCTATTCGCTTTGATTCTGGATTTTCAATTTTATCAATTAACTCTAATATAAAATTTTCTTCATTGGTGAGGACATTAATTCCTAGACTAGATATTTGTTTATGAAAACAATTTTTACAAGAACAACCATCTGTACATTCATCATCCTCCAATCCTGAAATTGTCCCTGAATCATTTTCTGAGGAGGATGATTCATCCTCTTCAGATAGATCGGAGTCCATTAAGAGGACTTGTTCTAATTGACGTTTGAGACCTTCGTCTAGATTAAGCTCATTTATTTTTGTTTTGTACGACACTTATTACTATAATGCCCAATTTTTCCACACTTGTAACAGACCGGAAGTGACTTATTAGTCTTTTTATTTAATTGTTGTGTCTTATTGTTGTTTTTCCTAAAATTGGGTCGTTTAGATTTCAATGGATACCTATTAGGATATCTAGTAGTCTTAGGATTGTTATGGGAAGGTGGTCGAGTACCTTTCTTCCTAGATAATAACGCGGATGGTGTATTAGTGTATCCAAATTGCTCACAAAAATCACCTCTCTTGTTAGATAATTTATTCTTTTGTATTTGTCTATGTAGCTTTATGTCTGAGCATAAAGCTAAACCTTCACATACAATTTCGGAAGATAGTTGGCCAAAAGTATATTCGCCATACTCAATACGTTGTTGAATATTTTTTGATTTTAGTCTATTTCTAACCCTTTCAGCAAACAGAGGGGGTAATCCTGAGACGAATTTCTCTTTCCAAAAATCAGAATTAGAGGAACAATCTTCTCTGCTAAACAATTTTGAGAAGAATACATCCTTGTACCATCTATAATGGGAGAGGGTAGGACATTTAAGATTAATAAGTAATTCCCTAGATCTTTCCATTTGTTGGCTATTACTTCCTACAAAGTGCAGGCCAATGGTATAAAGTAGGGTACTAACAATATCTTCCTGAGAGTATTCAGTACCATCTTCTAGCTTGATTGGTTTCTTTGCCATATAAATGCTATATTTTGCCTGGTCGGACATATGGAAATCCCACCATCCTTTAAGTTGGCCAGTAAAGCCAGTAACTATGGATTCAACAATTTTTTTTCTGGGTTTTTAATGAGTCTAGAAGCAGAAGCATACATCGACATTTGTCTTATGATATTTACTATTTGGTATTCTGTCATACCATCTATGTTCCACTCAACTATGGATCTTCCATCAAACGAAGTCTGATTCCAATTATAATCCTCTTCCAGTTGTAAATCTACCGGTGTTGGTCTAGGGTAATAATTTCTAGTAGGAACTGTCGGTGTATTTTTTTTTCCAAAAGATATTTATTAATGTCATCAGAATTGTTAATATTACCAGAATTTGATGAATGAAAAATTTCTTCCAGTTCTTCTATATCTATATCACTGTATTCTTCGTGTTTGGACATAACATTTATTCCTTCTTTTGATTGTTTGGATGCTTTAGATGGGCCTGAACCAGATAAGCTTAATTTTCCTAGCTTTTCTACTAGTGCATCTACAAAGCTATTATCTGGGTTGGACAACCTGAAGACATTTGGTTTTTGGATCACATTTATCTCAAATTCTAGATCGGAGAATGTCGGTTCTACTTGTTCAGGAATATTTCTAACCGTAGATTTTGGCGTTTCTACTTTATAATAAGGTTTATTAACCTGATGCGCGGTTTTTTTAACTCCTTCTATAATATTATTTGGGTCATTTATAAAATTATGAATAGGATCTGTATAAGAAGAAGATGCTACAGATGGCCTTGGTACACTTCCCTCGCCTTCTGATATCTTAAGCCTAGTTTTCCTAAAGATGTAAACTGTATTTCCACATCTCCATCTTCATATTCAATTATTTGTTGAAGATTTTGGTTTTGGTAAGGCTTTGCTGGAACTTCTACCTGTAAAGTCCACTTTTCAGGGAGGGTAACCTGATCCCACTTTATGGTTCTGGGAATAACTGTATGGGCTTTACCAATATTGGTATGAAAAAGAGTAGTCTGACCTTTTGTGTCATAAACTTGAGCATTAGGACATAAGGTATTCATAACCTTATAATATATTCTATACACAACAGCTAAGTTCTTCGACCCTGCGACCATATCAAACCCCTGAGTTCTAACATTTAAAGTTAGAGTTTTAAGGAGTCCTGGATTAGACAGAGACACCGAAAAATTTGGGAAACAATTAAAATAAATTGGACCTTCACATAAGGTGGACTCAATAATTCCTAATAATGAATCAGTGAATTTATTGTGTCTACAATACCTGACACATAAGAGTACAAAATTATTTAATCCTGTCCTTGTCAATGGTTTTACGGCTATTTGGATTAAGCCTATATGAAGATAATTAAATCTTTTTTGTTTATGATTTTCTATCATTCTAGGAGAGAAAATCTCAAAATTATCATTCGAATCAATTATAGATATGGTCTTTTCTACAGTTTTAATTGCCCAATCGCTTCTGAATTGAAAAGATCCTTTCTTATATACTTCATTAACTGGAAGTTTAGGAATATTCCAATTTTGTAATTGTTTTTCAATGTCATGCATTATGACCTTTTCTGAATTAAGGGTTATTTTATTTTTCAAACTATTTTTCTTTGAAAACGATCTGACAAAGCTAGCCATAATTAGGGTTTATAAAGCTGTAAACGGTCAACAGGAATAAATGCTCTAATTTTTTTAAAGAGATTTTATTTAACTACGAACTCACTGCGACTAATATTTAGCACTTTATCTCCCCTTTTACCTGGCTCTGGGGAGATATTTAGCAGTGAGCTCGTAAAATAAATGGCTCTGATACCATGATATCGAAAAACCTGGCTCTGATACCAAAATATATTAAAATAAACCAGTGATTCTAATTTCAATATTAGGAATTAGACTACTTTGCAAGTTATTTTGTTGTATTAACTGACCAATATCTTTATGGTTAGCTACTGAATCAGTTCCCTTATGTTCTAATTTGTATGGGGCTGCTATAGCACCTTTGATATCAAGTACTACTTCTGGTGGATGGATTGACTGAATAACATTTCCATCTTTTGTCGTATAAGATTGAAACTGGGTTTCCAACATATTAAGCGATCTCTTATATTTATTTAAATTGTAAGTTTTGGTAAAATCTTCAAACCAGGTGAAAAATGGGTTTGGATTTTTATTATGACTTAAGTATAGAGCATAAGTTTTATATATTCTTGTTCTTCTATTAGAACTAAAGTTGGATTCAAACCAAGCCCTTTTATTTGTATTTTCTAAAATATAGTACTCTTTTCGAAGTTCTTTTAAATCCAATGATGGTTTTTAGATCACATTTATCTCAAATTCTAGATCGGAGAATGTCGGTTCTACTTGTTCAGGAATATTTCTAACCGTAGATTTTGGCATTTCTACTTTATAATAAGGTTTATTAACCTGATGCGCGGTTTGTTTAACTCCTTCTATAATATTATTTGGGTCATTTATAAAATTATGAATAGGATCTGTATAAGAAGAAGATGCTACAGATGGCCTTGGTGCACTTCCCTCGCCTTCTGATATCTTAAGCCTAGTTTTCCTGAAAGATGTAAACTGTATTTCCACATCTCTATCTTCATATTCAATTATTTGTTGAAGATTTTGGTTTTGGCAAGGCTTTGTTGGAACTTCTACCTGTAAAGTCCACTTTTCAGGGAGGGTAACCTGATCCCACTTTATGGTTCTGGGAATAACTGTATGGGATTTACCAATATTGGAATGAAAAAGAGTAGTCTGACCTTTTGTATCATAACCCAGCGGAAGCGTGGTGGGCCCATACCCACAGGTCCCAGGTAAAAGGGGAGATAAAGTGCTAAATATTATAAATGTATGGGCTTTACCAGGCTCTGATACCAAAACGTTCCCAGGTTTTATATTATATAAGAAAGATAATTTAATAAATGACTAATACAAAATTTAAAGAAATGAAATCTTCATAATATCTTCATAATTAAAATAAACTTAAAAAAGAAATGAAATCTTCATAATTAAAATAAACTTAAAACATAGATAACGAGTAGAGATACTTACAAAGTAGTCTTTTATTCCTTTTAGATAACACACCAAACAACTTCAGATTCACACTCAGAACATGAAAACACTCACAAACTATCACTCTCAAAATAGGAAACACTTAGAAACTTTCACTCTCAAACTTATAAACAATGACTCTTGAAAACTAAAAACTTGCTCTTTCCCTTTCCCTTAACGGGTATTTATATAGGGGAAAGTTTGCAAGAAACAAAAGAGATAAGATTTTCTTTTTTGAGAATCCTATCTATAATTACAACAACCTATAAGTGGTAGACAAGTGGAAGACATATCTAAGGTGGAAATCTTAGATAAGATTTACCTTTTTTGTTTTTTGGAAAATATTAAACCTTTCCACTTTTACTATTTTGAAGCAAATACGTGTCCTTGATGAATAGTGGAGTCGATCCTGCTTCCTGTTGATGAAAAGTTGACCATTTTTTTTTTTTTTTTTGCCGGAAAATAATTAGAATTATCCTATCTTCTTCGAACCATTTAAACCCTAAATCATTCCAAAGCAATCATCACCATTTGCATTTAGGTCTTCTGTATTTTCCGATTTTATCTCTTCTTCCTCAAAGGTTTTTGACGAGGACGGCTGGGAACCCAAATCTTCGTTATCAAGTGCCTCCAAAATCTGCTTCTTAAATTCCTCCTTTGACAAGTCCCCGTGCCTATGCTTTAGTGCGAGTATGTGGGTTGATAATTCCATCGGCATTGAGGTGGTTGATGCCGATACCATAAGCTGAGCTGCAACAAACTGCATGTTAAATGTAGATGGTTGTAGATGTGCTGTATTATATCTATCCCACAATTTGATATATAATTGCCTTTCTAAATAAGGGATATAATCCCAATCAGGATCATTATCTTATGGAACTGAATAATTCCATCTTAGAATCCATGGGATTTCATACAATATAAAGAACCAGTGCATTAATCTTCTTATGTCATAAGATTGGCTATTAGCCTTGATAAACTTATTTAACATATCTACAATATATGCAGGTAAAATCTCCGGGCATGGCCCCCAGATACTTAGCCATGCTCTAAACTAATTTGGTAGCTCTTTGATTGTATTGAGTTTAAATCCAATATACCAGGAATGAGAGAATCTCTGAGTTTGATAGCAAAAAATATGTGTCCATGCTTTAATATAATCAGTATAAGAATATGATCTCGGTTTGATATGGGGGTGATCATTGAATTTTTTTTAACCCATGAGGGTTCATTCCCCAATCTCGGTATGATAATACCTTAAGAATAACAAGCTTGGAGAACGCAGGAGGACCATTACCATTACTGTTGGCCGTGTTATGTGTTAAAAGGATAGATCCTGTCTCTATGAGTATTGTTTCATAAAACTCTCTAGTTTTACCATAATGTGGTAAAATATGCTCTTTTAAGTACATGCTTGCAACTTCTGCAGGATCTCTGCTAGCATGTTCTGTTTCTACTGCTAAAAGCGGTATTGATGTGGACATTATAAATGTCGACTTTTCTTCTGAAGAAGAATATTGTTTTCCCTTATTTGGATTTCCTTTAATCATAATAGGATTACTTTTGTTCCTTTTATTAGGAGATGGGTAAGAAAATTGAGGAGCCTTTCCCCTAGTTATCTCGCAGTCCATGCTTCCCCTGCAAAAATTCACGAGTCAAGAAATCGGGTAGATAAATAGTTTCACCTTTTATATATTCAATTTTGAAATCAAACGCTGATAAAATGGCTTGCCATCTTGCAAAAATTTGCCGAGAGGCTAAATTTTTAACATCCTTTACCAATACTTCCTTAGCTTCCTGACAATCCACTCTAATAAGAAATTCCTGGTTTAACAAATCACTTTCAAATTTAGTAATACAATGAATTATTGCCAATATTTCTTTTTTAATGGTTGAGTAATTTTGTTGTGCCGATTTCCATACACCTGAGGTATATCTTACTAATTGCTCTTTATTATGAATCCTTTGTTTAAGGATTCCTCCATATCCGACATCTGAAGCATCAATCTCAACTATTTTGTAGGCTATTGGATTCGCTATAGTTAGGCATGGAAATTCTTTAGCTTTAGCTTTGATTTTTATAACAGCAGTTGTATGCTCACTGCTCCAATTAGCAGGGTTTTTCCCTAATCTTGCATATAGAGGTTTGCTATCCTTAGCTAAATCTTTATAAAAATCTTCTATATAATTTAAGCTTCCTAAGAATCTTTGTAATTGTTTTTTATCCTTGATTTCATCAGGAAATTTATCATCAAAGGATATAGCCCGTTCTATAGGTATTATATACCTTTATTAATATTGTGACCAAGAAATCTAACCTGGGTTTGAAATATTTTCATCTTTTTTGCAGATACCACTAATCCAGCCTGTTTTACTATTTTGAGGAATATTGATAAGTGTTTAAAATGTTGCTCAATTGATTCAGAATATATTAATACATCATCAATGTATACAATTGTAAAAGTTGAATAAGAATTAAATATGTTATTCATAATATGTTGAAATTCTGATGGAGCATTTTTTAAACCAAATGGCATAACATTCCATTCATAATGTCCAAAGGGAACCGTAAATGCAGTTTTATACTTGTCTTTTTCTGCGATTTGAATTTGCCAATATCCTGACTTTAAGTCAAATTTTGAAAATATGACAGCATTATGTAATCTATCTAAAAGATCTTTTTTATTAGGAATTGGATACCTAATCCATCTTAATGCTTTATTCAAAGGCTTATAGTTGATGACTAATCTCGGAACTCCTCTTTCTAATTCAGCTGCTTTTTCTACATAAAATGCAGGACAACTCCAAGGAGAGTAACTTTTTCTAATCAAACCTTTATCTAGTAAATCTTGAATTTCAGATTTACATATTTCTAATAATTTATTGTTCATTTGAATTGGTCTGGCTTTTGTTGGAATCATTTTTTCAGAAAAATATGGTTCATAAGGTAATTCTACTATATGTTGTTTTCTTTCCCAGAATGCATTTGGGATTTCAGCACAAACTTATTTCACTAGAAGATCATTAAAATCATTGATTTGTTTTTGGAGTTTTGGGCAATTTGTTTTCTCTTCTATTTTCTTATATGGAATTAGAGCTGTGAAACGGGCCAAGCTAGGGTCAACCCGTCCCTAGCTTTCCAACCCGTACTAGGGTTAGGGTCAACCCTAGCCCTAGTACTATTCACGAAAAAGCTCAAAACCCTAACCCTAACCCTAGACGGGTCAACCCTGACGGGTTGGCGGGTTGGCTTGTTAATGTTATCAATTTAAAAATTAAATTTAAAATTTAGGATTGTTTAGGATTATTCATTTAGTAAAGGTCGAACCTAGGTCAATTTGGTGTTTAACTAGAAGCCCCACCACTGAGTTGTAAAGTGGACGTTTTTATTCCCACTTAATCAACGATATAGCCGGTTACGACGCTTTAGTTTTCTTAGGCAGAGAACCCTAACATCAACTAAGCATTTTACTTTTTTTTTTTTTTTTTATCATTTATAAGTTTAAATTAATGTGAGTAAGACTAACTCACTATTTAAATTATGCTAGTCTTTTTATCAATTTAGGACATCCTGAATAAATATGTGATTGATGAATCTAAGTTGTAATTTAATTTATTGATTGATTATTTAAAATCTAATAATTGTTATGGGATATCTAGTAGTCTTAAGATTGTTATGGGAAGGTGGTCGAGTACCTTTCTTCCTAGATAATAATGCGGATGATGTATTAGTGTATCCAAATTGCTCACAAAAATCACATAACTCTTGCTTTTTAGATAATTTATTCTTTTGTATTTGTCTATGTAGATTTATGTCTGAGCATAAAGCTAAACCTTCACATACAATTTCGGAAGATAGTTGGCCAAAAGTATATTCGCCATACTCAATACGTTGTTGAATGTTTTTTGATTTTAGTCTATTTCTAACCCTTTCAGCAAACAGAGGGGGTAATTCTGAGACGAATTTCTCTCTCCAAAAATCAGAATTAGAGGAACAATCTTCTCTGCTAAACAATTTTGAGAAGAATACATCCTTGTACCATCTATAATGGGAGAGGGTAGGACATTTAAGATTAATAAGTAATTCCCTATATCTTTCCATTTGTTGGCTATTACTTCCTACAAAGTGCAGGCCAATGGTATAAAGTAGGGTACTAACAATATCTTCTTGAGAGTATTCAGTACCATCTTCTAGCTTGATTGGTTTCTTTGCCATATAAATGCTATATTTTGCCTGGTCGGACATATGGAAATCCCACCATCCTTTAAGTTGGCCAGTAAAGCCAGTAACTATGGATTCAACAATTTGTTTTTCTGGGTTTTTAATGAGTCTAGAAGCAGAAGCATACATCGACATTTATCTTATGATATTTACTATTTGGTATTCTGTCATACCATCTATGTTCCACTCAACTATGGATCTTCCATCAAACGAAGTCTGATTCCAATTATAATCCTCTTCCAGTTGTAAATCTACCGGTGTTGGTCTAGGGTAAGAATTTCTAGTAGGAACTATCGGTGTGTATTTATTTTTTCCAAAAGATATTTTATTAATGTCATCAGAATTGTTGTTAATATTACCAGAATTTGATGAATGAAAAATTTCTTCCAGTTCTTCTATATCTATATCACTGTATTCTTCGTGTTTGGACAAAACATTTATTCCTTCTTTTGATTGTTTGGATGCTTTAGATGGGCCTGAAGCAGATAAGCTTAATTTTCCTAGCTTTTCTACTAGTGCATCTACAAAGCTATTATCTGGGTTGGAAAACCTGAAGAAATTTGGATCTATTATTAGGTTTGGTTTAAATAATAATCCACTAGATGGTGCCAGATTAAGTTTAAGCTCATTAGGTTGTATATGTTGGATTTTATCCTTGTTTAACAAGCCTTCAATTCTTGTCGTTTGTTTTCCTATTGAATGTAAATATAAATTGGTGTAGTTATTTTGTTGTATTAACTGACCAATATCTTTATGGTTAGCTACTGAATCAGTTCCCTTATGTTCTAATTTATATGGGGCTTCTATAGCACCTTTGATATCAAGGACTACTTCTGGTGGATGGATTGACTGAATAACATTTTCATCTTTTGTCGTATAAGATTGAAACTGGGTTTCCAACATATTAAGCGATCTCTTATATTTATTTAAATTGTAAGTTTTGGTAAAATCTTCAAACCAGGTGAAAAATGGGTTTGGATTTTTATTATGACTTAAGTATAGAGCATAAGTTTTATATATTCTTGTTCTTATATTAGAACTAAAGTTGGATTCAAACCAAGCCCTTTTATTTGTATTTTCTAAACTATGATACTCTCTTCGAAGTTCTTGTAAATCCAATGATGGTTTTTGGATCACATTTATCTCAAATACTAGATCGGAGAATGTCGGTTCTACTTTTTCAGGAATATTTCTAACCGTAGATTTTGGCGTTTCTACTTTATAATAAGGTTTATTAACCTGATGCGCGGTTTGTTTAACTCCTTCTGTAATAATATCATTTGGGTCATTTATAAAATTATGAATAGGATCTGTATAAGAAGAAGATGCTACAGATGGCCTTGGTGCACTTCCCTCGCCTTCTGATATCTTAAGCCTAGTTTTCCTGAAAGATGTAAACTGTATTTCCATATCTCCATCTTCATATTCAATTATTTGTTGGAGATTTTGGTTTTGGCAAGGCTTTGCTGGAACTTCTACACACTTTTCAGGGAGGGTAACCTGATCCCACTTTATGGTTCTGGGAATAACTGTATGGGCTTTACCAATATTGGTATGAAAAAAAGTAGTCTGACCTTTTGTGTCATAAACTTGAGCATTGGGACATAAGGTATTCATAACCTTATAATATATTCTATACACAACGGCTAAGTTCCGCGACCCTGCGACCATATCAAACCCCTGAGTTCTAACATTTAAAGTTAGAGTTTTAAGGAGTCCTGGATCAGACAGAGACACCGAAAAATTTGGGAAACAATTAAAATAAATTGGACCTTCACATAAGGTGGACTCAATAATTCCTAATAATGAATCAGTGAATTTATTGTGTCTACAATCCCTTACACATAAGAGTACAGAATTATTTAATCCTGTCCTTGTCAATGGTTTTACGGCCTATATGAAGATAATTAAATCTTTTTTGTTTATGATCTTCTATCATTCTAGGAGAGAAAAGCTCAAAATTATCATTCGAATCAATTATAGATATGGTCTTTTCTACAGTTTTAATTGCGTAATCGCTTTTGAATTGAAAAGATCCTTTCTTATATACTTCATTAACTGGAACTTTAGGAATATTCCAATTTTGTAATTGTTTTTCAATGTCATGCATTATGACCTCTTCTGAATTAAGGGTTATTTTATTTTTCAAACTATTTTTCTTTGAAAACGATCTGACAAAGCTAGCCATAATTAGGGTTTATAAAGCTGTGAACGGTCAACAGGAATCAATGCTCTAATTTTTTAAAGAGTTTTTATTTTACGAGCTCACTGCGACTAATATTTAGCACTTTATCTCCCCTTTTAAATGGCTCTGATACCAAAACGTTCCCAGGTTTTATATAATCTTTATATTGAAAGAGAATATATATATATATATATATAAAACTTCAAAACAGAATATATTATTAAAACTAATAAATAGAAATAGTGATTGAAAGATAATTTAGAAAATGATGAATAGAAAATTAAAAGGAATCTTCATAATTAAAATAAACTTAAAACATAGATAACGGGTAGAGATACTTACAAAGTAGTCTTTTATTCCTTAATAGATAGCACACCAAACAACTTCAGATTCACACTCAGAACATGAAAACACCCACAGACTATCACTCTCAAAATAGGAAACACTCAGAAACTTTCACTCTCAAACTTATAAACAATGACTCTTGAAAACTAAAAACTTGCCCTTTCCCTTTCCCTTAACGTGTATTTATATAGGGGAAAGTTTGCAAGAAACAAAAGAGATAAGATTTTCTTTTTTGAGAATCCTATCTATAATTACAACAACCTATAAGTGCTAGACAAGTGGAAGACATATCTAAGGTGGAAATCTTAGATAAGATTTACCTTTTTTCTTTTTTGGAAAATATTAAAACTTTTCACTTTTACTATTTTGAAGCAAATACGTGTCCTTGGTGAATAGTGGAGTCGATCCAGCTTCCTGTTGATGAAAAGTTGACCAATTTTTTGCCGGAAAATAATTAGAATTTTTCTATCTTCTTCGAACCATTTAAACACTAAATCATTCCAAAGTAATCATCACCATTTGCATGTAGGTCTTCTGTATTTTCCGATTATATCTCTTCTTCCTCAAAGGTTTTTGACGAGGACGGTTGGGAACCCAAATCTTCGTTATCAAGTGCCTTCAAAATATGCTTCTTAAATTCTTCCTTTGACAAGTCCCCGTGCCTATGCTTTAGTGGGAGTATGTGGGCTGATAATTCCATCGGCATTGAGGTGGTTGATGCGGATACCATAAGCTGAGCTGCAACAAACTGCATGTTAAATGTAGATGGTTGTAGATGTGCTGCATTATATGTATCCCACCATTTGATATATAATTGCCTTTCTAAATAAGGGATATAATCCCAATCAGGATCATTATCTTGTGGAATCGAATAGTTCCATCTTAGAATCCATGGGATTTCATACAGTATAAAGAACCACTGCATTAATCTTCTTATATCATAAGATTGGCTATTAGCCTTGATAAACTTATTTAACATATATACAATATATGCAGGTAAAATCTCCGGGCATGGCCCCCAGCTACTTAGCCATGCTCTGAACCAATTTGGTAGCTCTTTGATTGTATTGAGTTTAAAACCAATATACCAGGAATGAGGGAATCTCTGAGTTTGATAGAAAAAAATATGTGTCCATGCTTTAATATAATCAGTATAAGAATATGATCTCGGTTTTATATGGGGGTGATCATTGAATTTTTTTAACCCATGAGGGTTCATTCCCCAATCTCGGTATGATAATACCTTAAGAATAACAATCTTGGAGAACGCAGGAGGACCATTACCATTACTGTTGGCCGTGTTATGTGTTAAAAGGATAGATCCTGTCTCTATGAGTATTGTTTCATAAAACTCTCTAGTTTTACCATAATGTGGTAAAATATGCTCTTTTAAGTACATGCTTGCAACTTCTGCAGGATCTCTGTTAGCATGTTCTGTTTCCACCGCTAAAAGCGGTATTGATGTGGACATTATAAATGCCGACTTTTCTTCTGAAGAAGAATATTGTTTTCCCTTATTTGGGTTTCCTTTAATCATAATAGGATTACTTTTGTTCCTTTTATTAGGAGATGGATAAGAAATTGAGGAGCCTTTCCCCTAGTTATCTGGCAGTCCATGCTTCCCCTGCAAAAATTCACGAGTCAAGAAATCAGGTAGAGAATTAGTTTCACCTTTTATATATTCAATTTTAAAATAAAACGCTGATAAAATGGCTTGCCATCTTGCAAAAATTTGCCGAGAGGCTAAATTTTTAACATCCTTTACCAATACTTCCTTAGCTGCCTGACAATCCACTCTAATAAGAAATTCCTGGTTTAACAAATCACTTTCAAATTTAGTAACACAATGAATTATTTCCAATATTTCTTTTTTAATGGTTGAGTAATTTTGTTGTGCCGATTTCCATACACCTGAGGTATATCTTACTAATTGCTCTTTATTATGAATCCTTTGTTTAAGGATTCCTCCATATCCGACATCTGAAGCATCAGTCTCAACTATTTTGTAGGCTGTTGGATTCGCTATAGTTAGGCATGGCAATTCTTTAGCTTTAGCTTTGATTTTTATAACAGCAGTTGTATGCTCACTGCTCCAATTAGCAGGGTTTTTCCGTAATCTTGCATATAGAGGTTTGCTATCCTTAGCTAAATCCTTATAAAAATCTGCTATATAATTTAAGCTTCCTAAGAATCTTTGTAATTGTTTTTTATCCTTGATTTCATCAGGAAATTTATCAGCAAAGGATATAGCCCGTTCTATAGGTATTATAGTACCTTTATTAATATTGTGACCAAGGAATCTAACCTGGGTTTGAAATTTTTCATCTTTTTTGCAGATACCACTAATCCGGCCTGTTTTACTATTTTGAGGAATATTGATAAGTGTTTAAAATGTTGCTCAATTGATTCAGAATATATTAATACATCATCAATGTATACAATTGTAAAAGTTGAATAAGAATTAAATATGTTATTCATAATATGTTGAAATTCTGATGGAGCATTTTTTAAACCAAATGGCATAACATTCCATTCATAATGTCCAAAGGGAACCGTAAATGCAGTTTTATACTTGTCTTTTTCTGCGATTTGAATTTGCCAATATCCTGACTTTAAGTCAAATTTTGAAAATATGACAGCATTATGTAATCTATCTAAAAGATCTTTTTTATTAGGAATTGGATACCTAATCCATCTTAATGCTTTATTCAAAGGCTTATAGTTGATGACTAATCTCGGAACTCCTCTTTCTAATTCAGCTGCTTTTTCTACATAAAATGCAGGACAACTCCAAGGAGAGTAACTTTTTCTAATCAAACCTTTATCTAGTAAATCTTGAATTTCAGATTTACATATTTCTAATAATCTATTGTTCATTTGAATTGGTCTGGCTTTTGTTGGAATCATTTTTTCAGAAAAATCTGGTTCATAAGGTAATTCTACTATATGTTGTTTTCTTTCCCAGAATGCATTTGGGATTTCAGCACAAACTTCTTTCACTAGAAGATCATTAAAATCATTGATTTGTTTTTGGAGTTTTGGGCAATTTAGTTTCTCTTCTATTTGCTTATATTGAATCTCCTCTTTTAAGAAGAACAAAATTTTTTCTTTGTGCTTGATTGTTTCTTGAACCTGGTTATTAAATTTTTGCCTAGGTTCAGAGACAAATTCAAATAATATTTTATGTCCCTGAATGAGGGCTTAAATGCCCGTATTGTTAATACTTAACGGGTATAACATATTCAAGAATGGAGTCCCTAATATGCAGGATTGAGATAAATTCTTTACCATGATAAATGGTGTCGCTAGAAAAATACCATTATTACACACCGCAGCATCAGATAATTTGTAATTAATTATCAATTTGTTTCCATCTGTAGTATTAAGAACTTGGGTTGTTTTCCTAAAATACTTTGTGGGAACTAATCCTTCATTTAAGCAGTTTAGATCTGCACCCGAATCTGTGAGTGCCATAATTTCAAAATGGTATTCTTTTCCTAAGATTAGGGTGACTAAGGTGTACCACTTTTGAGTGATTACTTTATCTATTATATTAATGAATTGCATGTTTTCGATATCCTGGTTATTAGTAGGTGATTCTCGTTTATCTATATGTGTAGTAATATGAGCCTGGTAGTTTTGCAAAATTTCATCAAAAGAGTTTTCTTCTTGTGAGTCATACTCACAGTCTACTGGTTTATGAAGTTCCAATATCTGGACTCTTTGCTTAAGACTTCTTAATTCTTCTTTAACCTGATTAACTTCTTCCCTAAGATCATTGAATGATGGTTCTTTTTTAATGTGATGATTTTCTACTCTTGCCATTATTTCCTTAAAACTATAAGCTTTGTAAGAAGTTTCGATTTTCTCTTGTTTTGGTGCTCTTTTAGCTACTTCAATATATTTTTCTAAAGCCATTCGCTTTGATTCTGGATTTTCAATTTTATCAATTAACTCTAATATAAAATTTTCTTCATTGGTGAGGACATTAATTCCTAGACTAGATATTTTTTTATGAAAAGAATTTTTACAAGAACAACCATCTGTACATTCATCATCCTCCAATCCTGAAATTCTCCCTGAATCATTTTCTGAGGAGGATGATTCATCCTCTTTAGATAGATCGGAGTCCATTAAGAGGACTTGTTCTAATTGACGTTTGAGACCTTCGTCTAGATTAAGCTCATTTATTTTTTGTTTTGTACGACACTTATTACTATAATGCCCAATTTTTCCACACTTGTAACAGACCGGAAGTGACTTATTAGTCTTTTTATTTAATTGTTGTGTCTTATTGTTGTTTTTTCTAAAATTGGGTCGTTTAGATTTCAATGGATACCTATTAGGATATCTAGTAGTTTTAAGATTGTTATGGGAAGGTGGTCGAGTACCTTTCTTCTTAGATAATAACGCGGATGGTGTATTAGTGTATTCAAATTGCTCACAAAAATCACCTAACTCTTGCTTGTTAGATAATTTATTCTTTTGTATTTGTCTATGTAGCTTTATGTCTGAGCATAAAGCTAAACCTTCACATACAATTTCGGAAGATAGTTGGCCAAAAGTATATTCGCCATACTCAATACGTTGTTGAATATTTTTTGATTTTAGTCTATTTCTAACCCTTTCAGCAAACAGAGGGGGTAACCCTGAGACGAATTTCTCTTTCCAAAAATCAGAATTAGAGGAACAATCTTCTCTGCTAAACAATTTTGAGAAGAATACATCCTTATACCATCTATAATGGGAGAGGGTAGGACATTTAAGATTAATAAGTAATTCCCTAGATCTTTCCATTTGTTGGCTATTACTTCCTACAAAGTGCAGGCCAATGGTATAAAGTAGGGTACTAACAATATCTTCCTGAGAGTATTCAGTACCATCTTCTAGTTTGATTGGTTTCTTTCCATATAAATGCTATATTTTGCCTGGTCATACATATGGAAATCCCACCATCCTTTAAGTTGGCCAGTAACTATGGATTCAACAATTTGATTTTCTGGGTTTTTAATGAGTCTAGAAGCAGAAGCATACATCGACATTTGTCTTATGATATTTACTATTTGGTATTCTGTCATACCATCTATGTTCCACTCAACTATGGATCTTCCATCAAACGAAGTCTGATTCCAATTATAATCCTCTTCCAGTTGTAAATCTACCGGTGTTGGTCTAGGGTAATAATTTCTAGTAGGAACTGTCGGTGTATATTTATTTTTTCCAAAAGATATTTTATTAATGTCATCAGAATTGTTGTTAATATTACCAGAATTTGATGAATGAAATTTTTTTTCCAGTTCTTCTATATCTATGTCACTGTATTCTTCGTGTTTGGACAGAACATTTATTCCTTCTTTTGATTGTTTGGATGCTTTAGATGGGCCTGAAGCAGATAAGCATAATTTTCCTAGCTTTTCTACTAGTGCATCTACAAAGCTATTATCTGGGTTGGACAACCTGAAGACATTTGGATCTATTATTGGGTTTGGTTTAAATAATAATCCACTAGATGGTGCCGGATTAAGTTTAAGCTCATTAGGTTGTATATGTTGGATTTTATCCTTGTTTAACAAGCCTTCAATTCTTGTCGTTTGTTTTCCTATTGAATGTAAATATAAATTGGTGTAGTTATTTTGTTGTATTAACTGACCAATATCTTTATGGTTAGCTACTCTTATGTTCTAATTTGTATGGGGCTGCTATAGCACCTTTGATATCAAGGACTACTTCTGGTGGATGGATTGACTGAATAACATTTCCATCTTTTGTCGTATAAGATTGAAACTGGGTTTCCAACATATTAAGCGATCTCTTATATTTATTTAAATTGTAAGTTTTGGTAAAATCTTCAAACCAGGTGAAAATGGGTTTGGATTTCTATTATGACTTAAGTATAAAGCATAAGTTTTATATATTCTTGTTCTTCTATTAGAACTAAAGTTGGATTCAAACCAAGCCCTTTTATTTGTATTTTCTAAAATATGATACTCTTTTCGAAGTTCTTGTAAATCCAATGATCGTTTTTGGATCACATTTATCTCAAATTCTAGATCGGAGAATGTCCGTTCTACTTTTTCAGGAATATTTCTAACCGTAGATTTTGGCGTTTCTACTTTATAATAAGGTTTATTAACCTGATGCGCGGTTTGTTTAACTCCTTCTGTAATAATATCATTTGGGTCATTTATAAAATTATGAATAGGATCTGTATAAGAAGAAGATGCTACAGATGGCCTTGGTGCACTTCCCTCGCCTTCTGATATCTTAAGCCTAGTTTTCCTGAAAGATGTAAACTTTATTTCCATATCTCCATCTTCATATTCAATTATTTGTTGGAGATTTTGGTTTTGGCAAGGCTTTGCTGGAACTTCTACCTGTAAAGACCACTTTTCAGGGAGGGTAACGTGATCCCACTTTATGGTTCTGGGAATAACTGTATGGGCTTTACCAATATTGGTATGAAAAAGAGTAGTCTGACCTTTTGTGTCATAAACTTGAGCATTAGGACATAAGGTATTCATAACCTTATAATATATTCTATACACAACGGCTAAGTTCTGCGACCCTGCGACCATATCAAACCCCTGAGTTCTAACATTTAAAGTTAGAGTTTTAAGGAGTCCTGGATTAGACAGAGACACCGAAAATTTGGGAAACAATTAAAATAAATTGGATCTTCACATAAGGTGGACTCAATAATTCCTAATAATGAATCAGTGAATTTATTGTGTCTACAATCCCTGACACATAAGAGTACAGAATTTTTTAATCCTGTCCTTGTCAATGGTTTTACGGCTATTTGGATTAAGCCTATATGAAGATAATTAAATCTTTTTTGTTTATGATCTTCTATCATTCTAGGAGAGAAAAGCTCAAAATTATCATTCGAATCAATTATAGATATGGTCTTTTCTACAGTTTTAATTGCGTAATCGCTTCTGAATTGAAAAGATCCTTTCTTATATACTTCATTAACTGGAACTTTAGGAATATTCCAATTTTGTAATTGTTTTTCAATGTCATGCATTATGACCTCTTCTGAATTAAGGGTTATTTTATTTTTCAAACTATTTTTCTTTGAAAACGATCTGACAAAGCTAGCCATAATTAGGGTTTATAAAGCTGTGAACGGTCAACAGGAATCAATGCTCTAATTTTTTAAAGAGGGTAACCTGATCCCACTAAAAAGAGGGTAACCTGATCCCACTAAAAAGATCCCCTATTTTACTTTATCAGTGGGTTAGTTACTCCCCATTTAAAACATAGATAACGGGTAGAGATACTTACAAAGTAGTCTTTTATTCCTTAATAGATAGCACACCAAACAACTTCAAACTCACACTTAGAACATGAAAACACTCACAAACTATCACTCTCAAAGCAGGAAACACTCAGAAACTTTCACTCTCAAACTTATAGACAATGACTCTCGAGAACTAAAAACTTGCCCTTTCCCTTTCCCTTAACGGGTATTTATATAGGGGAAAGTTTGCAAGAAACAAAAGAGATAAGATTTTCTTTTTTGAGAATCCTATCTATAATTACAACAACCTATAAGTGGTAGACAAGTGGAAGACATATCTAAGGTGGAAATCTTAGATAAGATTTACCTTTTTTCTTTTATGGAAAATATTAAACCTTTTCACTTTTACTATTTTGAAGCAAATACGTGTCCTTGATGAATAGTGGAGTCGATCCTGCTTCCTGTTGATGAAAAGTTGACCAAATTTTTTTTTTTTTTTTTTTTTTTGCCGGAAAATAATTAGAATTTTCCTATCTTCTTCAAACCATTTAAACCCTAAATCATTCTAAAGCAATCATCACCATTTGCATTTATGTCTTCTGTATTTTCCGATTTTATCTCTTCTTCCTCAAAGGTTTTTGACGAGGACGGTTGGGAACCCAAATCTTCGTTATCAAGTGCCTCAAAAATATGCTTCTTAAATTCTTCCTTTGACAAGTCCCCGTGCCTATGCTTTAGTGCGAGTATGTGGGTTGAGAATTCCATCGGCATTGAGGTGGTTGATGCCGATACATAAGCTGAGCTGCTGCAACAAACTGCATGTTAAATGTAGATGGTTGTAGATGTGCTGCATTATATCTATCCCACCATTTGATATATAATTGCCTTTCTAAATAAGGGATATAATCCCAATCAGGATCATTATGTGGAATCGAATAATTCCATCTTAGAATCCATGGGATTTCATACAGTATAAAGAACCACTGCATTAATCTTCTTATATCATAAGATTGGCTATTAGCCTTGATAAACTTATTTAACATATCTACAATATATGCAGGTAAAATCTCCGGGCATGGCCCCCAGCTACTTAGCCATGCTCTGAACCAATTTGGTAGCTCTTTGATTGTATTGAGTTTAAAACCAATATACCAGGAATGAGAGAATCTCTGAGTTTGATAGCAAAAAATATGTGTCCATGCTTTAATATAATCAGTATAAGAATATGATCTCGGTTTGATATGGGGGTGATCATTGAATTTTTTTAACCCATGAGGGTTCATTCCCCAATCTCGGTATGATAATACCTTAAGAATAACAAGCTTGGAGAACGCAGGAGGACCATTACCATTACTGTTGGCCGTGTTATGTGTTAAAAGGATAGATCCTGTCTCTATGAGTATTGTTTCATAAAACTCTCTAGTTTTACCATAATGTGGTAAAATATGCTCTTTTAAGTACATGCTTGCAACTTCTGCAGGATCTCTGTTAGCATGTTCTGTTTCTACCGCTAAAAGCGGTATTGATGTGGACATTATAAATGCCGACTTTTCTTCTGAAGAAGAATATTTTTTCCCTTATTTGGGTTTCCTTTAATCATAATAGGATTACTTTTGTTCCTTTTATTAGGAGATGGGTAAGAAAATTGAGGAGCCTTTCCCCTAGTTATCTGGCAGTCCATGCTTCCCCTGCAAAAATTCACGAGTCAAGAAATCAGGTAGAGAATTAGTTTCACCTTTTATATATTCAATTTTGAAATCAAACGCTGATAAAATGGCTTGCCATCTTGCAAAAATTTGCCGAGAGGCTAAATTTTTAACATCCTTTACCAATACTTCCTTAGCTGCCTGACAATCCACTCTAATAAGAAATTCCTGGTTTAACAAATCACTTTCAAATTTAGTAACACAATGAATTATTGCCAATATTTCTTTTTTAATGGTTGAGTAATTTTGTTGTGCCGATTTCCATACACCTGAGGTATATCTTACTAATTGCTCTTTATTATGAATCCTTTGTTTAAGGATTCCTCCATATCCGACATCTGAAGCATCAGTCTCAACTATTTTGTAGGCTGTTGGATTCGCTATAGTTAGGCATGGCAATTCTTTAGCTTTAGCTTTGATTTTTATAACAGCAGTTGTATGCTCACTGCTCCAATTAGCAGGGTTTTTCCGTAATCTTGCATATAGAGGTTTGCTATCCTTAGCTAAATCCTTATAAAAATCTGCTATATAATTTAAGCTTCCTAAGAATCTTTGTAATTGTTTTTTATCCTTGATTTCATCAGGAAATTTATCAGCAAAGGATATAGCCCGTTCTATAGGTATTATAGTACCTTTATTAATATTGTGACCAAGGAATCTAACCTGGGTTTGAAATATTTTCATCTTTTTTGCAGATACCACTAATCCGGCCTGTTTTACTATTTTGAGGAATATTGATAAGTGTTTAAAATGTTGCTCAATTGATTCAGAATATATTAATACATCATCAATGTATACAATTGTAAAAGTTGAATAAGAATTAAATATGTTATTCATAATATGTTGAAATTCTGATGGAGCATTTTTTAAACCAAATGGCATAACATTCCATTCATAATGTCCAAAGGGAACCGTAAATGCAGTTTTATACTTGTCTTTTTCTGCGATTTGAATTTGCCAATATCCTGACTTTAAGTCAAATTTTGAAAATATGACAGCATTATGTAATCTATCTAAAAGATCTTTTTTATTAGGAATTGGATACCTAATCCATCTTAATGCTTTATTCAAAGGCTTATAGTTGATGACTAATCTCGGAACTCCTCTCTAATTCAGCTGCTTTTTCTACATAAAATGCAGGACAACTCCAAGGAGAGTAACTTTTTCTAATCAAACCTTTATCTAGTAAATCTTGAATTTCAGATTTACATATTTCTAATAATCTATTGTTCATTTGAATTGGTCTGGCTTTTGTTGGAATCATTTTTTCAGAAAAATCTGGTTCATAAGGTAATTCTACTATATGTTGTTTTCTTTCCCAGAATGCATTTGGGATTTCAGCACAAACTTCTTTCACTAGAAGATCATTAAAATCATTGATTTGTTTTTGGAGTTTTGGGCAATTTAGTTTCTCTTCTATTTGCTTATATTGAATCTCCTCTTTTAAGAAGAACAAAAAATTTTTCTTTGTGCTTGATTTTTTCTTGAACCTGGTTAATAAATTTTTGCCTAGGTTCAGAGACAAATTCAAATAATATTTTATGTCCCTGAATGAGGGCTTCAATGCCCGTATTGTTAATACTTAACGGGTATAACATATTCAAGAATGGAGTCCCTAATATGCAGGATTGAGATAAATTCTTTACCATGATAAATGGTGTCGCTAGACAAATACCATTATTACACACCGCAGCATCAGATAATTTGTAATTAATTATCAATTTGTTTCCATCTGCAGTATTAAGAACTTGGGTTGTTTTTCTAAAATACTTTGTGGGAACTAATCCTTCATTTAAGCAGTTTAGATCTGCACCCGAATCTATGAGTGCCATAGTTTCAAAACGGTATTCTTTTTCTATGATTAGGGTGACTAAGGTGTACCACTTTTGAGTGATTACTTTATCTATTATATTAATGAATTGCATGTTTTCGATATCCTGGTTATTAGTAGGTGATTCTGGTTTATCTATATGTGTAGTAATATGAGCCTGGTAGTTTTGTAAAATTTCATCAAAAGAGTTTTCTTCTTGTGAGTCATACTCATAGTCTACTGGTTTATGAAGTTCCAATATCTGGACTCTTTTCTTAAGACTTCTTAATTCTTGTTTAACCTGATTAACTTTTGCCCTAAGATCATTGACTGATGGTTCTTTTTTAATGTGATGATTTTCTACTCTTGCCATTATTTCCTTAAAACCATAAGGTTTGTAAGAAGTTTCAATTTTCTCTTGTTTTGGTGCTCTTTTAGCTACTTCAATATATTTTTCTAAAGCCATTCGCTTTGACTCTGGATTTTCAATTTTATCAATTAACTCTAATATAAAATTTTCTTCATTGGTGAGGACATTAATTCCTAGACTAGATATTTGTTTATGAAAACAATTTTTACAAGAACAACCATCTTTACATTCATCATCCTCTAATCCTGAAATTGTCCCTGAATCATTTTCTGAGGAGGATGATTCATCCTCTTCAGATAGATCAGAGTCCATTAAGAGGACTTGTTCTAATTGACGTTTGAGACCTTCGTCTAGATTAAGCTCATTTATTTTTTGTTTTGTACGACACTTATTACTATAATGCCAAATTTTTCCACACTTGTAACAGACCGGAAGTGACTTATTAGTCTTTTTATTTAATTGTTGTGTCTTATTGTTGTTTTTCCTAAAATTGGGTCCTTTAGATTTCAATGGATACCTATTAGGATATCTAGTTGTCTTAGGATTGTTATGGGAAGGTGGTCGAGTACCTTTCTTCCTAGATAATAATGCGGATGGTGTATTAGTGTATCCAAATTGCTCACAAAAATCACTTAACTCTTGCTTGTTAGATAATTTATTCTTTTGTATTTGTCTATGTAGCTTTATGTCTGAGCATAAAGCTAAACCTTCACATACAATTTCGGAATATAGTTGGCCAAAAGTATATTCGCCATACTCAATACGTTGTTGAATATTTTTTGATTTTAGTCTATTTCTAACCCTTTCAACAAACAGAGGGGGTAACCCTGAGACGAATTTCTCTTTCCAAAAATCAGAATTAGAGGAACAATCTTCTCTGCTTAACAATTTTGAGAAGAATACATCCTTGTACCATCTATAATGGGAGAGGGTAGGACATTTAAGATTAATAAGTAATTCCCTAGATCTTTCCATTTGTTGGCTATTACTTCCTACAAAGTGCAGGCCAATGGTATAAAGTAGGGTACTAACAATATCTTCCTGAGAGTATTCAGTACCATCTTCTAGCTTGATTGGTTTCTTTGCCATATAAATGCTATATTTTTCCTGGTCTGACATATGGAAATCCCACCATCCTTTAAGTTGGCCAGTAAATCCAGTAACTACGGATTCAGCAATTTGTTTTTCTGGGTTTTTAATGAGTCTAGAAGCAGAAGCATACATCGACATTTGTCTTATGATATTTACTATTTGGTATTCTGTCATACCATCTATGTTCCACTCAACTATGGATCTTCCATAAAACGAAGTCTGATTCCAATTATAATCCTCTTCCAGTTGTAAATCTACCGGTGTTGGTCTAGGGTAATAATTTCTAGTAAGAACTGTCGGTGTATATTTATTTTTTCCAAAAGATATTTTATTAATGTCATCAGAATTGTTGTTAATATTACCAGAATTTGATGAATGAAAAATTTCTTCCAGTTCTTCTATATCTATACCACTATATTCTTCGTGTTTGGACAGAACAATTATTCCTTCTTTTGATTGTTTTGATGCTTTAGATGGGCCTGAAGCAGATAAGCTTAATTTTCCTAGCTTTTCTACTAGTGTATCTACAAAGCTATTATCTGGGTTGGACAACCTGAAAACATTTGGATCTATTATTGGGTTTGGTTTAAATAATAATCCAATAGATGGTGCCGGATTAAGTTTAAGCTCATTAGGTTGTATATGTTGGATTTTATCCTTGTTTAACAAGCCTTCAATTCTTGTCGTTTGTTTTCCTATTGAATGTAAATATAAATTGGTGTATTTATTTTGTTGTATTAACTGACCAATATCTTTATGGTTAGCTACTGAATCAGTTCCCTTATGTTCTAATTTGTATGGGGCTGCTATAACACCTTTGTTATCAAGGACTACTTCTGGTGGATGGATTGACTGAATAACATTTCCATCTTTTGTCGTATAAGATTGAAACTGGGTTTCCAACATATTAAGCGATCTCTTATATTTATTTAAATTGTAAGTTTTGGTAAAATCTTCAAACCAGGTGAAAAATGGGTTTGGATTTTTATTACGACTTAAGTATAGAGCATAAGTTTTATATATTCTTCTTCTTCTATTAGAACTAAAGTTGGATTCAAAACAAGCCCTTTTATTTGTATTTTCTAAACTATGATACTGTTTTCGAAGTTCTTGTAAATCCAATGATGGTTTTTGGATCACATTTATCTCAAATTCTAGATCGGAGAATGTCGGTTCTACTTGTTCAGGAATATTTCTAACCGTAGATTTTGGCGTTTCTACTTTATAATAAGGTTTATTAACCTGATGCGCGGTTTGTTTAACTCCTTCTATAATAATATCATTTGGGTCATTTATAAAATTATGAATAGGATTTGTATAAGAAGAAGATGCTACAGATGGCCTTGGTGCACTTCCCTCGCCTTCTGATATCTTAAACCTAGTTTTACTGAAAGGTGTAAACTGTATTTCCACATCTCCATCTTCATATTCAATTATTTGTTGGAGATTTTGGTTTTGGCAAGGCTTTGCTGGAACTTCTACCTGTAAAGTCCACTTTTAAGGGAGGTTAACCTGATCCCACTTTATGGTTCTAGGAATAACTGTATGGGCTTTACCAATATTGGTATGAAAAAGAGTAGTCTGACCTTTTGTGTCATAAACTTGACCATTAGGACATAAGGTATTCATAACCTTATAATATATTCTATACACAACGACTAAGTTCTGCGACCCTGCGACCATATCAAACCCCTGAGTTCTAACATTTAAAGTTAGAGTTTTAAGGAGTCCTGGATCAGACAGAGACACCGAAAAATTTGGGAAACAATTAAAATAAATTGGACCTTCACATAAGGTGGACTCACTAATTCCTAATAATGAATCAGTGAATTTATTGTGTCTACAATCCCTGACACATAAGAGTACAGAATTATTTAATCATGTCCTTGTCAATGGTTTTACGGCTATTTGGATTAAGCCTATATGAAGATAATTAAATCTTTTTTGTTTATGATCTTCTATCATTCTAGGAGAGAAAAGCTCAAAATTATCATTCGAATCAATTATAGATATGGTCTTTTCTACAGTTTTAATTGCGTAATCGCTTCTGAATTGAAAAGATCCTTTCTTATATACTTCATTAAATGGAACTTTAGGAATATTACAATTTTGTAATTGTTTTTCAATGTCATGCATTATGACCTCTTCTGAATTAAGGGTTATTTTATTTTTCAAACTATTTTTCTTTGAAAACGATCTGACAAAGCTATCCATAATTAGGGTTTATAAAGCTGTAAACGGTGAACAAGAATCAATGCTCTAATTTTTTAAAGAGGTTTTATTTTACGAGCTCACTGCGACTAATATTTAGCACTTTATCTCCTCTTTTAAATGGCTCTGATACCAATAAATTCCTTATGTATCCTGCATGTTGGTATAAGAGCCAGGTAAAAGGGGAGATAAAGTAAAATAGGGGAGGGTAACCTAATCCCACTAAAAAGATCCCATATTTTACTTTATCAGTGGGTTAGTTTCTCCCCATTTAAAACATACATAACGGGTAGAGATACTTACAAAGTAGTCTTTTATTCCTTAATAGATAGCACACCAAACAACTTCTAACTCACACTTAGAACATGAAAACACTCACAAACTATCACTCTCAAAGCAGGAAACACTCAGAAATTTTCACTCTCAAACTTATAGACAATGACTCTTGAGAACTAAAAACTTGCCCTTTCCCTTTACCTTAACGGGTATTTATATAGGGGAAAGTTTGCAAGAAACAAAAGAGATAAGATTTTCTTTTTTGAGAATCCTATCTATAATTACAACAACCTATAAGTGGTAGACAAGTGGAAGACATATCTAAGGTGGAACTCTTAGATAAGATTTACCTTTTTTCTTTTTTGGAAAATACTAAGCCTTTTTCACTTTTACTATTTTGAAGCAAATACGTGTCCTTGATGAATAGTGGAGTCGATCCTGCTTCCTGTTGATGAAAAGTTGACCAATTTTTTTTTTTTTTTTGCCGGAAAATAATTAGAATTTTCCTATCTTCTTCGAACCATTTAAACCCTAAATCATTCCAAAGCAATCATCACCATTTTCATTTAGGTCTTCTGTATTTTCCGATTTTATCTCTTCTTCCTCAAAGGTTTTTGACGAGGACGGTTGGGAACCCAAATCTTCGTTATCAAGTGCCTCAAAAATCTGCTTCTTAAATTCTTCCTTTGACAAGTCCCCGTGCCTATGCTTTAGTGCGAGTATGTGGGTTGAGAATTCCATCGGCATTGAGGTGGTTGATGCCGATACCATAAGCTGAGCTGCAACAAACTGCATGTTAAATGTAGATGGTTGTAGATGTGCTGCATTATATCTATCCCACCATTTGATATATAATTGCCTTTCTACATAAGGGATATAATCCCAATCAGGATGATTCCAATTATAATCCTCTTCCAGTTGTAATTGGAATCAGACTTCCATAGTTGAGTGGAACATAGATGGTATGAAAGAATACCAAATAGTAAATATCATAAGACAAATGTCGATGTATGCTTCTGCTTCTAGACTCATTGAAAACCCAGAAAAACAAATTGCTGAATCCATAGTTACTGGCTTTACTAGCCAACTTAAAGGATGGTGGGATTTCCATATGTCCGACCAGGAAAAATATAGCATTTATATGGCAAAGAAACCAATCAAGCTAGAAGATGGTACTGAATACTCTCAGGAAGATATTGTTAGTACCCTACTTTATACCATTGGCCTGCACTTTTTAGAAAATCATCACATTAAAAAAGAACCATCAGTCAATGATCTTAGGGCAGAAGTTAATCAGGTTAAAGAAGAATTAAGAAGTCTTAAGCAAAGAGTCCAGATATTGGAACTTCATAAACCAGTAGACTGTGAGTATGACTCACAAGAAGAAAACTCTTTTGATGAAATTTTACAAAACTACCAGGCTCATATTACTACACATATAGATAAACCAGAATCACCTACTAATAACCAGGATATCGAAAACATGCAATTCATTAATATAATAGATAAAGTAATCACTCAAAAGTGGTACACCTTAGTCACCCTAATCATAGGAAAAGAATACCGTTTTGAAACTATGGCACTCATAGATTCGGGTGCAGATCTAAACTGCTTAAATGAAGGATTAGTTCCCACGAAGTATTTTAGCAAAGCAACCCAAGTTCTTAATACTGAATATGGAAACAAATTGATAATTAATTACAAATTATCTGATGCTGCGGTGTGTAATAATGGTATTTGTCTAGCGACACCATTTATCATGGTAAAGAATTTATCTCAATCCTGCATATTAGGGACTCCATTCTTGAATATGTTATACCCGTTAAGTATTAACAATACGGGCATTAAAGCCCTCATTCAGGGACATAAAATATTATTTGAATTTGTCTCTGAACCTAGGCAAAAATTTATTAACCAGGTTCAAGAAAAAATCAAGCACAAAGAAATTTTTTTGTTCTTCTTAAAAGAAGAGATTCAATATAAGCAAATAGAAGAGAAAATAAATTGCCCAAAACTCCAAAAACAAATCAATGATTTTAATGATCTTCTAGTGAAAGAAGTTTGTGCTGAAATCCCAAATGCATTCTGGGAAAGAAAACAACATATAGTAGAATTACCTTATGAACCATATTTTTCTGAAAAAATGATTCCAACAAAAGCCAGACCAATTCAAATGAACAATAAATTATTAGAAATATGTAAATCTGAAATTCAAGATTTACTAGATAAAGGTTTGATTAGAAAAAGTTACTCTCCTTGGAGTTGTCCTGCATTTTATGTAGAAAAAGCAGCTGAATTAGAAAGAGGAGTTCCGAGATTAGTCATCAACTATAAGCCTTTGAATAAAGCATTAAGATGGATTAGGTATCCAATTCCTAATAAAAAAGATCTTTTAGATAGATTACATAATGCTGTCATATTTTCAAAATTTGACTTAAAGTTAGGATATTGGCAAATTCAAATCGCAGAAAAAGACAAGTATAAAACTGCATTTACGGTTCCATTTGGACATTATGAATGGAATGTTATGCCATTTGGTTTAAAAAATGCTCCATCAGAATTTCAACATATTATAAATAACATATTTAATTCTTATTCAACTTTTACAATTGTATACATTGATGATGTATTAATATATTCTGAATCAATTGAGCAACATTTTAAACACTTATCAATATTCCTCAAAATAGTAAAACAGGCCGGATTAGTGGTATCTGCAAAAAAGATGAAAATATTTCAAACCCAGGTTAGATTCCTTGGTCACAATATTAATAAAGGTACTATAATATCTATAGAACAGGCTATATCCTTTGCTGATAAATTTCCTGATGAAATCAAGGATAAAAAACAATTACAAAGATTCTTAGGAAGCTTAAATTATATAGCAGATTTTTATAAGGATTTAGCTATGGATAGCAAACCTCTATATGCAAGATTACGGAAAAACCCTGCTAATTGGAGCAGTGAGCATACAACTGCTGTTATAAAAATCAAAGCTAAAGCTAAATAATTGCCATGCCTAACTATATGGAATCCAAAAACCTACAAAATAGTTGAGACTGATGCTTCAGATGTCGGATATGGAGGAATCCTTAAACAAAGGATTCATAATAAAGAGCAATTAGTAAGATATACCTCAGGTGTATGGAAAGAGCAATTATAATAAAAAAAGTATAATTGTAATTATATGTAAATGACATCACAATATTTTGTTAACGAGGAAACCACAAATGAAGAAAAATCCCCGGACCTAGTCCAGTTTTGAATACTCTTAGAATTAAGCTGTTATACAAAATCTAATACCAACTTTGTATAGTGGAGACCAAGATGACTACCCCTAGCTACTTAGTTTCCTCAGTATCCCTGCGCCTTCAACTTCGAGAGTCACGCACGTGAATAGGTACTCTTTTGGATCGTATTCCAAACAACAAAGGAATAAGTATGTTTGGTAATTACTCTAATCAATCTTTGGTAAAAGATATGTATGAGTTGTTGACAAAGGCTCTTCCGTTTCAACTAATAAACTCCTTTGTCTGGTTAGATCAAACCCAAAACTTGATTACCAAAATAACTAATTTTCGGATTCGCAATCAATCAATATAGATCTCAAAGAGTAACTATAAAGCGATGCCTATCTACACAACTAGACAATCAAGCCTATCAAAGATAAACACGATTCTAGTTGGATCCCATCCAATCAAGGTTTGTGCACTAAATTCACAAGATACGAAAACTGATAAGAAAATCTTCTTCGTCTTCTAATCTTCTATTTCCTTCAATAATCTGCATAACACAACTTGAATTCTCTTGTCATCTATCACACATAGAACGAAGTTTGTTAACAATGGATTATCACAAAATGTCTTTAGATCCTCAAATGGTTCTAAAGATCATGTCGATACTTTGATCTAGTTTGAGTGACCCTAATATCAAAAGAGAAGGATCTCAAGAATAATCAAACTAGGTGCAATCAAAGTTTCAACAACCATTTGTCAACCAAATCAATAATCGAAAACTAAAATAACAATGCAATTATCTATTTTCTCACTAACAGTACTCATAGAGCTTCTTGATCCCACAGAAGACATTAAGTGAGCGGTCGTAAGAGATTTCGCCTAAATAGGGTACTTTCCTCTCCGGATAGACGGCTCCACCAGAGACAACACGAATGAGGTTTGACTGGCTCTTAGGATAGTTTACAAGAAATGCAAACTAAAGTATTTATAGACCAAGGTTGTTTGGACAACAAGGAAATTCCAAAACCGAAAATATTCTCAAGATATTTCATTAAAGTACCTAATTTCGTTTTTTCTATTTCCAATTAAATGCCAGAACATATTTTCGAAATTTCGCTTAGAAAATTTTCTATTATTAGCTTTGCACATTAACTAATAACCTTTTCTAGAGGATACGCTTTAATTGATGGTAATTAAAACATATATATTTGAAAATCATAATTAAATGCTTTTCAATATTTCGGTTTGGGATCATGCTAAGTACATATTTTGCATATATTTTGTGTCAAATCCATGCTAGTAATTGCTTAGTTTCTTGCAAATTTATTGTATATTACGTTTGTTTTGTTTTATTTATGTTTTACTAGGTATATCATCCAAAAGAAGCGAATCAGCACTTAATTGTGAAAATAAAGAAGTTAGTTACAATTGGAGAAGGGCCAAAGACCAAGTGGAACTCATCCAAACCTAGGAGTCCTTGCTATCACCTTGAATAGGGCGAAAAGACGAAGCAAACAGTGAAACAATAGACTCATTCCGACGTCGTATGAAGAAGTTATGGGAGAGACGAGAAGTTGAGCTTGTCGGTTCCCCGGAACTGACATTTCAAGAAGAATGATGCAGAAAACTGAACTGTCAGTCTCGCAAGACTGACAATTTAAAGGCAATTGTTAAAGGAAGACAACAAGTTTACTTGGGGATGCCTCCATCATCTCCTTCACTACATGATCAGTTCAGGGAGGTTCCGGCTGAGTTTTTTTGACGTTGATGAATATGAAATCGTGGGTTCATGGCAGTCGAATGAAGGAGGAGAACGACTCGAGTCTGTGATGAGACAACACTGGAGTTGAGTTTAGCTTGCTGCAATACTCGACAGTAGAAGAACAGGGAATGGAGGACGAGTTTGGCGTTGTAGGTGATGTTTCTATTTATTGGTGGCATTAGGAACTCATGGATAAGGATGGATAAACTCTGTAAGGAGAGGTTGTTGTTAATGGAGTTCAGGAAGATCATGATGGACTCGGTTGTGCTGAGAAGACCGAGGGAGAAGCTTCAGTTTGTATAGCTCGTGGTGATGCTGATAATTAAGAACAAAGAAGGAATGAAAAGAGCTGTTTATGGTGCTAGGAAGAGATAGAAGATGGTCCGAGCTGGTGATGGAAAACAGGAAGAAGAGTCATTTGAATGGTTGCTGTAGATGAATGATGAGACTCGAGGGAGATAACATGAACGTCTGTGATGTTGTTCATGAAGCTGTTGTGATGGGTTTAATGGGGCTTTCGATCATGGGTGTAACAACATACAAACAAGTGGTGAAGGATAGGTTTGTGTTGCAGTGCAGGTTAAGGTTCTAAACTCTATTTCCCTCTCTGTATCTCACGTGCTAGTCAGCTGATGTAAACATCTGACCTGTTACTATGTCACACGTGTGACAACTGCGATTTGTCTGTGATACCTGTCCATAAATACTTTGTAATATACTGACATAACTGTAAGAATCATAATTACTATGATGAGAGTTTCTCTCATTTCAATGATGAATACACTGTCGTTATGGTATCATCAGGATAGGTTAGGGTTTCTCGATCTTCTCCAACCTCAATTTTTCGATCCTGATTTACAGTGAAGCATCTTCTTTCTTCCCTGAGTGTGTATTATCAATCTGTTGTTGCAGAGGTATTGATTCAATCTTTGTTCTTCGCATCAAGATTTACTTTCTTGATTTCTTTCTTGAATTTTTTTACTTCGATATACTTTCTGGTAATCCTTCTTCATTATCTTCTTGAAGAATTCTTTTAATTCAACAATGAATTCAAGTTTTCACTACTTCAATCATGGAAAATCCAACAACAACAGCTTCTTTCTCTAAAATTCCACTAAATCAACTCACTGACTTTGTTCATCTTAAACTTAAGGAGGACAATTTCATAACTTGGAAGAATTTGATGAATCCGGTAATTCAAAAGTATAAACTCAGGAGATATCTAGATGGATCTCATCCTTGTCCTCCTCAGTTCACATCTCCACGTAATGAAGCTAATGGTGTTGAAAATACTCTTTACCTCGAATGGATTGATGAAGATTCAACCATCATCATGTGGATAAACTCAACAATTTCAGATGTTGTAATAGCTTACTTTTCCAGATCTACAACTTCTCATCCCAGTATGAAGAAAGGTTTCTCGAGCTTCATCCACTCATTCAATTCAATTATGCACCAAATTCTTGTCATTGTCTCAAGGTGATAAATCTATCCCTGCTTTAGTTAATGAAATCAAGTCATTGTCTGATCAATTAGCAGCAGCTGGTGAGGTAATTTATGATAAAGAGTTAGTAGTTGTTACTCTAAAGGCTTTGAATTCAGATTACATTCCTTTTTCCACTGCTATGCGACATAGAAATCCACCGGTTACATGTATTGAATTACACAATAATCTGTTAAGTGAAGAAACATTTATTAGTGAGAGACACAAAACTACACATGATACTTCAGATACAAAAGCTTTTGTTGCTCATAATGGAAATTACAAAAGTGGGAATTATAGAGGTGGATCTTCTTATAGAGGAAGAGGTTTTCATGGAAATTGATATCAAAATCCTTCAATTTTTGGCAGAAATACTTCAGGAAGAGGTTACTCAAAATTACCTGAGCAGGAACCATGTCAAATCTGCAAAGAAGATGGTCACATTGCACCAAATTGTACTCACAGGTTAAATTTTTCTTACAAAGGAAGATCTCCTCTAGCTAATCTGAGTGTTATGCTAGCAGCAACAAATATATTTGATGCAGAAGAGTGGATTGCAGATAGTGGATCAAATAATCATATTACATCTTTTACTACTCAGCTACATGATATTACTTCTTATGATGGTGTTGAAGAGATTCAAACAGCTAATGGAGCAGGTATGTCCATTTCTTGAAAAGGAAACTCTACTAGACTTGCTAATGATCATTCATTCATTCTTAAAGATTTCTTAGTTGTTCCACAATCATCTCATAATCTTTTGTCAATTCATAAGTTTACTACTGATAACAACTGCTCTTTAACTCTTGATTCTGATGGATTTGCGGTGAAGGACCTAACTTCTGGGAAGACTCTCTTCCAAGAACCACATAAAAATTGTCTCTATCCAATTTCTTTCAACACACAACCTCATGCTTTCACATTATTACCATTGATCATGCTCTCCTTCACAGAAGATTTGGACATCCCTAATTTCAGACACTTCAAAGACTTTGTAGTAAACTCAAATTGTCTAATGTTTCAAATAAACCATTCTTCTGTAATGACTGCAAAATTTGCAGGTCTCAAAAATTACCTTTCCAATTATCTTGTAATGAGTCTAGTAGACCTCTTGAATTGTTGCATATGGATTTATGGGGTCCTTGTCAAACTACCTCTACTTCTGGTACTTTGTACTATGAAAATGTTGTAGATGATTTTACAAAATATTGTTGGGTTCTGCCATTATCATCTAAATCTGATTTCAAACACTCTTTTGTATCTTTTGTTGCTAAAATTGAAAATATGTTCTCTGTTTCTGTTGTACCATAAGAACTGATAGTGATGGGGAATTTCTCAACAAATTTCTTCACCAATTTTTCTCTGCAAAAGGCATAACTCATGAAATATCCTGTCCCAATACACCTGAGAAAAATGATGTTGCTGAGATCAATCATAAACATCCCATTGGTGTCACTAGTACTCTTTTATATCAATCTGTTTTACCTGTCTCTTTTTGGGTTGAAGCACTTCAAACAACCAATTATCTCATTAATAGATTACCCACTAGAGCCATTAATTTTCAAACTCCATATGAAATGCTCTTCAAAAGACCTCCTAATTACAATTTTTTAAAAGTATTTGGATGTGCTTGCTTTCTTTGGCTCAAGCCTTATACAACTAGCAAACTTGAACCCATAAGCAAACAATGTATCTTTATTGGGTACAGTCTGAGTCACAAAGGTTATAGATGCTTTGATCAATTTCAATGATGAATACACTGTCGTTAGGCTGAACTCGATGGAAGTGGTTAGATACGAAGGAGAATGAAAGATGAAGATGTTGTTAATGGATAAAATGAAGGAACGATGATGGCAGTTGGTGAACCCGAGTCTGCCATGGAAGCCGAGATCGATGGAGTTTGGCAGTGGTTATATAAGATAGAAGTCGAGCTGCTGGTCAGTTAGTGAATCGAGCAGATGGAATTCAAGTAAGAAGAAAATCTCATAAACTTTTAGCTTTCACGGAGGGCCTGGTATAAGTGAGTTTCTGCGGAAAAGAAACAAAATCCAGGGAAGAAAAATACTCACTGATAGATGAGTATCCGAGGGTTACTGACTGAGAAAGTGAAACTCAGGTGAATTATATTTTCACGGATAGTCGAGAGTCCGTGAGTATGACGACATAAACTACAGAATCCAGGGAGAAAATATTCTCTCGGAGGGATATCTAGACGAGATTCTAACGGAGGAAAAATCAAAACCCAGGGAAAATTTATTTTTCACGGAAAGAAGAGTATCCGCGGTATTGGTCAGTCGAAAGAAGCTGACAACTGAAAGAGAAGACTAGCTTGTTAGTTTGCTGGAACTGACAAGCTTAGCGAAGGTAGATGGGATGGGTTTTACTGTTCATATCCGAGCCCATAAAGACTGTTTGGCCGTAGCTTGTGTATTCACACGAGTTTTACAAGATTTTGGTGTTGTTTTGTCAAGTCTTTGCAGCTATTTCACTAGGATTTAACGCATGACACTTCCACAATTTGGACACCTATATAAGAGATATTTCTATCATTAGTCTTTTAATCTTTCATTTTCTTATATGTTTAACATGGGTGTTTCTACATCCATGAGTAGCTAAACCCATAATTGATTGGGGATGAATTCTAAGTTCTAGACATGATTTGAGTTATCATATGAATCTATTTTGAAGTTCTTCACATGATTATTGATTGTTTATACTAATTAGAACATTTATGATTGATTGATAGATTGTTTAGGTGGCCAACTGAATTAATTTGTTGATTGAATCAAATGCTAGTATTGAGTTAAGAGATAAGTAATAGTCAAATAATTCATACAAAAGTAGAGACCACAAGACCTTGCAATGGGATTCTATATAGCGATTGTGTGTATAAACAACACTAGAAAGTGGACCTTGAGATAAGAGTCTAACTACTAGGATCAATCTATAATTCACAAAAGATAAAGCATTCGGAGAAATTACACCTTGAGTGAGCTACTACTAGGTGGTTTAGACGAATAGAATCTGGTATTGGAGAGCTTCCATATTCAGTGATTTGAGGAATTTAGGGGATAGCACTGAGCTAGCTGTTATTCCACGATTGGTAATAATATGTGATTAATTGTATCAATGGATAAATATAATAGCTTGATGATAGTTTAGTAACGAAGAAGGATTCCCTGATCATATTTCTCTTCATTGCTTGCAAACTTTATTATTTTCAATTGCTTTGTTACTTACTTTGTTCTAAAATCTAAAACAGACCCCCATTGTGACACTTTTTGACTATTAAAACTCCATGCTCTTCGTGGGAACGAATCTTATTTTCTACTATATTATTCATTAGTAAAGTAGAATATAAGTGAATTAATTTATGCACCTACGACACGCATCAAATTTTGGCGCCGCTGCCAGGGAGCAGTTGGTAGCTTTAGTTGTTATTTTTTTTTAATAATTATTTTTGTTTTTAGTTTTAATTTTAGTTTTTGATTTAGCTTTTGAGAATTTTGTTTCAGGTACTTAATCTCTGGCCTCAAAGGATTGGAATTACCCGAGGTGTGGAATTCAAACTCGCAAGGGAATGGTACTACAGGCACGTCCAAAGTTGCAACAAGAACCCTCTACATAAGATATGGTTAATACAGACGACGAGAGAGATCCTCCACCTCCGGAGAGGAAGTTAGGAGAGTTGACATCTCCATGCTTAGATTGGAAACCACTGTGCATTACAATCACTAACCCAGTGGATCTGAAGTCGAATCTACTTCATCATCTACCAAAGTTCAAGGTACATCCAGGTGAAAATCCAAATCGACACCTTCAACATTTCTAGAACACAATGACAAGTATGAGGCATGCAATCGCAGATAGAGATATGGCCATGCTACAAGCCTTCCCGTTCTCATTGACATACTTAGCAGAAGAATGGTTGTATTGTCTTCCTCCAGGGAGTGTTACAACATGGACTGAGATGAAAAAGCTATTTCTAGAGAAATATTTTCCTGCTTCCAAAGCGACATCCGTTCGTAAGGAGATTAATGGCATTCTACAGATGTCTGGGGAGTCTCTATATGAATATTGGGAGAGGTGTAAGAGGTTGTTGGTAAGCTTCCCACACCATAATATATCCTCAATACTTATCAGTGAATACTTCTACTTCCAGAACAGAGGAATTTGATTGATGCAGCTGCCGGTGGTTCACTTACTGAGAAGACAATATCGCAGGAAACCATTTTGATTAAGAGTATGGCTGCCAATGCTCAACAATTCTACACCAGAAACAACTCTAATGCCAGAAGAGTTAGCGCAATGGGTGAGTCTGCACAGTCAGAGCAACAAATGAACAACATACAGAAGGTAGTACAACGAATGGAAGTAGTGATTATTCCTACTTGTGAAGAAGAGTCTGAATAGGTAAATGCCGTGTTACCTAATCTGATGCCAAGGTATGATACCTACTCTAATACTTATAATCCAGGTTGGAAAGATCACCCAAATTTCAGTTATGCAAATCAGCAAGCTGCAGCTTCTAATCCTTATGGGCGACAAAGTGGTTTTCAACAACCACAATTCCAACCGCAACCACAACCTAAACCTCAACAACAGAACCAAACGGTTGTTGAACTTTGATTGCACCTAGTTTGTTTATTCTTGAGAATCTTCTCTTCTGATATAAGATTCACTCAAACTAGATCGAAGTGTCGACGGGATCTTTAGAACTGTTTGTAGATCTAAAGACGTCTTGTGATAATCCATTGTTAATAGACTCCGTTTCGTGCGTGATTGATCACAAGATATTCAAATTGTGGTGTGCAGGTGTTTATTGAAGATCAAAGAAGATTTGAAGACAAAGAAGATTTGTTATTGGTTTCATATCTTTGGTGTGCACAAAACTTGATCGGCTGGGATACAACTATAATCGGTTTATCCTTGATATATTTGATTGCTTAGTTGCGTAGATCAACATCACTATATAGTATCTTGGTAGATTCTATATTTGATTGCAAAATCTAAACTATGCTACTTTGGTAGTTGTTGGATAGATAGATCTAAACCCGAAAAAGGAGTTTATTGGATTAAACAGAAGAGCCTTTGTCTAACTCATATCACTGAGATTGAATAGAGTTGTTACCGAACAAATTTGTTGTTCCTTTACTGTTTGGAATATGAACCAAAGGAATTGTTCCAGTGCGTGCACTTATCGAATGTCGGAAGCGCAGGGACACTGAAGAAACTAGGTGAAATATAGGTTTAGTTGCTTCGTCCCAACTATATGAAGTTGGTTTGATTTTGTATAGCAGCTTAATTCTGAGAGTATTCAATTCTGGACTAGGTTCCGGGGTTTTTCCTGCATTTGCGGTTTCCTCGTTAACAAAATCTTGTTGTGTCGTTTACTTTTGTTTTTCGCAATTATAATTGTTGTTATTATAATTTAAAGTAAATTACAAAAACGTTAACTCTGTATTACTTGATAGTGATCCTATAGAGTTTGGTTAAGTTCGAACCTATTATCAAGTAATCACACTTTGATTGTTGTATTGTCTCGATCTCGTATCCATAAACGATCACACAAAGTGTGAATACCGATTCGTTGTATTGTCTCGACTTAGTTCATAGACAATCACTTTCGGCAAGAGGACTTATAGGTGGAAAAGTTTAATATTGTGGTATATTTGGGTACCCTCGTCTTTTCATGGCTGATCCTCAGCTGGATTCCATGGATTAGTAATAGATGACCATTTTATCTCATTACTCTGTTCCATGAATTCTCAGTTGAATCTATGGATTAGTAATAGATACTCAATTAATTTTATTGCTCTTTTTCATTACTGATTCTCAGCTGAATTTCATGGATTAGTAATAAATATTCATTATCGGGCATCTGTGACACTACCGAGTAATCCCCGAGAAAATGGTGCGAGTGTGCTCAGCAAATAATGCACAAACGAGCACCCGAACGCACGATCGAGTATTCGAAAATATGGACAAACGAGGAAACCTGTGAAAAATTGGGAGGAAAATAATATCAATAAAATAATAAAGAGGCGCCTAACGGGGCCGGGCCCACCGGCCGGCCGGTCATGCCGTCGTGGCCGGTCCGGCACCTCTTTAAATTATTTTGTTATTTTTCCCTCATCTCATGAAGACTCCTTCATTTGAGCAAAGTCCCTCGTTTGAGCAATAATCTTAGTTTCTCCATACTTTCCATCAAAAGATGAAAAAATAGTAAAAAATATGAAAGGTGTCATTGGACCGGGCCACCTAGCCGGCCTCCATCATTTGAGCGAAAACCTTAGTTTTTCAATATTTTCTCAAAAATTGCTCAAGCCATGAGAAAGAAAAAAAGTCAAATGGTCACATGACCGACTAGGCTTCTTACGTCAAAAATTAAAATATTATTATTTTAATATTCTCAAAATATTGGTCGCACGAGCAAAGTTCTACTTGCTCATTTGAGCAAAATCGAGAGTCTCAGTCAAGATCAAACTATTATGAAAATCCAAAATATTGCTCAAACGCGCACCAGAAAATACCAAAACTCTCAAGGAATGAGACGCGGGTAGTATGGTGACACAGGCGGGTCCCACGACCACCAAGGGCCGGTCCCATGACCCCTTGGTCGGTCCCTCATCTCTCCATAACTAGGTTTTATTACCTAATACGAGCACTATTTTAATAAATGATTAAACCATCATTTGATCTTCCTTTCACCAACTGGTCAACAAAGGACTTTGGTGCATGCTCACTCGATCGCCTGGGCGCTACATGGTCATCCATCATCCCATGTAGCCGGTCCTTCCTTCACTGACTTATTTTCAGTAAACCATCAATTGATCAAAATTAGGGTTTTGAACGTATGCTCTGCAAATCATAGTTCTGAGCAAGTTCAAACACTAATAATTTTATGTTGATCTAGCAATCAACATATGGATTAATTATCTAAAATATTTGTTCCAGCTACCAATATTTTAATTAATATTTTATTTGGTCACACTACCAATAATTCATCAAATGAGCAATATTTGCTCAGATGCTCGGATATTGATTCAACTATCAATATTTAGTAATTCATCGAATGAGTAATATTTGCTCAGATGCTCGAATGTTGATTCAACTATCAATATTCAGTAATTTCTTGAATATTGATTCAACTATCAATATTCAGTAATTCATCGAATGAGCAATATTTGCTCAGATGCTCGAATATTGATTCAACTATCAATATTCAGTAATTCATCGAATGAGCAATATTTGCTCAGATGTTGATTCAACTGTCAATATTTAGTAATTGCTCGAATATTGATTCAACTATCAATATTCATTAATTCATCGAATGAGCAATATTTGCTCAGATGCTCGAATATTGATTCAACTATCAATATTCAGTAATTCATCGAATGAGTAATGTTTTCCCGGATGCTCTAATATTGATTCAACTATCAATATTACTATTCATCAAATGAACAATATTTGCTCAGATGATTGGATATTGATTCAACTATCAATATTCGGTAATTCATCAAACGAGCAATATTTGCTCAGACGAGCGATATTTTCTCAGACTATCAATATTCATTATGTTGATCCGATTATCAACATCATTTATTCGAGAACTATACGTCCCAGCAGACATATTCAATCCATGAATCCTAGAGCATTCAACAATCATGCTCGACTGAACAATACTTAGACTCATCGTCTAATCAAGTCAACGACTGACTGATCAAATATACGTCTGCCTTGCAGACTCCGGGTTCGCGAGACATCAATCACGTCACATGGGGGATATTAATTAGGGTTTTGGTCTGGCATCCTACGACATGTGTGTTCATACACGATGAGAAATGTGAGTAAGTCGTGCAAGCAGTTAAGGGAGTTATCAAAGTAGTGGGTGGACAATCAACCAAGTCTCCGCACGACCTGGAACTGGTTAAATCACGATTTCCCACTTTCCCCCTCTTTCACTCGAGCAACCGTCGCACTTACTGAGGATCAATGTGTATACATTCTTGCAATATAAATAAGTTTCTGAATTCACGATTGAGAACAACATTGGTCGATTATACAACATCCATCGTCTAACCAAGAATCATCGTGTGAGCAACACTCTCTCAATTGAGCGAACTTATTCATCATTTGCAGAAACCCACAACACATTCACAATCCTTGGTCATGATTGATCTCACACACTTCTCAGCTTCCCTCCTACAGATCAACCCTCTTCCCTCTTTGTGACCGAACTGACTCTGGAACGACTATTTCTTGGTTTAGGCCGGAGTCCTACAGATTGATCTCTCAAACTCAAAGCACTCCCGTGCAGTGCATCTGTTTGAGGTTAGGAAGTTTGATCGGTTGAGGAGCCTCAGTCCGCATGGTCGCCTCTTCATTCCCTGAAAAACCAGCAAATCGTTTTTCCCCACCAACACCTCGGTACTGTTGGACGCTTTCATTCTCACATCACAAGTATCATCATTCTCACTCGAACTCTTGTTAAGACATTCATTGGTTTATTCTATAACCAAGTCCTCCTCATCGGAAAAGAAATTAGAATCTTCCATAAGCAAATTATCGTAATCCTTACGTTCTTCACAAGTTGACTTCTCATCCAAAGTATCCATTATCTCTGAATTTGGGGTGGGATGCACAAATAAATCATAATCATCATCGCTCTCATACACAACATAAGTTTTATTATCAATAATTGTAGTGTTTCTAGACTTAACTTCTTCCTTTTGAATATGAGAATGATCATTAAAATCATGAGTTGAGGTAGTAGCACCGTCATTATCAATATTTTCCAAAGGTTCATCATCCTCGGAATCTTCTTCTTGGGGATCTTCTCAATTATCAACACGGTGGTTAACCTCCATATGTATGTCCCTAGAAATTGCTTGAAGAGTCTTTTCTGTTGCCCCCTCTTCTTCCAACTGCTCATATTTTTTAAAGAGTTTATTTATGTTCACACGTTTCCCGCTACTACTCTCAATAGGTTCTTTAGACCACGTCTCTTCCCGTTGGATGGGTGAGAGATCATATGTACGATCCGGAACAGGTCTAAATACACTATCATATGTTTCACTTGGTACGAAACTCTGCACGTTGGGAGTTGAGTTAATCTGGTTCCATGTACGTCGCAAATCCTTGAATTCTTCAAACATCTGCATGAAGCTAGATTAGAATGTATAAGAAGTATAACTATCCCCCCATCCTTGTGACGATCCTCTTACATAACCACCATAAGGTTGCTGCGATGTATGAGCATAATCACAAGGTCTTGTAGAATAGTCATCATAGCCAAATGATTGGTTTTGATTGTATCTCAAGTATGGTTGGAAGTTATTGTAAGAGTGAGATTGAAAATCAGAATTATTACCATAATATGTATGGACTTGTGAACCATATATGTTGTTTTCACAAGGAAACATCTTGAAAAATTATGCACACAACTCGTTTGGAGACTTACCTCTAGTTCTCAATTGTGCACACGCCAAAAGAATGATTCTTTGTACCTGAAAATAAAAATCTAAGAAAACAAATTAATAAAAGACAAGAATAAATAATGAATGCAAAATCAGAAAATTCAATAACAACCCAAACTACCGACTGCTCCCCGGCAGCGGCACCAATTTTGACGAGGTGTCGAACTCGCAAAAATAAATTCCTTACTTCTCTTTAAACTAACTAGTAGTATACGGATAAGCAGGTTCGTCCCAAGAGAGAGTTGAGCTAAAGTTGTCAATTCAATTTCTGAATAAAAATAATGCAAGACAATGGACTAATGCAAATATGAGAATGAGAATGATCAATGACTCTTTCTAAGCCACGAAACGTGAATCTTACTGACATCGCTATGTTTTTGCAAAATATCTTGATACCAACAACCTTAGAATAATTAGTATGCTCAATTGTTCCGCTATTATCTCCTTATTTCACCGGACAGGGAAGCGCACGACTACCGGATTGTACTTGTCAAGTTTCCTAAAGGTACGCTCTCTAGGTGTGACTTAAACAAATGCTTTAAGTTTTATGAGATAAGATTGTTCCTAGTGACAAAATCAAAGGCATGGATTACCTACTATTGTCAATTTCTACATATGGGTTAACAAAGTCCCATCATCAATATCCATATATTGCTACTTATGTTTATAATTTCTAGACAATTACGGATTGAAAAAATTCTAAACTAGCAATAAGAATCATCAATCAACCAATTAATTTGCAACTTAAACGATTTAGAAATAATTCATAAACAATATGAGCATAGTAGAAAATGAACAATAATAAGACAATTGCAAGAAAGCAGGCATTTAAATATCATTTTGAGTTGATATTCGGACGTCGAAATCGTCCGTAATCAAGATGCAATTAGCTACTGGAGTTCATGATATACAAAGCAAAAAAGCAAACTGCAAAACAAAACTAAAAGACAAATCAAACCAATGACACAAAGTGTCCAGCTCGTGTGAAGTAATGGAATAGTGGCGGCAAAGATGCGAGAAATATGGATGGAGTTGCGACTGAAAGTGGTATTCACTTGATGTTGGTATGGTTGCCTAACAGTCTGTTGCAGTGACGGATTGTGGAGGTGCTGGTGCAGGTGGACTGGTGGGTAGATAGACTGCAGCTGCTGTTGTTGGTGCTGTAGATGATATGCAGATGGCTATGAAGGTTGGTGGATGTATGCAGGTGGAGTGCAGGTGGTGGAATGCGATGCAGGTGATATGCAAGTGATGATGGAACTGCGAACTGGTGGTGATGGATGTACGCAGTTAATGTAGGTGGTATGCTGTATGCAGGTGATGGATGAATGCAAACTGATGGATGTATGCTGATGAAGATAGTATGCAGTATGAGATGGAGATGCATCTGGTAAGGGTTAGAGAGGAGCAAAACTCCTCTCTGTTGGATATGGAAAACAATCGCAAGGGGGTATGTGATGATCGCTATAGGCTTATAGGTATTCTTCTTTTATAGCTTCCATATCTCCCTACAAAATCGAATCGGGTAAAGTCCCATGTTTCCTAATCCTGTTTTGTCGGCCAAGCAAACACTCGTATTTGTTGCGTCCCTATTCAGTATCTCAACTTTCCTAATTCAATATAAACTGTAGAACGCATTCAAATCTCAACCATTCAACACCCGAAATCAACGGAAACAACATCACTTGGTGGTTGTCTTCACGGCAAGAAATTCACCTGAATCATCTCATAATCGACCCCAAACTCTTAGCCAATTCCTTTACTGATTCTCACCCATTGTGCCGTGTTCTTTCGAGTCTTTAAATCGTGTCATATCCAAAGTCGACCAACCCTTATACACAGCGAACCCTGGCAAAACACAATATTTACCAGACGCCATTTACTACCAAATTCATGACATCAACTCATCCATTGCTCCCTATAACCTCAAACCGGAAACAAACCAAACATCCCCATTATTCACACAAGTAGAGTGCACGTGCGTTGCACGTCGGCTAAAGTTAGTATTTTTCACTATTAATTGATTTTGTAACTTCGTCCTCTGCAGTGTACGTGTGGATTGCACGTGGCCACATTTCTTTAGAACCCACATACGAAACAAAACATGGACTTGGGCCACTTGATTAATCCGGTGGTAGACAATTGTTAATTTTTGTGCTTTCATGTTACACACGTGTAGTAGTGCGAGAAATCTAACCTTTACCCCCTTTCTGGCTTCTAGGCCACTCTCTGGTTTTGCCTCTCTATCTCATCAAGCAAAACCAAAAACAGAAAAGCCTTGTCTTCCGAGAGAGATGGAAGATGTCAACGTACTACACAACTCTTTCTTTCTCCAGCTAATTATTTGTTTTTTCTTCTGGTTGTTTCAATTGTGAACACACGAACCACGAAGGGATCCGAGTGCTCACAATCAATCATCATCATCTAAGGAGATTTGTGATGATGATATCCTAGTGTTGATTCATTGGCTCAAAACCTTCGGGTTTATCATAGCCTCATCTAACAACTCCATGCGAGGCGTCTGCGTACGGGATATAAGTACAAGCAAAGAAAACAAAACGTATAAGTAAAGATCCATGGGGCTAAATAAATATAAAGTGCTGAAATGTAAATAAGACCAAGGTTTACGTGGTTCAGCGCTAAGGCCTACGTCCACGGGGTTTGTTGTTTTACTATATTCTTCACGGTTACACGAATAGTCGAATGACTTTTGGGTTTACATGTTTCTCTCTTCTAAATGATTAACTTACACTTGCAAACTCTCTCTCTCTCTCTCTCTCTCATTTCCTTCCTGATTCTTCCGATCCCCTTTCCTCTTGGTGGAGACGGGGTATTTATAAGGTTAGAATGTGGGACCCATCTCTGATGACCGTTGGAACCTTATCTTCTTGTGTCCTTGCGTCTATCACGTAGAGGTCTGCGTTTGCCCCTTGATCCCGCAGAGACATCCTCGCTCGTTCCACAGGTTGATCGACACGTACACTGCTCAGAGTGTTTAATGTGGGTAGTTGAGGGGTCTGCTCGTGTCAGACAAGTGTCTTATGCCCCTGCCACGTCCGTGTCAGCTAACTTTCTCTCCACCGTTGATCCTAGCTTCTCTTTTGGGGATGCGATAAAGTAACTCCTCGGGGTTTATTTGGTGTTTCGTGGCGCATCATGTTTTGATGTTTTGGCCTGCATGCTTTCCACGTATCCTTTTATATACACGTGTCTGATAGTGAGATATATGTGTACACAATTTGCCCCTTTTCTTCGGGCTTGAATGTCTAATGGGTGCCTTGAAGAAAAACTATCGTCGCATATTCTTCTCACTCCTAATAACTTTTCCTAGATACTTGGGCACGTCTTTTATTCCTAAACATTCTCTCAGTTTTCGTTCTTTGTTTTTCAGCCCTTAAATTCTATGTCTGTCTTCATTGAACCTGTGACCTTAAATTCTCTGTCAGTCTTCATTGAACCTGTGATCTTAAATTCTCTGCACCTTAGCATTAATCACGCCCGCTTCCACTGTTTGTTTCTTCTGCTGCTGTTTTTGCCGGTAAGTTTTTCTTTTCTTTGTTTCCACTGTTTTACGCCGTGTTGATTTGTAAATTCTCTGCTACTGTTGTTCCTTGTTTGTGATGAAGAACTTCTTTTTGATGCTTGCATACTAGTTTGCCCCTGTTCTTTATCTTAAATCAAGGAAGCCACTGTTTTGCTTGTATTTGAGTTTTTGAGGGTCTGAATTTTATGGAATTTTGAGCATGTATACTAATTTTAGGTTTTCTGCGTTATCGTGTGTGTATTGCTATTGATGTGGTTTTTTGATCTTTGGTAATGTTTTTGAATGCGTGTAACTTGTTCTTGATTTTAATCTTTTCGCAGCCATGTCTGACCGTCCGCGGCTTACTTGTCAAACTCCTGGTTCTGGTCTATGGAGATCTCCTCCGCGTAGAGAGTCTCAAGATGATGTTCGTCGGAGTCGAGTTTCTTCTGGAGCGAAGGCCTCGTCTTCTAGGGAAGAGATTCCTCCGACAAATCTTTCTGGTTCCCGAAGAGTCTTCGATCGCGCAGCGTCTCGTCCTCGTGATGATATTAGGAGTACGCAGGCTCCGCCTCGTGCTGTTGCTTTTGACGTTCCTCCTCTACGTTTGTTAGTGCCCGAGCATCATCTGCGGTCCCCTCCAACTTTTAAAGGGAAGAGTACGAAGGGTGTAGTTCCGAGGGCTGAATCTTCAAAGAATCCTCTGGTGAAGAGAAAAGCTTCCGAAGCGTTCATTAGTTCATCCGGCCCCGCCGAGGAGGATGAGGCTGCCCCCTTGATACGTAGTGTCTCGGTTAGTAAGAAAAAAGTAACCTTCAAGCATATTGATCTCGAAATATTCAAGGAAAAGCATGAGCTCCAAGCCTTCGGGGTTCGTTTCTATGCCCCTGAGGATGATATTACTTATGAGCTTATCTCAAAGTATGAGTTCGATGAATTTCATTTGTTAACGACGGTTGGAGCGTTCGAAGCTGGTCTTATGCTGCCGTTGTACAAATCAGGTGATTCCTTCTACTATGACGTGCTCGCTAGTCGTGAAGGCTCTTCCACCAATACTCACAGCCGTTCCGTATCCCAACTATCGGGGAATTATCTCCGCGCCCTGAAGGAGTGCTATCTGCGGAGTAAGGGGGAGACGTCGTGACTTGCTACGTACCCAATCCCACGGAGAAGGAATGGTATACTCCTGAGAATTTCAATAACTCCTTCGGTGATTACGTCAATAGTAGGAACCGCAAGCCGTGGAATGTCAGCCTTCGGAATCTCGCTGCTCCTCGGGGCGAGATTCGTCTGTTAAATGAGGGCAACGATGCCAAGCTGAAGTATGTTCCTGGCACGGAGGGGTCTAGTCATCGGAAACTCTTCCCAGCGCGCGATAGGATCAAGCGCGATTATGACTACGAGTGGCACGCCATCGTTATTGAAATAGTTGGTCCGTGGGCTTACGGTTGGATTCCTGGTCCCCGCGGTTGGCGGCCTACCGAGAGTAGTAAGCCACGCGAGTCTCCTCCTGCTCGTTATGGAGATTTCTGTCCCTGGTGTTTGAACTTTGCGGGTATGAATTTTCCTTATGCCCTTGACGTCGTAGAGGGAGACGAGGAGGAAGGTTCTGGTGCTATACTTCCACCGAAGAATACCTCAACTGCTCAGGTACGCGGATTCTAGCGGCGCTTCTCCTTTTTTAGAAATTCATCTGACGGGAAAAATAATTCTTTTTGTGGTGTTGTTTTTCAGGTGTTGAAGAAGAAAAAGATTAAGCCGAAGCAGTCTTCTACTATTGTGATGGGCGAGGCTGAGGCCCAAGAAGAAGTTACTAGTCCAGTGAACGAAGAGTTTGCTGAGGATGAGGAGATTACAGATGGGGAGGAACGTACTGGTACTTCCCCTATCAATGTCGAAGAAGAGGTCTTCGTTGGTCATGTTGGTGATGAAGGAAGGAACAAAGCCGTGGTGGCTGATGGCGTTGTTATTGGGGATATTTCTGTCCCTGCTGGTGATGTCGCGGATACCCTTCCCGCCTCTCAAGAATTTTCTTTTGATCGGATGTACTCCACGGAGGAGTTCTTTGACGATGCCTTCGATTTTCCCGAGGACTTCTCTTTACTTTCCCCCAATGATAATTGGGATGTTCTTGGTGGTGATGGTAATGGAGACGCTACTGTTGAAGATGGTGGCGCGGAGGAGCATGCTGCGTATGTAGGCGCGGAGGAGCATGCCGACATTTGTGCTGAGGGGGCCGTGTCAGAGAATGGGAAATCGGTCATTGATGCACCTGCTGATAATCTTCCACATTCGCCGACGTCTGAGGGCGAGGACGCCATCATGGATTGGTTCAAGGAAAAGAATCTTCTATTTGTCCGTCATCCTGCCCCTGTTGTTGCTGGGGAGAAGGAATCTACTGCGTATACCCGTCGCATGATGGAGATGTCTTCTAAGGCGCGGGTGTCTGAAGCCTGGGGAAAAAATTTGAGTATTCCGAAGCTACCCTTGTGCCGGAGCCTCCTACTTCCGTTGCAGATATGATGGCCATCGCCGACGGGTATCAATATGGCTTTCCGCAGCAGCGTGTCTTGGAGGTAAATTTTCGTACATACTTTTTCGTGACAATCGAATGCTTCGGTGAAATAATGTTTGTCATCTTGATGTGTAGATGATGAGGAGTGAGCATTGTAACCACGTGTTGTATCAGTTCTTCAAAGCGAAATCTCTGAAGCTCGAGGCTAAGCTTCGTCACAGAGAAAAGGAATTATCTGCGGCTGAGGTCGAAATAGAAGAACTGAGAAAAAGCCTCAAGGAGAAAGAGAAGCTGGGTGAAGCAGAGGACGGTCTTCGTTCCGAGCTTGTTGCTGTTCGCGCTGAGTTAGAGCAAACTCGCAGCCAAGTTTCAACTTTCACAGGTTTGGTTCTTTTTCCCTCGCCGTATGTCGTCATTCCTCTATTTCTTAGTTGTTCTGTCTGAGTCTCCCCACCCTATCTCCAGTGGGTGGCGTCCCCGAGCTGATATGGCTTCGAAACGAAAGAGCTTGGCAAAAATCTCGTATTAGAGATCTGGTTGAGAAAATTAAGAATGAAGCCAAGAAATGGGATGCTCGGGCTGAGGTATGGCGCGCGAGGCATGTTCAGATGGTCGACATGCAAAATATGTACAACCATGATCGTGCTTTATTTAATGGCACACTGCTGTGGACACGTGATAGTCTGCGGGAAGCCCGTGAGCGTACTTTCTTGCTGGAGTCTAGGATTCAGCTGCTGGAGGAAGAATTACAGAAGGCTCGATCCATTCCTCTTTCAGGTGTTAAGGATAATATGCTCTGTCTTGTCAGAGAAAGAGATGATGCCCGTGCCGAAGCCCATGCTCTAAGAAAGGCCCTTGCCGCGTCCCGCGTTGAAGTAGCTCGTCAGGCTGAGTCTGAGAGGAATCTTGAAGTGTGTATGTACAGACTTAGCAAAGGGGTCTCAGAGATAAATAAAGAGGTCGACCATCTTCGTCACATGGACTCGATGAAGCAGGTAGAATTAGATGCCTGTCAATTTACTCTCACCAACCTTCAACTAGACTATAAGAAATTATCCGCGGAATATGACCATCTTGATGAAGCGCGAGATGCGGTTGTTAATGAGTATGAAGAGGCTTCGGCTTGTGTCGAAGGTATAATCCTATTTCATCGAGTGTGACCGTGTTTTTTTTCTGCGCTAACTCCGTGGTGTTGTCTTTTTCAGAGATCGAGGGACACCTTCGCGTCACAAATGAAAAACTTGAAAAGGCTCAATCTTCCTTAGCGCAGCAGGAAGAACAGACCAATCATTTCAAGAATTTAGCGGCAACCCGCGAGGAGGCCGTTGGTGCTGCTTCTAGAGAAGTGAATCGGCTATCTTCGTTATTATCCCAAGCCCAACAACGGATAACAGTTATTAAGCACAAGGCTCGTTGTCAATTGGCTGAGGAGACGAACAAGATGCTGGAGAGGATAGAACTTGGCCTAAAGAACGAGCATGGTCTCGTGAAGAACTATCCTCGTCGTCCAGTTCCTTCTGCATTGCCTGACTCCTCGGGACCCTCTTCTGGTGGGAGCGTCCCTTCAAGTCTTCGGAATAATCCTGCCGATGGGGCAGCAATCTAGGCAGAGACCGCAGCATTTTGTAGGGGCCGCGGCATCATTATCCTTCCCTTTTTGTAATCGTGTAACAAGAATATTTTTTGCTGATATCTTGTAAAAGGAATATTTTTTGATGTGTATCCTTGAATTGGCCTTTCACTTTTGTAATCATCCTTTATGAAATGGATCATTTTCTTGATATACCTGCAATGTTGGTTTGTTTTTATTTTAAGCATTTGTGAAAAAACAAAACAAAAGTTTTTAAGTGTTTGGGTGCGATACTGAAGGAAGGTACCTTCGTGATCGTCTTGAGACCTGTCACCCCGCTGGCGAATCCTGGGCCAGAGGATTCCCAGACGGTGGGGGCCGGGGCAACGTTCTAGGATATGGGATTAAAATATTTACACACCCATTCCGTCGACCCGTTGCCTTAAGATTAGTTGGGTATCTCTTTCTGCTGGGTGCCTTCCCCCTGGTCTTACACTTATGGACACTGATGGGGGATCCCTGAGAGATTGTAGATTAACTACTTTCCCCAATATTGTCGATAGATTCCGCTGACTTGATAATTTGAAAGCTTGTTTGATTGATAAGTCGAGGCCTGCAATTCCTCTTCCAGAGATAGAAACATGTGGAGCGGTCAGGCTCCCTTCTTCTTCTGGTACACTCCAAGCAGATTCAAGTCTGCGTTGCTCCTATGGGAAGTATGGTTTGAGCCACTTAGCATTCCAAGGATGCCGGAGGACCTCGCCTTTTAGATTACGAAGGTAGTAGGAACCGTTACCCGCAACGTCGTGTATTATAAAAGGTCCTCCCCACGTAGGTGCTAATTTTCCCCATTTCTTTTCTTGTTGATACCGTGGGATTGTTCTCAACACATACTGCCCCTCTACAAAATTCCGCAGTTTTACCTTTTTGTTGTACTCCCTTGCTAGTCTTCGTTGATAATTTTCCATCTTTTGTAATGCGACTTCCCTTCTTCCTTCCAAGTCGTCCAACCTTTCTAACATCATATCTGTTGTGAGGTTTTTCTCCCAAGCTTCGGTCTTCGTGGTTGGCATGAGGATTTCCGTAGGTATGACTGCTTCAGCTCCATAAGTTAGAAGAAACGGGGATTCCCCGGTGGCGGATCTTCGTGTTGTCCTGTATGCCCATAACACATTGTGCAATTGTTCGCATCATCTTCCTTTATGCTCGTCTAATTGTTTTTTGAGTATAAAGGCGAGGGTCTTGTTGGTAGCTTCCGCTTGTCCGTTGCTTTGAGGGTATATGGGGGTGGACTTGTTCTTTCTTATTTTGAAAGTATCGAAGAGCATGTATATATTTTTCCCCTGTAATTGCTTGCCATTATCAGATACGATTTCAGCGGGTATACCAAATCTGCAAATGATGTTCTGGAATATGAAAGTAAACACATCCACGTCTCTGATCCTGGCCAAGGCCTTAGCCTCCACCCATTTACTGAAGTAGTCCGTGGCTACTATCAAAAATCGTCTTTTCCCTGATCCTTCGATGAAAGGCCCGACGATGTCTACGCCCCATTTTGCAAATGGCCACGGGCTATCGACGGAGTTTAACATTGTCGCCGGCGCGTGGATCTTTTTTGCGAAGCGCTGACATTCTTCACATCGTCGGGACATCCTCGCGACATCCTGTATCATTGTCGGCCAGTAATATCCTTGCGTTTTTGCTTTGTCAGCTAGTGATGTCATGCCGCTATGATTCCCCGCGTCACCATAATGGATATCATTTAGAATTCGATGCCCCTCTTTCCGAGACAAGCAACGTAGTAATGGTCCAAGGAAGGATTTCTTATACAGGACCCCATCCCGAAGATCATATCTTCCCACTTTGGAGAGTATCTTCCTAGCTTGTTTCTGATCCGCAGGTAAGCTTCCTTTTTCGAGAAAGGCATGGATTGTCACTCTCCAGTCATCTTCGTTGCTGAAATCTTCGTCTTGATTTGCTCTTGACAGGATATCCTCTTCGTCAAAGTCATTATGGATGTCTTCTCCTACCTGGTCTTCGATATTTTCTTCCACTGTATCTTGATTGGTAGCGAAGGAGAATTGAGATGCAATCGAAGGCTCGTATACCCTTGCTATTTTAATAGCTTCGACATTTTTATCCCTCAGCATGGATGATATATATGCTAGGGCATCCGCGTGCCTGAGGTCCCTTCTGCATAAGTGCCGGAACTTAATGTTCAGGATTTGTGATGCCAATGTTTGGACCAAGGCCATGTAAGATGAGAGGGTGTCATCGTACACATTATACTCGAGCCCTATTTGCCATATGACAAGCTGCGAATCACTTGTCAGCCTTACATCGGTTACCCCCATCTCTATTATTATACGGAGGGCGTGTACGACAGCTTCGTATTCAACAATGTTGTTTGTATGCTCTTTGAATTCCAATCTAAGTGCCTGTATAATCCTTTCTCCAGTTGGGGTGATAATGACAATGCCTATTCCTGCTCCTTCCTTATTTTTGGATCCGTCGACGAAGACTTCCCATTGTCTTTGACTCGCAGGTTCGAGGATATCCATTAGATCCTTGTTTTCTTCCTCGGCTTCTGGTATTCCCTTAATCTCTTCGTCGTTGTCAAGGGGGAGGTCTGCTAAGAAATCCGCCAGAACTTGGGACTTCCGAGAATGTTGAATTTCATGAATGATGTTGAATTGATCCATATGGGTGTTCCATTTGGCTATTCGGCCCACTTTTCCCGTGCTTTTGAGGACTGCTTCCAATGATGCTTTGCATGGGACCCTGACGAGGTGAGTTAGGAAGTAGGTTCTCAGTTTTTGGGTAGCCCATACCAGTGCGAGGATGAGTTGTTCAATCTTAGTATAATTTCTTTCCGCAGAATTGAGGGTCTTGCTGACGTAATAGATAGGTTGTTCTATCTTTGTATTGGTTTTGACTAATACCGCGCTGACTGCGTCCTCTGTTGCTGCTATGTATAGTGCCAAAACCTCGTCAGGGTCTGGCTTCTGCAGGATCGGGATTGAGGCTAGGTGTTCTTTGATTTTTTGGAATGCTTCCTCGCATTCAGCGGTCCATTCGAACCTGCTCCCTTTTTTGAGAATATTGAAGAAATGTTTGCATTTGTCTGAAGACCGTGCAATAAATCTGCCCAACGCTGCTATAGATCCATTGAGCTTCTGCACTTCCTTTAAATTCTTTGGGGACGACATCTCTACTATGGCTTGAATCTTTGCTGGGTCTACCTCGATGCCCCTTTTTGTTACCAGATACCCGAGGAACTTCCCCGAGGTGACACCGAAAGTACATTTCTCCGGATTCACTTTCATGTGATGCTGTCTCATTGCTTCGAAGATATTCCTCAGGTCCTGGTGGTGATCTTTACGCATCTTTCTTTTGACGAGCATGTCGTCAACGTAGACTTCTAGGGTTCCTCCAATCCATGGATTGAAGATAGCATCGACCATCCTTTGGTATGTTGCCCCTGCGTTTCGAAGTCCGAAAGGCATTCTAGTATAGCAATAAAGGCCATGTGGGGTGTAGAACGCTGTGTGTGGCTGATCTTCTTCTGCCAGGGCTACTTGGTTGTAACCAGAATATCCGTCCATGAACGACAGCTCTTCGTACCCTTCCACTGCTTCAACCAGTTGATCTATGCTCGGCAGGGGATAGCTGTCCTTTGGACATGCCTTGTTGAGATTAGTAAAGTCGATGCATATTCTAACCCCTCCATTTTTCTTAGGAACAATGACCATGTTGGAGATCCAGGTAGGATACTTGACTTCCTTGATAAATCCTGCGTCTAGTAGTTTCCGAAGTTCTGTTTCTACTGCCTCATGATACTCTGGAGCTACTTTTCGTATTTTCTGCCTGAACGGGGGCGTGCCCGGTTTGATGCGTAGTTCATGTTGGATTACTTTTGGGTCAATCCCCGGCATATCTCCTAGCTTCCAGGTGAACACATCCGCGTATTCTTTAAGTAATTTGGTTAAGGAATGTTCCCTTCCTTCGTCCATTATGGTCCCGATTTTGATCATCTTCGGGTTTTCTTCCGTTCCTATGTTGATTTCCTTTACGGGCTCCACTGGTGTGAACACAGGCTTCGGGTTTCCGAGGACTGGGACGTTCTTTAATTGCTATTTAGCGTGTTTCTGTTCTTCGCTGGTTGTTGAAGTACTTGTTTCAGTGCTTAGGACATTATCATCTTTCGTCAAGCCCTTCCCTGTAGTTTCCTTGAGGAACAGGTATATGGCCTTCTCTTTCGCGGTTTCTTGATTTTTTACTCTTCGGATTTTTCGGTGCTCTTCTTGCTCGTTGTTGATATGATCCTGAGTGGCCTGGAACTCTCGCGTAGTGATCCGATCTCCCTTGATTTCCATTACTCCCTCAGGTGTTGGAAATATGAGATATTGGTGGTACGTTGCCGCAACTCCTTTGAGCTTATGTATCCATTTTCGTCAAATAATAGCGTTGTAGGGGGAAGGGGTGTCCACCACACTGAATCGGGTTTCCAGTTTCATGGGCCCTGCGTTAACCTGCAACACGATGTCTCCCAAGGGCTTCGTGGCTGCTCCATTGAATCCATAGATGGTGTGATAAGAGGTCATTAACTGTTCATCATGGAGATTCATCCGTTTGAATGCATCGTAAAATAGGACGTTTACGGAGCTTCCCCCGTCTATGAGGATCTTTTTGAGATTACATCCAGCTACTGGTAGTGTTAGGACCAAGGGATCATTATGGTCTTCCATATCTTCTTCGATATCCTCGGCATCGAAGATGATAGGAGATTCCATCCATTCTTCGTGTTCGTCCACCACTATCCCATCGACCTTATATAATTCGCAGCGGTCTTCGAATTGCTTCCGTAACCTCTTTCCTATCTGCGCTGTAAGTGAGGGTCTTGTGGCTTCAGAACACGAGATGGTGTTGATTGTTCGGTTTCCTTCCGGAAGTTGGACTGGTTTGGTTCGCTTAGATCTGTCCTCGGTAACATCCTTTCGTACGTAATGTTTGAGCTCTCCCGCATCAATTAATTTTTGGATCATTATTTTAAGGTTCTTGCACTTTTCGGTCTGGTGTCCGTTGAAACAGTGATATTCACAGTAATCTTTAGACTTCTCGGATCTCGGGGGCTGCTTTCCCTTAGACCATGGCCACTCCAAGTTTTCCCTCCCTTTGATCTCTCGTAGGATACGAGCATAGCTAGCATTGAGTTTCGTGTAAACTTGATCTTCGAATTTTCGGTCACCTGCTCTTCGTTCATCCCTTCGTTCCTTCCTATCTTCGTGAGGTCTCTCCCCTGAGCAACTCCTTTTGGCCCCATTGGTTTGTTCCGCTGAATTGGTGCGGTGAGACCTCTGCGGATATTCCCTCGGGTTTTCCCGTTGAATTTCTTCAAGTCGAGCGTGCTTTTCGATAATTATTCGAAGATCTCCCTCTGTCTTAGGCACGCTCCCATGAATTTCAACAAATAGGGGACTCATTCGGTCTAAGCCCCATTTGTAGCAATTGATGCTTACCACTGGGTCCACGCTTCCTATGGCTTGGCAGATCTTGTGCCATCTGTTAGTGTACTCCCTCGTGGTTTCCTTGTAGCCAATCGCTAGTGAAAAGAGCTTATCCATTCCGGTGTTTACAGTCTTGTTGTACATATACGTTCTTAAGAATTTCTCTGCGAGTTGGTCGTATGAGTGGATAGAGTTTGGTGGCAGATTATCGAACCATGATAACGCCGATCCCTTCAGGCTTGACGGGAAGTATCTGCAGAGTACGGCGTCGTTCTGACCCCATCTAGCTAAGACACGGTTGTAGTACCGAATATGTGCAGCAGGGTCGCTGGATCCATCATAGCATTCGAACGTTGGGACAGGGCATTTCAGTGGAATAGGGGTGTTGGCCAAGCGATGAGTTAAGGGCGTGGAGTTAGCTTCTCTCATGACCTCTTCTAACCTCCCCCCGCCTTGTTTATTTTTTAATTGCCTGATCTCGGCCATCATCTCATCTCGTAGTTCTTCCATTGCGCGGTGACTCTCCATCGTCATAATCCGGGTCAGATACGCTACTTCCCCTTGTCGCGTCTTCATTAGCCGCTATGACGACTCTACAGTCTCGGTTTGGCTCTGGTGCTTTGGAGTTTGCTTCATCAAGTTGTTGGCTGGTCTTCGTGCTTAGAGCAATCCGCTCCTTTAAATCTTGATTTTCTCTGGCCAACAGGGCTACAACATCTGCGTAAACCTGCTGGCTCTTCTTCAGTTCCTCAAGCTCAGCCATCAGTCGGTGTGATTGGTTGGACCCCTGATTGGTGGTCCCAGCGCGTGCTACTACAGCCATGGTGCCGCCCTCCTCCATGGTCTGCACTAAAGGTGGAAGGGGTTCAGCTTCGGTCGCTGGCATTTCCAAATTGGGGTGAGTGCCCCTCTGCGGTGCTAGAGCCGCCGGTATGGTTTGATTTTGATCATTTGTTGGTGGCATTCCAAAAGTTAGAAGGTGCACGGGTTGGAATGTTCTGGATTCATCCACCCTTTCTCTTGGTTGATTAAGTTGATTCATGGCGCAAGTATTGCTAGCCTCTGCAGCCTTCGGGACTACCGCAGCCGCACCGTACTTTGTCGCTGCTGCTCTGAGATCCGCCGCTGCAACTGAATTAGCGTTCATAGGTGAAGTGATTTCCGCAGTATCTTGCCTTTGACTGGTCATTTTAGCTTTATCTCCCTTCTGCTTGCTTCGGGTGATGACCGGGGTTGTCCTGGGTGTTTCTTTTGACAAAGCTTTGGATTTTCCTGCTTCCTGCGTCTTTTCCATCACGTGTCCTTTTGTTGACAATGAAATCTCGCCGAAACTCGCCTTCTTTACTCACAATACGTCCTTTCTTCATAAGGCATTTCAAACGAAAAACGGGAATATCCGCGTGAAGCGGGTTAGTTGACGAAATACATTCTTCCTAGAGAGGATTAATACACGCAAGTTACAATATACGGGTTAAAGTTTTACTAAAGGATATCCTTAGTATAAAAACTACGAAAAACCCCCCAGAGAGACGGGTTCGCATGAGATCTAAAGAAAATCGTAAATCCGCGGATTAGAACACTAAATCTTATCGAAGATAAAAGGTGGGTTTTTAATACAATACAGTTAACAAATGATCTATACGGTCCGAGCTGATAAATCAGAGCAATCATATGCCAATTTAAAATGAAATCACAGGATAAGATAAATCTTTTACCGGGACGAAGTCCCTGTTTCTAGCGCCAAATTGTGAACACACGAACCACGAAGGGATCCGAGTGCTCACAATCAATCATCATCATCTAAGGAGATTTGTGATGATGATATCCTAGTGTTGATTCATTGGCTCAAAACCTTCGGGTTTATCATAGCCTCATCTAACAACTCCATGCGAGGCGTCTGCGCACGGGATATAAGTACAAGCAAAGAAAACAAAACGTATAAGTAAAGATCCATGGGGCTAAATAAATATAAAGTGTTGAAATGTAAATAAGACCAAGGTTTACGTGGTTCAGCACTAAGGCCTACGTCCACGGGGTTTGTTGTTTTACTATATTCTTCACGGTTACACGAATAGTCGAATGACTTTTGGGTTTACATGTTTCTCTCTTCTAAATGATTAACTTACACTTGCAAACTCTCTCTCTCTCTCTCCTTTCCTTCCTGATTCTTCCGATCCCCTTTCCTCTTGGTGGAGACGGGGTATTTATAAGGTTAGAATGTGGACCCATCTCTGATGACCGTTGGAACCTTATCTTCTTGTGTCCTTGCGTCTATCACGCAGAGGTCTGCGTTTGCCCCTTGATCCCGCAGAGACATCTTCGCTCGTTCCACAGGTTGATCGACACGTACACTGCTCAGAGTGTTTAATGTGGGTAGTTGAGGGGTCCTCTCGTGTCAGACAAGTGTCTTCTGCCCCTGTCACGTCCGTGTCAGCTAACTTTCTCTCCACTGTTGATCTTAGCTTCTCTTTTGGGGATGCGATAAAGTAACTCCTCGGGGTTTATTTGGTGTTTCGTGGCGCATCATGTTTTGATGTTTTGGCCTGCATGCTTTCCACGTATCCTTTTATATACACGTGTCTGATAGTGAGATATATGTGTACACATCAATAGACTAATTGTTGTTCAAGGATATCCATGATTTTAAAAAGTGACAGATTAAAATCTCTACTTTTTGATTACATTGGGTTTCTTTAACCAATGAATTTATTTAATATGTGTTTGAATATATGAAATAGGTAGAAATAGAGAACTCATGTGTGTTGATCATAAATAATGATTTCAATTTCATGAATCCCCGATGAGCAAAAGTTCCAATCAGAAATTTCAGCAAATTGCACGATGTAATCTTCATAGCGAAACTGAGAAGGTTCATTTTGTAACCTTAGAAATTGATTTGAGAATTAGGGGGTTGGGATTTCCAGCCGTTTAGAGAAGAGAGAAAGGGTTGAGGGAAAAGAAGAAGAATGTTCGATCGAAGAGAAAGAGAAAGAAAAGGGTTTCTGTTGAAGGATAAGCGGTAGTTTTGTAATTTTGTAAATGAGTCGGATTGGACGATTTTAGTTGAGAGTTGGGCTTAATCCAACGGCGAATAGTAAAAATATGTGCGGGTGACGAAAAATACTTGCAGGAGGCAAAAAAAAACGTGCGGGAGGCGAAAAATTTGTTAACGTTTTTGGTTGTTGCTGTTAAAGGGGGGAGATAAGCCGCAAACATTCACCATTCAGTCCCCTTTGAGCAGCAACAGACCATTATCATCTTCCTTGGTTCAGTTGGTCTTCAAACTCCACAAACTGCTCAGTATTTTGAACCCAATATATAGCCTACAATCTTGAGCTACAAAAACCACACAAACTGGAGCCATTGATTAACCCAAATAACCGCCAGAATCCATAAAACACTTGGAGAAAGTAAGCTGGTTGCAGCTGGAATTTCAGTTGTAGAAAATACTCGTGCATGCCTTTACACAAGCACCTTGTGTGCAGTTTCTGGTGTTGAAGGAGATATGACCATGATGTTGATCCCAAAATCATTCCATCTCCTTTCCTGCATTGCATTTCATATTTAAAACGAACCCATTGATTCAAAGTTCTAAAACATTCGTCAAACAGACAAACCTAAGGGTGCACAGGAACCGAGCCGGACCGATGGCCGAACCGGAACCGGTGGAACCGTACCTGGTTTTGGACCGAATCGAAGTACAAGGTACAGGTACCGGTCCCAAAAATAGGAACCGAGGTCTGGGAGGTACAAGTACACGGTTCAATACAGGTACCGTGCCGTACCAGACCGAATGTACCGAACAATATAAACCGTTAGATTCAGTGGATAAGGGATCAATATTAGCCGTTAGATTAAAGGGGGTATATAAACTAAGGGTTAGGGTTTCACTTTCAGTTCACTACTACTTCCCTTTCTTTCGTTTTTTTCTTGTCTCCGACTCTCCTCTCTCTGAGAAGGAGAAGAACTTCTTCTCTGTTAACAATTGTTGCTCAAATCTTCGTTTCTTCATCAAGGTTGTTGCTTTCTTCATCAAGGTTGTTTCAATCTTCATCAGGTAAACCGTAAACCCTTTCTTTCGTATTTTTTTTAATTTCTTGAATGATAGGGTTTTAATTAATTTTTTGTTTTGTTTTTGTACGTAGAGGTAGAACTGTAGAAGACCTTCAAGTGGATTTATCTTTAGGGAATCAGATATAACATCTCCATCGCTTTGAATCCGTTGATTCAATTTTCTTGGTGTTATTACTTTGAAATTAGGGATTTTGTTTGTTTTACTGTAGTTCTAAGATTTTGTTTTTATTATGTAAAAGGGTTTCTCTTCATATGCCAACTGTTTAAAAAAATTGTATTTGTTTGATACTTTGATTTGTGTTTAGGGATTTCTACCTATTTGATTGTTGGTTTACTAATGAAACAACTAGTTGATTTCCTTCATCTTATCATCGTCGTCTTGTTTGTGTTTTACTTCTACTTCAAATGGTATGTGCATGTTCTGTTACTGTCAATGGAGATAATGAACAAGAGAAGGTATTACTGCATGTATTATTGTTAAATCAGATCTTTTAGTAATCAGTATCCATTAAGAATATGAATCTGATATTGATGTTTCCATTATTTGCAGAAATTCTATATTGTATATTTGGGTGATTCACCAGTTTTTAAGGATTCCATTGTTGATTCACATATCAATCTTCTGCCAGATGTTGTTGGAAGGTGCATGCATTTTCTTATCACCCTGGAATTATTACCTCGTGCACTTTTAATTTGTCAGACAATCCAAGATGTTAATATTAATTTGATGATGATCATAAAACGGCGAGCTTGCTGCAAAGGATTCGATCGTACACAGTTACGTCAACAACTTTAATGCATTCACCGCAAAGTTATCACCTGACGAAGCTAAGCAACTAGAAAGTATGTATGGTACTGTGTATACCTGGATTATTGTTCTGTCTTTATTTCGAGTCCTAATGTTAATTTCTTTTTGTAGGTTCGAGAGGTGTTGTTTCGGTGTTTCCTAATAAACAAAGAAAACTTCATACAACAAAAACATGGGATTTCTTGGGATTTCCTCAAAATGTTAAAAGAAAAGCGAAACTGGAGAGCAACTTAGTTGCGGGCTTAATAGATACAGGTACGTACTTCACTAATAGAGGATTTGCAAATTTGATATTAGGATGGTTTTATGCTTTGCTAATCAAGTAAAATTGAATTTGAAGGGATTACATCGGTATCTGAGAGCTTTAATGACAAAGGGTTTGGTCCTCCACCAGCTAAATGGAAGGGATCTTGCGGCCTTTATGCCAATTTTTCTTGCAAAAAGTAAGTAACGCTAGCTGGGTAACAAATTGGTGCATGACCCTCAATATGTTTTACTAATGAAGACTTTCCTTTTCTTCTTTAAAACATTTATTATTCTGATCCAATTTCTTATTTTCGTCACTGTGGTATCATCCTCTTTTAGATGCAAGGTAGTGACTCTTTGTCTGGCCTATGTGGTGTATTATAGATTCTGCACATCTCTCCCCTTCCCCTGGAATATAGCACATAGCTCATAAAAATCAGTTTCTATTATATTAGACAATAGATATAGTCTAATAGTTACTAACTGCTATTATTTGTTTTTAAAGCGTTACTTGGTCTTATCAACACTTATGACACCACAAGTGCTGCTGACATGGATTAGAAGATCAAAATTCAAGACTACTGCAGCACTAGCTGCACTGCTAGTTGTTCTTTTTTCAGATTTTCTCATTTTCAAGACTTAGTGTGTGTGTCTGTGGCTACTGCTACTTTTTTTTCCATATTTTCAAGACATTGTTTGTTTGGTTTGTTAGTAATATTGCTACTTATTAGTTGCTGCTTTGAATGAGAATTTGTTATATAGAAAAAACAGGTAAAAAGAAAGGCAGACAGTTTTTTCGTTGAAAAGGTACCGACTGGTACCGGTCCCGGACCGGAACCGAGGTACACGGTACCGGTACCGGTCCAAAATTTCAGTACCGACCTCTGGGGGGTACAGGTACTCGGCCTCGGCAAGAACCGAGCCGAACCGTACCGTGTGCACCCTTAGACAAACCCAACTCAATTCTCTATCATTCATCACAAAGAACTAATGGCAGAAACGAGTTGCTTTCTTGACTGATTTCTCTCATTCAAACGTTGTCCAAGCCAAACAAAAGCAAACCCATCTTCTGATTCTTTACAAACTCCTCACTTCTTTCTTCTTGAGTTCAAATCTCTTTATGGAAGCACAAATCAATCACACACAACATCTTCAATGTATGTTCTCGGCTTCGATTCAATTCTTTAACTACAGAATGTTGTACCACCTGTTCTGTATATCCTCGACTTCGAAAATCTCTCTAGACTGACTGTAATAACCCACGAACCATGGCTGTGGACTTGGTGAAAAGAGCGCATATCCTATTAATAGGCTACATGGTATGGCAGTTCCTTATCAATTACAACTATAAAGGGATCGTAAAATATTTTATGGGAATCTGCAACGTATGATACGCATTAGAGAATATTGTCCATGTGCATCCAAGGTCACTAAAAGAACATGTGCACATAGACAGATGGTACGTGGGGAAAAACCTTCGTCTTCAATATTTTCCGTCACTATTAGCAAGTACTTGGCAATTTTGGGTTAAAATTTTGCACGGAACCCTTGTACTATTAATGGGTGGAAATCTAATTGGAGAAAGAATTGCTAATATAGGACGCTATATGATTCTCAAAATACCTGAACTTGTAAGTCGATCTAGCCTAGGTTTAATAAGAAGTGGAAGATAAAGGCGCCCAATAATCCGATAAGGGCTGCCAAGGTGGTCTGCTCCTTAACCTTGTTGAGGTTTCCAATATCGCTCGCTCTTGAAATGACAGTTTTGCCCTTATTTCTAAAATGGATGATTTCTTCTTTTGTTCCATATGACTCCAAGATACCTACAAAAGCAAAACAAGCGTAATATACAAAAATACAAGAAAAATAGCTAAAAAAGCCTAAGAAATTAATACTCAAAAGATGTATTTTAGGCACCTATCATGTAATCCATATGTATTGATAGTTTTGTCACTAAAATTGACAAAGGGGGAGATTGTTAGAGAACTACTCGGTCGAACTCACAAGCGTTGCTATCTCAAGCATGTTTGTCAAGTTTAGTTGTCAAAACTATAAGTTTTGATTTCTAGTCTACTTATAGCTATGCCTCGGATTAGGATAGAATGTGTAGTTGAGCTTTAGACTTCACGACGTTCATCGATTGAAGACGAAGAACTACTAAGGGGAGCTTGTAGAACTTCATCAACAAAAGGAATGTGGAAACTTGAACTCATCTATCACTCAGAAGTATATTTCTATTCTATCTCCAATTGAGACAAAAGTCGTATAGCTATATAGACTTTACATTATACACATTTGATATTTCGAGCTGAGTTTAACTCGCCTACATATTTCTCGAAATATGTGTTGGTAAGCTTTCGCTTTAACCAAGTTCATATTTTATTCTTGACGAAAGTCAAAATATGATCATGTGAAAATCGCCTGATAACATCTTACATGATTTATGTGAGACAGTCATTTGATGTAGACTCAGAATGTTTCGTATTGATCTATTGATCACTTAAAAATTGCTTTGAAGCTAATAGTTTGTGTGAGACAGTTATTCCCGTCTTCCAAGAATGATTCAATGATTAAAATGGAGTTTAGAATGATTAACCATTGATTGGATATAACATAGTATGCGTACTTGTATGCTAACTGTTGCAAGTTACTCCAAGTCCGGAAACCATAATATGCATACTCGTATGCGTACTGATTTAACAGTCGAAGTCCGGGAACTTAGCATAAATATCCGTATGCGTACTGGCTTAATAGTTCAAGTTCGAGAATCTAGTATGCGTACCCGTTTTCATACTAAATCAACTGAGTTCGGTCATGAACGACAGTATGCGTGCCCGTTTGCATACTGGCGAACATACCAAGTCCGGAACTCTAAGTATGTGTACCCGTTTGCATACTTGAGTGGGTTAAGTTCTAAAATCGCTTTGTTCACGAATATATATATATATATATATATGTATATATATTAAGGAATGCAATCTTTTGCAAACCGTGGCTATAATGTTCATGAATTGATTCGAGTGAATCAAAATCGATTTTGTTTCAATTGTGTCTTGTATACTTCTATGAGAATATAAACAATTGAACAACTCTATAACTAGTTTCAATTGAGTCGTTTGAACTAGTTGTGATAAAGATGAACAAGGTTGATATGAAAGTGTTCATATGGCTAACTTCGGTTAACTATTGTTGAGCCAACCAAGTGTACACGTTTAGGTACGGTTAACCATATCTAAATAAAGACACATTTCATTTGTGTATAAGAAGCTAAGTTCAATCTAACGGTTGAAATATATTAACTTGAATCTAATCAGATTTTCATATAACAGTGATTATTGAATGCTTTGTTACCAAGGTAGAATTGATTGCAAACCCTGATTTGAAGACTATATAAGGGAGAACTCTAGCAACTGGGAAACCTAATCCCCACACCTCCTGTGTGATACTAGTTGCGACTAGAGTCGATTCTCATTTAACCTAGGCTTTTCCTAAAACCATTATAGGTTAACGACTTAAAGACTTCATTGGGATTCTGAAGCCAGACCCAACTATTTTCTCTGTAGTTGCGTATTCTGATCTTACTTTGTTCTATTGTATTAAGTACTATCTTCTCTAAGATTTGCTCGAGATTTAATCTCCGATAGGTAAGATAAAAATTAGTCACAAACATCTTCGTCTCATCGTTTGTGATTCCACAATATCTGGTTTCGCTACCATACGATTAAGATTATTGTGAGGTGGTTGACATTACTAGGCTGATCTTTGGGAATATAAGTCTAGTGTATCAATTGGTTCATGTTCACCTTGATTTATCAAAAGACGGAACAAAAACTCGTAGGTATTTCTGGGGGAGACAGATTTATCTATTCAATAGACTTTTCTGTGTGAGACAAATTTGTTTATCAAGTCTTCTACTTTGGGTCGTAGCACTCTTAGTTGTGGGTGAGATCAGCTAAGGGAATCAAGTGCGTAGAGTCCTGCTGGGATTCAGAGACGTGAGGAACGCGACTGTACCTTAATCAGTGTGACATTGGTTAGGGCTCAACTACATTCCAGACCGAAGTTAACTTGTAGTAGGCTAGAGTCTGTAGCGGCTCAATACAGTGTGGTGTTAAAATCTGGACTAGGTACCGGGGTTTTTATGCATTTGTGGTTTCCTCGTTAACAAAATTTCTGGTGTCTGTGTTATTTCTATTCCACATTATATTTTTATATAATTGAAGTATCACAGGTTATGCGTAGTTCAATCAATTGGTAAATCCAACCTTTGGTTGTTGATTGGAATTGATTGACGCTTGGATATTGGTCTTTGGTACCATACAAGTTGTTTCTCATAATAATGAGGCTCGCGGATTTCTATCTGTTTGATTTGCTGATTACATTGAGAAACAAAGATATAACTCTTAAATATATTTTCCTTGATTGAGTCTGACTGTCTAGTTGATTCTCTTGGAATTATATTGGAGTTAGTCCATACAGATTGCCGAAACGAAATATTAGGTGTGGTTGTTAGACACCCGCTTTTTTATATATCATTAAACAAGTTTTCTTGGAAGAAATCCTACTTACATCATACACATAATCAAGTAACTAAATACATAGATTATATTGATGTCGTATTTACGATGTTCAAAAGATAAGCGTTATACTTCGTAATTCAATAAATTCCTTGACACTTTGATCATAATGATATGACCAAGTCTAATCACTAGAATATTACATATACAAGCCTCTAACCTGGTGCATTCGCACCGGTAGTGTGTAAATTATTTGTGCCTAAATACGCAGTAACTAACCCTACATAATTAATTTGAACTACAACCTTATATTCATTGAGTCTGCATCTTTAATACTTGTTCCAGTTTGATGACTTTTATCTTTGTGATCTAACCGGTACCCTTTCAAATTTTTGATGGCGATCTTTCACCATTCTGAATTCTTATGCAAGAAGATTAATTCCATGTAGCATATTGAAAAGACTGTAGAAAATATCTTTGTCCAACTGTGTTTCATTGTTGATGCCCCAATTATAGTCGACCTTCGATTTACTATACTTTTAGTTTCATGTATGATTGTTTAATTATCACATGTGTTAGATCATAGCTCGTTTGAACCCACCAAGCGTTGGTATGTCAAGTTTGGTTGTCATATTTTAGTGAATCAAAACTCATATAAAGAGTCGCTTGATTATTTACTAGAGTCAACTTCATATAGGTTAGCTAGAAATTTACTAGGATATGAGACTTACAAGTATTACGTGAAGACTTGAAGAATGTGAAGAAGTAAAGAGCTATTTCGACGACATCATCCTTCCACTTGAGGTTAGAAATATTTGACTTGAATTGTTTCATTCCTAGCGTATCTTTCAAGTCGTGCATATTGAAAACATAACTGCGAAGCTGTGAATGATTATACTCTAGTTATACATAGTATTAAGGAATTATAATACGAAGTATAACGTCTATATTTTGAACTTCGTATATAAGACATCAACATAATCGTATGAATATTATTGTGATTATGTATGGGTATGGGTGAAGATTTCGTCCTAGGAGACAATGTTTTACTTTCGTTTAAAGGAAGTACAATTCGTAAACTTGTTTTATGAATCGAAAGGGAAATCGCTAGGCTTATTGGTATTGTTATTCATTGCAAATCTTTGGATTACCAATATGTGTGTTTAGTATAACCTCTCATAACTTGTTTATGTATCTTGGTAAAACTATTCACAATGCCTGACTTTTGTATTGGTATGACTTTTATTAGTGAAACCGATTTTAAGTAATCACCTGAGATGGTATGATCGATATTTGTGTCTGACCATTCCTAGTCATTACGGATCCTAGAACTTGGTTGGGACTAATCACAAGATGTGTAATCGATCCTTGTAGTAGGTTAACAAGTTTTAGTAATTGGTGTGACCGATCCTATAACTTTTACAACCTAATACAAGTTTATACCATATATATGTGGTAACCGATCCTAGTACCTAGTCAACCAACTTTTGGTAACTAGTGTGACCGATCCTAGTACCCACATGGAGGTAGAATCGAAACTTGTTTTGGTAGAACCGTGAAACCCATTAATGGTGATTGAATGTTTTTGATCAATCACATAATTCTTGGAAATCAGATGAACCAATTCTAAACTTGTTTGGAAGTGTGGTAAATCGGTTCCAAGATTGTAAATATGAAAAAGGATTTACAAAGTAAAGATGTCGACATACTTTGAACATGTGCAGTTACTCTTATATTTTATTGTTCAAAGATATTCCTTAATAACTAAAGGAGAATCCTGAATCGAAATAAATTGAGAATCTTTTAATTAAGGTTTTTAGTTCTATATGCTTTTAATTTCCAACAATTAAATGCATATCTTTAGAAAATAAAATTTGGTAATGTGCATTTAATAATTGGAGATTTTCTGCTGAGATTTCGGTCAATATTTGGGCATAGCATTTTCAGGAATTATGAAAACCGAATTTGGAAATTTATTGCATATCTTGAGAATATTTTCGGTTTTGGAAATTCCTTGGTGTCCAAACTTCCTTGGTCTATGGATATTGAAGTTTGTATTTCGAGCAAACTAATCCTCAGAGCTAGAAAAGCTACCTAGTTGTTTTGTTACTGGTGGAGCCGTCTATTCGGAAAGGAAAGTACCCTAATTAGGCGAAATCTCTTATGACTGCTCGTTTTAAAGACTTCTTTGGGATTGGGAAGCTCTACGAGTACCATTGGTGGGAAACTAGATAATTGATGTTTATTATTAGTTTTCGATTGATTTGATTGACTAATGGTGGTTGAACTTTGATTGCACCTAGTTTGTTTGTGCTTGAGAATCTTCTCTTCTGATATAAGATTCACTCAAACTAGATCGAAGTTTCGACGGAGATCTTTAGACTGTTTGTAGATCTAAAGACGTCTTGTGATAATCCATTGTTAATAGACTCCGTTCTGTGTGTGATTGATCATAAGAGATTCAAGTTGATTGTGTGCATTTGTTTATTGAAGATTTAAGAAGATTTGAAGAAAAAGAATATTGCTTGTTTGAGTTCATAATTTTTGGTGTGCACAAAACTTGATCGACTAGGGATCCAACTATAATCAGTTTATCTTTGTGATAATCTTGATTGATTAGTTGAGTAGATCGGCATCAATATATTGTCTTTGTGACTAAAGGTATTGATTGCAAAATCTAGACAATTACTTTGGTAGTTGTATTAAGGTAGATCTAAGAACCTGACAAAGGAGTTTATTGGGATAAACGGAAGAGCCTTTTGTCAAACTCATATCACTTGTTTGAAAAGAGTTGTTACCGAACAAATTTGTTGTTCCTTTACTGTTTGGAATACCAACCAAAGGAATTGTTCCAAGTGCGTGACTTATTGCAAGTTGGAGACGCAAGGATACATACGGAACTAGGTGAACTATAGGTTTAGTTGCTTGGTCTCAACTATACGAAGTTGGTTTAGATTTTGTACATCGGCTTAATCCTGAGAGTATTCAATTCTGGACAAGGTCCCGGGGTTTTTCTGCATGTGCGGTTTCCTCGTTAACAAAATCTTGTTGTTTCTTTTACTTTTCTATTTCCTCAATTATAATTGTTTTTATTATAATTATAAGTAAAATACACAAACGTTAATTCCTATTTACTTGATAGCAATCCTATTGTGTTTGGTTAAGTCTGAAACTATTATCAAGTAAACATACTTCATTGTTGTATTGTCTCGATCTTGTATCCATAGTCAATCACACAAGTTATCTTGTTGTCGTATTGTCTCGATCTCGTATCCATTGATGATCACACGGAGTGTGAACCGATTAGTTGTATTGTCTCGACTCACTTCATAGAAAATCACTTTCGCAGATAAGACTTATAGGTGGAAAGGTTTTAGATTGAGGTATATTTGGGTACCCTCGTCTTTTCAACATGCACACCACCGTCTTATAGCAGTGTGTCGATCGTATGATTTTATACCCATGGATCTGAGAATAGAATGTATGATTTTATAACCATGGATCTGAGAATAAAAGGTGCTTTTCCATAAACTATTAGAGTAGTTAACATGCCCTTCGCATATGTCTATAAGTCTATATAATTGTACACACCTGGGACTGAAAAAGTTCAAGTGAGACTCTCTCATTAGTTCCATATATTGATCGCCTAAATCATTCATCTTTCCCTGTACCCTCAATTATGAATACCAATGAAGACAGTTTCATTCTCTCATTTAGGCAGCGACGGAGGGTTTATGCTTTGACTGTCACATATATTTAGATGTGGATGTGTACATATTGACATCAAGATGCGTAGAATGTACGTGACCTATCTATGTCTTTCTTTGGCTATCTGTCGATCTCTTTCTTCTACTTGTAGATCTTGATTGCCATTACAAATAATTGTTGCGACACATAGGATAAAAAGATTCTCTTATATATAGTAAGGTATTGATACATTGCACTCATATAGTAAGGTATTGATACATTGCACTCACAGTTGTGTTTTGTAGTACCCATCATGTACATATAATGGAACGTGAATGGTGTGTCATTGATTAACTTCTATTTTTTCTCTGCGATTTGATTTTCCTTTTGGTTTGAACCGCAAACACTTTTTCCGGCCTTTTTCTTGATTCTGTCCATCCATAGCAAGTTACTTCCTGAAAAGGAAAAATAAGAAGGTAAGATTTCCCATTTTACCCAGTAAAGCTATCGAACTAACAATACTTGGAAAAATAAGCTTTGTTCTCTCCTTCTCTTTGGTACATCCAAAAATAGTAGCCAATAAAAAAAAGTCGCAAACTAATTCTTTCGTTTAAGAAAAGACGCGGATTTTATTCCCGTAGCCAAAGGGATTTCACAAAGCTTCTTCTCATATGAAAAACGCATCTTATCCCTTTAACCATGCCACTATCGAATGGAAAAAAGAATATTGGAAGAATCATGGGAAAGGGTATAATCAATGGATTTTTGATTTCAACGCCTATTGAAAAATATGATTTGATAGATGATCTTTGTCTGTAAAATGCTCATGTACAAAATCAACTTAAGTATTAGTTACTAATTAACATACAAATAGAAATCTATAATCCACAAAAAACTAACTGAAACAAAATAGGTTACTTACAGCACGAGGATGAATGTTTCGCAGTTGGTGTCCAAATGTTTCTTGATAAGAAAGACAGCCGGATCTGTTTTTTTTTTTTTAACTTTTATTAGTTTTAGAAAAAGAATTGTCGTGATAGCTTGAAAAGCTAATTTACTTTGTGAGGAGTTAAAGAAAAACCGACGAATTTGTTTTTTTATAGAAATTGACCAAGAGGAGTGTCTTTTCAATCTTTCTGTACGTACACAATAACTAACAGTAGTGTCTTCCCGTAATCAAAACAGATGTAACCATTTAGAGTCTTTTTTGTAAAAACCATTAGAATGTTTGCAAAAATCGTATCTTTTCGGAATAGCAACTTGTCGTTCTGCCATGTCAGCAAAATCATTCTCATTTAAGAAGAATTGATTGATTGCATCCATTGAACATTTGAATGTTTTGATGAAGCTAATTGTATCTTTTTAAGTAACTGTCGGAGACTTGGAGTTGGCATGTTGTGTCCTTAAAACATTAAGTGACTATTGGGGTTGCCTAGTGGAAACTGACTTATAGGAAAGACAATCAGATAGCGGTGACATGGATACTTAGTGCTTAGGTGGCTTCACCAAAATCAAGAGTGATTGTGGGATCGACATGTGGCGATTTGGGGTCTCTTATTATAAGAAAAGATACAGCTTCACATGTTATGTTTTCAATATGATACGACTTGAAATATACGTTAGGAATGGAAACAAGTCAAGTCAGTATTACTAACCTCAAGTGGAAAGATGATGTCTTCGTTGCAGTTGTTGCTTCTTCTCATTCTCCAGGTCTTCAGAGTAATACTTGTATGTCTCAACATTCCTAAATTTTCTAGTCTAACATAAACAAAGTTGACTCTAATATTTAATCAAACGACTCTAAGATATGACTGCAGTTTGAATTTCTCTCATATTTTGTTTTGAACATTCCCAATATCAATAGACAGTTTGCACTGTTTGCTTACGCAATTTATATATAATAGACTAAACAAAAATTAGTTTGTGAATAAAAAAAATTTATAACTAAGATTTCTAATGATCTATGAACACCCATTGCTAGAATCATATTTTGAGAGTTTATACAAGACAAGCTTGAACTCGAAATTTATTTTTGTAGTATTTACTAAAAACCAAAAGTCATCGACTTTGTTTTTTTTTCTAACCTATTGTTTGAGGGTGAAAACGGTTTCTGCTAATTTTGGTAATTTCGAGTGTGTGGGTGAGAAACGAGTTTAAGCCCTAAACAATGTACTGCAAGGGATTACTTTAGATTCGAGAGATCAATCTGTACAAATCCGGCCTAAACCAAGAAATGGCCGTTCCAGACTTGCTTTGGTCACAAAGTGAAGGAGAAGGGTTGGTTTTGGGGAGAGAAGCGAAGAGAGTGTTGATACCAGAATAGTTGATTCTGGAAGAGTAGTTGTTTCACGACTTGTATCAGAAATTGTGAAGCTAACAGATGGAATGCTAGCAAATGTTTTCTGAGTGTTGTATGCTCCTGACCTGAACTTGTTATTCGGTGGAAATAGGTAATGCCTATTTATACAAGTCGAAGTGAAACGTACTCTGGTCTCATTAAGAAATGGAAAACGGGTGAGTAAATGAGAGGATGTGGTAACCGGTAACGCCTGGAATTGATGTTCCATAAAAGAAAGCGTTTCACCATTACTCCCTGTATTTACTAACCGCCTCATCCATGTGACACTTTCTTATTACGGCGTAGTGTACGCCGCACGCTGTAAACCGCCAAACCAATACCCAATGAGTATCCCCCAGTTTGTGATATGCGTTGATGTCTCGAGTGTTTTCATGGAAAACATGTAGCACGTTGTTGTTGTCTGACAAGTTGAGCTTGGGAGACTTGCGGCTCGGTGGTGACCTTCGACGGTCGAGATTTTGCATCTTAAGAGGAAAGGTAGTCGTTGATTGTTGCAACCCTTCGTTTGGTAGCCAGTGACATGAAAGCATGATCAGCATGGCTTTAATATGGCCTAGTTTAGGCGCGGCCAAAAGTTAGGGTTTTGGCTTTGTTTAGGCGCGACCAAACTAAGGCCAAAGATTGTCATGCATTAGCTGGTAACTTTGGACGGCTAAGATTTGCACCTTAGATGAAAGAGTGGTCGTTCATTGTTGCAGGCCTTCGTTTTGATAGCCGCATAGGGAAGGCCGGAATGGTATGGCGCGACAAGGTGGTTGGCATGCCATTGGAACATGTGGCATGGCATGACGTGGTGCGTTTTGGCGTGGCCGAAACTAGGGTTTTGGGACAAAGGTTACCATGCGTTATTTGGCGACCTTGGACGGCTAGATTTGAATCTAGGATTGAAGGGTGGTCGTTGATCGTCGCAAGCCTTCGTTTTGGTAGCCGCATAGGGAAGACCAGCATGGTGGGGGACAAGGAAAATGGCGCGGACGGCTTGGCATAGTGGGGCCAAGGGTTTTGCACGGACGGCTTGGCATGGTGGGGCCAAGGCAAGGTGCGGTTGGCTTGGAATGGTGGGGCCAAGGCAAGGTGCGGTTGGCTTGGAATGGTGGGGCCAAGGGTTCGGCATGCCATCGGCGCATGGTGCGGCTAGCTTGGTTGTGGCCAAGGCAAGGTGCGGTTGGCTTGGCATGGTGGGTCCAAGGGTTTGGCATGACATCGGCACAGTGGTGCGGCTGGCATGGTTGGCATGCCTTGGCGCGGTAGACGTGGCTGACATGGTTTGCCATCGGCACAGTGGTGCGGCTGGCATGGTTGGCATGCCTTGGCGTGGAGATGTGGCTGGCATGGTCGGCATGCCTTGGCGCGGAGATGTGGCTGGCATGGTTTTCCATCGGCACAGTGGTGCGGCTGGCATGGTTGGCATGCCTTGGCGCGGAGATGTGGCTGGCATGATTTGCCATTGGCATAGTGGTGCGGCTGGCATGGTCGGCATGCCTTGGCGCGGAGATGTGGCTGACATGGTTTGCCATCAGCACAGTGGTGCGGCTGGCATGGTTGGCATGCCTTGGCGCGGAGATGTGTTGCCATCGGCACAGTGGTGCGGCTGACATGGTTAGCATGCCTTGGCGCGGTAGCATGAGAATTAGGGTTTGGCATAGATGATGTCAGTTGATGGTAAGGGTTCTGTCGTGGAACGTGACCCATAAAAAAAGTACCCCGGTAATTCTTGCGTAGGCATGATGATTGATTCAATAAATGTGCTAATGGTCATAGTGACGTCATGTCAGATGTACAGTTTTACAATTTTGACCCTAAGCTAAAAACCACCATCAACACCTATATATTTAAGAACTTAAATACAAATCAAGTTAGGTAAACATGAATTATACTCAAGGTATATGGATCATTAGCCGTTGATTTGTATATCAAAATTACTTTATCTTTCCTCCATTATCTCTTAATTAATGGTGAACGATGTACCCATAATCTGTATGATTATCATGTCTTGGGAGTTCTACTCAGAAATGGTAACCTAAGTTTAAATATCAATTTTGTGATTAGATAGATTATCTAAGTGTATATCCTTCTTAGCTTGTTATGTAGACATTCCCCTGGATCATGTTTTCGTACTCTTGCTTAAAAGTCAGATAGGCAGAGAAAACTCTACATAAGAGCATAAGAAGTGTTGATACCCACATCGAGTCATCATATTTTGGACTCATTATTAATACCTTGAGTCGACTATAATTATATTGGATCTTTTTTTATAGGTCCATAGAAAACAAACATGACAACCACTTCAGAGAGTTACAGTCATAACTATTCTCACAAGCACCTGTTGGCATGGGTTCATCTATATGAAGTAATGGCTCGACATGTATAAGAGATGTACATTATTATCTTCAGAAACATTGGGTAATGAACCTCAAGTATATCTTTATACAATTAATCATGATGATATTCGTATTTCCACCAAATCACTTAGCGAAACATAAGAGCAAAAAAAAAAAAAAAAGTTTTTGATAGTAATAGATCATGACATAAAGTATATAATAGAATCATAAAACATGATCAAGTTTATAGGAATACCTTTTAGATGAATCATACGACTTAACCATATATCCAACATCTTACCTAACATAATATGTGTGCCTATATATTGTGCCTCCCTCACCATGTTTCATGCTAGAACCTTTCTTGGTGAGGATACACTTCCTACACAATCAAGTTGTGTTGGGGTGAACATTATTTATTTCACTACTGGTAGTTAAGACAAAGTTCCTTAAGAGTTCTAGGTATTTGACAACTTCCTTGAAACTTTCAATGATTTCTCCATACCTCATTAAGTTATTGACCCTTGTCGTATTTTTTTAAAGGAGATCCTTCTCATTGGTACTTATTGCTTTATGAACAAAAAAAAAATCTTGATTTATCTCTTTTATGAAATATGCACCCCCTTTGCAAGTACCTTGTTTACCATAATAAGTAGTTTTTAATAGAATGAGAAAGTGACGCTTATTGTTACCGGGATGTTATGTTCTTGCGTTGGAGTTTGATAGAATTTTCTCTTTTCGTCATTGGTAGGTGGTGGATATACTTCACTTTTTTCGTCAGTGGGAGCTCTTGGCTGAGTAGAATCTTTAGCCTTGATAAATTTTACCTAATTGCAAGTACTAAGAGCATTTATTTCTTTCATATCCAATCCTCCTGCATCACAATGATTTCTGCATGCTCCCGATATCGAGGTTATGAGTTATTACTGAGAATCAAGCTTTCTTTTAAGCTCATATTTTCTTTTTCCAAACTTTTAATCTTTTAAAGGGCGTTAACTAGATCATTCTTAGATGATTCCAATTGAACAATCAAATAACAAGTTCATCGAAATGTTCTCCAAATTATCTTGTTTTGCTTGAAGTACCATCTCTTGGTCACGATTGAAAACGCGGGGGTACCAAAATACACCACCAACGTTTCTTAGGAAACCTTTATGGACTAGACTCGAATAAAATTCCGAGAGTTCAACTTAATGAATCTCAATCAGGAATTATACGAAGAGATTATATCTCTTTCTCTCACAATTGAATATAAACAGAACAAGTTCGTGAACCTGATTATACTGTGAGAGTACTTGGACGATTCCAAAGATCAATATCCAAGAATCAATCAAGTCGTATCCAACAATTGCGATGGAATGTTCTACTTGAATTGATTTTAACGTATAACTTGTGGTATTTAAATTATAAAGATAAATAATATAATGCGAAAAAGAAATAACACAGACACCAGAAATTTTGTTAACGAGAAAACCGCAAATGCAAAAAAGCCCTGGCACCTAGTCCAGAATTGAACACCAAACTGTATTAAGCCGCTACAGACTCTAGCCTACTATCAGAACTTCGGACTGGGATGTAGTTGAGACCGAATTAAACCGTCACATCAATTCAGTTACAGTTGCGCTCCTTACGCCTCTTGAATCCCAGCAGGATTCCGCACAATTGATTCCCTTAGCTGACGTCCTTTACATCCTAAGAGTTGACTCAATTGAATACTTTAAACCAATTTTCCCCCCACGGTTAAACCTATATGTGATTTCATTTATGAGGTAGGAAATCGAGTGCAATACACAAAGTCTAGCAAACCTCAAAATCCAGTCTTATGACTTCCGAAGAGCATCCTAGATTATTATTATTGGTTAGCAGTTGGGATCCTCTTCCAGGCGATGAGTCTTGTCAGGAGGATGGGAAAGGTAGTGCTTTACCTCCTTCGTCTAGCTCCAAGAAGAGAAGACGCCCTCCATTAGTGAAGCCTTTGGATATTCCTCCTGTCGTGTCTCCTCCTGCTAAAGTACCTTTCCTTTCTTCTCTGCTTTTATTTTTCTACTGAACCCTACTTTAGTTTCTTTTATATTCGTTTGTCATATTCTTTAGAAATCTCCGCCTCTTGGCTGTAAGCCTAGGGGCCTCCTCTTTGAAGAATACATTAATCTGCCTCTCAACGAATGAAGGGATGATCGTCTAGCTAATAAGATGAAGTGAGATGCTGGCGTGCTACCTATTCCGCGACTTCCTTTCATTCGTACCGCTAATGTTTCCCCTCCATTTTCCCCGCAGGCTCCAAAAGTGGGGTCACCGTCCGCAAGTACATTCATTGAGTGTGACTACTCGTTTTCCCATAGTCTATGTAATGTATACGATTTTAGCCTTTGTCGAAAATCCACCATCTACAAGCCTCAACCTCTCAAGCTAAGAATGAGGATGCAGGCGTCTCCGAGCTCAACCAGAGACAAAGTGTGCCAGATGCTCCCCTTGCTTGTCAAGGCTTGTTGTATAAAAAAGTTTCCTCCTCCTTTTGATTCTGGAAGCATTGGTTTTGCACGACCTTTGGTTATCCAGATTCAACTTTTGCATGTTCTCTTGTAGTTTAGAAATTCTTTTGTTCCTCTGCTTGAACCTCCAACACCTGTTTTGAACATGATTTGCATTTCCACAAAACGAACAAACCGGCGATCCTTTGTCTTGTTGAAGTGCCTTCTGTTTATCACAACTTCCATCCTTAGTTTTCCCATGACACTTAGGAACATAGTTGACGATACCTGCAGTCTTGCTCTTAAGTCCTAAACCATTAGTGTTTCCAAAGGATTTCTGACCAAATAACATTGCTGATATTTTATCAGAACATCCAGATAATCGTTGAAGATTATGTTTGAGAGTATTAATCTCTTTTTTCTTTAGAAAAATGGTCCTGGTGAGTTGATCATTAAGACAATCTATCTCAAGATCTTTCAATTGGATTAAAGATTCAAGTTTCTTCAATAAAGCTTTTAATTGAAGATTTTCTTGAAGGACCTCTTTGTTCAAGAAATCGAAAATCTCTGTGTCAGACTCGATTTCAGAAACATATTTTGAGTATATGGAGGTTTCTTCCGCGAGATCTGTATATTCACATCCAACAGACGTATTCAAGACGTCGACACAAAGAGATTTATCTTCCATAGAATCTTTAGAAGCAATAGATGACAGGGGATGTTTATCACATCTAACGCTTCTCTTTATAAAATCTTTGATCCTTTCTTTTATGTTAACAACGGTTTATTGAACCGATAACCAGATGAACAACACTCGTCAGCCCAAGATAAGTTAGAGGATTTACTTGTCTCGGAAACAGCGTTGAATGCAAAGGTTTGAGCAGAATTTGGATCACGAATTTTCACCTTTCCACAGGAGGTATTCGTGGAAGGAGTATTGAGGTTGTTTCCTCCATTGATGGCATTTTTCTTAGAAACATATCTCTTGTCTTCAAATACAGTTTCTAAGATATCCCAGGCTTCTTTAGACTTAGTGCAAGTAGCCACATAGTACTGAAGATCTGGGGTAACGGCATGTCTGATAGAATTTAATCCAAAAGAGTTTTGCATTGCAGCAAGAGATTCTTCAGGACTATAACTACCAACCTCCTTTGGTATAGATACATCGTCTTTTGTATTAACCGTAGGATTATAGACTTTAACCATACATACCCAGGTTTGAAAATCACATGCTTGAAGATAAGCACACATTGCAACTTTCCACGCTGAGTCGTTTGAGCCATCAAAGACTGGTGGTATATTAATAGATATATCACCTCTATCCATAGAGTCAGATCGCAACAAACACAGACTGATGAGGTCTTAAACGTGTTTGCCTGCTCTGATACCAATTAAAAAAGCGGGGGTCTAACAACACCACCCAATATTTTTCTTAGCAATCTGTATGGACAAACTCCAATATACTTTTTATGAGAATCAACTAGACAATTAGACTCAATCAATAAAAAGATATATCAAAGAGTTTATATCTCAATCTCTGGATTTGATCTTTACTCAAGCAAATGGAAATTTGCGAGTCTTTATCAAAGAGAGATAACTTGGACGGTACCAAAGACCAATGTCCAAGGATCAATCAATATCAATCAACAACCAAAGGTTGGATTTCTAATCGATGATCTTTAACGCACAACTTGTATTATTTCAATTATATGAAAAATATAATGCGGAAAAGAAATAACACAGACACCAGAAGTTTTGTTAATGAGGAAACCGCAAATGCAGAAAACCCCAGGGACCTAGTCCAGATTGAATACACATTGTATTAAGCCGCTACAGACACTAGCCTACTCCAAGCTAACTTCGTACTGGACTATAGTTGAACCCCAATCAGTCTCCCACCGATCCAAGGTACAGTTGTACTCCTACGCCTCTGATCCCAGCAGGACACTGCGCACTTGATTACCTTAGCTGATCTCACCCACAATTAAGAGTTGCTGCAACCCAGAATCGCAGACTTGATAATAAACAAATCTGTCTCACACAGAAAAGTCTATCAAAGGATAAATCTATCTCCCACAGAAAAACCGTAGGTTTTGTTCCGTCTTAAGATATAAAATCAAGGTGAACAGGAACCAATTGATAATCCGGTCTTATATTCCCGAAGAACAGCCTAGATTAATCAATCACCTCTCAACAATCCTTCTTGACTACACAAGAGGTTTGTCGAGGAATCACAAACTGTGAGACGAAGATGTTTGTGACTTCTTTATCTTGCCTATCGGAGAAATCTCACTATATCAAGCCAATCAAAGATTGTACTCGTACGATAGAAGATGCAAGATCAAATCACACAACTACGATAAAAGTAGTATCGGTCTGGCTTTACAATCCCAATGAAGTCTTTAAGTCGTTAACCTGGTTTTAGAAAAGAAAACCAAAGGTTAAAGGAGAATCGACTCTAGCGAGCGCACTAGTATCACACAGACGTGTAGGGATTAGTTTTGACCAATGCTGGATGTCTCATATATATAGCCTTCAAATCAGGGTTTTTCATTAGTTACAAAGCAATCCATATTCACCGTTAGATGAAAACCTGATTTAGATTCAAGCTAATATTTCTCAATCGTTAGATCGAAAACTTAGCTTGTCACACACACTTGGATAGATGTTTACTGGGTTTGTGAAAACCATGCCCAAAAACGTGTACGTGTATGTTGGTTCAACATAGTAACCCAAAATGTTAACCATATGAGCATTTCATATTAACCTAGTTCTTTTTCACCATAACTAGTTCAATTGACTCAAATGAACTAGTTAGAAAGTTGCTCAATTGCTATGAGATCTTATGTAACTATACAAGACACAGTTGAAACAAAAATGATTTGATTCGATGAATCGACTCATGAACTTTATAGCCACTGTGTGCATAAAGCATTCCTTAGTAGTTTTTGTTTCATGTTCAGAGCACATCTTTAGATCATAACCACTTAAGATCACAAACAAGTTCGCAGAACTTAAGGCAACTGGCAGAGTTTTCCAAACTCGGCAGAAAATCTCGGCAAAGAGACTTCCGCCAATTCGCGGACTAAACACGCAAACGAGTTTTTGGAAAATCCTAGCAGAAATTCTCGGTAAGAGAACTTCCGTCAGTTCGCGGACTGAGTTCGCAGACTGGGTTCGCGGACTAAGTTCGCGGACTTGGCAAAGACAATTCCTCCGGTTTCTCTCAATCAACAAAGTTCGAATACTTCGGATTAAGGATTACATGGTTATGTAATCTAAACTCTCATTCCAATCATTGAGACATTCTTAGAGGATGTTATATAGCCGTTATTCACAGACCGTTTCATGTCAGAGCAATTCTCAAAGTAATTGAAAAATTTTCATTACTTTCATCACTAGGTGAATATAAACTTGATCAAAGCGAAAAGCTTTACCAACACACGATTTCGAGAAAAAGATAAGTAGTGAATACTCAGCTCGAAATGTCAAATGTGTATGATCCAGTCTATATAGCATACGACTTTTTATCTCAAAAGAAGTAGGAGATAGAATAGATAGACTTTTGAGTGATAGATAAGTTCAAGTCTCCACAAACCTTTTTGTTGATGAAGTTCCACGGTTCCTTGAGTAGATCTTCGTCGTTGTATGACGAATCGCCATGAAGTCCTTGATCTCAACTATACTTTTCTATCCTATTCCGAGACTTAGCTATAATAGACTAGAAATCAAGACTCATAGTTTTGATCACTAACATTGACAAACATGCTTGATATAGCAACGCATGCGAGGTCGACCGAGCTATGCTCTAACAATCTCCCCCTTTGTCAATTTTAGTGAAAAACTATTAATACATATGGAATACAAAAAAGATAAACTTTAGTGGCTCCTATTCCATAGTTTAATCTTCAACGTTCCTTGAAATCTTCGTCCTTCCAAGTACTCCAATGATCCCAAAGGTTGTAAGTTTAGTATCACCGTTGTTGAAGATCCGTAACTATAACAATGAGAGAAATCGAGATTCTCGATCATCATTATACAATGACATAGTCTTATTATGTAACATCAAAGTCCAACTGCATCACGACGTTAACAATAATACTATGGTGATATGTATCACTCCCCCTTAGTCAATACTCCATCTCACATGGAAACCACTCCCCCTTACACAATGATCCGAAAACCATATGTATATGTAGTATAACTACACATTAGTCCTCCCCCTTTTTGTCAATAAAATTGGCAAAGTTACAAGATCGGGATCCTAATGAAATTCCCAAGAAGAGACGTTTCATAGACTAAAAGAAAAAATACATACCAACTTAATTTAGATGCAATCATAAAGCCGAAGCTAAATGCATTCATCAAGGAGTTTTGAGATACAAGATAACTCCTATAAAATTCCACATCCGCACACCCCGCAAGATATTACCATTAAGATCAAGTTCAAAAGAACTCTCCCCCATTTGATGTCATTCCCGAGAGAACAACAAGAGCGACCTTAATTTCGAAAGAAAAGAGGGATTTTTTAATTGGACACCAAAAACCATGGAAATGATTTTCTATATCCAAAACTCAACCAAATTAATCACAAGTAAACCCATGATTAATTTAATCGTAATATGCAACTAAATCAAACCACAAAAGTGATCAATTTAATTGATTGTGCTCAACATAATAAAACTCACGGATGTACGACTAAGATAACCACACGGAGATGACTACCTTAATCGTTCAAATACTCAACATAAGGAAAACCTTACGGAATATACGACTACATCAACCAATAGAACATGATTAGTATATCTGTTCATATACTCAACACAAGAACTTGTGGAATATATGACAAACTCAACTAGATTAATTACAAGAGAACCTATAATTAATCTAATTGGAATACACAACCAAACTAATCACCGAAGCAATCAATTTAATTGTCAAATGATTTTGCTCGACAAAAGAAGACTTTCAGAGCAAATAACTAAATAACCAATCAAGATGATTAATTTAGTTCAAGAATGCTCAACATATAGCATCTCATGGAACAACCAACAAGGCCAATATTAATCGACATAGTTGTAAGGTGCTCAACATAATATACACAATGGAGCCTTCACGATAAAACATAACAAAATGGATCAATGAAGATCAATACCGTGGATAACATACAAGGATCTACATACTTCACAAGCAATGCATTTATCAATCTATTTTCCATCACTATTTGCATAACGACATAATAAACTTTATCCTTGTAAAACAAAAGATTTCATCCTATTTTCCATCAAATAAATGACTGCATAGGCATAAATTTTGTAATTGTCAAAAGTCCATTCGTCCTTTCATCAATACGAATATCAATTTATGAACGACTTTACTTTTGACACAATATGGTACCTTCAAGTTCACAGACGCAAACAATACATATCCCATAAAAATATTGGAATACTTCAAAACATATTAATACTGCAATAATATCATCCTCCAAATATTTTTAGAATTTTAAAACCAATAAACCTAAAAAATAATCGTAAGAAGATGAAAACAAAAATAGCTATGTGTAGTCACAATCTTCCCTATTCAAAGCTCTAGTTATTCTTCCAACTAATCCAAAAAGAAGATTTACTAGGTATCTATACCTCTTAACAATCATTTCACTCACCTTGAATAATCTTCTCGTATTCTCTATTTTCTTCAAGCTTATCTTCGATTAGGTAAATCCTGGATTCAAGACTATCCATTTTCTCCTCAAGTATTTTGGAAGAGCCTCTAGTTACAGGAGCCATGAAAACGTATGAGAAGAAAGAAGAAGATAAGAAGATTTATAAGTGTCAAACCCTAATCCTTGACACCGTATTCCACAGTTTAAGGATCCACAATCAATATCGTTAGCAGGATATTTTCTTAACAAACATAGATACATACTTGAGCCACAAGATGCAGAGCCTTGTAGATGAGGCAAAACGATTTGTTGGTTTTTAAGGAATTAAGGAGACGACCGTACGGAGGAGACTCCTTGAACCGATCGAATGTTCAACCTCACACATATACACTGCAAGAAGGGAGTGCTTTGAATTCGAGAGATCAATCTGTAGTACTCCGGCCTAAACCAAGAAAATGGTCGTTCCAGAGTAAATTCGGTCACAAGAGAGGATGGGTTGATCTGTAGGAGGGAAGCTGAGAAATGTGTGGAATCAATGGTAATCAAAGATTGTAGGTGTGTTATGTATTCTGAATAAGATAAGTTCTGAATGATTGAATCTCTGTTGAGAGTGATTACTCGGATGTTGAGTTGTTAATCTCGTGTTGTCTGTTTGACGTGGGATTCTTGTCTATTCAATCATGATTCAGAGACTTATTTATATTGCTTGAATTGTAGACACCATGATCCCATGAAGTGTGACAGTTGATGGAATCAAATAGTAGGGAAATGGAAATCGTGTTTGAAACCAGTTGCTTATCGTGCGAAGACTTGGTCGATTTTCCATCCACTACTTTGTTAACTCCTTTAACTGATTGCACGACTTGCTCACATTCCATCGTGTGTATGAACACACGTGTCGTAGACCGCCAAACCAAATCCCTAGTTAATATCCCCCATGTGACACGATTGACGTCTCGTGGTTAATTAGTCAGTTGTTGACTTCATGACTTTATGGGACGATGAGTCCATGTATTTGGTGAGTTGAACATGATCTTGAAAAATGTCTTGAGACTCATGAATTGAACGTGCCTGTTGAGACAGAGGTATGATTCTTAAGTAAATGTTGATAGTTAAGGTGAACAAGTATTGCTCATTCGATGAATTGTTGAATATTGATAATTGAACCAATATTCCTTGGTTTGAGCAAATATTGTTCATCTGAGCAAATGTTGCTCATTTGATGAATTATTGGTAGCGTGACCAAGATAAAATATTAATTTAAAATACTGGTAATTGAACCGAGCATAATTAATAAAAAATACTGATCATGAGATCGTCGTAAAGTTATTGGTGTTTGAATCTGTAATTATGATCCTTGGACTCAGAAACCTTAATTCGATCAATTGATGACCAATTGGTGGTTTATTTGAAAATTAAACATGGAATGAAGGAGGAACCGGCTACATGGGATCATGTATCGGACATGTAGCGCCCATATGCTCGAGTGAGAAAATACTAAGGTCTCTTGAAGAGTTGGTGATTTGTTGATGAAAGAATGATTAAATGCTGGTTTAATTATTTATTAGAAAAATGCTCGTCTGAGCCTTAGGTGATAAAACCTAATTAATTATGAATAGGTGAGGGACCGACCAAGGGGTCATGAAACCGGCCCTGTATGGTCACGGTATCGAATGACGATCACTCTATGAAAATTCCAAAATTATTTGGAGGAGTTTTGGACCTAAACGTGCAATTAGGTCAAATCATGAAAATACGTGGGACCGGCTCCTTGCGAGCCAAAAAGCCAACCTTGGTCGGTCAAGGTAACATGCTCACGTTGTCAAAATATTTGTGTCTCAGTCCTGAGAATTTTGATATTTTCTAGCGTGCGTTTGAGCAACCATTTGAGAAAATATGACAAAATCAGGGTTTTGCTGAAACTGAGGAAACTTCATGAAATGAAGGAAAATAATTATAAAATGAAGGAATGATGAGGTGTGGGACCGCTGAGGCCAATGCATGGTTAGCGGGCCAGTGACCACGGTCCCATGGTGCCTTTTTCTAATTTTATATTATTTTTCATGATTTTATGAAAATATCATGAAATCAAGGAGTTTGTTGAAATTAAGGAGTTTCCTTGAAGTGAAGGAGTTTCCATGGGATCAAGGAAACAAATAATATTAAAATAATAAAATAAGGGCGTGTGGGACCGGCTTTGAGCATGGTCGGCTGGCTGGGGCCTGTCCTGTGCGTTTCCATAATTTTATGTAATTTTTGTGTATTATTTCCATGTTTTGAAAGAATTTTCATAATTTGAGAGAAATACCATGAAATCAAGGAATTTCATGGGATCAAGGAAACTTAAAATAATAATAATAAAATAAAGGGACGTGTGGGACCGTCTAGGGCATGGCCGGCAGGCTGGGGACCGGTCCCACGAGTTTCCCTAATTTTATATTATATTTTTTATAGTTTTATGAAAATACCATGAGATTAAGGAGTTTTCATGAGATTAGGGAAATTTAATAAAATAATAAGGAACCATGAGGTGTGGGGCCGGACGGTATCAAGGCATGGCCGGTTGGCCAATAAACACGACCCCACGACATTTTTCCCAATTTTATATTATTTCCTTGGTGCGAAGGAAACACCATGAAACTGAGGAGTTTCCTCAAAACGAAGGATATTTGTTCAAAAGAAAGGATTTTCATAAGATCAAGGAAAATAACAAAAATATGATAAATATAAAACTGGCATGGGACTTGCCACGGCACGTCCGGCCGGCCTTGGTCAATATTTTATTATTTATTATTTTCTTTCTTATTTTGCATAGGTTCATCGTTTCGTCGTATTTTGAAATACTCGTTCGTGCGTTCAGGTGATTGTTAGTGCATCATCGTCGAGTACACTTGCACATTTTGAGTCGGGGCTTACTCGAAGGTAACTCAGACGCCCGTATGTTGAATATTTATTACTAACCCATGGAATTCTGCTGGGAAGAACCATAGATTGAAGTAACGAAATATTACGAAAATATTTGAATATTTTCAAATATTCAGTGGATGAATCCAAGAATTTAGGAATAATTAATTGATGGCTTTATACCAGTACGATCGTCTAGGAGCATTAATTATTTTGAGCGACATGAGCTAGTTGAAGCGTCATATCCTTTATATAGTCAGGGAAAACTGTTGTTTGTATCCTGAAGACGTTATTGCTCTATACTAGCAAGCAAGCTGTCTAGGAGCCGTCCAATCTTGTGATTCTATATAGAAGTAATTACTGAGGTGTTCAGTATTCATGAGATATGTCGTTGCCTAGCCGACAGGCTACATATCTGTATGTACTCTGAGAGACACTATTCTCAGTCAGAGATTCGATGAGAGACCTGTGTCTCGATACTCGCGTCTGATTGCTGGATCAGAAGTTCGTATAATTATGGGTTTATGATTTTAGCCTTTGTTTAAAATCCACCATCTATATTAAGTCCCCTGCTTAGTGAGGAACAGTCGTGTTCCTCAGTTAGCATTAAATGGTGATTTTCCGATTATAACAATATAAGTAATTGAACTTAGTCATAAGTTAAAACGTTACCGGATTTTGATAGTACGGGAAAACCACGACTTGAATGAAGATCCCAGTGGCATGATAGAGCATCGTTCGATGAGCATAAATTGGTGTTGAACCGCTGATTTGGACGACGGGACCTTGGTCTTTTAGGATTCGTGGGCCGGGCCCAATAAGGAAATCCTTATGAAATTAGGTTTTGGAAATAAAATTTGATATAAAAGGGAATTAATCCCCTTTTTTTTTTAATTTCACCTAAACCGACCACCACCTTCATCACGCCTTCATCACCTTCACGCCAGGGAGGAAGAAAATTTTCGCTGGAGTTTCCAGCGCCGCCGACCGTCCGGCCAATTTCCGGCCCGCGCCGACCAGGTACGGATTTTTTTTTTTTGAAGTTCATAAGATTTCCATGAAGTGATCATGATTGGGTTATATATACATGTGCATAAATATGAGTGTGAGTTTTGTTGAAAAACCCCTTTTTCTTTGAAAACGTGTGTTCGTTTGATCGTTAGTTTGAGAAACTAATAAAAATCCCTGATTTAGGAGAGATTTTTTTTATACATAGACCTAGGTCTAGTGTTAAAACTTTTTTTATGAGCTTTCATGAGAACCAAGGTTTTATCATAAAAGGAGTGAACTTTCACGAAACCGAAATAAACCCTCGTTTTAAAGAATGACGATAGCACGAAGGAAAAAAGAGTTTTTTTTTTATATATATAGACTTGTTTCCAGTGATAAAATTTTGTTTATGAGATTTCATGGAAATAAAAATTTATCTTATAAGGTGTGAGCTTTCACAAAAATTGAAATAAACCTTCGTTTTAAAGACGGACGATGATACGAAGGAAAATATATTTTTTATATAAGATCGTGATCTGTCTACGAAAAATATCTTTGTATACAAAACCGTGACATGCTCACGGAATTTATTTATTTTTCGCGTGAGTTATCACTCACAAAAATAAAAACGTGAGTTATTGTTCATGTTTTTGTAAACATATATTTTCAAAATCCCAAGTTTGCTTTTGAGTAATATTCAAAGTAAACAATTATTTATGAAGAAATAATGTTTTAGTTTACATAATTCCATGGTGAATGTTCACATAGTAGAAATGTTCATGATTTTATGGAAATATGAGTTTCGTTCGTTTTTTGTAGGTTTCGAAGAGACGAACGAGTTTTGAGGTGTTTAACTCTCGCATTACTATCACTATTGTTAGTGGAATCGTGAAAAGGTAAGAGTTAAGAATTACCATTTTGTAGATGCTAGTATTTCCATTTGCATGATTCCATCATCTTGTTGAATTTCATATCTGGATGATGTACTGAAGTAGAATGCAGCGTGAATTTTACAGCTACTCCGCAAAGATGTCCAACTCCCAGGCTAATGACGCTTCGAGAGATGAGATGTGCGTTGATGATGATATCTCCAGAAATGAAACATGTATGGATGAGACTTCCGTTGGCGAAGAAGAGGATGAAGCCCCTGGAATTAAGAATGTAATGTGGATGATGCATTTTTTGAGGTTCAGAAGGAAGCTGAAAAATATCTCAAATCACCAGCGTATCGTCTTCTGATAAATCCCAGAAATGTTTCTCAGAAGAAAGAGGTGACTCCTAAGACAGTGATCCGGTTTTGCCTTGAACGAGGGATCTTCTTTGCATCAATCATAGAGTTTAAGCTTTCTCGACGACCTTTGGAAAAATTCTCAGGATGGGAAAGACATATGATGGGTTTCCCTCATGTCAGGGATATGATGGATCAGGCGCAAGTGATGAGAGCTATTCAGGCTTCTGGAGACTTATTCATTTTTCATGATGCGAGAGGTATTGTGGCTCTACTTGCTCGTTGGTGTATTCCCACTCACACCTTCATATGTAGATGGGGAGAGTTTACCATTACCTTAGAGGATGTGGCTTCTTTGATGCATCTCCCAATCACGGGCAATCTCCCTGGGGATCTTTCAGATGAGGAGACTGCAGTTTCTAACATCTTGACAGCTGCAATGGAGGAAGTGAATAAGGCGTATGGCAGTAAAGGATGTCGTGCTCACTGGTTAACACGCTGGTGGCCAAAAGACGAGGTTTATGATAGTCCCATCGACGGTATATTACCCATTGCTGCTTTCTTATGTTTATGGCTGTCCAGAGACATATTTGAGGACAGTGGAAACTTGTTGAAGCCCTTCGTGATCCCCTTTGCTATCAAGATGTCTCAAGCTGAGCAACTTTCGGTAGGTAGCTTATTCCTGGGTTCTTTGTATTCTAACTTGGACTCCTTGATAATAGACTCCAGTGTGTCGAATGGATTTATGAAGATTGAGTGCTATGCCAACACGACGTTTCTTCAAGCTTTGATGTGGGAACACTTCAAGAACTATGCACCTATTCCACGTAATATTTTGCAAGGACCGAATGCTGATGCTCGCCACATCTTCTCTGAGAAAGATAACGCCAGGATCATGCGCTGGTCTACAAAGCAGCCTCGGTATAAAGCACGCCTCATTGAGATGATGAATCTGAGTTCAACTTCCGCCCGTGGGTGTCGGTTCCTGCTTATGTTTCTCAGCCGAAAACTTTTAATACTAGAGAGAGTGTGGTTCTGACGTCTGGTGCGAATCTGAATGATGGCGAGAGATCTTTCATGTTGAGTTGCACCCCCGATCATTTGCTATCGGCCATGTATGGAGAGTTTTCAGTGGAGGAATATAACATTGATAGGGAGGCTCGACAGATGGGTATGGTGTAGTTGCAGGAATTCCTACACTACACCCCTCATATGATTTCATTATCAATCAACTCATTTTTAGGTTTACACTCTTAATTTTATTGATCAATCTTTGAATGTTCTTACAAGAAAAGATAAAGAAATCAAGAATGATCTCTGCTCTAGACTTTCTCTCTCCTATTTACTTATTTCTTACTCAAAAAAGATCTCTCTTCTCTTTACAACTCGAATGACTATTTATAAAGAAATACATAGTGGATGACAGCTAATCTGTCCTTTATTTTCGGGTATGGTCTGCGAAAATCTCGCAACCTTACAAATGTTAATTTCGCAAACTCTCTAATTTTCGCAGGACTATCATATCTTTCTCGTGATCTTTGCTGACGTCATTTATTTTGTCATTTCCGAAATTGTTCTGCGACGCTGTTGTGCTGTGTCATTGATAATTTCGCTGAAACAGTGTCATTGCGAGATTCTGATCCTACATCTTGCCCTTCTCATATCTTCTCTGCAAAGTAGAGAATGATGTGAGAAATGCCGCAACTGTTCATCTTTTCATATTCTGCATTTATCACACGTATTCTTTCATCCATTTGTTTCTTGACACGTCTTCTGTAACCGCTACTTTTCAACCGCTCACGTCTCTTCGCCTTAATGGTGTTTATTTCTTCGAGTAAAAAAATTCTCCTTTATATACTCTTCTTTCAATTTTTCTTTTTACTTTCTCTTCTATTTTTATTCTCTCATCTCTGCAACTCTGTTATTCTTCTGCAAGTTCTGCTGCTGTAACTTTTTCCTCCTTCAATCCTCTTACGTTTTATTCATTCCCATACTCTATATTCAAACATGGCTCCAAGTGGTCATAGATATGAAAAGAATTTACAGGATATCCAAAAATATCTTGCTGATAAAGGTTTCACACTCTCCACCATTCCTGGTGAAAATGCCAAATCAATTCTTTATGCCAAACTTTTCTCTGATCAGTATTGTGATGATAAATCAATCATAATTTCGCTAGGTCATATTCTCGCAGGTCTCCCTATTCCTCTTTATAACCCATATCTTCCTTTATTTTATGAAATTCTCGCTCACTCGGGATTTTCGCGAGCTATCTTCCAACTGAGTGGGGACTGCATCCGTCTGATGCTAGAGTTCGCTAATCGTGGTGCTGGTAGAGGATCTCTTTACTCCAAAGAACTTAGGGATCCTAAATTCGCAAACCTAGAGATAGTTGCTGAGAAATACACAGTAGCGAATTTCTTTGAGAACTATGAACTTATCTCCATGAAGAAAGAGAATACTCGCTGGGGTATTCGCTTAAAAAGGAAAGATAACATTGATGAAGCAAAAATTCTCATGCAAGATATTGACTGGCATTCTGGTAAAAACATAACTCCTCGCCAATCTAAAGATGATAAATGGTGTGTTTTTCCTTTGATGCTAAAAGGACCAATGTTCTTCCTGCGAATCTCGCTGCTTATCAACCTTGGGTTTTCTCTTGGCTCGAGAAGGAGAAAGAGGTATGTTTCTTCCCATTTAACTCACTTTATATTTATTTATTGATTTTTATTATTCTGTTCGCTAACTCTTACGACATTCCGCAGATCCAAAAACTGAAAGATAGTTATAACAGGACTGGGAAATCTAGTACTCTGTTAGCTCTTCGCTCATATACAGATAAGGTAAGAAATTTTCTATTATGATTTTAAATTTTCTTCAATTTTCTCTTATGATTTTAAACAGTATACTGTTACTTCCATGCTTCCATTTCTTATTTCTATATGTGTGTGAAGTTTATTGCTGAAGTAGAAGAATCTTCCGATGTTGCGAAGATTGGTGATAAAGCAAAGGTGCTCTTTGTAGGGAAAAATCAACTGGCCCTCCTCCAAAGAAAAGGAAAGTTCGTTCTTTTTCTCCTTCAAATATTCCTCCTAACGAAAATTCCGAAAGTGACAAGGATGATGAGGACAACAATGATCTTGCTGCAAGTGAAGATTCTCCACCTGAATCTTCTATGGCTAAGCTCTCTGGCCTCTTTTATAATTCTCTACAAGGAATGGGAAATATCCAATTCGCAAATACCTGCAAAGCTCTCGCTACCCTTTGCGATGTCCCTTTACTGGATGGTGATAGCTCTCTTCATGGAGTTTCTAGATCAGTAACTCCCGACTTCTTGCATTCTCTCAATAGTCTGGTATACTTTTATCCTTTTACTTCTTCATTGTTATAACTCAAAATTTCTTTTTATATTAATATTTTTTATATTATTTAGCAGTATGGAAAAGCTTCTTTTGTTGTTGCCTCAGATCTAGAGAGAAGACGTGAAAATATTGAAAAGAAGAATCTTCAATTTCGCAAAAAGAATGAAGAATTGGAAGCTGAAGTTAAAGGTCTTCGCGAGAAAAATAGACAATTAGAAATTGATTCTTCTTCATATAAGAACAAAATCTCTAGTCTTTAGCAAGCTAATAATCAGCTTTACGGTATGTTACTTTTCTTTTTTCCCTTTATTCATTCATCCTGTTGTTTTATCTTATTTAAATGATCCTTTTTGCAGACATTTATAGTCTTTCTGATGAAGCTACCCTTCTTCGTTCATTTCCTAATGCCTTGGATAATGATACCCTTCTTGAGCGTCTTAACAATTCCTTAAATAGCTTCTCAAATGATAGAATTTCATCTCTTTCTCTAAATGAGCTTAGATCTAAATTTTTGCCTCTTAGAAATTGATCATAGATCTAGTTTAGGCTTAGCCAACCGATTCAAGTGTCTCCTTCTTGATTCTAAAGAGAAAACCAATGAGTTAAGAACCAAAATTAGCGGTCCCATAGATGATAAGGATCACATCTCTGATCAAGGTGCCAAGGCTTTGGCGAAATTCCAAGAGGCTCTTCTTGAAGTTCAACTAGAACGAGATGAAGCTAGCCGCAAGAATATCGAACTCTGCGAAAGGGAAAATCAAATTCGTTCTCGTCTTCTTATAAGTAGTGAGGATGAATTTGTTTGGGCTGCGAAAATCTTAGATGATGCTAGAAAAGATTTAGGTGTAAATGTTAGTCTCCAAGTTGAGCATACAACCTTGATTAGAGATATGATTTCTGACAGAGAAGGTTACTAACTGCTCTTCTTTACTAATATTTTGCTTCTTATGAATTCTCATCAAGTTAATAATTGATTGTCTTTTGTTCGTAGATTCTGAAAAATAGATATCGTGAAAAGATTGAAGAACTTGAAGCTGAAAAGGAGGAACTCGCAAAGAATCTTTCTTCTCGCAACGACAAGTATTCTAGATTAAAGAATCAAATCAAGATCACTGTTGCGAATTTTAAGAATGATGCTATGCATTTTCGCAATCAAACTATCCAAATGGTTTGTGACGATCACAATATCCCACATTCTGATTATCCTTGTCTCTTGGAAGAAATCCCACAGAATACTCCCAATTTGATTATCTCTGATAGTGAAGCTGACGATGAAGAATCTGATAGTGATGGAAGTTCTGATGGTGATGAAGATTCTGACGCAAACGAAGAAGGGAACAAGTCTGATGAAGATAATGAAGGATTAACTAAGAAGTAATCTTTATTTCTTTCTTTGATTCTTTTTAATACTTGTACATTTAGTTCTTCTTTCTATATATTTATGTTTCTTTCATTTTGACCTGCATTAATTAAAACAATTCTTTTTTGCAATACAGTTAATCAATATAATCATTAATTCTTGAATCTTTGAGTAAATCTCTCATATGGAGACAAATAACATTTTCTAATTTCATACATTCCCATACTGGCCTCTGTTATTTGAATCCAAATGAGAGATTTCATAAAAAAATTCTTATTGTATAACTTCGCAATATTATGCGAAGTGAATTTGTTTCTTTTCAAAATCTCACTCTTGTGTGGTCTTATTTTGCCTTCCTAATTAAAGGTCTTATTATGCCACCTCTTGTCATTGCGACAAAATCGCAGGACGTCCTTGCACTTTCATGCAAAACCCCATTGATCTTGCCTTAACTTTTTCTTTTGTATTATGGCCTCTTCAGGAATGTTGCGACAATATGACAGGCCTAAATATTCTTGCGAAAATGAAGCCCCATCACATTGTCGTCTTGCGACGAAATCGCAGGACGTCTTCGCACTTTCATGCGAAAACCCATTGATCTCGTCTTATCCTTTTCTTTTGTATTATTGCCTCTTCAGGATTGTTGCACAAATATGACAAGCCTTAATATCCTTGCGAATAAAAAGCCTCATGACATTTGCGTCTTAAGACACTTATCAGCTCCCTAATGGAGGGTTCCGCCCTTATCTCCCCCCTGGTTGCCCCTTCAAGGAGGCGTACTTCTACCATACAAGGTTAGCTCCTCCCATCCAGTCTTAACAACAACCAGTTGTTTTCGCAGCCTCTTATCCCTTTTAACTATAGGGCTTATGGTTACGAGACTGCACCCTAAGTGGGGTTTTCTTCAGGCCGGTGGAACTATAAGTCTTGATTTCTAGTCTACTATAGCTAAGTCTCAGACTAGGATAAAAAGTGTTGTTGAGCTCAAGGACTTCATGGCGATTCATCATACAAGAAGAAGAACTACTTAAGGAACCGGTGGAACTTCTCAACAAAAAGATATGTGAAGACTTGAACTTATCTATCACTCAAAAGTCTATCTATTATATCTCCTACTTCTTGAGACAAAAAGTCTATGCTATATATAGCCTTTGATTATACACAGTTGGTATTTCGAGCGGAGTATACCTCGCCTATGTATATCTCTAAATATGTGTTGGTAAGCTTTTCGCTTCGACCAAGTTTATCTTTACCTAGTGACGAAAGTCATGATATGTTTCAATCACTTTGAAAATTGCTTTGACGAAGAATGTTTCAATGATTGGAATGAGAGCTTATATTACATAACCAATGTGGACATAAGCATTGTTGTGGAAACACATTTATGTATAAGTCTTATTCCTTGAACCAAAGTTTGCGAACTTTGTTGATGAAGAGAACCGGAAGAATGGCGTGAGCCAAGTCCGCGAACTCCCGAAGTTCTCAAACCCGAGAATTTCTGCTGGAGTTGACAAACTAGTGCGTGAAGCTAAGTCCGCGAACCCAGTCCGCGATCCGGCGAAGTTCTCATCCCGAGAATTTCTGCTGGAGTTTGTAAACTCTGCTCGGTAACTTAAGTCTGCGAACCAAGTCTACGAACTTAAGAAGGTTATATATCTGAAGATGATTTCTGAACTTCAACTTAAAAAGACTAAGGAATGCAGTTTGCAAACCGTGGCTATAAAAGTTCATGAACCAATTCGAGTGAATCAAATCATCTTTGCTTCAATTGTGTCTTGTGTAATTACATAAGAATTATTTACAATTGAACAACTCTTTAACTAGTTCATTTGAGTCATGTGAACTAGTTATGGTGAAGAAGAACATGGTTGATGTGAAATGCTCATATGGCTAACCTTTTGGTTAACTATTATTGAACCAACAAGTGCATACGTTTGGGTACGGTTAACACACCTAGAAACGTGCATTTCAATTGTGTATAACAAGTTAAGTTTTCTATCCAACGGTTGAGAAATATTATCTTGAATCTAAATCAGGTTTTCATCTAACGGTAGATATTGATTGCTTTGTTACCAAGGTAACTTAATGGCAAACCCTGATTTGAAACACTATATAAGGGGACATCTAGCATCAATGCAAAACTAATCCCCACACCTTACGTGTGATACTAGTTTGCGTGCTAGAGTCGGTTCTCCTTTAACCTTTGGTTTTCTTCTTCTAAAACCAGGTTAACGACTCAAAAACTTCATTGGGATTGTGAATCCAGACCGATACTACTTTATCGTAGTTGTGTGATCTGATCTTGCATCTTCTATCGTACGAGTACAATCATGTTGATTGGCTTGAGATTGATATCTCCGATAGGAAAGATATAAAAAGTAATCACAAACATCTTCGTCTCATCATTTGTGATTCTGCAACATCTTGTTTCGCTACCATACGATTAAGATTGTTGTGAGGTGATTGATAACTCTAGGATGTTCTTCGGAAATAAAAGACCGGATTATCAATTGGTTCCTGTTCACCTTGATTATTATCAAAAGACGGAACAAAACCTTTTAGGGTTTATCTGTGGGAGACAGATTAATCCTTCGATAGACTTGTCTGTGTGAGACATATTTGTTTGTCATCAAGTCTTCGACTTTGGGTCGTAGTGATCGATGTCGTATGCGTCAAAAATAAATTACTTTCTCACTACTCAAAATATAAAAATATAGCAAGGGCAAGAAAGGATCGTTCCCACAGAGAGGACTTAGGTTGTCAATATGTTTTGGTTTCCTTAACTTAACAAGGGGGGTTTTCTGATTTTTATAAACTAAAACAAATACAAAAGCAAATAATGAAATAAACAAGCAAATCAAATAGATGAGAATATTGGTTAAGGGTTAGTTTTCATTCACAAACATGAATTTGTAACAATAACTAGAAATGATATTTAATCTCTCATTTTATTAAAAGTCTTAGGATACCTTGATCGCAAGAATATCCCGCTAATTTCCTCTTGTCATCTACAAATACATTAAAAGATGCGAATGTGAATTCTTCATAAAAAACAACCTAAAGTGTAAAAGCACAATTAAGTTTAACTCCCTAAGAGCACTAAGTTCTATGAAATAAGACTAATTAATGCAAACGAACGTGTAAAAGCACTAATCCGTTTTAACAAAGGTTATGATCCACTTGTGACTATTAGGATGTATCCCAACAAGTAATACTCACAATTATGCTACTTGCAATCAGGAATTATCACTTTTGTTATAATAACCCTAATTTAGCAATAGAAATGAAAACAAACTCAATCGATTCGCGACTCAGTAAACTAGCATTCAAATCATATGACAATGTCAATAGTGAATCATAAGCAACAAATATGGAGACAAAACTAATTCATTGCACAAAACCCATGCTTGGAAATCCAATTTATTCCTTAATGGAGTTCATAACCAAGAAGAAGAATAAAACTATCATGTTCAAACCTTAAGATAAAAGTAGAAGTCTCCCTCCTGAAGATATATCCTAGGTACAGAGAAAGAATTCTCTATTTATATCTTCCCTTGTTTCCAAGTCTCGCCAAATCTAATAGTAGGCTAACTGTTGCTTAGAAAGAGCCCAAACAGTTAAGCCCACAACTCTGAGCCCATCGGATCCATTACTATGCCTGTCAGTTTTGTGAAACTGACAAGCCAATTGAGCTCCCAGTGCTGCCAGTACATAACCATACTCCTTATGTTGTTCTGTCACAAGACTCACAGCTCATTCATTCCCCCAACATCATCAGTTCACTACAACATCCTCTTCAAAGCCATCAGTTGCTCAAACCTACTCAACCTGCATTCCATACATTCACGAAAGAACCATTTAAGCCAATTCATTGTTCTTGCGAGAACATACCCAAAAGCCCTACTCGTAACTCACACTTCCGGCTATCAACTTCTACATCCGACTCGTACCCCCCTCATGATTCACTGAGATATTATGATCCACACTCTTATTTATGAAATCCGGCATCTCGGGCTAGGCTCACTGGCTCACCATTCTCACTGCATTCTCGCACCGTTTCTGCAGTTTCAAAACTCTCTCAGGACATACTCTCAGCTGCAGCACACACAGCAAAATCATCTCTGCAATTCAGCTTACTAACATACATTCCATAATACTAAGCACCTGCAGCTTCACTTGCAATGCAACTGCAACTCACTCCCTTGACAGCAACCACCAGTACCAGCTCATCACTGCATTTATCTCATTCACCACAAGCCATTGTTCATACTGAAATCACAACAAACCCCCAAGTTCACCACTTCCCAGACTCAAGCCAACATCCCGCCTGTAGATGCAAATTCACTGGCAAGTTCGCCATCGCCTGCAATTCAGACCTGCAACATTTGTAATGCCATTGCAGACCTTGTTCTGTAGATTCTTCATATCCTACCAACACTCCAGCCCTGTAACTCCAACTATTGCAATGACCAGCAGCTTCTCCTCTAGCCATTTCAGCTGCTAAGCAACAACACCACTCATCAGTGTACAGTTCTCCACTTCTGCCAAATACCACTCCATTTAGCTCAATAGACTGCAACCCTTATTCATCTCTGCACAGCCATACTCATAACTCCCTGCTCATCCTTACATTTCCTTTATCACCAGCACATCCATTCTGCACACTCCCATCTGCTCATACACTCAGCTATGGAACCTGCATCTTTATGGCCAGCAGTGCTCATTGGCTGCAACACCTGATATTGCTTCAATCACTTGTAGCCGCAACTACATGCTCAAACAACACACAACACCTGCATCTTCAGTTCAAGTCCATAGGTCCCTGCAATAACTTCACAACCAGCCGAAGCTCATTCATAACCTCAGCACAATCTCAGGCCAAAGGCAAAGCCTGTAATTCCACCAGTTCTCAACTGCTCCACCCCTGTCCTAGCATACATCTAGAGTGTACCAACTCCACTGAGACAACACCAACAGCAGTTACAATTTCACTCACCACACTGAATTCATTCACCTCAACAGCATCTTCACAACCAATTCATCACTTGCACTGCCTGCCAGTTCCACCTCTCCATTGATGCTTCAACAACAAACCTAGTTTATCTTCAATCTCTCGAATTCAAACAAACCCAAGCTCTTGAATCTTCTCAAATCTGCAACCAACAGCAAAACAGCTCTTTAAAACTTCATCAGACTCTCAATTACTCCTTCAATCTCAAATCTGAGATTACCCATCTCTTCAATCAACCATCAAGCCCACTTGAATGCCACCAGAACCACAACAACATCATTTTCTTCTTGATCTGATTCGAACCATTACCATCTCCGTCTCAATTTCAGAAACCCTAACTCATCTCAGATGCATATCAACCTCAGTCTGATTCATCTTCTCCGCATCAATTTCTTTCATCACCGAGTGAAGAACGAGTCTTATTATTCAACCTCGGCAGATCTGTAACTCTTTTGATTTTAATCCTCAGACAACAGCCTTCGCATCTCTAAGCCGCCATTATTCAGACCAAGAAGGAACAATAAAAGCCAATGATAAGAGAAATGAATTCTCTTCTGAATTCATGGGTATGGTATTGATAAAAAGTACCACAGGCACCCAGAACTCAGCTAAGGGCTATCCATACACTATTAAGGTTGTCAGTCTCAGAAAATTGACTGTTCATTAGGGCTGAACATGGTGTCCGTTAACCGTTGGAAACCGACCGAACCAGACCAATAAGCAAGAAACCGAACTAAACCATTTAGTTTTGGATTGGTTTGGTAAAAAAAGTTGAAAAACCGACATTACTGGTTTGGTTTTGGTTTGACCTGAAAACCAAACCAAAAACCATTGGAAAACCGATTAATTTTTAAACTTAGTTTCTACCGTCGATTTAAAAGTATTAGATTCTACCCATTGATTTAGAGGATAAATAGAAACCCTAAATCTAATATTTCATTATGATACTCTCCCTCTTTCTCCTTCTCTCAGCCGCCTCCCTTCTCCACCCCCAACAACAGCTGCTGCTACTCGATTTTTTTCTTCCCGTCTTCCTTCTTTTTTATTTGTCAATAACTAAATTAAGATATATTATATATCTTCTTTTGATCTCTAGAATTAGAGTAAGCTTTAATTATTCTTGATATTTTTTTTTTGTCTGTATATTTGTGTAAACCAATACTATCGGCAACTACGATTTTTTTATCTGTAAATTTGTGTATTTTTTTTTGGTTTGACATAATTATTGGTTAACCAAAAACCACTGGGACAAACCGAAACCAACTGGAGCCATTTGGAAACCGAACCAATGGTTAATGGATTGGTTTGGTTTAGATTTTTAGAAACCAATAATATTGGTTTCGGTTTTGGTTTGGCTAGAAACCGAACCAAAACCGATCATGAACAGCCCTACTGTTCATACTTCGCTCCTTCTTGTGCAACACTAGCCTGCTCCAAATATCGCTCGCCCGTGAATTGACCTTTTGTCCCTTTTCGCTCCATATGGACATTTTCTCCTTCTTTTGCTCATAATGACTTAGTTGTACCTAATAAACTCAAAACCAAATATAAGATACATAATTCACACAAAAACTCGCAAGGAAAGTATAAACAATAGATAAATATTAAGGCGTTTACAACACCTATCACGTAGCAACTCTTAGTTGTGGGTGAGATCATCAAAGGGAATCAAGTGCGCATTATCCTGCTGGGATCATAGGCGTAGGGAGTACAACTGTACCTTGGATCAGTGGGACACTGATTGGGGTTCAACTACAGTCCAGTCCGAAGTTAGCTTGGAGTAGGCTAGTGTCTGTAGCGGCTTAATAAAGTGTGTGTTCAATCTGGACTAGGTTCCGGGGTTTTTCTGCATTTGCGGTTTCCTCGTTAACAAAATTTCTGGTGTCTGTGTTATTTTAGTTTCCGCATTATATTGTTTTATCTTTATAATTGAAATAATACAGGTTGTCCGTTAGATCATCAATTAGAGTAATCCGACCTTTGGTTGTTGATTATCATTGATTGATCCTCGGATATAGGTCTTTGGTACCATCCGAGTTATTCCTTGTATTTGATTAGAACTCGCAGTTCCTTCTTGAGTAAATCAAATCAAGAGAGAGATATAAACTCGTTGATATACTTTTAATCGATTGAGTCTTGTTGATTCTCTTAAAAGTATATTCGAGTTTGTCCATACATATTGCTAAGTGAAATATTGGGTGGTGTTGTTAGACCCCCCGCCTTTTCATCTATATCTGCTGAAGTTTGGGCTTATCTAGCTAAGGAATTCTCAAACCAGTTCTCTGCTCGTAGATCCATGCTCATAGGGAGGTTACAATCTGTCAAACGTGGCAACAAATCTGTTACTGAGTATCTACAAGAGGTTAAAAGTATCCCAGACTCTCTTGCAGCCATTAAAGAACGTGTTGTAGATAGTGATTTGGTTATGTATGTGTTAAATGGTCTTGGTAGGGATTATGATAACTTTGTTATTGCTGTGCAAAATCGTGAAAATCCATTATCCTTTGCTGATCTCAAAGCAAAGCTAGCCACTGATGAACAATGGTTAAAAGACCATCACCTTGAAATTGCAGCTGCTCTAGAGTCTGTATCATCTTCAGCATTTTTCACAAAGAAGACATTCTCACCTGGATCTTCTTCTTCTTCCAAATCTAGTGATAAACCATCTTACAAACCACAACCAGAAAGACCACCACAACCAGAAAGACCATCACCTACTTTTATTGATTACTCTGCTGTAGAATGTCAAATATGCAAGAAAACAGGACATTCTGCTAGCAAATGTGTATACAGATATTCTCAATCTAGAAACAATGGTCAATACAACCAACAAAAACAACAAGCCCGCACTTCAGTTCAACAACCAGATAACACACATCATGCAAATACATATATCCTGGTTAACTCTTCTTACATTTCAGAACATCCAATCTGTCCTGCAGCACCACTCTGGTTACCTGACTCTGCAGCTACCAGTCACATGACTTATGACTCTTCACTTCTGATAAACTCTCTCCTCACACAGGAACAAAAACTGTGATGGTAGGAAATGGATATCACATACCCATTACACTTGTTGTTAACTCAATTCTACATACATCCACTGGCTCATTTACTTTGTCAAATGTTTTATTTGTACCACAACTCACACAAAACTTGATTTCTGTTGGTGTATTCACTAGAGAACACAACTGCTCTATTGGGTTCACCCCTTGGTGGTATGAAATAAATGACTTAACTACACATCAGACCTTAGCTGAAGGCATCATCAACAATAACCTATATCCTATTCACTCAACTACATCATTACCTACTACTTCTTCAGCCTGTGTGACCATTACCGCCTCACCTTCTACATGGCACAAAAGATTAAGACACCCTGCACCCAACATCATTCAAAAACTAAATCACAAGATCCACATAATACTTTCACCTGGTAATTTTAACTCACTATGTCACTCTTGTCAATTTGGGAAGAGCAAGAGACTTCCCTTCACAAAGTCCAACAGAACTACAAGCAGTCCACTTGAACTTGTGCACTGTGATATTTGGGTCCCCTCACCACATACTTCTCACTTGGTATATAGATATTATATCCTTTTCATTGATGATTTCAGCAGGTTTCATTGGATATTTCCAATGACTGACAGAACAGGGAGCCTACAATGCTTCAAGCACTTCAAAACCACAAATGAGAAATTGTTCTCAGTCAACATCAAATATTTTCAAGCAGATGGTGCCTATGATCTAATAAAGGGAAAATTCAAGGAGTTCTTGGACTCTTCAGGCATCGCCATTTCCTGCTCATGTCCACATACTCAACAACAAAATGGAGCTGCAGAAAGGAAACATAGGCATATTACTGAAGCTAGTCTTACTTTAATGTCTCAAGATTTTCTTCCAAAAAGGTTATGGTTTGATAGTTTTCTTGCTACTACATATCTCATCAACAGAACACCAACCAAGCTACTTCAGTTTTCATCCCCTTATGAGGTAGTATTTTAGAAATTGCCAGATTACTCCTTCCTCAAGGTTTTTGGGTGTTTATGTTATCCTTACTTAGGACCTTACAAGAATGATAAACTCAGCCCAAAGTCCTCAGCCTGCACCTTCATTGGTTACAGTCCCATCCACAAGGGATACAGATGCTATGACAATACAACCACCAAAATATACATATCAAGACATGTTGTGTTTGATGAGACAACCCTCCCTTTCTGCACCTGTCTCAACTCAAACACTCCATCTTCTTCAACTATCACTTTACCAGATATGTTAGAAAACCCATGTGAAGACACTACATTTCAAGCTCAAGTTGAAAAAGAAGAGGTTGATAACACTGCAGAATATGATGCAACCACAGATGAACTTACATTCCATAATACTCTCAGGCCATACTCTCAGCTGCAGCACACACATCAAAATCATCTCTGCAATTCAGCTTACTAACATACATTCCATAATACTAAGCACCTGCAGCTTCACTTGCAATGCAACTGCAACTCACTCCCTTGACAGCGACCACCAGTACCAGCTCATCACTGCATTTATCTCATTCACCACAAGCCATTGTTCATACTGAAATCACAATAAACCCCCCAAGTTCACCACTTCCCAGACTCAAGCCAACATCCCGCCTGTAGCTGCAAATTCACTGGCAAGTTCGCCATCACCTGCAATTCAGACCTGCAACATTTGTAATGCCATTGCAGACCTTGTTCTGCAGCTTCTTCATATCCTACCAACACTCCAGCCCTGTAACTCCAACTATTGCAATGACCAGCAGCTTCTCCTCTAGCCATTTCAGCTGCTAAGCAACAACACCACTCATCAGTGTACAGTTCTCCACTTCTGCCAAATACCACTCCATTTAGCTCAATAGACTGCTGCCCTTATTCATCTCTGCACAACCATACTCATAACTCCTTACTCATCCTTACATTTCCTTTATCACCAGCACATCCATTCTGCACACTCCCATCTGCTCATACACTCAGCTATGGAACCTGCATCTTTATGGCCAGCAAAACTCATTGGCTGCAACACCTGCTATTGCTTCAATCACCTGTAGCCGCAACTACACGCTCAAACAACACACAGCACCTGCATCTTCAGTTCAAGTCCACAGGTCCCTGCAATAACTTCACAACCAGCTGCAGCTCATTCATAATCTCAGCACAATCTCAGGCCAAAGGCAAAGCCTGTAATTCCACCAGTTCTCAACTGCTCCACCCCTGTCCTAGCATACATCTAGAGTGTACCAACTCCACTGAGACAACACCAACAGTAGTTATAATTTCACTCAACACACTGAATTCATTCACCTCAACAGCATCTTCACAACCAATTCATCGCTTGCACTGCCTGCCAGTTCCACCTCTCCATTGATGCTTCAACAACAAACCTAGTTTATCTTCAATCTCTCGAATTCAAACAAACCCAAGCTCTTGAATCTTCTCAAATCTGCAACCAACAGCAAAACAACTCTTTTAAACTTCATCAGACTCTCAATTACTCCTTCAATCTCAAATCTGAGATTACCCATCTCTTCAATCAACCATCAAGCCCACTTCATTGCCACCAGAACCACAACAACATCATTTTCTTCTTGATCTGATTCGAACCATTACTATCCCGTCTCAATTTCAGAAACCCTAACTCATCTCAAATGCATATCAACCCCAGTCTCAATCTGATTCATCTTCTCTGCATCAATTTCTTTCATCACAGAGTGAAGAACGAGTCTTATTATTCAACCTCGGCAGATCTGTAACTCTCTTGATTTAATCCTCAGACAACAGCCTTCGCATCTCTAAGCCGCCATTATTCATACCAAGAAGGAACAATAAAAGCCAATGATAAGAGAAATGATTTCTCTTCTGAATTCATGGGTCTGGTAATGATAAAAGAGTACCACATGCATCCAGAACTCAGCTAAGGGCTATCCATACACTATTAAGGTTGTCAGTCTCAGAAAACTGACAGTTCATACTTCGCTCCTTCTTGTGCAACACTAGCCTGTTCCAAATATCGCTCGACCGTGAATTGACCTTTTGTCCCTTTTCGCTCCAAATAGACATTTTCTCCTTGTTTTGCTCATAATGACTTAGTTGTACCTAATAAACTCAAAACCAAACATAAGATACATAATTCACACAAAAACTCGCAAGGAAAGTATAAACAATAGATAAATATTAAGGCGTTTACAACACCTATCACGTAGAAACTCCTAGTTGTGGGTGAGATCAACTAAGGGAATCAAGTGTGCAGTATCCTGCTGGGATCATAGGCGTAGGGAGTACAACTGTACCTTGAATCAGTGGGAGACTGATTGGGGTTCAACTATAGTCCAGTCCGAAGATAACTTGGAGTAGGCTAGTGTCTGTAGAGTCTTAATACAGTGTGTGTTCAATCTAGACTAGGTCCCCGGGTTTTTATGCATTTGCGATTTCCTCGTTAACAAAATTTCTGGTGTCTGTGTTATTTCAGTTTCCGCATTATATTGTTTTATCTTTATAATTGAAATAATACAGGTTGTCCGTTAGATCATCAATTAGAGTAATCCAATATTTGGTTGTTTATTATCATTGATTGATCCTCGGATATTGGTTTTTGGTGTCATCTGAGTTATTCCTTGTATTTGATTAGAACTCGCAGTTCCTGCTTGAGTAAATCAAATCAAGAGAGAGATATAAACTCGTTGATATACTTTTAATCGATTGAGTCTTGTTGATTCTCTTAAAAGTATATTCGAGTTTGTCCATACAGATTTCTAAGTGAATATTGGGTGGTGTTGTTAGACCCCCGCTTTTTCATCTACATCTGCTGAAGTTTGGGCTTATCTAGCTAAGGAATTCTCAAACCAGTTCTCTGCTCGTAGATCCATTCTCCGAGGGAGGTTACAATCTGTCAAACGTGGCAACAGATCTGTTACTGAGTATCTACAAGAGGTTAAAAGTATCTCAGACTCTCTTGCAGCCATTAAAGAACGTGTTGTAGATAGTGATTTGGTTATGTATGTGTTGAATGGTCTTGGTAGGGATTATGATAACTTTGTTATTGTTGTGCAAAATCGTGAAAATCCATTATCCTTTGCTGATCTCAAAGCAAAGCTAGCCACTCATGAACAATGGTTAAAAGACCATCACCTTGAAACTGCACCTGCTCTAGAGTTTGTATCATCTTCAGCTTTTTTCACAAAGAAGACATTCTCACCTGGATCTTCTTCTTCTTCCAAATCTAGTGATAAACCATCTTACAAACCACAACCAGAAAGACCACCACAACCAGAAAGACCATCACCTACTTTTATTGATTACTCTGCTGTAGAATGTCAAATATGCAAGGAAACAGGACATTCTGCTAGCAAATGTGTATACATATATTCTCAATCTAGAAACAATGGTCAATACAACTAACAAAAAAAACAAGCCCATACTTCAGTTCAACAACCAGATAACACACATCATGCAAATACATCTATCCTGGTTAACTCAGCTTACATTTCAGAACATCCAACCTGTCCTGCAGTACCACTCTGGTTACCTGACTCTGCAGCTACTAGTCACATGACTTATGACTCTTCACCTCTGACAAACTCTTGTCCTTACACAGGAACATAAACTGTGATGGTAGGAAATGGATATCATATACCCATTACACTTGTTGGTAACTCAATTCTACATACATCCACTGGCTCATTTACTTTGTCAAATGTTTTATTTGTACCACAACTCACACAAAACTTGATTTCTGTTGGTGTATTCACTAGAGAACACAACTGCTCTATTGGGTTCACCCCTTGGTGGTATGAAATAAATGACTTAACTACACATCAGACCTTAGCTGAAGGCATCATCAACAATAACCTATATCCTCACTCAACTACATCATTACCTACTACTTCATCTTGTGCGTCCATTACTGCCTCACCTTCTACATGGAACAAAAGATTAGGACACCCTTCACCCAACATCATTCAAAAAATAAATCACAACAACCACATAATACTTTCACCTGGTAATTTTGACTCACTATGTCACTCTTGTCAATTTGGGAAGAGCAAGAGACTTCCCTTCACAAAGTCCAACAGAACTAAAAGCAGTCCACTTGAACTTGTGCACTGTGATATTTGAGGCCCCTCACCACATACTTCTCACTTGGTATATAGATATTATATCCTTTTTATTGATGATTTCAGCAGGTTTCATTGGATATTTCCAATGACTGACAGAACATGGAGCCTACAATGCTTCAAGCACTTCAAAACTGTTCTCAGTCAATATCAAATATTTTCAAGCAGATGGTGCCTATGAGCTAATGAAGGGACAGTTCAAGGAGTTCTTGGACTCTTCAGGCATCACCATTTCCTGCTCATGTCCACATACTCAACAACAAAATGGAGCTGCAGAAAGGAAACATAGGCATATTACTGAAGCTGGTATTACTTTAATGTCTCAAGCTTGTCTTCCAAAAAGGTTCTGGTTTGATAGTTTTCTTGATGCTACATATCTCATCAACAGAACACCAACCAAGCTACTTCAGTTTTCATCCCCTTATGAGGTAGTATTTCAGAAATTTCCAGATTACTCCTTCCTCAAGGTTTTTGGGTGTTTATGTTATCCTTACTTTGGACCTTACAAGAATGATAAACTCAGCCCAAAGTCCTTAGCCTGCACCTTCATTGGTTACAGTCCCATGCACAAGGGATACAGATGCTATGAAAATACAACCACCAAAATATACATATCAAGACATGTTGTGTTTGATGAGACAACCTTCCCTTTCTGCACCTGTCTCAACTCAAACACTCCATCTTCTTCAACTATCACTTTACCAGATATGTTACAAAATCCATGTGAAGACACTACATTTAAAGCTCAAGTTGAAGAAGAAGATGTTGATAATACTGTAGAATATGATGCAACCACAGATGGACTAACAACTTCCCCTACTACTGAATCTGCACCACCAGCTCCTACTCACTCTATGATTACCAGGCTAAGGGATGGCATAAGGAAATCCAAATACATACCAGACTTTGTCTTTCATTTCACCACCCCACACTCTATTCACTCAGCTTTTCATACTGTCATGACTATACCTAAAGAACCTAGAACTTACAAGTCAGCATATAAGGATCAAAGATGGATACAAGCTATGAACTGTGAATATCAAGCTCTGATACCGTGAAGGATGTAATAAGTGAAGAATGCAATAAGTGAAGCAAGTGGTTTCATTCAAGATGTAATAAAACGTACAAGAGAAAGAGTTGTAAGGTTTGCTTAACTAGCATTAAACCCTAGACAGAAAGCGATAAAATGATATAGGCACACAGATAACATAAACAACACCCTATACAAGGGGCTAACATATATGAGTAAGAGAGTACTCTAACAGAAATATGACAACAACATTTCTATATCTTCTCATCCCAGACCTCTCTTCTTTCGGTGACATTGCAATCAACTGTCAGTCTTGCAAGACTGACAGTTCAGCTCCCATTCCGTGGCTGCCTTGAGTAAAAGGCGTCTGCCTTTAACAGTTCTGTGCATGCATAATTCACAACTTTGGCTTGTTTCGTCGGAATTACTCCATTCTTTCGCCGTTGGCTTCGTCTTTTCGTCCTCTTCAAGGTGATAACAAGCACTCCTAGATTCAAACGAGTTCTGCTTGGTCTTTAGCCCTTCTCCGCTTGCAGCTAACTTCTTTCTTTACACAATTAAGTGCCAATTTGCTTCTTTTGGATGATTCACCTAGGAAAACATAAATAAAACAAAAAAAAACGTAATATACAATAATTTGCAAGAAACTAAGCAATTACTAGCATGGTTTCGACACTAAATATATGCAAAATATGCACTTAACACCGGCACGTGTCAGTACTCAAACCTAGTAAGGGACAATTACTCATGAGACTTGTAAGGGGAAGAGCTTTGATCCTCAGAACTTCCTTTAAGACCGCTGCCTTCTTGGGAATAATCATGAACAGAATGATTCAACTCGGACTCGCTCGCTGCACCTAGCATATCAGAAGGAGTATGAAGAGGATGATTAGGATCTTGAATCGTCTTTACAATTAGAGGGCGAGTGGATTGTAGAATCATACGAGGAGAAAGCACTTCGGGATCACTTTGACTAACTAAACGTCCCAGTTGGCGTTCCACACGCTCAATGCATGTACTTGCGGACTGACATTACACTTCAGACTGGTGATATTTCTTGCATCACTAGTTACTGTGGGGTCTGGCATTACACTTCATAATGGTGATATTTCTTGCATCACTAGTTACTCCGACTCTGATTGGGCTGGTTTCCCTGATACAAGCCGTTCAACCTCAGGTTACTGTGTCTTTTTAGTTTTCACTCTTATCTCCTGGTCCAGCAAGAAGCAGTCGACTGTCTCCAAGAGCTCTACTGAAGTAGAGTACAAAGCCTTGAGTGAACTCACAGCTCTTTGGATACTTGTGACCAATTAGAAGTCAAGGTTTTGTGGGTACACCTCTGGTAAACCCTCTCGAGAGTAACTCGGTTTTATTTTTATTAGTTGTTCTCGAGCATTAGCAAATAATAAGTTTGGGAGTATTTGATAGACACATTTATGTGTCTAATTTGTCCTTAATGTTTCGTATTGTTAGTGCTCGTTTTTGTCCTTATTATGGTCTTTTGTGTGTTTGTAGGTTTTTTTTTGGAAATAAATATTGTTGGAAAATTTGGCTCGAAAAGTTGCTCGGTGCACCCCCGGAGGACATTTGCTATACGGACCCTCACTTTGGATAAGGGGTAACCTAATTACTAAGGGGCACCCCATTTCTAGGCAGCTGCTAATCGCACCCCGGACTGTATAAGGGGCCTTCATCTTCCCCATTCAAATATCAGTTTTGGCGGGAACTCAAGTGGCATAATTAGGGTTCGCATTTTGGTCGGGATTGAAGGAGACTCAATGGCGGATATTTGTTGGGATGACTAGATTTGTCTTAACAGGCCTGGAAATGGGTTTGGATTCGATTAAAATTGGTCATAATTTCCGTTGGAAGAAAACAGGGAGGATATATCTTCTCGGGTTTATTTCCGGGAAGTGTGTGCTGTAATTGGAGGTTTGCGTGTGGAAACTGGGGTTTCGGTGACTTTTGGAACGTGTTTGTAGCATGAAAGCTAAGGAATAATGCGTGGGTTGATAAATCAGGGAAGAAAATCCGTGACCGGCAGTGAAGAATACTATCGAGTAATGAAAGAATATATGGAGTTATGACGCTTGATTTCGGTGCATGAAGGAGTATATAAGGGTGTGGTGGAGTAATAGAGAGGGGGAGAGAGTTTGGGGAAGTTTTGGAGGCTACAGAATGAAGAAATCACGAGTTGCAGAGCTGCCATTTTTCTGCTGCTGTTGCTGATGAAGAACACCAAGAACACGAAGAACAGACTAGCTAGGACAGTCATTTTCCAACAATGAGAACAACACACAGGCGTGGGTCGTAGAGGTACTGCGTCTGTGACCATTATTATTTATCGTTCTTTTTGGACGCTTTTTGTGGGTCGTACTTTTGCTGTTTTACACCTTTTCATCATTTTAATCAACTTTTGAGCAACAAACATGTATTTTGATCAAGTGATTAACATGAGAAGTTAAACCCCACGCTGGGACGACGGAGGAAACCAAAATTCATCATGCGGTAAATTCATTTAATTCTTTATTTGACTATTTGCATTAAATTAAAATTAAAAAAAAAATCTTAATTGATTGTCATTTCGTTTGATGGTTTATGCTTAGGATTAATTCTTTTGATATGCCATGCTTAAGATTTACAATTAATATTTTAAGAATCTATCTTAGGTAAAGAAATAGAGTCAAAATACTTGTTGAATGAGTTATAATGGTTTAGAATAAATAGGTGAATCACATGAATTTGAATATTTGGTGGAATCCTGGTCCCAGTACCTCTCACCATTGTTAACATTATTTGTATATTTATTTTTATTAAATTTAAAAATCGAACCTTCACAAGTCTTAGACGAACTCTACTACTACAACAACTTTTGAAAATCAATCAAATTTTTGGCGCCGCTGCCGGGGATCTTTGTGCCTAGAGCCCCGTATCCTCAGTTGTTAACCCCAACAAAGAAGAAGTCAACTTTCAACGAGATAATGGAAATATTTAAGCAGGTGAACATCAACATTCCTTTATTAGAAGCAATTAGGAAGATGCCTGCTTATGCCAAGTTCCTTAAAGATTTTTGCACAAGAAAGCGTAAGCTTAATGTTCGTAAGAAATCCTTTTTAGCTGGTCAAGTAAGTTCAATTCTTCTAAACCAAACACCCCCTAAGTATAAGGACCCTGGATGCCCTACCATATATTGTGCAATTGGTAACCACACTGTCGATAAGGCATTACTTGACTTAGGAGCTAGTGTTAACTTACTCCCGTATCATGTATACACCCAGCTAGGTCTTGGTAAGTTGAAACCGACCAAAATGACACTACAATTAGCTGATAGGTATGTCAAAGTCCCTCGTGGTTTCATAGAGGATGTTCTGATTGAGGTTGATAAGTTTATTTATCCAGTGGATTTTGTTGTTTTAGACACCCAGCCAGTTCAGGACCCAAGTGCTCAAATCTCGGTGATTTTAGGTCTCCCATTTTTAGCCACAGCTAACGTTGTCATCAACTGTAGAACCGGACTTATGAACATATCCTTTGGTAATATGACCACTGAACTAAATGTCTTTAATGTTACTAGACAACCTTCTGATAATGATGAATTAGAAGAAGTGAATATGATTAGCACTTTAGTTAAGGATTTATTTCAGGATAATTGGCATGATACTCTATTGGGAGATTCTTTAGATGAATTTGAGGAAACCATTCTCTTATACCAGATGTGTGATCAATCTGTAGAAGAATCTCTTGAGTATTTTAAAGATTCTATGGACCCAGAAATTCAGGCAATAGTTTTAGGTCTGTCTGAGAGTAATGACGACCCAGTAATTATTTTTTTCCGGGCTATTCAGGATGATGTTCGGCTTACTATGAAACTTTCATATAAGCCGAACTAGTGTCTAGCAAAAGGGTTGGAATTGAAAATTATAGGTTCGGCGCATGCAGTAAACAGATTCAATGAGCCGAACAGTTCATCAATTGGTAGATTCGGCTCATAGATGTGAGCCGAGCCTCAACCTGTTTCGCCAAACCATGATCCAAAAAATCATCTAAACAACCTTTATTATCTTAATCACTAAACAAAATATTTAATCACTAATCAATATTACTAACACTAATACGTAAATGGCAGATTTGCCATTAAAAAAATTTTGGGTTAAGGGGTTATCTTCTTTTGCTATTTCACAACCTTTTTTGTCTTTATTCAATATGCCTAGGAAGATTTTGGTATGCCCAAAATCAGGGTTCTATAAGAGAATACATTGTCAGTTACTCATGACTGACAGGCCAAAGACAGTTGAGTTTGAGATTGTTGGGATGGACTTCGCTCACTCACGCCAACCCACTTATCTTGTTACGCAAGGTTTAGATGCGGACAAATTTTGGACGTAAGATTTTTGGAAGCTTTGGCGAGTTTTGGCAACCGTTTTGCACCGGGATTTGGCGCACGGGTACAACAACAACTTGGATACCTATTTAAGAGTACTTATAATATTTTTTGAGATATCTTTTAATCTTTAATCACGCCTTTGGAGAGAAGAACACAAGGAGGAAAAGCTAGGGTTTTGGAGCGATTTCACCATCGTAACAATTTCTCTTTCATTTTCTTATATATTTAACATGGGTGTTTCTACATCCATGAGTAGCTAAACCCATAATTGATTGAGGATGAATTCTAATTTCTAGAGTTGATTTGGATTAATATATGCATCTATTTTGAGTTCTTCATATGATTATTGTTTGCTTCTACTTTATTGAATGTCTATGATTGATTAATTGATTGCTCTAGGTGGCCAACTATAGTAGTTTATTGATTGATTTATTGTTAGTAAAGGGTTAGGATATCCGTGTCATTTTTGAATAACCCATACACAAGTAGAAAACGTGAGACCTTGCAGAGGGATTCTGTGGAGCAATCGCGTGTAGAACAACATTAGAAAGTGGACCTTGCGCGAAGAGTCTAACTACTAAGATTAACCTAAGTCATAAAATATAAATCATTCGACCAAGTTAAACCTTGAGTGCGCTACTACTTGGTGGCTTGGACGAATAGAATCTGATTTTCGAGCGCTTCGGTATCTAGTGACCAAAGGACTTTAGGGGATAGCACTGCGCTAGTTGTTATTCCACGGTTGATAATAATCTATGATTAATGATAAATTGATGAATATATTAACTCATTGATGGCTTAGTAACGAAGAAGGATTCCTCGATCATCTCTCTCCATATTGTTTACAACTTAACCCTTTAATTACTTTGTTTATTTACTTTTAAATCTAAAACAAAACCCCCATTGTGATCTTTTGAACAACTAAATCTCACTGCTCCTCGTGGGAACGAACTTGACTTTCATTATATTACTTGTTAATTGACTGAAATTAAGATCACTAATTTGTTGCACCCACGACACACATCAAATTTTGGCGCCGCTGCCAGGGAGCAGTCGGTAGCTTTAGTTGTTTCTTTTAGTTTTATTTTGTTTTTAGATTTCTTCTTAGTTTTTTTTTACTTTGTTTTCTAGGTTTTTGTTTTAGGTACTCAATCTCTGGCATCGAAGGATTGGAATTACCCGAGGTGCGGAAATAAAACTCGCAAATGAACGGTACTACAAGCACGTCCACGGTTGCAAGAAGAACCTTCTACATCAACAATGGTGAAAGACGGTGAAAATCCTCCACCACCTCCACCTGTGGAGAGAAAGTTAGGAGAGTTGACATCTCCATGCTTAGATTCGCAACCACTGTGCATTACAATCACTAACCCAGTGGAGCTGAAGTTGAATCTACTTCATCATCTACCAAAGTTCAAGGGACATCCAGGTGAAAATCCAAATCGACACCTTCAATAATTCCAGAACAGAATAACAGTCTGAGGCATGTAGTCGCAGACAGAGATATGACTATGCTACAAGCCTTCCCGTTCTCATTAACAGACTTGGTAGAAGAATGGTTGTATTGTCTTCCTCCAGGGAGTGTTACAATATGGACTGAGATGAAAAAGCTATTTCTGGAGAAATATTTTCCTGCTTCCAAAGCGACATCCGTTCGTAAGGAGATTAGTGACATTCTATAGATGTCTGGGAGTCCCTATATGAATATTGGGAGAGGTATAAGGGGTTGTTGGAAAGCTACCCACACCATAATATATCCTCAATACTTATCATTCAATACTTCTACGAAGGATTACTTCCAGAACAGAGGAATTTGATTGATGCAGCTTCCGGTGGTTCACTTACTGAGAAGACAATTTCGCAGGCAACCAGTTTGATTGAGAGTATGGCTGCTAATGCTCAACAATTCTACACCAGAAACAACTCTAATGTCATAAGAGTTAGTGAAATGGGAGAGTCTGCACAGTCACAGCAACGGATGAACAACATAGAGAAGGTAGTACAACGAATGGCAGCAGTGATTATTCCTACTTATGAAGAAGAGTCTGAATAGGTAAATGTCGTGTTACCTAATCATATGCCAATGTATGATCCCTACTCTAATACTTATAATCCAGGTTGGAAAGATCACCCAAATTTCAGTTATGCAAATCAGCAAGCTGCAGCTCCTAATCCTTATGGGCGACAAAGTGGTTTTCCACAACCACAGTTCCGACCACAACCTCTATCTCAGCCTCAACAACAGACTCAAAATTCTAGTTTAGAGGAGATGATGAAAATGATGATGTAAAAGCAAGATGCCAATGCTCAACGTCAAGATGCAATCCTGCAGAAACAAGATATGGCTATAAAGGACTTGCAACTTCAAATGGGACAATTGGCTACAGACATGAATGAAATAAAGGCACATAATTTGGCAAAGTTGCCATCACAGCCTTTTATGAATCCAAGAGCGAACGTCAATGTTGTAACTCTAAGAAGTGGGAAGCAAACGGAAAATCCAAAACAACAAGAAAAGTTTAGTCACGACTTGGAAGAGGAAGTAGAGGTGGAAACCGTTCCAAATGAAAAACCAACCTCAACTGGCCAACCTAAGGACACAGTTCCTACTTTTACCACACCACCTCCTTTTCCTAGTCGTTTTGTCAAGTCCAAGAAGGAAGCTTTAGACAAGGAGATTATGGATATTTTCAGCAAGGTGCATATCAACATTCCATTTATTGAGGCCATCAGAACAGTACCCAGGTATGCCAAATTTCTGAAGGATTTGTGTACAAGGAAGGAGAGGTTGATTTCTAACGAGATCACTCAGGAGGGAGAAAGTGCTTCAACTATGTTGCTAAAGAAGATGCCTGCAAAGTGTAAAGATCCTGGTGGTTTTACAGTGCCAATTACTATTGGTGACAAACGGTATGAGCGTGCTTTGCTTGATTTGGGAGCTTCCATAAGCGTGATGTCAGTCGATGTTTATGATTCTCTGAATCTGGGACCTTTAAAGGAGACATGGATTATCGTTCAATTAGCTAATAAGTCTAACATATATCCTAAGGGACTCGTGGAAGATGTGTTGGTGCAAGTGAATGAACTAATATTTCTGGTTGATTTCTTTGTTGTGGATATACAGAATGAGGAAAATTGTTCATCTACTTCATTACTTCTTGAGAGACCATTTATGAAGACTGCTAAGACGAAGATTGATTGTGATACTGGGACACTCACTATGGAGTTTAACAAAGAGGTTATAGGGTTCAATATTTTTGAAGCTATGTGTTATCCAAGTGATATCCATTCCGCATTTTCTGTTGATGTTATTGGTTCGTTAGCACAACAGATGTTTGATTTGAACAACGAAGATGAACTTGAATTTGTGCTACAAAATAGCATTGATTTGGACGTCCATGGCATTCCTAACTAGGACGTTGATATTCTCAAGGAGTTTGTTGAGACATGTGGTGCTTTAACGACATCACAAGAAGTTAAATAGTAATTGGCACTGTAAAACCACCAGGATCAAGTTCCTTCAAGAAGAATGTCCCGCTAACCTCTCTAAAAGGAAATAAGACATATATCTCTTTACATGTAACTGATGAAGTTCCTTTACCTTCTGTTGTGCAGGCACCTAAATTAAATTTGAAACCTCTACCTGATCACTTAAAGTACGCTTACTTGGGTGATGGGGAAGATCTTCCAGTCATTATTGCGAAGAATCTCACAGCAATACAAGAAGAACGCCTCCTTAGGGTTCTGAAAGAGCACAAAACGGCTATTGGTTGGACAATTGCTGACATCAAAGGCATTAGTCCAGCCATGTGCATGCATAGAATCCTTATGGAAGATTATATCAAGCCAGTACGTGATGCTCAACGTAGGCTTAACCCCCCAATGATGGAGGTCGTGAAGAAAGAGATCCTCAAATTACTAAGTGTGGGGGTGATTTACCAAATTTCTGACAGCAAATGGATTAGTACGGTGCAAGTGGTGCCTAAGAAATCAGGTGTCACTGTTGTTAGAAATTAATATGATGAACTTGTTCCCACAAGAGTTCAAACAGTATGGAGAGTGTGCATAGATTACATAAAGCTCAATTCGGCTACCCGCAAGGATCACTTTCCTTTGCCTTTCATTGATCATATGTTAGAGAGGTTAGCAGGACATTCTCATTATTTCTTTTTGGATGGTTATTCGGGCTACAATCAAATTGTTTTGCACCGGAGGATCAAGAGAAGACAACTTTCACTTGTCCTTTCGGCACATTCTGAAAAAGCGGGGGTCTAACAACACCACCCAATATTTCGATTAGCAATCTGTATGGACTAACTCCGAAACACTTTCTAGAGAATCAACTAGACAGTCAGACTCAATCTAGGTAAAAGTATGTCAAGGAGTTAATATCTTTCTCTTGTTTTGATTCACTCAAGCTAATAGAAATCAGCGAGTCTATAATCAAACACAAGGAATAACTTGGACGGTACCAAAGACAAATGTCCAAGGATCAATCAATATCAATCAACAACCAAAGGTAGGATTTCTAATTGATTGATTCAAACGCACAACCTGTATTATTTCAATTATATAAACAAATATAATGCGAAAATAGAAATAACACATACACCAGAATTTTGTTAACGAGGAAACCGCAAATGAAGAAAAACCTCGGGACCTAGTCCAGATTGAATACACATTGTATTAAGCCGCTACATACACTAGCCTACTCCAAGCTAACTTCGGACTGGACTATAGTTGAACCCCAATCAGTCTCCCACTGATCCAAGGTACAGTTGTACTCCCTACGCCTCTGATCCCAGTAGGATACTGCGCACTTGATTCGCTTAGATGATCTCACCCATAACTAAGAGTTGCTACGACCCAAAATCGCAGGCTTTAACAATAAACAAATATGTATCACACAGACAAGTCTATCAAAGGATCAATCTGTCTCCCACAGAAAAACCGTAAAAGTTTTTGTTCCGTCTTTTGATAATATTCAAGGTGAACAGGAACCAATTGATAATCCGGTCTTATATTCCCGAAGAACGGCCTATATTAATCAATCACCTCACAACAATCTTAATCGTATGGTAGCGAAACAAGATATCGTGGAATCACAAACGATGAGACGAAGGTGTTTGTGATTACTTTTTATATCTTGCCTATCGGAGAACTCTCACGATCTCAAGACAATCAATATGATTGTACTGTTACGATAGAAGATGCAAGATCAGATCGCACAACTACGATAAAAGTAGTATCGGTCTGGCTTCACAATCCCAATGAAGTCTTTAAGTCGTTAACCTGGTTTTAGAAGAATACAACCAAAGGTTAAAGGAGAAACGAATCTAGCACGCAAACTAGTATCACACGTAAGGTGTGGGGATTAGTTTTGCACAATACTATATGTCTCCTTTATATAGCCTTTCAAATCAGGGTTTTGCCTTAGTTACAAAGCAATCAATATCCACCGTTAGATGAAAGCCTGATTTAGATTCAAGCTAATATTTCTCAACCGTTAGATCGAAAACTTAGCTTGTCATATACAAATGACTGTACGCTTCTAGGTTTGTTAACCGCACCCAAACGTGTACATTGTTGGTTCAACAATAGTCTACCCCAAGAGGTTAACCATATGAGTGTTTCATACCAACCATGTTCTTCTTCACCATAACAAGTTCAATTGACTCAAATTAACTAGTTAAGAAAGTTGTTCAATTGCAAGGAAATCTTATGTAACTACACAAGACACAATTGGAGCAAAGATGATTTGATTCACTCAAATCGGTTCATGAACTTTAATAGCCACGGTTTGCAAATGCATTCCTTAGTCTTTTAAGATTAAGTTCAGAAATCATCTTTAGATATATAACCTTCTCAAGTTCGAAGACTAGGTTCGCGGACTTAAGACACTGGATAATGTTTACAAACTCCGACAGAAATTCTCGGGTTCGAGAACTGCGCCGGTTCGCAGACTGGGTTCGCGGACTGGGTTCGCGGACTTGGCTCACGCAAGTAGTTTGTCAACTCCAGCAGAAATTCTCGGGTTTGAGAACTTCGGCAGTTCGCGGACTTGGCACTTGCCATACTTCCGGTTCTCTTGATCAAAAAAGTTCGAAAACTTCGGTTCAAGGAATCCATTGGTTATGTAATCTAAACTCTCATTCCAATCATTGAAACATTCTTTGAGGATGTTACATAGTTGTCACACTATTTCTCGTCAAAGCTGTTTTCAAAGTGATTGAAACATTCATGACTATCGTCACTAGGTAAAGATAAACTTGGTCGAAGCGAAAATCTTACAAACATATATTTCGTGATATAGATAGGCGACGTATACTCGGCTCGAAATACCAAATGTGTATGATCTAGTCTATATATATAGCATACGACTTTTGTCTCAAAGAGTATGAGATAGAATAGATAGACTTTTGAGTGACAGATAAGTTCAAGTCTCCACATACCTTTTTGTCGAGAAGTTACACCGGTTCCTAGAGTAGATATTCTAATTGTATGATGAATCTCCATGAAGTCCTTGATCTCAACTACACTTACTATCCTAGTCCGAGACTTAGCTATAAGAGACTATAAATCAAGACTTATAGTTTTGATCACTAACATTGACAAACATGCTTGAGATAGCAACGCATGCGAGTTTGACCGAGCAGTGCTCTAATAATCTCCACCTTTGTCAATTTTAGTGACAAAATTATCAATATATTTGGAATACAAAAAGGATAAAGAAACTTTAGTAGCTTCTATTCCACATGTATAATCTTCAACATTCCTCGAAATCTTCGTCGCTTCCAAGTACTCCAATGATCCCAAAGGTTGTAAGTTTAGCATCACCGTTGTTGAAGATCCGTAGCTATAACAATGAGAAAGCATCAGTATTGATCATTGTTATACAGTGTCATAGTATTATTATACAGTGTCAAAGTCCAATTGTATCACAACTTCAACAATAATACTATGGTGATATGTATCACTCTCCCTTAGTCAATACTCCATCTCACATGAAAACCACTCCCCCTTACACAATGATCCGAAAACCATATGTATTTGTAGTGTGAACTACATATTAATTCTCCCCCTTATTGTCAATAAAATTGGCAAAGGTACAAGAACGGGATAATAATGAAATTTCCGTAAGAAACATTTCATGACTGAGAGAAAGAAACACACATCATCTTATTAAGATGCAATCATATAGCCGAAGCTAACAGCATTCATCAAGGAGTTTAAAGATACAAGATAACCCCTCTAAAATTCCACAGCCGCACACCCCTCAAGATATGACCATTAAGCACAAGTTCAAAAGAACTCTCCCCCATTTGATGTCATTCCCAAGGGAACAACAAGAGCGACCTTAAATTCCGAAGAAAAGAAGGATTTTTATTGGACACCAAAACCATAAGAATGATTTTTATATCCAAAACTCAATCAAATTAATCACAAGTAAACCCATGATTAATTTAATCGGAATACATAATCAAATTAAACACAAAAGTGATCAATTTAATTCATTGTGCTCAGCATAAGAAAACTTAGGGAACATATGACTAACATAACCATTAGAAGATGATTAAGATAGCCGTTCATATACTCAACACAAGAAAAACTCATGGAATATATGAAAACTCAACTAGACTAATTACAAGAGATCCCATAATTAATCTAATTGGAATACACAATCAAACTAATCACAAAAGTAATCAATTTAATTGTAATTTGTTTTGCTCGACATAAGAGAACTTACGGAGCAATAACTAAATAACCAAACAAGATGATTAATTCAGTTCACAAATGCTCAACATAATGTACCTTACGGAACAACCAACCTAGCTAATCAAAAATAATCAACTTAGTTGTATCATGCTCAACATAAGACCCATGACGGAGCCTTACGGTAATACAAAAAGATGGATCAATGAAGATCTATACCGTGGAATACACAAGGATTCATTCTTTTGCACAAGCATATACAATAGGAATAATCCTTGGATACAAAAGATTTTAACCTATCTTCCGTAAAGGGTTGACAATATAGGCTTAACTTTTGTATATGTCAAAAGTCTATTCATTCTTAAACCAATAAATGAATACCGATCGTGAACGACTTTACTTTTGACAAAAATATGGGACAACAAAGTTCACGGACGTAAACACAAATATCCCATAACAAGTTGCAATATAACAAAATCAATAAATATTGCAAAACATCATCCTCTAAATAGTTTTAGAATTTTAAACCAAAAACCTAAAAAGAAAAAGATGAAAACAATAGCTATGTGTAGTCACAATCATCGTTATTCAAAGCACTAGTTATTCTTCCAACTAAACCAAAAAGAAGACTTACTAGGCATTGTAGATTTTCCTCAAGGCATCTACAGAAAACTCCTTCTCATTATTGAAAAATCCATTGATAATGGAATCGTTCAATTCCTCTAGATTTTCAGAAATGTCAGTTAACTCACTAAGTTCTCTTTTTGGATCACGTAGAGTATTCTTGATTAGAGACAACCTTTGTTCATAGTGAGTTATCTCTTCCAAAGAGGAAATGATTCGAGATTTTAGATCATTTTGCTTGTTGATGAAATCTTTCACCATGTCTCTCAAATGATTATTATGATACACAGAAAAGAGACAGTTAGAGGAAGAACCTTTTTCATAGATTGTTGACTTCTTATTTATCATCCTTGAGGAAGTGATTCCTTTGCACAGATATACGTTAACTTCTTCTATTGCATCACTTTTGGAAGTGCCTCTGGTTACAAGAGCCATGAGAACGTATGAGAGGGAAAAATAATACGAGAAGATTTATAAGTGTCAAACCCTAAAGATCCTTGACACAGTCTTCCACAGTTTAAAAGTACACAATCTATATTGTCAGGAGAATATTTTCTTAACAAAAATAGATGCAATACTTGAGCCACACAAATGCAGAGCCTCATTTTCTCAAGTTAAGGATGAGGATGCGAACGTCTCCGGAGTTAGATAGAGACAATGTGAGCCAGACGCTCCCCTTGTTTACCAAGGCTTGTTGCATAAACAGGTTCCCTTCCTCTTCTGATTCTGGAAGCATTGCTTTTATAAGACTTTTGTTGATTGTCCAGATTCATCTTTTGCATGCTCTTTTGCAGTCTGGACATTCGTTTGTCGCTCCTCTTGAACTTCCAACACGTGCTTTGAGCATGATTTGCATTTCCACAAAACGAACAAATCGATGATTCCTTGTCTTGTTCAAGTGCTTTCTGTTTATCACAACTGTCAACCTTTGATTTCCCATGACACTTTGGGCCATGGTTGACAATACCTGCATACTTTATTTTAAACCCTAAACCATTGGTATTTCCAAAGGATTTATGATCAAATAACATTGCTGAGATTTTATCAGAACTTCCAGACAATCGTTGAAGATCACCTTTGAGAGTATTAATCTCTTTTTCCTTTAGAACAACGGTTCTGGTGAATTGATCATTAAGTACCTGGATTAAAGATTCTAGTTTCTTCAATGAAGCTTTTAATTGAAGATTTTCTTGAAGAACCTCTTTATTCAAGAATTCAAAAATCTTTGTGTTGGACTCAACTTCTGAAACAGACCTTGAGTACGTGGAGGTTTCTTTCGCGAGAACTGCGGTTTCATCACATCCAGACGCATTCAAAGCGTTGACACTAAGAGAATTTTCTTTCATAGAATCTTTAGTAGCAACAGCTGACAGGAGATGTTTATTACATCTAATGATTCTTTTTACAAATTCCTTGATCCTTTCTGTGAACAATGGTTTATCAAACCTATTATCATTAGAACAACACTCATCATCCCAAGACAAGTTAGAGGATTTACTTGTCTCGGAGACAGCGTTGAATGCAAAGGTTTGAACAGAATTTGGATCATGAATTGTCACCTGTCCAAGAGAGGTATTCATGGAGAGGGTGTTGAGGTTATTTCCTCCATTGATGGCATGCTTCTTAGAAACGTATCTCTTGTCTTCAAATACAGTTTCTAAGATATCACAGGCATCTTTAGACTTAGTGCATGTAGACACAGAGTGCTGAAGGTCTGGGGTAATGGCCTGTCTGATAGCATTTAATCCGTTAGAGTTTTGCATTACAGCAAGAGATTCTTCAGGACTATAACTACCAACATCCTTAGGTATAGATACATCGCCTTTTGTATTAACCGTAGGATCATAGCCTTTAAAAATATGTACCCAGGTTTGAAAATCACAAGATTGAAGATAAGCACGCATAACAACTTTCCACCTGGAGTAGTTTGAGCCATCAAAGACTGGTGGTACGTTTACTGAGATAACACACCTGTCCATAGAATCAGATCGCTACATACATAGACTTGTAAGGTCTTAAACATGTTTGCCTGCTCTGATACCAATTGAAAAAGATGGGGTCTAACAACACCACCCAATATTTCGATTAGTAATTTGTATGGACTAACTCCGGAACACTTTCTAGAGAATCAACTAGACAGTCAGACTCAATCTATGTAAAAGTATCTCAAGGAGTTAATATCTCTCTCTTGTTTTGATTCACTCAAGCTAATAGAAATCAGCGAGTCTATAATCAAACACAAGAAATAACTTGGACGGTACCAAAGACAAATGTCCAAGGATCAATCAATATCAATCAACAACCAAAGGTCGGATTTCCAATTGATTGATTCAAACGCACAACCTGTATTATTTCAATTATATAAAAAAATATAATGTGGAAATAGAAATAACACAGACATCAGAGTTTTGTTAACGAGGAAACCGAAAATGAAGAAAAATCCCGGGACCTAGTACAGATTGAATACACACTGTATTAAGCCGCTACAGACACTAGCCTACTCCAAGCTAACTTCGGACTGAACTATAGTTTAACCCAAATCAGTCTCCCACTGATCCAAGGTACAGTTGTACTCCCTACGCCTATGACCCAGCAGGATACTGCACACTTGATTCCATTAGATGATCTCACCCACAACGAAGAGTTTCTACGACCCAAAATCGCAGGCTTTAACAATAAACAAATTTGTGTCACACAGACAAGTCTATCAAAGGATCAATCTGTCTCCCACAGAAAAACCCTAAAAAAATTTGTTCCGTCTTTTGATAATAATCAAGGTGAACAAGAACCAATTGATAATGCGGTCTTATATTCCCGAAGAACATCCTAGATTAATCAATCACCTCACAACAATCTTAATCGTACGGTAGCGAAACAAGATGTCGTGGAATCACAAACCATGAGACGAAGGTGTTTGTGATTACATTTTATATCTTGCCTATCGGAGAACTCTCACGATCTCAAGCCAATCAATATGATTGTACTGTTACGATAGAAGATGCAAGATCAGATCACATAACTACGATAAAAGTAGTATCGGTCTGGCTTCACAATCCCAATGAAGTCTTTAAGTCGTTAACCTGGTTTTAGAAGAAGAAAACCAAAGGTTAAAGGAGAAACGACTCTAGCACGCAAATTAGTATCACACGTAAGGTGTGGGGATTGGTTTTGCACAATACTAGATGTCTCCTTTATATAGCCTTTCAAATCAGGGTTTTTCCTTAGTTACAAAGCAATCAATATCCATCGTTAGATGAAAACCTGATTTAGATTCAAGCTAATATATCTCAACCGTTAGATCGAAAACTTAGCTTTCCATACACAAATGACTGTACACTTCTAGGTTTTTTAACCGCACCCAAACGTGTACATTGTTGGTTCAACAATAGTCTACCGAAAGAGGTTAACCATATGAGTGTTTCATACCAACCATGTTCTTCTTCAACATAACTAGTTCAAATGACTCAAATGAACTAGTTAAGAAAGTTGTTTAATTGCAAGGAAATCTTATGTAACTACACAAGACACAATTGAAGCAAAGATGATTTGATTCACTCGAATCGGTTCATGACCTTTAATAGCCACGGTTTGCAAATGCATTCCTTAGTCTTTTAATATTAAGTTTAGAAATCATCTTTAGATATATAACCTTCTCAAGTTCGCCGACTAGGTTCGCGGACTTAAGACATTGGATAGAGTTTACAAACTCCAGCAGAAATTCTCGGGTTCGAGAACTACGCCGGTTCTCAGACTGGGTTCGCGGACTTGGCTCACGCAAGTAGTTTGTCAACTCCAGCAGAAATTCTCGGGTTTGAGAAATTCGGCAGTTCGCGGACTGAGTTCGCGGACTTGGCACTTGCCATACTTCCGGTTTTCTTGAACAACAAAGTTCGAAAACTTCGGTTCAAGGAATCCATTGGTTATGTAATCTAAACTCTCATTCCAATCATTGAAACATTCTTAGAGGACGTTACATAGTTGTCACACTATTTCTCGTCAAAGCAATTTTCAAAGTGATTGAAACATTCATGACTTTCGTCACTAGGTAAATTTAAACTTGGTCGAAGCGAAAATCTTACCAACACATATTTCGAGATATAGATAGGCGAGGTATACTCGGATCAAAATACCAAATGTGTATGATCTTGTCTATATATATATCGTACGACTTTTGTCTCAAAGAGTAGGAGATATAGACTTTTGAGTGACAGATAAGTTCAAGTATCCACATACCTTTTTTTCGAGAAGTTCCACCGGTTTCTTGAATAGATCTTCTACTTGAATGATGAATCGCCATGAAGTCCTTTAGCTCAACTTCACTTACTATCCTAGTCCTAGACTTAGCTATAAGAGACTAGAAATCAAGACTTATAGTTTTGATCACTAACATTGACAAACATGCTTGAGATAGCAATGCATGCGAGTTTTACCGAGCAGTGTTCTAACACATTAGCATATAGAAGAATGCCATTTGGTCTTTGCAATGCACCTGCCACTTTTCAGAGATGTATGGTTAGTATATTTTCTGATTACGTGGAAAACATCATTGATGTATTTATGGAAGACTTTAGTGTTTATGGTGATTTATTTGATATTTTTTTAAATAATCTTGAACTTGTGCTTAAAAGATGCATAGGCACTAATATTGTTTTAAACTGGGAGAAATGCCACTTTATGGTAAACCATGGAATTGTACTTGGCCACATCGTGCCCTCTCAAGGGATCGAGGTAGACAAGGCAAAGATAGACTTGATTAGGAACTTACAATACCCTACTTAGGTGAGGGAAATTCGCTCGTTTCTTGGTCATGCAGGTTTTTGTAGGAGGTTTATCAAATATTTCTCCAAAATCTCAATGCAGATGTGCAAATTGTTGCAAAAGGAGGTTTCCTTTAACTTCGACAAGGAGTGCAAGGATGCCTTTAATAAATTGAAAGAATCGTTGACTACTGCACCAATTATTAAGTCACATGACTGGAGTTTGTCGTTCGAGTTAATGTGTGATGCAAGTGATTATGTAGTCGAAGCTGTTTTGGGTCAAAAAGTAGACAAGAGGTCACATGTGATTTATTATGCATCAAGGACCCTAAACGATGCTCAAAATCAACTATTCTACTACTGAGAAAGAGTTGTTGGCTATAGTATTTGCATTAGAAAAATTCAGAGCTTATTTGGTGCATACTAATGTGATTGTATATTCTGATCATGCAGCACTACGGTACCTATTGAAAAAGAAGGAGGCTAAGCCAAGACTCATACGTTGGATTCTTTTGCTACAAGAATTCAATATGGAAATCAGAGATAAGAAAGGTGTTGAGAATACAGTTTCCGATCATCTTAGTATACTTGTTGTTTCCGAAGAAGAACTCCCCTTACAGGATCGTTTTCCAGGCGAACAACTTTTCCCGATTGAAGAATCAACACCTTGGTACGTTGATATAGTGAACTATTTGGTTACAAGGCAAGTACCTAGTACAATGTCAACTTTTCAAAAGCTAAAGCTTAAGAAAATAGCCAAGCAGTATGTGTGGGATGAGCCATACTTGTGGAAATATGGTGTTGATCAGATTATCCTCACGTGCGTATCTAACTCTGAATGTGAATCTATTATATCTTTTTGTCATTATTATGCTTGTGGTGGTCACTTTGGTTCTAAACGTACCGCTCTTAAAGTCCTTGAGAGTGGCTTTTATTGGCCTACCCTATTTGAGGATGCATATGCTTTTTGTAAATCTTATGATATATGTCAACGAACGGGCAATCTAGGTGCTCGAAATCAAATGCCACTCAATCCTATTCTCAATGTCAATATTTTTGATGTGTGGGGCATTGATTTTATGGGTCCTTTTGTTAATTCAAATGGAAAATTTTATATACTTCTTGTTGTGGATTATGTTTCTAAATGGATGGAAGCTAAAGCCACCCCTACTAATGATTTTCAAGTTGTTTGTGAGTTTGTGAAGGAATATATTTTCCGTAGACATGGTACACCACGAGTGGTTATCAGTGATAGAGGCTCGCACTTCAAGAAATCCTTCCATGCTCTCCTTAAGAAGTATAACATTACACACAATATTGGTACGCCGTATCACCCACAAACTAGTGGGCAAGATGAAATTTCAAATCGTGATATTAAGTCCATCCTTGAGAAAACCATTAATGCTACACTGAAGGATTGGAGTTATAGACTCAACGATGCACTTTGGGCATATAAAACAACATATAAGACACCGATTGGTATGTCTCCTTATCGATTGGTTTATGGAAAATCTTGTCATCTCCCAGTTGAACTTGAGCATAAGGCTTTATGGTCGGTAAATATGTGCAACATGGATTATGACAAAGCGGGAAAACATAGGCAACTACAAATTAATAAGCTAGAGGAGATACGTAAGGATGCTTACGAGAGTGCTCGTATATACAAGGAAAAGACTAAACTTTTCCATGACAAAATGATTTCTCGAAAGAGTTTTGTTGTGTGTCAAAAAGTTCTTCTATTTAATTCTCGTCTTAAGTTATTTCCTGGTAAGTTAAGGTCCCGTTGGAGTGGACCGTTTGTTGTTACTAATGTTTTTCCTCATGGTGCAGTTGAGGTTACTAGTCTCACGAAAGGGACAATTTTCAAAGTCAACGGACATAAATTAAAGCCATATTACGAAAACTTCCCTACGGAGAATGTATACGTGATTTAACTTCAGGATTTTCTCCCTCTGGAGGAGTAGCATAATTAGAATGCCAAGTCGGGCTGACGACTTTAAATCAAGCGCTAAATGGGAGGCAACCCATAGGTTTTGCATCTTAATCCCTTTTATTTTTGTTTGTATTGTTTTCATATAATATTTGCATCCCCATGTTTAATTTCATTGAGTCCGGAATTTATCTTAGAAGAGAATTATGACGAATACCTTTTCGACAGAAAAATTCAGACTGCACGTAGTTCAGTCCAGAGACCATAACTGTCAGACCGTTTATCGAAACACTGTTCCCTTTTGACACTTTGTAAAAAACACATATATGAACAACTTTTGTGAAATGGAGTTTTTCCAAATTCCTTACCAATTTGTATAGTTCTTGCGTTTTATCTGTTGTTATGTAAGAATTCAGAACTTTCGATTTTACACATTGAGGACAATGTGAAGTTTAAGTGTGGGGGAGTATTTTGCATATAGATTTTTTCAATTTTTTATACATATTTGCATGAAAAAACTCCAACTTGTAGTTAGTTTAGAGTCATATAGTATACATGTCGCTAAGATTACATCGAAATTCTCACAAGAGTGACTGAACTTAAAGATGCCAGAGAACATGATTGGGTTTCTTGCTTGTTTGAGAGTTAAAGTTGGATTTAACCATGCCAGTGGAAAATGAGGTGCATACTGAATTCGGTAGTAGAATTGTGATCCCCTATAGTGGAGACTACCTATTGTTACATCATGTGAGGCACCGACCTTCAATTCTTTGTATGTGTCTAAATATGTGCTTTTAGAGTGTGTGTCAGAGTACGTTAATTCCGGGTAGAATGGTGAGCTACCCAACCTCCCACCAATAGAAGAACTACTTTTATCTCTTGAGTGTTATTTTATCAATCATGATGGTGACATCGAATTGCTAACTTACGTACCACTTGTAATCTTGTTCGCAGTTAGCACCATCCATTTTATCTCCCTCTACACCAACAGGTCCATATAAACACCATCATCATCAACAAGAGGAGCATCAGAGATTCGAAGGAAAGTTGAAGACGTTCAAGGTTTACAGGCAACGGTACAAAATATGACCAGATTTCAGATTCAAGTAAAGCAACAAAACAAGGAGCAAAATTTCTACATGTTGAAGACTTATGTACAAGAGTGAAAATTATCAAGATGAGAGTTCAAGAAGTTTATGATATCAAGACATACAAGTTATGAAGAATCAAGCGGTAAAGTACTTACAACATTGCCTTTGTACTTGCATTTTTATTTTATCTTTATTTGTATTGTTTTCTCTTATTTAAAAAAAACACAAAAAAAGACAAGAAATTTTTTTGTTAGGTTCATTATGGAAAGATGGAATATTTATAATGAAGTTTAAAGCAACAAGGATTTGAAGAAAAAGAGTTACATTGTCAAGATTTTACGAAGTTCAAGAGTTATCATCAAGAGTTGAAGACCGAAGACAAAGATGAAGACAGAAGACGTTTCTATGGATGCTGTGAGAATGGTGCTAACTGCACGTCAAACGGATAACGAGGTAAGTAAGCATATTCTCACCTTCGTTAAGTGGTTCATTTCCTTTCTTAGAGATCGTCAGAAAATAAATAAATAAATAAATAAAGGGTTTTCAAAATGATAAAAGATGTGGGTTTTCAAAACAATTCGAAGGGTTTTTCCTTCCTACTATTTAACGTGTCACGTGATTCTCTCTTCATTCCTACCTGGACACATGTGTGGCCCATAAAAAAATTGTTTATCATTGAGAGCAACTTCATAAAACCCTTTCTGGTGTGATAGAGTCGAGACTTTCGATCACTCTCGAACCCGGATTCTTTCGATAAGGGATGGTTATTTCTCTCTCAACTTTTAAGGATGAGATTGTGTTCATATGTATATCTAATTTCTTATGACTAGTGTGCAGAATATCTATGTCTTCTTAGCGCGTTGGATGCTATCATTTGGGAGAACTAGTAAGTTGGAAAAGTAGGTTTTGTGGGTATATCTCTAGTAAACCCTCACGAGACTATAACTCGTCCACTAGGGACACTTAGGGGTTTAAAGGCATGTTGCATTAGCTAAGTGCATCCATTTTCTCGACGATATGGAGTTGTTGTATTTTAGATAGTTTGCTCGAGGACTAGCAAAAGTAAAGTGTGGGGAATTTGTTAAGTCCATATTTTACATATATTTAATGTCGAATCCATGCTAGTAATTGCTTAGTTTCTTGCAAATTATTGTATATTGCGTTTGTTTTGTTTTATTTATGTTTTGGTAGGTGAATCATCCAAAAGAAGCAAATCGACATTTAATTGTGCAAAGAAAGAGGTTAGCTGCAAGCGGAGAAGGGCTAAACACCAAGTGGAACTCGTTTGAATCTAGGAGTGCTTGTTATCACCTTGAAGAGGACGAAAAGACGAAGCCAACGGCGAAAGAATGGAGTAATTCCGACGAAACAAGCCAAAGTTGTGAAATTTTGTGCACGCACAGAACTGTTAAAGGCAGACGCACCTTTTACTCAAGGCAGCCACGGAATGGGAGCTGAACTGTCAGTCTTGCAAGACTGACAGTTGATTGCAATGTCACCGGAAGAAGAGAGGTCTGGGACGAGAAGATATAGAAGTGTTGCTGCCATATTTCATCGGAGCTGGAGATCAATAGTCGATGGCCTGGAAGATGATCAACTGTTTGTGCTGGTGTCACGGGAAGTCGCTCGTGTTGAGAAGCTGGAGATGGGAGTGTTTTTGTTTTTGTCTGCAGCTGTGATGTTGAGAATGATGACTGCCATCAGTGATTGGCAGAGACAATGAGAAACCGAGAAGAAGAGAAAGTCAGAGGAGTATACGGACTGAAGTGCATGATGGAGTCTGGTGGACAAATAAATGATGGTTGCTGACATTGAACTCGAGTCAGAGTTGGGTTTTCGTTGATGGCAGTAATGGTGATTGATATCGGTGATGATGGATTGATAATGATGTTCTGTTCTCCAACTCGGGATTGAGTAATGGCGTTGTGGTGCTGATGGTGTTTGACTAGGAGCTCGAGATAGGTACTGATGCTTCCCACGGATTAATGGTGATGATCGTAAACATTGGCAGCGAGAATAATAATGACTGCTGGAGATGGACGGAGTCTGCAGTGGTGGTGATGGAGTTGAGAGTACCAACGATCAACTGTTGCTGTGATGATGACGGGAGTACGAACTCAAGCTGATATGGGAAGAAGTGACAAGAAAGGTACAGCTCGAGTTCGAGTATGGAAGCATAAGAGTATTGGCTCGCTGCCATTAATGATAATGGAATGATGCTGTGGTGACTTATGAAGAGATGAAGTTTGTACAAACAGAAAGAAGAGTTTTGTTGTGGTTGTTGTGAGTTCCAGAGTTGGATGAAAAACTGATGGCTGATGGCAGGGAAACGGAAGTGATGATATATGATGGAGATGAACGAAGTCTGCAGTGGTGATGGGATCTGTACAGGAAAGAGAGTTATGCCGAGTCTGAAGAGGAGTTGGAGTTTACAAGGAAGAGTACCTACGGTGGTGTTTTCCAACTGTATTGATTCTCAGGGAAGGAAGTTAGGTTCCAGTATACAATACAGTTGGAGTTTACAAGGAAGAGCACCTACGGATGGAAGATTCAACCGTATATAATCTCAGGTGAGGTTACGGTGATATTTTCAAACCGTACATAATCTCAGGCAAACCTACGGACGTAAACCCAGGGAGAAAAGAATAGAATTCCGTGGAAGTTATAAGAGAATACATTGTCAGTTACTCAGGACTTACAGGCCAAAGACAGTTGAGTTTGAGATTGTTGGGCTGGACTTCACTCACGCCAGCCCACATAGCTTGTTACACAAGATTTAGACGCGGACAAATTTTGGACGTAAGATTTTTGGAAGCTTTGGCGAGTTTTGGCAGTCGTTTTGCATCGGGATTTGGTGCACGGGTACAACAACAACTTGGATACCTATTTAAGAGAATTTATAATATTTTTTGAGATATCTTTTAATCTTTAATCACACCTTTGGAGAGAAGAACACAATGAGAAAAAGCTAGGGTTTTGGAGCGATTTCACGATTTCTCTTTCATTTTCTTATATATTTAACATGGGTTTTCTACATCCATGAGTAGTTAAACCCACAATTGATTGAGGATGAATTCTAAGCTCTAAAGTTGATTTGGATCAATATATGCATCTATTTTGAGTTCTTCATATGATTATTGTTTGCTTCTACTTTAATGAATGTCTATGATTGATTAATTGATTGCTCTAGGTGGCCAACTATAGTAGTTTATTGATTGATTTATTGCTAGTAAAGGGTTAGGATATCCGTGTCATTGTTGAATAACCCATACACCAAGTAGAAAATGTGAGACCTTGCAGAGGGATTCTGTGGAGCAATCGCGTGTAGAACAACATTAGAAAGTGGACCTTGCGCGAAGAGTCTAACAACTAAGATTAACCTAAGTCATAAAATATAAATCATCCGACCAAGTTACACCTTGAGTGCGCTACTACTTGGTAGCTTGGACGAATAGAATCTGATTTTCGAGCGCTTCGGTATATAATGACCAAAGGACTTTAGGGGATAGCACTGCGCTAGTTGTTATTCCACGGTTGATAATAATCTATGATTAATGATGAATTGATGAATATATTAACTCATTGACGGTTTAGTAACGAAGAAGGATTCCTCGATCATCTCTCTCCATATTGTTTGCAACTTAATCCTTTAATTACTTTGTTTATTTACTTTTAAATCTAAAACAAAACCCCCATTGTGACCTTTTGAACAACTAAATCTCACTGCTCTTCGTGGGAACGAACTTGACTTTCATTATATTACTTGTTAATTAAGTGAAATTGAGATCACTAATTTGTTGCACCCAATATTTTTTTGTTATTATTAAATGCATTTAGTGATCTATATATACATCTTCATTCTTCATACCCTTCTGATAAAAATTATTTTACTTCCTCCTTTTCTCTTTGTTGATGGTGGATTTTCAACAAAGGTCAAAACCGTAAAATCATGATACTGCATGTTTCTGACACGGCTTACAGACATGTGACGATTCATATTTTACGAGTCATGATGAATATGTTTCTCGAAAATCCCCCACTAGCTGAGCGTTCGACACCTTGCATTTCATCATGACCTTTATGTAGAATAACATAATTGGGCGGTTCTCTGTAAGATTGAGGACTTAACGCCTTCAGGACGTCGGTGATACTCAATGTTCCCTGACTACATGAGAGAGACCCACATCTATATAGAACAACGATTGGGCTGTTCTCCGTAAGATTGAGAGCAATAACGCCTTCAGGACGTCGGTGATACTCACTGTTCCCTGACTATGTAGAGAGACCATGTATAAATCCAGGCGGTTCTCCGTAAGATTGAGAGAAATAACGCCTTCAGGACTTCGGCGGCACTCGTTGTTTCCTGACTATGCACCTTTCAGAACGGCTATGACACTTTAACTGGCTAATATCCCTTCTGCAATAGATTAATTCTACCGTGACATTCACCACTGAATTCCTAGAAGATAATCTATTTTATCTCATTACTCTGATTTCATGATCGAATCCACGGCTGATCTCATGGAATGGTAATAGATAATCTCATTACTCCGATTTCATGATCGAATCCACGGCTGATCTCATGGGATGGTAATAACTACCTTCATTACTCCGATTCTACGGTTGAATCCACGATCCCATGGAATGGTAATACTCGTTTTATTATTCCGAATTCATGGTCGAATCCACGGCTGATCCTATGGATTGATAATAAAAAACTACTCACTTTTATTACTCAGTTTCATGAATCATTCTCCACTGAATTTCATAAATTAGTAATAAATACTCAACAATTGGGTATCTGGACTATCACTGAGTAAGACCCATAAAATTGTGCAAGTGTACTCAACCATGATGCACGAACGAGCACCTAAATGCAGGAACGAGCATTCAAAAATATGGACAAATGAGGAATCCTACACGGAGTGGGAGAGAGAAAATATTATTAAAACAATAAAGTGGCGCCTGTGGGACCAGGTCCACCGCCCGGCCTGTCATGCCGCTGTGGCCGGTCCCTACGCCCTTTTTCCTTTATTTTAATTATTCTATTATTTTCATGAACTCATGAAAACTCCTTTATTTTAGCAATTTTCCTTGTTTGAGCAAAACTCATGGTTTCTCCATACTTTCACAGAATCATGAAAAATAATATAAAATTGGGGAAAGTGTCGTGGGACCGGGGCCCTAGCCGGACGGCTATGCCTTGACCGTGACCGTTCCCTCACTTTTCAAACCCTTATTTTATTATTATTTTCCTTATCTCATGGAAATTTCATGGTTTCAACAAAACTCCTTGGTTTCATGGAATTTCCTCCGAATCATGAAAAATAATATAAAATTAGGGAAAGTGTCGCGGGACCGGGCTCCTAGCAGGCCGGTCATGCCTTGATCGTGGTCGGTCCCACACTTTCCAAACCCTTATTTTATTATTATTTCCCTAATTCCATGAAACTCCTCCGTTTCAACAAAAATCATGGTTTCTTCATATTTTCTCAAATATTGCTCAAACCATGAAAAGGCCAAAAAGTCAAATGGTCACATGACCGACTAGGCTACTCTAACCAAATATTAAAATATCATTATTTTAATATTTTCCGAATTTTGATCAAACGAGCAAAGTTCTACTTGCTCATTCGAGCAAAATCAAGAATTTCAGTCAAAGATCAAACTCTTCTGAAAATCCGAGATATTGCTCAAACGCACATCAGAAAATGCCGAAACTCTCAAGACTAAGACACAGACATTATAGTGACACGGGGATGCTCCCTTGACCGACCAAGGCCGGCCCTAAGTCTTGCAAGGATCCGGTCCCACACTTTTCATAATTTTGACCTAATTTGCTCAATTGCTCATATTGGGTCCAAACTCTTTCCAACCGACTTGGAATTTGCTCAAACGACCATCAACTGGTCCCACGACCACCAAGGGACGGTTTCATTCCCTCTTGGTCGGTCCATCACTTTTCCACAACTAGGTTTTATCACCTAATGCTCAATCGAACACTATTTCAATAAATGATGAAACCAGCATTTTATCATCATTCTTTCACCAACCGGCCAACTAAGGACCTGGTGCACGCTCACTTGAGCACTTGAGCACTTGGGAACCACATGGTCCCTCTATCACTCATGAAATGTTTTCAACAATTCATCAATTGACGAACGATTGATCAAAAATTAGGGTTTCGAACAAACGCTTCACAAATTCATCATTCTGAGCAAGTTCAAACACTAATAAATATATGTTGATCCAGCAATCAACATATGGATTAATTATATAATATTCGGTAGTCTACCAATATTATAATTAATACTTTATTGAGTCACGTCACCAATAAATAATTCGTCTAATTGAGCAATACTTGCTCAGTTGCTCGAATATTGATCCAACTATCAATATTCAGTAATTTATCAGTAATTCGTCGAATTGATCAATACTTGCTCAGTTGTTCAAATATTGACCCAACTATCAATATTCAATAATTCATCAAATCGATGAATCCATGAGCATTCGGCACTCATGCTCAATTCAACAAAACCTAGACTCATTGTCTAAACGGCCAACAACTGACTAATAAAATACACGTCTTCTATGCAGACTCCACGATTCGTGAGACACCAATCACGTCACATGGGGGGATATCAATTAGGGTTTTGGTCTGGCGGCCTAAGGCACATGGATTCATCCACGATGAGAAATGTGAGTAAGTCATGCAAACGGTTGAAGGAGTTAGCAAAGTAGTGGGTGAACGGTTAACCAAGTCTCTGCACGACCTGGAACTGGTTTCACCACGATTTCCCACTTCCCCACTTTTTCACTCAAGAAACCGCCACACTTAAAGGGATCAAGGTTTTACCATTCTGACAATATAAATAAGTCTCTGAATCCATGATTGAGGACATGAACATTCGTCTACACAGAATTTCTCGAGTAATTACTCTCAAGAATTCATCAATCTACCAGAACTTATTCGAACTCATCAGTTCACAGAAACTTGCATAAACCTTCAACACATCCACAATCCTTGATCATCATTGATCCCACACAATTCTCAACTTCCCTCCTACAGATCAACCCATCTCCCTCTTTGCAACTGAATTGACTCTGGAATGGCCATTGATTTGGTTTAGGCCGGAGTCCTACAAATTGATCTCTCGAATCTAAGCACTCCCTTTGCAGTGCATCTGTGTAAGGTTGAAAAGTTTGCTCGGTTGAGGAGTCTCTTCCGCACGCTCGACTCTTCACTTTCCTAAAAACCAGCAAATCATTTTTCCCCATCTACAGATTGGCGACCACAGTGGGAGATTAATCTCTCAGTTGCAATCTCACGTTCTCACAATGGCTGGTCTTAGGTCTGGGTTAGTTACAAATGCAAACGACGCTAGCACTAGCAACAATAACAATGATGGTATTCCGGAAACCATTCTTTCTTTTAACAATGGTGGTGACACTACTCTTCCTCACTCCAATGTCGAAAATCATCCTCTCTTCGGGCGACATCCTGAAGAAATCAGAGAAAATCCACCTACTATCGTCGATCTCATGAAATTCCAGGAAATTCTCGCCAAGAATCAAACTGATATTACTACTCAGAAGGAGCTATGTAACTATCTCAAAACTCTCACTGACAAGATGTCAGACAAAACTCATGAGAAAGGAAAAAACAAGGAAACATCTCCAACTAGGGATCCCGAAGTTATTCCAGTCCCTGACGATGATGAAGCCCACAAAGTTGTCGGACCTGAACCTATCGGTTTCATCACTCGTGAAGACCTGGAGCGTTTTATGGAGAATCGGGGAAAGGGCCATACATCGTCCGTGCACCGTCATCAACCTCCATATCCCGCTGCCACGCAAAGAATCCCTCTCCCGAAGGGCTACACTTCTCCAACGGTCACACTCTACAATGAAACGGGGAATGCTCGAGAACACATTAATCGATTCTTGGAAGCATGAACACAACCATGTTGTCCGTTTGAAGGAGTTTTCAAAATCCCTGACGGGTCGAGCATATACTTGGTATAATAATATTGCACCAGGAAGCATAGCCAATTGGGGGGAGATGATTAATGCTTTCTACAGGAAATACTTTTTTGTTTCTGAGCAGATTACTCTTTCTGACTTACGAAGGATGGATCATAAGACTACTGAAAATCCGAATGACTATGTGAAGAGGTTCAGGATTCAAGCTTTGGATTGTCATGATCCTAATGTTACTGAACAACAACTGGTGGACTTGTGCATCAACGGGATGATTCCAGTCTACAGAGCCTTGTTGGAAAATCTCCGGTTTCAAATCTTTTCAGAACTTCATGAAGCGGCCAAGCGATTAGCAACTACTGCTCCAGCTTTGTTAGAAAGAACCAAAATTGTCAAGGTCGAGGAACCGAATGCTCGAAGCAATACCACCAGGTATTTAATCAACAAGCAGTATAACGTTGAAGCTTCCATGAATGTTGTTGAAGGGAGAAAGAGAAAAGCTGAGGCACAACCACATAAGAATGCTCCTTTGACGTCTCATCCTCCCAAAGCGCCAACGAAGGACAACCAGGCTAGAAATGCACGACCACCAGTTCAGCGTCAACAAAATGACCTAGAAGCGCCTAACTTCCTTTTTCCCATTGAAGAAGTGATCGAACTATTGGAAGTATGGATTCAATACGGTGCAATCAAATTACCTCCTGTCAAAAAGGAACCAACTGAGGAACAGATGGAAAATGCACGTTGTTGCCATTTCCATGGGTATGTCAGTCATCCGAAAAGTGATTGCAGAACTTTGAAGCGCATATTCAAAGAAAAGGACGACGCAGGGGAACTGGGGACTGAAGGAGTGCACAAAAATCCTCTCCCAATCAGAACATTCACACTCTCTGAGCAGCCGGTCAAAGAAGCAGTTCAATCTCTGGTTGAGCATGTCTGTGAGTTACTATACTTGTCGAGAGCTCAAAAAAATGATATGTTTGCTGCATATAACCACATTGTATCTGGGAAACGATTAGAAATTCAGGAGATACTCCCTGAACCTCCATCAACAGACAAGGACATGTACGACTGGGGATTTCTCACCACGGTTCACATCAAATGATATGAATTCAAGCGATCATTGATCGATATTGGCATTGTTGTTAACATCATCCCCTTGAAAACCCTCAGAGCCGCTGGTATCACCCAACAAGAAGCAACTCACGCTCCGGTCTCAGTCAGAGACCATGAAGGAATCTCCAGATATGCTTACGGTTACATCATTCTTAAGATGAAAACCGATTCAACTTGGACTGAAACCAAGTTTTACATAATTAAAGAGGATCCAGTATACAACATGATTCTTGGGCGGACATGGATTCGTGATGGAAAGGTCGCTGCAGCATCTTCATCTTCAGTCGCACATTTTTCTGTTGAAGAAAGCTCTGACTCGGAAGAAGTGGAGGACGACCCACTATTTGAACATCTGGGAAAAGTCGAAGCCTTGATGGAACTCATACAAAAACCTGAAGAAAGCGCACATGAATTTGTCAGAAGGTTCCGTACTCAGGCAAGTCTTATTCCCCCTGACACATATGTATTACCAACGTTCAAATATGCTACCTTAATCCGGGGACTTGATAGACACATTTTTATGTCTAATTTGTCTCGATTCTATAATTGAGTGCTCATTTTTGTATTTATTACGGTGTTTTATGTGTGTGTAGGTATTTTTGGCCAATAATTATTTTTGGAAAAATCGGCTCGAAAAGTTGGTAAAAGCGCCCGGAGGACACATGCTATTCGGACTCTCACTATGGATAAGGGGTACCCAAATTACTAAGGGGTACCCAAATGACACCCTCAAGGAAGCTTCTATTCGCACCCCTGCTATGGATAGGGGGCGCCTCTTCTTCACAATTCAAATGAAGCTTTTTGGCGGGAAACTATTGCAGCAGCGAAGCAGATTTGGAGACCAAGTTTTGAGCGATTTATAAGGAGATTCAATGACTTATTTTCGTTGAAATGGACCTGTGATAGCATAACAGGGTCGTTGTGATTGATTGGACCCAACCAATTGGGCTAGATAGGCCGGGAGAAGCAAACAGAGGAGGTGAAGTTTATCGGAGTTGTTATCGTCTTTTGGGTGAGATTATGTTGGAGTTTGACGTGGAGATGGATTGGGATTATCTTGATTCATCGAAACAGGGTTGGTAATCCCTTTAGATTCGAAAATGGAGGAGGAAATCATCGAGTTGGCTAAAACAGGGAGTTTCGTGTATTCTTGGATATTTTGGTTTATGTATGGAAGTACCAGAGGATTTTACGTTATGAATTGAGTCCTTATTCAGTCTACAGGGAATACTTGAGAGTTTGGAGAACCAAGTTGACGCGTAGATAAGCTTGGAAGGGAAAGAAATCCCGAGACTTGAGGTGGAGAAAAAAAATAAGAATTACCGAAGATTTCTTGAGATTCAATCGACCTGTGGGCTATAAAAGGAGTTCGGATAGGTCATAAAAGGGTTACGTACACTTTGGGGAAGTTTGAGAGAGAACAGAAAGTTGAAATCACAAGTTGAAGTTTTGTTTCTGCTGCTGCAATACCTAGAACACGAAGAACATTAGACCCTTCATAGCAGTCGTTTATTCAACAGCATACAGCACCTATTGCAACAGTTCTCTGTAACAGTCAGTTTGTAACGCCTATAAAACGTTGCGAACTTTTTGCTTTATTAGTTTCCTCTTGTTTTTCACTCTTTTGAGCTATGAACACCTATTTTGAGCACGTGAATAATATGAGGAGCTAAACCCTATTGCTGAGGCGATAGAGGAAGCTATTTTTCCAACAAGAAGTGGTATATTCTATTTCATCTATTTATTGCAATTATGATTATGACTATTTTCCTTGAGCTATAACTGAATATGATTTTTACTTGAGTGATTGTGATCTATTTTGATGAAGTATACTTAGTTTATAGACTTTTGATGCTTCATACTTGATATTTACAATTATTGCTTTTGAAAATCTACTTGTTGCAATATTTTAGAATCAAATTGAACGAGAAAATTGCATAAATATAAAGATTGGATTAAATCACTTTGAACTTGGAAAATAGTGGAATCTTAGCCTCAGTTGTCTTTTAATGTTGATATCAACTTTGTCAGTGTTTGCTATAATCATTAGTGAGTTTTCTATTTTAGTTTTAGAATTTAAGTCTATATTTTATCCTTCGCAAGTCTGAGAATCGAACCACTTTTACCACTATCTATAAAATACATCAATTTTGGCGCCGCCGACGCGGATTTGCTTTTAGGGTTTTAGACTTATTTTTCTTTTATTTTGTTAGGTTTTTATTATTTTTGTTCTTTTTTACGTTTTTGGGTATTTATCTTTTGTCTACAGGTTTTGGATCATAAAGAAAATTAAGCCAAGGAGTTTGGTGATTTCGTAAAGACTGGATCTTAAAGCATAAAGACTTGGAGCGAAAGATTAAAGCGAAAAGAACGGAAAAGAAGACAGTTTCTTTTAGTTATTTTATTTCTTAGGGTTTTGTTTATTTTTCCTTATTAAAAAGGAAAAAAAACTGTATTAGGTTTTATTATTTTTGTGATTTTTCTTTTCTTTTTGGACACTTTGGACTTTAAACTTTGGGACATTATTTTTAAACCCTACAGAAGGGTAGTTTTAATATAAAATGTGTGCAGAGAAGGACGACGATTATGATATCGTCTCGGCCCCTCGGGTTCGTACATGACATAGGAGTTGTGGCCCGAGTCGACTTCAGCGGTTCTTCGCTCGTCTGGTACGGGAGGTAAGTTTTTCGAAACACCCGCTAATCCCCTGTCAGCGGATTTACTGTATTCCTTCGTTTGCATATATGCTGAGAACTTGAAAACGACTGCTTCAATTTCCTAGTAAAGGGCAAGGACTGGCCATACAAGATAAGGGTTCGGATTTCATCACCGTTCTCTTCTTGCCCGCCTTAGGAAAACGAAACCAAACGCGAACCTAAGCCTAAAATTTTGACTAGAACGAGACCTATAGGGTAACGAGTTTAATAGGAAAGTAGTTCGAAAAATATTGGTTACTCTTTTGAGCATACTTCGAAGTTCAGAATGGTTTCTGTGAGTTGAACGCGTGACTGCGCCGCCTTATAATACCGGTGAGGCCTTTGGGTATCAAATCTCCACCGAGCTTCCCTCGCCTCTATTCAACTTACTTTGACTCGGATTGATTCCAGAGGGGTTTTCTCAGATTGTAACGAGTTCCTTTTTGAAAGAATAGAAGCTGGTCTAGAAACAATCTAAGTGGAGCCATCATGCTTTTTGTTTGCTAGAAATTAATAGGTTTGATTTGGTTGAGTCAGCATTGTTTTGTAATTGCATAGAATTCCCTACCTTATTCTTTTGCATGTCTGAACGTAAAAGAGACACCCTAGGTAGATTTATTAAAGAGAAACCTAGTAGTTCTAAGCGTCTCGATTACCTCAATTTAGAAAGCCCGATTCTTGAAGATTCCGTTTTTGAACGTCCGTTTGAGGAGAACATCCCTGATATTCCAATAGTGCCAGAAATGGAAACTTTGAAAGCTTTGTTGAACCCTACTAGGACTACTCGTCCCTCGTGTATCAGGTTATCTGAAACTGAAGCAAACCATGAACTTAAGCCTGGAACCTTACAGTTGCTCCCAATATTTTTAGGGAAAGAAAATGAAAACCCCTATTTCCATGTTAGGGACTTTGAGGAAATTCGTAGTACCCTAAAAATCTTGATGATGATGCTTTGAAACTCAGATTATTCCCCTTTTCCTTGAAAGATAAAGCCAAATCGTGGCTATATAGTTTGGCTTCCTGATCAATTGAAACATATGAACAACTTACATCTACCTTTTTGAACAAGTTTTTCCCTAGGCACAAAACATCGTCTATTAGGACGAAAATCTGCACATTTTCTCAACAGGAGGGAGAATCCTTGTATAGGTATTTGGAAAGGTTCAATAATCTATTATCCCAATGTCCTCATCATGGTTTAGAAAAGGTTAGGTTAGTTCAGATCCTTTATGAGGGTTTAGATTATCCCACTACAACCACAGTAGAATCTATGTGTACAGGTGGGTTTGAAAACCAAACAGTTGATGATGCGATGACATATTTGCATGAAATCGCCGAAAAGACCCAACAATGGGAAAGTAATAGGGGACCCCGGAAAACAATTCTTCTAGGCAGAGGAAACATTACTAGGGTAGAAGGAAACTTTGAATCAGATGCCAAAATTGCTGCTATAGCGAAAAGGTTAGAAGCTTTAGAAGTGGGTCACACTAGTGGTAGATTAGAGCCTTTTTGGGAAGGCCAGAATAATGAAGAGCAAGCCAATGCTCTCTATAATAACACTAGATTCGATAACCGTCAGAAGTTTGACCCATATTCAGAAACCTATAATCATGGTTGGAGAAACCATCCGAACCTTTCCTGGTCTAAGGTCCAGAGTCAAGGTCAGTTTAGTAATTCTAATGCTCCCCCAGGTTTTGGTTCAGATAAGAACTCTTCAGAGAATAGAATGACGAACTTAGAGGAATCTCTTAGTATATTAAGAAAGAGCCAGGATATGTTAGCACAGATCCATGACATGTTAGTAAAGAGCCAAGTTAGTTTTCAACAGGAAACCAAGCAGAACTTTCAACTAATGCTCAGACTCTTGCTAAGTTAGAACTTCAAGTCGGACAAATAGCTAAGACCTTAAGTGAGAGAGATAACGGAAGGTTCCCTAGTCAGACTAATCCCAATCCTAGAGGAGTTCATGAAGTAGGTGCAAAACCATCGAATCAATTGAATGTTTTTAGAACCCTTAGGAGTGGCAAAGTAGTAGACAATCAGGTAACCATGCCCGATAGTGAACGTACTGTAGTTCACCCCTCAGTATCTCATTCCTCAGGATCTCATCCCTCAGGACCACTAGATGAGGGGACTGATAAAATTTCCGATGGTGCCAACTCGGTTCCTGAGAGGTCTGATTCTGTGCCTAGATCCCCAATTCCCTAGGTATTAGTACCAACAAAGAAGGAATCGAACTTTAATGACATATTGGAGGTTTTTAAGCAAGTTACCATAAACCTTCCTTTATTAGATGCAATAAGGCAAATTCCTGCTTATGCCAAGTTCCTCAAGGATATGTGTACGCGAAAGCGAAAACTTAGCGTCCATAAGAAAGATTTCTTAGCTAGTCACGTAAGTTCAATCATTCAGAACACCACAACTCTAAAGTACAAAGACCCAGGTTCCCCTACCATTGCTTGTACAATAGGTAAACACCGGGTAGAAAAAGCTTTACTTGACTTAGGAGCCAGTGTGAACTTACTGCCGTACCATGTGTACTTACAGCTAGGACTTGGTGAAATGAAACCTACTCAGATGATACTGCAGTTAGCTGATAGGTCTGTTAAAATTCCTCGAGGTGTTATTGAGGATGTTCTCATTGAGGTCGACAAGTTTATTTATCCAGTAGATTTTGTGGTCTTAGATACCCAACCTGTCCCTGACCCAGAGAACCAGATACCTGTGATTTTAGGTCGCCCATTTTTAGCTACGTCTAATGCGATCATTAACTGTCGAAATGGTGTGATGAATTTATCTTTTGGTAATATGACTATGGAGATGAACATTTTTAATGTCAGTAAGCTACCTTATGAGCTAGATGACATGTGTGTCGAAGAGGTGAACATGATAGAAGCCTTAGTTCATGAGTCATTACCAAACATCTTGTCTGAAGACCCATTAGAAAATTGTCTATCCCATTTCGGTTTAGACTTTGACGACGATATCACTATTGAACAGGTGAATGCTCTATTAGATTCTACCCCTGTGTTAGACACTGATAGATGGAAAGCTAGGTTCGAACCATTACCATTTTCTGAGAATACCCTAATTCCTTCTTTAGAAGAGCCTCCTAAGTTGGACCTTAAACCACTACCAGATACCCTGAAGTATGTGTTTTTAGGACCATCTGAGACTTTACCTGTGATAGTAGCTTCCGATTTGGATAGTGATCAGGAAAGTAGGCTAGTAAAATTTCTTCAAGACAATAAGGTAGCTTTAGGGTGGACTATAGAATATATTAAGGGTATACGTCCTACCGTTTGTATGCATCAGATTCATTTAGAAGAAGACTCCAAACCTTCTAGGGAGATGCAACGTCGGCTGAACCCTAGCATGAAAGAGGTAGTTCGAAAAGAGGTGCTTAAGTTGTTAGATGCGGGTATTATCTACCCAATTTCAGACAGTAAGTGGGTCATCCCCGTTCAGGTTGTTCCCAAGAAATCAGGTATCACTGTAGTCCAGAATGATAACAATGAGTTATTCCCAACCCGAGTGACCACGGGATGGCGTGTCTGTATTGACTATAGAAAATTGAACAAGGTCACAAGGAAGGATCACTTTCCCCTTCCTTTTATCGACCAAATGCTAGAGAGATTAGCTGGATATAGTTATTATTGCTTTCTAGATGGCTTTTCCGGATATAATCAGATCGTTATTGCCCCAGAAGACCAAGAGAAAACCACTTTTACCTGTCCCTTTGGTACCTTTGCGTATAGAAGCATGCCTTTTGGGCTTTGTAATGCCCCTGCGACCTTTCAGCGTTGTATGATGAGCATATTTTCTGATATGGTAGAACGGTTTTTAGAGGTCTTTATGGATGATTTTTCAGTGTTTGGTTCATCTTTTGATGAGTGTTTGCATAATTTGACATTAGTGTTGACTAGGTGTAAGGAAAAGAATTTAGTGCTTAATTGGGAAAAATGTCATTTCATGGTTAAATCAGGAATTGTGTTAGGGAACATTGTTTCTTCAAAGGGTATAGAGGTAGATAAAGACAAAGTTGACCTTATTAAGACTTTACAGGTCCCAAAAACCGTAAAAGACATTAGGCCATTCTTAGGACATGCAGGTTTTTATCGTCGATTCATTAAGGATTTTAGCTTGATTTCTAGACCTCTTTGCAATTTACTTGCAAAAGACGTTAAGTTTGTCTTTGATGATGCTTGTTTAGAATCTTAAGACTTTACTCACTACCGCTCCCATAGTCCAGGCACCTAACTGGAACCTACCCTTTGAGATTATGTGTGATGCTTCAGATTATGCTATAGGCGTCGTGTTAGGTCAGCGTGTTGACAAATTACTTCATGTGATTTACTATGCTAGCAAAACTCTGAATGATGCCCAGTTGAACTATACAACTATCGAGAAGGAACTGTTAGCCATCGTGTTTTCCTTGGATAAGTTTAGATCCTACCTATTAGGTTCTAAGATCGTAATCTATACTGATCATGATGCTTTGAAATACCTTTTGTCTAAGAAGGATACTAAACCTAGATTGATTAGGTGGATCCTATTGTTACAAGAATTTTCTCCAGACATTAGAGACAAAAAAGGGTGCTGAAAATGTAGTAGCAGACCACTTATCTAGGCTAGTTGTTAGTTCTCCTAGTGATTCCCTTCCTATAAGGGATAGCTTTCCAGATGAACAATTGTTCTCTGTTTCCCAATCACCTTGGTATGCAAATATAGTGAATTATCTTGTTACTGGTTGAACCCGTCAACATTGGGGTAAACAAGATCATTCTAGGTTTTTAGCCGAGGTTAAGCATTTCTTTTGGGGCGATCCTTATTTGTTTAAGTATTGTCCAGACCAGATTATTAGGAGATGTGTACCTGAGAGTGACCAGTCCAGTATTCTTTCCTTTTGTCATGAACATGCTTGTGGGGGTCATTTTAGTGCTAAGAAGACTTCTGCTAATATATTGCAGTGTGGCTTTTACTGGCCTTCGTTGTTTAAGGACTCCCATAGTCATTGTGTGTCTTGTGATCACTGCCAGAGGTTAGGGACCATTTCCCGTAGAAATATGATGCCTTTGAACCCTATTTTAGTGATTGAGGTCTTTGATGTGTGGGGCACTGATTTTATGGGTCCATTTCCTAATTCTTTAGGTTATATTTACATACTTGTCGCTGTAGACTATGTGTCTAAGTGGGTTGAGGCGGTTCCGTGTAAAAAAAATGACATAGGGTCGTAATTAAGTTTTTGAAAGAGAATATACTTACATGTTTTGGTACACCGCGAGCTATAAGGGGTTCACACTTTTGTAATAGACCGTTTGCTCTGTTAATGAAACAATATGGTATTACCCACAAAGTAGCTACCCCGTATCACCCACAGACTAGTGGTCAGGTAGAGGTTTCCAATAGGGAAATTAAGCGTATTTTAGAGAAAACATTTAATCCCAATAGGAAAGACTGGTCGTCGAGGCTTACTGATGCCTTATGGGCTTACCGTACTGCGTTTAAGACACCCATTGGAATGTCAACCTACCGTTTAGTATTTGGAAAGGCATGTCACTTGCCTGTTGAGTTAGAGCATAGAGCCTATTGGGCTATTAAGCAGCTAAACTTTTCACTTGACAAGGCAAGAGCTCACAGAAAGCTCCAGCTCAATGAGTTGGACGAGATTCGTAGAGATGCATACGATAATGCTAAGGAGTGTAAGAAAAAAATGAAACTTGTGCATGATAAGAATATTTTACGGAAGTCGTTTTCTCCAGGTCAAAAAGCTCTTCTGTATGACACTCGTTTGCATCTATTCCCCGGGAAACTGCGCTCTCGGTGGACCGGTCCTTTTGTGGTCCGTACTGTTTTTCCTCATGGCGCTGTTGAGATTGAGACATCAGATGGTAGTAGTTCTTCAAAGGTTAACGGTCAGATATTGAAGCCCTTTATAGAGCCTTTTCCTACAGGTGATGTTGAGGAGGTCCCTCTGGAGGACCCTGTTTACCCTTGATTGACCATCGAGGCGATTTGTATGTTGTATACTATTTTTGTCAGTTTTTGGTTTCACTTCACCCAGGTACTATCTTTCCGAACTCTCTTTTTACTATTTCCTCATGTTACTTATATTTTTGGTACTGTTCTTTTATTCGAAACATTGAGGACAATGTTAAATTTAAGTTTGGGGGTGGGGTAGAAACTTTTTGTTTTAATAAATAAACTCCAGAGCCTAGAAATTTATGCATATTAAGGATAGCACTAACCAACCTAAGTGGATGGAAGCATTTTGGTTGTAGGAGTTGAGGAACCAATCTGATTAGATGGAAACATCTAGAAAAGTTTATTCATAAAAGCACAGAGCTCGGGTGTTAGAAATAACATGATGGTTTCGCCATATCTCGTTGAGTCCTTTTCACTTCTATTTTTATTTTATTTTGTTTTTAAACTATGTTACTCTAAGTGATTAGGTGGGGCTCACGATTCAAGTTGTTACCAATGCTAGGGTGAATTAGAGTGATTGAGATACTGAAAAGATAAAAAAAGAAAAAGAAAAAAAGAACAAGAAACTGAGACCAGACCATTTGACCAACCAGAATAAATTCAATAAAGTCGACCACTGGTACCCTTATATATGCCAGTTGTGTTAACCTAGAGTTAGGATTATCAATCACTGGTTCCCTTGTATATGCCAGTTGTGTTGATATTAGTCAGACTAGTATCTCAGTCCATTAGGATAGGTTCATTTTTCGCGGAGGCCTTCAGACAGATATGATAAACACCGTTCACTTAGTAAACATCAAAACCATCTATGTTTTTCTCTATATCCATCTTCTTGATCTATCCATGTGATTAGTTTTGACTCCGGATATTGATGTCCATAGTGCGACTATCTGAGTAGAGCTTTGTCACTTATATATGAATTTTAGTATGCTTGAGTGCAAACTCGTGTACAGCAATTGGAATTTCGCATCAGGGTACTTCCTCATGTAGTCAATAAGTATGCCAACCAAGGAGATTCTTTAGTGCTTTCCAAGGTTCTGCGTAGATAGCTAGGGTCTGGAGTATAAAGGTTTTGTGGGTATACTTCTGGTAAGCCCTCCCGAGACTATAACTCGGCCACTAGGGCCACCTAGGGGCTTAAAGTATTATTTCATACGCTAAATGCAATCGAAGATGCCTGCGTCAGTGAGTTAGGATTTTATTTTTCAATTTTATCTTTGCTCGAGGACTAGCAAATAATAAGTTTGGGGGTATTTGATACACACATTTTTGTGTCTAATTTGTCTCGATTCTATAATTGACAGTGCTCATTTTTGTACTTATTACGGTGTTTTATGCGTGTGTAAGTATTTTTGGCCAATAATCATTTTTGGAAAAATCGGCTCGAAAAGTTGGTAAAAGCGCCCGGAGGACACATGCTATTCGAACTCTCACTATGGATAAGGGGTACCCAAATTACTAAGGGGCACCCTCAGGACACCCTCAAGGAAGTTTTTATTCCCACCCCTGCTTTGGATAGGTGGCGCCTCTTCTTCACAATTCAAATGAAGCTTTTTGGCGGGAAACTATTGCAGCAGCGAAGCATATTTGGAGATCGAGTTTTGAGCGATTTATAAGGAGATTCAATGGCTTATTTTCGCTGGACTGGACCTGTGATAGCATAACAGGATCGCTGTGATTGATTGGACCCAACCAATTGGGCTAGATAGGCCGGGAGAAGCAAACAGAGGAGGTGAAGTTTATCGGAGCTGTTATCGTCTTTTGGGTGAGATTATGTCGGAGTTTGACGTGGAGATGGGTTGGGATTATCTTGATTCATCGAAACAGAGTTGGTAATTCCTTTAGATTCAAAAATAGAGGAGGAAATCATCGAGTTGGCTAAAACAGGTAGTTTCGTGTATTCTCGGATATTTTGGTTTATGTATGGAAGTACCAGAGGATTTTACGTTATGAATTGAGTCCTTATTCAGTCTACAGGGAGTACTTGAGAGTTTGGAGAACCAAGTTGACGCGTAGATAAGATTGGAAGGGAAAGAAATCCCGAGACTTGAGGTGGAGAAAAAAAAGAATAACCGAAGATTTCTTGAGATTCAATCGACCTGTGGGCTATAAAAGGAGTTCGGATAGGTCATAAAAGGGTTACGTACACTTTGGGGAAGTTTGGGAGAGAACGGAAAGCTGAAATCACAAGTTGAAGTTTTGTTTATGCTGCTGCAATACCTAGAACACGAATAAGATTAGACCCTTCATAGCAGTCGTTTATTCAACATCATACAGCACCTATTGCAACAGTTCTCTGTAACAGTCAGTTTGTAACGCCTATAAAACATTGCGAACTATCCGCTTTATTAGTTTCCTTTTGTTTTTCACCCTTTTGGGCTATGAACACCTATTTTGAGCACGTGAATAATATGAGGAGCTAAACCCCATTGCTGAGGCGATAGAGGAAGCTATTTTTCCAACAAGAAGTGGTATATTCTATTTCATCTATTTATTGCAATTATGATTATGATTATTTGCCTTGAGCTGTAATTGAATATGGTTTTCACTTGAGTTATTGTGATCTATTTTGATGAAGTATGCTTAGTTTATAGACTTTTGATGCTTCATACTTGATATTTACAATTATTGCTTTTGAAAATCTACTTGTTGTAATATTTTAGAATCGAATTGAACGAGAAAATTGCATAAATATAAAGATTGGATTAAATCACTTTGAACTTGGAAAATAGTGGAATCTTAGCCTCAGTTGTCTTTTAATATTGATATCAACTTTGTCAGTGTTTGCTATAATTATTAGTGAGTTTTCTATTTTAGTTTTAGAATTTAAGTCTATATTTTATCCTTCGCAAGTCTGAGAATCGAACCACTTTTACCACTATCTATAAAATACATCAGGACTCAGTTCTGCTCAAAACCTAGCTGTCACCAAACGTTATGAATGATTAGTCTCCCCTCAGCAATATTTCACTAAGTGGTTAGACGCAGAGCCTCTCCGAATCCAGCGTCTCACCAACACAGTCATTGCTAGAATAATGATTGAATTTTACAATCAATATCCTAAATATTCTCCCTTGCATGAGTGTCCACATGTGCCACAAAATTGGAAAGCTCCACCAACATGGAATCCTACTGTACGAGGAATTCCGAACCAATAGAACATATTCAGGGCACGAGCAACCAAACCTAACAAATTTCATGAAGGAGATTTGGTTCTTAAGGAAACTAGACGCAATTCACATTCCACAAAGAGTTCTAACTGGGAAGGACCTTTTATGATTGCTAAGTCAGTTGCTGGAGGATACTACAAATTGGCTGAAATCAAGGGCAAGACAAGTATACTAGTGATTCATGAGAATTGGCTCAAGATTTTTGACGCATGAAGCATTCAACATTGGGTGATTTATGTCCAAGGCAAACGCTCAAGACACGTTTGCATCTTAGGATTTTTTTTACTTGTATTTTCAATTCCTTCAAAACGTTTGCAATACTTGCATCCAGTATTTGAATTCAGCAATTTATCAAAGGTTCTTTTATTTAAGAAAAATCTCTATCAAATCCAAAATCCAAAAGAAAATCCTCATTCACTCATAAATTCAAAACCAATCAAGAAATTCAAAATCAAAATAAAATCTCACATCTCTGAGAAGTTCAAAGTTCAAGAGATTATGGAAAGAAAACTAAAGGAAGCCATCAAATCACGATTTCTGCTTTTCAGCATTCTCTAAGACTTGCAAAGCCGTCTTCTCCAACTCCAGCATTTCGGTCAACTCAGCAATCTTTGCCATTTTCTCCACCACGGCATCACTGGTAAAGGGTATATTCTTCACTACTGCATCTTTGATGGTGTTGATCTTCTGACGAAGCCACTTCAAGTTAAAACTAAGTTCTTCAGATTTCTCCAAGTTGTACTCCCAATCAAAGAGTACATATCGAGTGACAGTACTTCTGGGCCTGGTACGAATATCATCTATGACACGCAATATGTTTCCTAATTGCATAGTCAAGAAGTCGCTACGTTCAGGATCTCTTGTAACGACAATATGGCCATACATCTTCCACAACTTCTCATACATATTGGCATACCCAGTGGGAACGCTGAATCCGCCAACAGATACGTGATATGGGAGTAGTGCACCAAATGGAGGCTCACAAATAATCCCTGCATTGGGATATTCGTGTATTACTATACGATTCTCAACTACTGGAGCATCCTCTATAGTCATCGTAACATCTTCTTCTGGGACAGTCTCTTCTACTCTTGGCTCGGCTTCAACAGCAATTGGAGTCTCAGTTTCCTCAACGGTTTCAGCAGCGATATTCTCATGACCCTGAGGTGTAGATATGGTGATTCCACTGCTTTGATTCACCATATTGCTCGAATCATCAACATTGATTCCGTCATTCTCAACTTCGGCATGTGGCGCCTAATATGAAGATTACATGAGATTAGAAGGATTCAAGCATAAGAACCAAAGGAAATCATAAACTCTAGCATGTGAGTGAACTAACACCATCTAAGTTATTTATTATGCATCCAAGACATGAGAAAATGGTGTGGAAGTCATGAAACATGTTTTTCAATAAGCCCGACCGAAGAGATTTTATACTGCCCTGTATAATATGACGAACTGGGAGAAATTGGTAAGGAATCTAAGTTTGAGTCATATACCATTCTCTTCGTATGGATGTTTTCTATAACATATCAAAATTTCATAGCAATTGGATAAACGAGTAAGGATTTGTAGCCAAAACATCGTACTACATTCCAGCTGAAAAATTCCTGGAAGTTTACTGTTTCGCTAATTTCGGTCCCTAAACATGTTCACAACTCTAAAATCTTCTTTGTTAAAGCTTGGAAATTTCTAGAGCATAAGGATACATGGTTAGATCGCGAAAATCTGACGTCGCATGAAGATTTTATGGTGTTTTTGCTAAAAGGCTGGGTTCTGAATTTTCTGGTGACGTATTTCACTAAAGTTTCTTCATTCATTCGTGTGAATTCTCATTCATTCAATCTCAAATCAGCGATATTATACTTCCATGAAGAAAACATAAAATGGATACTTACTTGAGGAGTCTCCAAGTCATTCGAAAGGTTAATAGGGTTGGTATCAACATTGGGAGCGTCGTTGTCTCCATTCAGTCGCAATTCTTGAGGATTCTCCTTCTCACCACCAGTCGGAGATGAATGAATAGCATGACCATGTTGGCTTTCCACAACCATCTCCTCCTGGATGCATCAACAACAATTGTCATTACTTCAATCAAGGAAAATCCATAATCACTTACACATAGGACACTTACATCCACTTCATCATCGGTGTTGGATTCCAGGATTGTTCGTTTAGAAACAAGGTGAAGTCCGTCAATGGCCGATGGAGCAAAATTCTGAAACAAATTAACAATATTCTTTTGTATCCTAATTACACGGACAAAGCAAAATCGCGATGATAAGGGAAGTGCTAACAATTCACCAAAGAAATGGTTGGAAACTTCATATTATTCGGTATCATTCTATAAGATGTTATGCTCCTGCTTTCTCCACCCTGGGGACTTTCTTGTACTTATGAAAATTCTACATGAATCTGAGATCTCACAGTACGACCATCCTGCAATAAAGTTAATGAAACAATTAAGGTACTATCATCATGTCTTCACTAAAATCATCATAAGAAAGATGCTTACTTGTGAACATTCTGGAGGCGTTTTTCTCTTATCGCCACTAGAAAGATATTTCAACCTTGGTCAATCAGAGATCACATCAGCAGGAGGAAAATCTCGTACCAGAGGCTGAAAATCCATCGCAAACTTATACAAACGCTTGAGCTGCTGACGCCAGAATTCTACATAACCCGGAGTTGCATAAGTAGCTCGGTCAGAACAAGGAAAAAAATAATCATTTCCTTCCACATGTGTGCAATCTAAATGGGCCTTCAGATACTCGACTGATGGATTATTCACTCGATGACCCGGGGAACACTGATCAAGACCCATTTGTCGAGCTGCTCTGTCAATGTTATATTCTTCCAACTGGAACTTTTCGTGCATTACCGATATTAAATAGCCGGGAGTGCAACTCAGTATAAAAGATCTTTCTCCATCACTCAGATTGGTACCACATTTCAATATGACATTTCCTTCAGCAGTATTGAAAGTGATCAATTGCGAGAAGAGATGAGGAACCGACACCCAGGGACGGAAATCAAACTCATACTCAATGTCCAAAATGCTGGTGAGGCTTATTTTATGTTGTGGTTGCTTTGTCGACCAACGCATGATCCTGGCGTTATTTTTCTCAATGAAATCATGGCGAGTGTCGACGTTTTTCCCTTGCAAGATGCTACGAGGAATCAGTGCATATTTCTCAAAGTGCTCCCGCATCAAAGCTTGGGGGAACATGGTATTAGCGTATGTCTCAATTTTCATGAAGCCGTTGGAGATACTAGAGTCTATGACTAAGGAGTCTAAATTGGAAAACAGTGAACCCAAAAACAGACTGCCGATAGGAAGTTTCTCACCTTTAGCCATTTTTGTGGCAAAAAGAATCACGAATGGCTTCAACAAATGTCCACTATCCTCAAGAATATCTCTGGAAATCTACAAGCATAAGAAATCAACAACAGTTAAGGTATCATCAAGTTTTGTGCGACTTGTTGAATTCATGCATCGTAGTTTCCAACACGTCAGATATCACGTCCTCCTCTGATGAGGTTCTTTGGAAACCTCATCTCTCGGCCACCAGTGCTTCAACCATTGATCATAGCAAGTTTTGTGCGACTTGTTGAATTCATGCATCGTAGTTTCCAACACGTCATATATCACGTCCTCCTCTGCTGAGAGATTTTCAGGAAAATTGCCAGTAATTGGAAGATGCAAAAAAGCAACTACATCTTCCAAAGTGATGGTGAATTCTCCCCATCTGCATATGAAAGTATGAGTAGTAATGCACCAGCGAGCAAGTAAAGGCACCATACCTGGTATATCATGATGAATGACTAAATCCCAAACATCTTGAATAGCTCGTGTAACTTTTGCACGATCCATCATGGTCCTCACACGTCTATGACCCAACATATGCCTTTCCCACCCAGAGAAATGCGTCAGAGGCTTTCGAGAAAGCTTAAGTTCCGCATGTGAACCCGAATAGTGTTTCCCATTCAAACAAAATCTAATTATCGCTTGAGGAGATACTAATTTGTTCTGAGTAGTACTCCTAGGATTTATGGGCAGCCGGAATGAGGAACCTGAGGGACGCTTTTCAGGTTTATACAGAAACACGAAGAATTCATCATCAGTATTTGGGATGTTCTTGGTTTTGGGAGCTTCCTCTTTCTCCTTGAAAGTCTCAGAATCATCATTTCTGAAAGAATCATCATCTCTGGAAGACGCATTTGAAGAAACATCCTCCCTGGAAGTTTCCTCTCTGGAAACATCATCTTCAGGAACGTTATCACGGGAATCAGTCATTTTTGCAAAGCTGACGCGACATTCATACACGAATTTCATCAATACGATGGAATTAAAGCAACAGAATAAAAATGATGCTCACATCTTCTACAAAAATGGTAATCATCAACTCTTACCTATTTACGATTTCACGAACTTAGTGATAACAACGTAAAACTCTGAAAACCTGTTCGCTTCTTCAAACCTGCAAAGATGAGCAAAATAATTCAAAGTCAAACACCCGACTTTTCAAAAACCATGAATGATTTATATAACCTCCCATGTGAACATTCGCTGATTTTTACGTGTGCATACACTATAAAATCACCAAACTTATGTATACACTACGAGTTCATGAACTCATAAAATATTGTTTGCTTTCAACAATTTTTCATAAATCAATATTTGATTTTTTTAAAACAAAACGTGAATAAGTCACGTAATTAAAAATAAAAATAGTGAGCTAATAACTCACGTAAATTTTATATATATAAAAAAAAAACTTTTTCCTCAAACGAGCATTTTTCTATGAAACGAAGGTCTTTTCTATTTTTGCAAAAGTCCACATATTCTAAATAAAATTTTGAAAGTTCACAAATAAATTTTATCATGAACTACAGGTCCTTTCAAAATTCCTCTAACCCTAAGGATCATTATTTATTACTTCTACTACGAACGAAATATATGTTTCCTAAAGGTATTTGCGTGAAAGTTCATGCTTTGAGAACAAATTTGGATTTTCATGAAACCTCGTAAACAAAATTCCATCTACTGTAACTAGATCATATTTACTCAAGGATCCATGTATCTCTTTCATATCAGGGATTATTGCTGGTTTCTTAAACTAATGAACGAACGAACATACGTTTTCTAAAACAATTTTCATCAAACTTACATCTTCATGCATACATATGAAATATGAAATTTTGTTTTGAACAACTCATGAAAATCTCACAAAACTCACACCCAAAAAAAAAATCGTACATTGTCGGCGTCGGAGTTCGCCGGAAATCGGCCGGCGGCAGTCGGTAGTCACGGAGCTCCGGCATGCGCGAAAAAATATTCCTCCTTCTCTGGACGTGGAGAAATCAAAGAGGGGGTGGTCGGTCAGCTAGGAGAAAATAAAAAAAAATAGGGTCTCTTCCCTTTTATATCAATTTTTATTGCCAAAACCTAATAAAACATGGGTTTCCTTTTTTGGGCTCGGGCCCATAAATCCTAAACCGACCATAACTAGGCTTCTGAACGTCCAAATCAGCAGCGCTTCATTCCTCCATGCTCATGGAATCACACTTTATCATACTATCAGGGTACTCACCTGAACATTTGCTCGTACATGACACCATTGGGGCAAATCGGGGATTCTGAAGATGCCTTTGTACGACCGAGTTCAACCACTGATCTCGTCGATTGAAAATCACTATCTAATGCTTACTGCGGAACATGATTGTCCCTCACTAAGCAGGGGACTTAATGTTGATGATGGATTTTCAACAAAGGTCAAAACCGTAAAATCATGATATTGCATGTTTCTGACACGGCTTTCAGACATGTGACGATTCATATTTTACGAGCCATGATGAATATGTTTCTCGAAAAGCCTCCACTAGCTGAGCGTTCGACACCTTGCATTTCATCATGACCTCTATGTAGAATAACATAATTGGGCGGTTCTCCGTAAGATTGAGGACTTAACGCCTTCAGAACGTCGGTGATACTCATTGTTCCCTGACTACATGAGAGAGACCCACCTCTATATAGAAGAACGATTGGGCGGTTCTCCGTAAGATTGAGAGCAATAACGCCTTCAGGACGTCGGTGATACTCACTGTTCCCTGACTATGTAGAGAGACCGGGTATAGATCTAGGCGGTTCTCCGTAAGATTGAGAGCAATAACGCCTTCAGGACTTCGGAAACACTCGTTATTTCCTGACTATGCACCTTTCAGAACGGATATGACGCTTTAACTGGCTAATATCCCTTCTGCAATATATTAATTCTACCGTGACATTCACCACTGAATTCCTAGAAGATAATCTATTTTATCTCATTACTCTGATTTCATGATCGAATCCACGACTGATCTCATGGAATGGTAATAGATAATCTCATTACTCCGATTTCATGATCGAATCCACGGCTGATCTCATGGGATGGTAATAACTACCTTCATTACTCAGATTCTGTGGTTGAATCCACGATCCCATGGAATGGTAATACTCGTTTTATTATTTCGAATTCATGGTCGAATCCACGGATGATCCTATGGATTGATAATAAAAAACTACTCACTTTTATTACTCAGTTTCATGAATCATTCTCCACTGAATTTCATAAATTAGTAATAAATACTCAACAATCGGGCATCTGGACTATCACTGAGTAAGCCCCATAAAATTGAGCAAGTGTACTCAACCATGATGCACGAATGAGCACCCAAATACAGAAAGGAGCATCCAAAAATATGGACAAATAAGGAATCCTACACGGAATGGGAGAGAGAAAATATTATTAAAATAATAAAGTGGCGCATATGGGATGGGGCCTGCCGGCCGGTCATGCCACTGTGGCCGGTCCCCACGCCCTTTTTCCTTTATTTTAATTATTCTATTATTTTCATGAACTCATGAAAACTTCTTTATTCTATCAATTTTCCTTGTTTGAGCAAAACTCATGGTTTCTCCATACTTTCACAGAACCATGAAAAATAATATAAAATTGGGGAAAGTGTCGTGGGACCGGGGCCCTAGCCGGCCGGCTATGCCTTGACCGTGACCGTTCCCGCACTTTTCAAACCCTTATTTTATTATTATTTTCCTTATCTCATGGAAATTTCATGGTTTCAACAAAACTCCTTGGTTTCATGGAATTTCCTCCGAATCATGAAAAATAATATAAAATTAGGGAAAGTGTCGCGGGACCGGGCTCCTAGCCGACCGGACATGCTTTGACCGTGGCCGGTCCCACACTTTCCAAACCCTTATTTTATTATTATTTCCCTAATTTCATGAAACTCCTCCGTTTCAACAAAAATCATGGTTTCTTCATATTTTCTCAAATATTGCTCAAACCATGAAAAGGCCAAAAAGTCAAATGGTCACATGACCGACTAGGCTACTCCGCCAAATATTAAAATATCATTATTTTAATATTTTCCGAATTTTGATCAAACGAGCAAAGTTCTACTTGCTCATTCGAGCAAAATCAAGAATTTCAGTCAAAGATCGAACTCTTCTGAAAATCCGAGATATTGCTCAAACGCACATCAGAAAATGCCGAAACTCTCAAGACTAAGACACAGACATTATGGTGACACGGGGATGCTCCATTGAACGACAAAGGCCGGCCCTAAGGCTTGCAAGGAGCTGGTCCCACACTTTTCATAATTTTGACCTAATTTGCTCAATTGCTCATATTGGGTCTAAACTCTTTCCAACCGACTTGGAATTTGCTCAAACGACCATCAGCTGGTCCCACGACCACCAAGGGACGGTTTCATGCCCTCTTGGTCGGTCCCTCACTTTTCCAGGTCGGTCCCTCACTTTTCCACAATTAGGTTTTATCACCTAATGCTCAATCGAACACTATTTCAATAAATGATGAAACCAGCATTTTATCATCATTCTTTCACCAACCGGCCAACTAAGGACCTGGTGCACGCTCACTTGAGCACTTGGGCACCACATGTACTCCCTCATTCCATGTGTGGTTGGTCCCTCTATCACTCATGAACTGTTTTCAACAATTCATCAATTGACGAACGATTGATCAAAAATTAGGGTTTCGAACAAACGCTTCACGAATTCATCATTCTGAGCAAGTTCAAACACTAATAAATTTATGTTGATCCAGCAATCAACATAAATTCGTCAAATTGAGCAATACTTGCTCAGTTGCTCGAATATTGATCCAACTATCAATATTCAGTAATTTATCAGTGATTCGTCGAATTAAGCAATACTTGCTCAGTTGTTCAAATATTGACCCAACTATCAATATTCAATAATTCATCGAATCGATGAATCTCTGAGCATTCGTCACTCATGCTCAATTCAACAAAACCTAGACTCATTGTCTAAACAATCAAAAACTGACTAATAAAATACACGTCTGTCATGCAGACTCCACGATTCGCGAGACACCAATCACGTCACATGGGGGGATATCAATTAGGGTTTTGGTCTGGCGGCCTACGGCACGTGGATTCATCCACGATGAGAAATGTGAGTAAGTCGTGCAAACGGTTGAAGGAGTTAGCAAAGTAGTGGGTGAACGGTTAACCAAGTCTCCGCACGACCTGGATCAAGGTTTTACCATTCTGACAATATAAATAAGTCTCTGAATCCATGATTGAGGACATGAACATTCGTCTACACATAATTTCTCGAGTAATTACTCTCAAGAATTCATCAATCTACCAGAACTTATTCGAACTCATCAGTTCACAGAAACTTGCAGAAACCTTCAACACATCCATAATCCTTGTCATTGATCCCACACAATTCCCAGCTTCCCTTCTACAGATCAACCCATCTCCCTCTTTACGACCGAATTGACTCTGGAATGGCTACTGACTTGGTTTATGCCGGAGTCCTACAGATTGATCTCTCGAATCTAAGCACTCCCTTTGCAGTGCATCTGTGTGAGGTTGAACAGTTTTCTCGGTTGAGGAGTCTTGTCCGCACGCTCGACTCTCCACTTTCCTAAAAAACCAGCAAATCGTTTTTCCCTATCTACACTCTTGCTTGCATCTCTTATCAGATCAATCGGAGCCAGCTGCGTTGATCTCTTCTTCTTCTTCACGCCGATCGGTTTATTCTCCTACCAATCCTCCTCCTCCTTCTGATATGGTATATATGATGTGTTTTTGGTCATTATCATTACTTCGTTGTTGTGTTGGAGTACTTATTTATATTTTCTTTTCTCTCTTCAGGATATGGTAAAACGAGACATCACACATGGTAAAGGGAGCGGCTCCAACCAGCAGGTTAAAGGCAGTGAGTCTGGGAGTGCTAGTGATAAACGACAAAAGCCTTTCAAGCCCGCTCCTAAGGTTTCTCTTAGCGTTGACGCCAACGCTGAGTTAATGGCTACTCCAGAGGATCCTCAGTTTCGATATCCCCACGTTATACCAGCGCCTGAGGCTGGTGTTGATAATCGCTTCGAACTAGTGCACGGGTTATGGGTCCCCTCATATAAAGCGTCCAATTACCGGCGCATAATGTAGAAATTTGGTCATGTGTGTGTCCGTGAAGAGATGCCCGCCAACTCCTTGATTGTAGCCAATGAGGAATTATTGGATATAGTGGATGTCCTTTATCAAGCGGAGGAGATTCCCATTGATCCGTCTACATTGAGGAAGTGGGATACCTCTATTCAAACTTATCTAGTTCTTCAATTTCCCATTCACTGGCTCAAGAATTTGTTGGATCTGGCAAAGGCAAGTCACAATGCATGGAGTAATTTGCCTCGTGAGATTGAGGAGCTAGACCAGTAGTACATGCGCTTGCTTAATGTCGATAATATCAAGAAGGAATCCTATGACCGGCTAATAGCTAACGTTGGATTAGTTACTGGTGAGATGAGGACCGCCCGAGCCGTTGCTGAAGAGGTTAATGCGCGTCTTGTCAAGAAGAGAGCTGAGTTGGCCGCGTTGAATATCAATTAATTTCTTCTTTGCTTTTATGAGTGGGTTTTGAACAATAATTTTTTCTTTGCTTGGATCAGTCATGATATTTTGATGGTTTTAAGATGTATTTGATTATTTGTATTTACTATTATGGTTAAACAATAATTAATGTGATGTTATCATTTTGTTTCTATAAATAGAGGTAAGTAGGGTTGCTCTAGTTAGTAATTTCAGGTTTCTTTCGTTTTTCTGTGAATTGTGATTTGTTGCAGATGGCTCAGCGTTTACATGGTTATGTTTTAGCCTTAGCTCTTGTGCCAACGCTAGTCATTCCTTATGGGAAGAATCACGAGCTAGCTCTCCTGCTGCTAGTAAAGGCTGAAGTAGAAATGCTTTGAGAAGTCCGGATGGCGAGTAGAGTGGCTGCGCGTGCACAGTTTGATGAGAAGCATGAGACATATTCAATGGCTCAGAGGATGCAGGCGTCCGGACGATTGACTCTAGCGGTGCAGCGCGCGCTGGATGACACTATTGCTGCTCGGAATAGGTCTGAGCGGTTATTTCAAGAGTCGATGATTATGACGACTGCTATTGAGCAAGCAATAGCTGACTGTCACGCACTCACTACTCAACAAGCGGGTCCCAATCTTCGCGGGTGTGTTTTGACTTTATGTGTTGTATCCACTCTTGTTCATCCTACCGATAAAAAGGCTGAATTAGCTCGTTTATTGGTGTTAAAAGATGAAGTGGGGGTGTTACAAACTCATCGACTAATTGCTTTGGATAAAGCGTGCAAGGCTTACGAGGAACATAAGGAAACACTGGACATGGCTCGAGGAGCCCGTGCTTCTAGTGACGTTATGCATAAGATCCATCAAGTGCTTGAGGAAGTGCACGTGGCTTATACTGACTATACTACTCAATATGGTGAAGTGCTTCTGATGATGCAAGACTTGGATCAGGACATTGCATATTGTCGTTCGTTTATAACTAATCGTTCGTGAGGGGATTATTACCATTATCATCCTCATTTTTTTTTTTTTATGGATTCATAAATGTTGTCTTGGGTGTTGTGTTGTTTGGTTATATATATGTCGAGAATTATCTTTAGCTTATCATAGTAAATGGTTCTTAAGTTCTTTATCTTTTGTGTCATGGATAATCGTGTGAGATTAGTTTTGGAAGCAGTGTATTTGAATCGCCTTTTGATGGAAATGTGTCTTGCACGTGATACATTTGAGATCGAGAATTCGTGTTGACATGAGCAGTTGGCAGCTTCGGACCATTTGGTGATGAAGGTTCAGAGTGAATGCGGGTTGCCCAATATAACTCTTCTTGCATATCGCGGTTATTGCCGCGAGCAGCGTCTGGTTACTCACTTCCGATGCGTAGATGCGGACCGTAGTGTGAGAGCTATTGAAATGGCTCTTGCTGAAGTTTACAGGGCGCTTCAGGTGCTACCCTGATTTTTTTTTTTTTTAGGCTAGAGGTTCTCATAAAAGTGGTTAGGAACTATGAGAGAATCAATCAATACTTTATGTTTGTCTTTTAAAAAACAAAAACTTGAACTGTTACAAGCCATTGTTATTGGAAATGCTCGACTTGTTCGTGAGTGTGAGGGTTTATTTGAAGTTAGCCAAACGCAGTATCTTAATGCAATGGATTTGTACGTGGATCATTTGAGTGCTTGTCAGATCAATCCTTCAGTGGAGAACGTCATGGCTTCGGACAAGGCGAAGTATTTTCTGATGCTCGTGTCTGGATGGAGCACAAAGAGAATGACTTGGATATTACGCGCGGCAGACTAAGGCGCGCGAACTTGGATCTATCTTCGGTTCTTTTGACCTAAGGAATCTTTATCCATAAAATGTTTTGTTATATCTTTCCGCTTTATGTATTACTCCAGATGTTTGTGAATGAATATATCTATTATGTTACCTTTGACTATTCTAGTGTACTTTATGCATCGTCAGTCCATTTCCTTTGTTCCATTTTTGAACGGTATCATCATTCATACTAGTCAGGATTCATACTTATCCGGTATATTTTGTCTATGGTTCCCTTTGGGAATCTTAGCATGTTTTCTAATCACGCGCGGATCTTGTCCGGCTCTGAGATTATTGGTGCACTTTATCGGTCATGCACGGGACCTAGCCAGACTCGGGGCTATTGGTACACTTCATTGGTCATGCACAGAACCTAACCAGACTCGGGGCTATTGGTGCACTTCATTGGTCATGCACAGAACCTAGCCATACTCGGGGCTATTGGTGCACTTCATTGGTCATGCACAGAACCTAGCCAGACTCGGGGCTATTGGTGCACTTCGTTGGTCATGCACATAACCTAGCCAGACTCGGGGCTATTGGTGCACTTCATTGGTCATGCACAGAACCTAACCAGACTCGGGGCTATAATTATATATATATATTTAACACATCATGTAAGATAAAGAGTATTTATTATTGATAACCATCCGCTCAGCGTACACTTAGTTTATCATGCACAATAAGCTTTTAACCATTTACCATTAATAGGGATGTTGATCCGAGATCCGTTCATCTGCTTAAGGTAATAGTATCTGCTTTCTGCAGCTTCACTGGTCATGTACAGGCCTTCCCAGTTTGCGGCAAACTTTCCTGTTGTTGCATTACGCTGGACCTGCGGAGCAATGTTCATGACCACATCGTCTACTGCAAATACACTCCTTAACCTTTTGATTGTAATATCTTGTCGTCCGTTGCCTGTACTTGTTCGCGAACCGTTCGGCCTTAGCTCTACGCTCTTCTAAGGTATCAAGATGGGCGAATCGACTTACCTCATTCGGGGTGGTTAGACTAGCCATAGAAACTCGTGTTGAAGGAATAGCAATCTCCGCTGGTAGTAACGCATCTTCTCCATACACCAGGGAATAGGGAGAAGCTCTGGTAGAACTTCTTTTGGAAATGCGGTATGCCCAGAGTGCAAGTGGGAGTTATTCATGCCAACCTCTATGATAATCACATACTGTCCGACTCAATATTCTCAGCAATGTTTTATTAGTGGCCTCCGCCTGCCCATTTCCTTGGGGATAGTAGACGGTTGAAGTATGAAACTTAATGTCGTATTGATCCAATAACGCCTTGACAGTATGATTAAAAAAAGAAGTCTCGTTATCCGAGCGGATGATCATTGGCGCGCCGAATCGACATATGATATATTCTTTGATAAATGCGGCAATGGTGGCTCTGGCGTAATCACGGAGCGGGATGGCTTCCACCCATTTTGAAGAATATTCAGTTGCAGTGATAATGTATTTGTGTCGTCCGGACAAGGTTGGAATGATCGGTCCGATGATATCAGGTCCCCAGTTGTGGAAGGGCCAAGGGGTAACAACACTATGCAGCAGCGCGTGCGGGGCGTGGATGAGTGGTCCGTGGCTCTGGCATTGCTGACACTTTTTTACGTATTCAGCTGTGTCGAATTCCATCGTAGGCTAGTAGAATCCTCCTTCGTATAGTTGTAAAAAGAGTTTCCTCATGCTCTGGTGTTGCGCATTGTGAATTTTGGTCATCACTACCTTTGTTTCTTCTTGTGATAGGCAGCGCAGTATTGTGTTCCCATAGCTTTTCCTATAAAGAATTCCTTCGCTCATAAAGAATTGGCACGCCTTCTTCTGAATTTTTAGCGCGTCTTGTCTATTTTGCGGCAGGCGTTCGTGCTGGATGAAATCTATATATGGTTGCCTCCAATCTTCTATCTCTATGCTTCATATCTCTACTTGATGCGGGGGTGCTTGACAATTCTCGCACTTATCATGTACTACTGCTGCTTGAGCATCCATGCTCGACCAATAAACTCCCATTTTCTGTAGGCGGTGGTATAATGGAATCTCTCATGTCTGTCCGCAAGACTCCATATGGACGCAGCTCAGTATCTCTTGCGCTTTTATTCTCCCTACACATCGTTATAAGGCGCCTCCAAATGTTCGATAATACAACGCTCCCCGTATCATAACAAATTATTTTAACACTTTAACGGGTAATAGTTGTTCATCCGCTTCTTTGGTTAGGTCCTCAATATATGTTGTTCTCCAATCGTCCTTTTGTTCGAACGGTGCGTCTTCTTTCCATGTGCTCGGTAATGCCTTTCTTTTCACCACTACAGTTCCTTCATCCGCTTCGCTTAATTGTAGCTTTGCTGCTAAAGTAGCTAATGCGTCAGCGTGTTTATTAGTATACCTTCCGGTATGCTCAATAAAAGTGCTTCCTCTTTTTGCTATCAGTTCTTGGGACTCCGCTCGGTAAGGATCTAAGTGCGCTTCTTTCACTCAGAAAACGTCAGACACTTGATTTGTGACTAATTTCGAGTCTCCTTCGATATCTATTGCTCCCAGGTTGAGCTCTTCTGCCATGCGCAACCTTAAGATCAACGCTTCATATTTAGCCACATTATTACTACATTCAAGTCTAGCTTGAAATCAAATGATAACAGTTCCTTCTTGGGGGTCTCAACACTATCCCCGCTCCTCCATAAGAACCATATGATGATTCGTAGAAAAACATCGACCAACGTTCTTCTTCCTCGACTTCTGCAACTTCTCCAGGTATCTCATCACTTATTTCTGTCATGTCCGTACCTGGGAATGCGGCCAACAAGTCTGCGAATGCTTGCCCGCATACTCCTTTAGACCGATGATACTTTAGCTCAAATTCAGATAACTGTAGCAACCAGCGGGCTGTTCTGCCGGACAAGACTGGTTTTGTAGATAAATAGGCGATTGGATTAGCAGTTGTTACCACTATGGTTTCATGAGCGAGAAGATAGAATCACATTTTTTGTGTAGCATATATGAGTGCTAAGCATGCTTGTTCCGCTTTCGAATACCTGAATTCTGCATCTCTAAACCCTCTGCTAATATAATGGATCGGACACAGCTGATCGTTGCCGAGGTCTTGAGCCAATAATACTCCAATTGCCACGTTAATAAATGTTGTGTATAGATAAAGGGGCTCGCCTTTTACGGGCGTTCGCAAGACTCGTGTACTGATTAGGCACTCTTTAAGTTTTTGAAAGGCTCGTTCTTGATCATCTCCCCATCTGTACGGCTTATTCTTTTTTAATAAGGGTGAAAATGCGGACAACAATTGCGCCAATCCGGAGATGAATCTCCGGTCATAGGACACTCTTCCTATAAAAGTTTGTAATTCTTTCACATTTGCAGGCGATCTCATGGTGGTTATTGCTTCTACCTTATCCGGATCAATCTGTATCCCTTTGTTTGTTACAACAAATCCAAAGAATTTTCCGGAAGTCACTCCAAAAGCGCATTTGAAAGGATTCATCTTCAGGTGATACTTTCTACATCTTTTAAAGACGCGCCTTAAGTGGTCTAGAAGATCTTCTCGCGCTCTTGATTTTACCAAGACATCATCTATGTATACTTCCATTATCTGATGCATCATATCATGGAAAATAACTACCATCACCCGCTGATAAGTCGCGCCTGCATTTTTCAATCCGAACGGCATCACCACATAGTAGAAATTTACGTACGGTGTCTGGAAATCTGTCTTATGAGCGTCCTCCGTGGCCATCCTTACTTGATTGTATCCTCTAAACCCATCCATGAAAGAAAACATACCGTATCTGCACGTGTTATTTACCATTACGTTTATATTTGGTACTGGAAAATCATCTTTAGGGCATGCACGATTCAGATCTCGGTAATCGACACAACATCGGATTTTTCCATTCTTCTTTGCTACTGGCACGATATTAGCTAGCCATAAGGGGTGTTGGATCGGCTTAATGAATTTAGCTTTTAGCAGCTTCTCCACTTCTTCCTTGATAGCCAAATCGATCTTTTCTGTAAAATTGCGTCTTATTTGTTTAACTGGCTTGTACTCAGGCGAAACATTGAGGTTACGCGCGATCAGACTGTTATCCAGACCGGGCATCTCATCATATGTAAATGCAAACACGTCCTGGTATTCATGGAGCAGCTTGATCATGTGCAACCTTTCTGTTAGAGCATAAATCGGTTGAAGCCACCAAGCGTTGGTATGTCAAGTTTGGTTGTCATATTTTAGTGAGACAAAACTCATTTAAAGAGTCGCTTGATTATGTACTAGAGTCAACCTCGTATGGGTTATCTTGAAAGTATTAGGATATGAGACATTACAAGTATTACGAAAACTTGAAGAAGTGAAGAAGTAAGGAGCTACAACGACAACATTATCCTTCCACTTGAGGTTAGTGATATTTGACTTGAACTGTTTCATTCCCTAGAGTACCTTTCAAGTCGTGCATATTGAAAACATAACTGCGAAGCATGAATGATTATACTCTAGTTAGACATAGTATTAAGGAATACAATACAAGGTCTATTGCTTAACCGTTAAACTTTGTATATAAGATATCGACATAATCGTTTGAATGCTATTGTGATTATGTATGGGTATAAGGTGAAGACTTCATCCTAGGAAACAATGTTTTACATTCGTTTGAAGGAAGTAAATTCATGAACTTGTTTTGTGAATCGAAAGGGAAATCGCTAGGCTTATTGGTATTTTTATTCATTGCTTATCTTTTGAACTACCAATATGTGTGATTAGTATAACCGCTCATGACTAGTTTATATTCTTGGTAAAATTATTCACAAGGCCTGACTTTTGTATTGGTATGACCTTTATTAGTGAAACCTGTTAGAGCATAGCTCGGTTGAACCCACCAAGCATTGGTATGTCAAGTTTGGTTGTCATATTTTAGTGAACCAAAACTCATTTAAGAGTCGCTTGATTAAATGTACTAGAGTCAACTTCGTATAGGTTAGCTTGAAAGTATTAGGATATGAGACATTACAAGTATTGCGAAGACTTGAAGAAGTGAAGAAGTACGGAGCTACAACCACAACATCATCCTTCCACTTGAGGTTAGTGATATTTGACTTGAACGGTTTCATTCCCTAACGTATCTTTCAAGTCGTTCATATTGAAAACAAAACTGCGAAGCATGAACACTCTAGATAGATATAGTATTAAGGAATTCAATACGAGGTTTATTGCTTAACCATTAAACTTTGTAGATAAGACATCAACATAATCGTATGAATGCTATTGCGATTATGTATGGGTATGAGGTGAGGATTTCATCCTAGGAAACAATGTTGTTACATGTGTTTTAAGGAAGTAAGTTCATGAACTTTGTTTGTGAACCGAAAAGGAAATCGTCAGGCGTTATTGGGGCTGTTCTTCATTGCATATATTATGAACGACCAATATGTGTGATTAGTATAACCGTTCATGACTTGTTTTTGTTCTTGGTAAAACTATTCACATGAGGCCTGACTTTTGTATTGGTATGACTTTTATTAGTGAAACCGATCTTAAGTAATCTCCTGTTGGTATGATCGAGTTTGTGTAGTTTGTAAGGCATAACAATGGGTAAAGGGGAACCGATCCTAGCAAGAGGTGCAACACGTCACAAAGGGGAATCGATCCTTGTACGGGGTGCAGCAAGGTTTATAGCAGAAAGGGGAACCGATCCTATGGACATGTGTAACACGTTTTTAGGCAAAGGGGAACTGATCCTAGTACCTAGTCAACCGAATTTTGGGAAGCTAGTGTGACTATGCACAGTACTCACATGGAGGTAGAACCGAAACTTGTTTTGGTAGAACCGTTAAACCCATGATTTGTGATTGAGAAGTTCTTAATCAATCGCATAGCTCTTGAAAGTCAGATGAACCAATGCTAAACTTCTTTGGAAGTGTGGTAAATCGGTTTCAAGTGAGTAAGTATGAAGGAGGACTTACAAAGAAAGGATGTCGACACACTTTGAACACATGCAGTAATGCGTATATTTTTTATTGTTCAAAGATATTCCTTAACGGCTAAGAAGGAAGTAAATCCCAGGATCGAAATTAAATAAGTTAAGAATATTTTAATTAAGGTTTTTAATTATATATGGAAAATAAGAATTAGTAATGTGCATTTGCTAGTTAAAGATTTTCCAAGGAGATTTTCGATCATTATTTTGGACAGAGCATTCTCAGGAATTATGAAAACCGAATATGAAAATTATTGTAGAATATCTTGAGAATATTTTCGGTTTTGGAAATTCCTTGGTGCCCAAACTTCCTTGTCTATAAATACTTAAAGTTTGCCTTTCTAGCAAACTAATCCTTCGTGACAGTAAACTTCCTCTGTTGTATTGTTACTGGTGAAGCCGCCTATTCGGAGAGGAGAGTAACCTAATTAGGCGAAATCTCTTACGGCCGCTCAGTTTAAAGTCTTCTTTGGGATTGAGAAGCTCTAGCGCGTACCGTTGGTGGGAAACTAGATAATTGTGGTTTATATTTTGTTTTCATATTGATTTGATTGACTAACGGTGGTTGAACTTTGATTGCACCTAGTTTTTTTATGCTTGAGAATCTTCTCTTCTGATATAAGATTCACTCAAACTAGTTCAAGGTTTCGACAGGGATCATTATATTGTTGTTAGTGCTAAAGACGATCTTGTGATAATACATTGTTAACAGACTCCGTTCTGTGTGTGATTGATCACAAGAGATTCAAGTAGTTGTGTGCAGGTGTCTATTGAAGATCTAAGAAGATTTGAAGACAAAGAAGAGATAGAAGATTTCTGACTTGGTTATATAAATCTTTGGTGTGCACAGTACTTGTTTCGGTAAAATAGGATCCAACTATAATCGATATATCCTTGTGGTATTTTGATAGAATAGTTGTGTAGATCGGCATCAATACGTTTCCTTGGGATTAAAGGTATTGATTGCAAAATCTTAACGATTACTTTTTGGTAATTGAACATAAGATAGATCTTGGAACCTGGAAAATGATTTTATGTTAAGATAAATAGAAGAGCCTTTGTCCAACTCATATCACTTGGTTGAAGAGAGTTGATACCAAACAGATTTGTTGTTCCTTTACTGTTTGGAATACGAACCAAAGGAATTGGTCCAAGTACGTGACTTATTTACAGGTCGGGGGCGTGGGAATACAGACGGAACTAGGTGAGCTATAGGTTTAGTTGCTTGGTCTCAACTATACGAAGTTGGTTTATTTTGTATAGCGGCATAATCCTGAGAGTATTCAATTCTGGACAAGGTCCCGGGGTTTTTCTGCATTTGCGGTTTTCCTCGTTAATAAAATCTTGTTGTGTCATTTACTTTATATTTCCGCATTATAATTGTTTTATTATAATTAAAGTAAATTACACAAACGTTAATTCATATTTACTTGATAAGCAATCCTATTGTGTTTGGTTAAGTCTGAACCTTTGTATGAAGTAGACATACTTTGTTGTTGTATTGTCTCGATCTCGTATCCATAGATGATCACACGAAGTGTGAACCGATTTGTTGTATTGTCTCGATTCAGTCCATAGACAATCAATTTCGGAGAAAGGACTTATAGGAAGGAAAAGTTTTAGCTTGAGGTATATTTGGGTACCTTCGCCTTTTCAATTGGTATCAGAGCAGGCAAACACGAAAAGATTTAACAATCTGTTTTGGTGCGATCCATCCTGTAAGAATGAACTCGAGTTCTCACGAATCGACTTCAATTAACGTACCGCCAAGATTTGACGGGACAATCTATCTGTAGTAGAAATCTGTTATGCGATCTTTTCTTCAATCACGAGACTTTAAAACTTGGCTATTAGTCGTCGATGGTTATATTCTTCCAAAGATGGAAAATTCAGATACTGAGCATAAACGCCTAGTAGATTTTTCAAACGAAGAAAAGGAACTTGCTAAGCAGAATTCAGATGGTTTGAATGCTATAATACATGTTGTAAGTCGTGATCTACAACATCATGTATCAACATGTGAAACTTCGAAAGAAGCTTGGGATAATCTTCAGATCGTATTTGAAGGAAACTCTTCAGAGAAAGAAGCTAGACTTCAAACTCTTACGTCTGATTGGGAAAACCTTCGAATGGATGACAACGACACTTTTGAAGAGTTTTATATTAAACTCTCTGAGATAATCAATGCCTCTTTCTCTCTTGGAAAGACTATCTCTGAAAATGAAATATTGTGCAAAATTCTCAGATCGTTGCCATCAAGATACGATTCTAAGAAGCATGCAATCATAAAAGCTAATGATCTTTCCTCTCTTTCTAGAAGTTCTCTAGTGGGAAAACTAAAGATATTTGATCAAGAGAACATGTCTAAACAAAGAGACAGTATGGGCTACAAAGCCATAAAAAGGGTTTCAACCCAATATTCGGAAGTCTCCGAAGATCAGGAAGATCAAACGACTGAAGATGAAGCTGAAATAAATCATCATTTGTCTCTTCTTACTCAACGATTCAAGAAACTGTTGAGACATCGAAAAAGAGAATTACCAGCGTCAAAAAGGAAAAATGTTCCTTCACAAAAACGTAAAGACACCTGGGATGATGATGATAATATTCCTGAGTGCTACAAATGTAGAGGGTTTGGTCATGTCTCTCCAGATTGTCCAACTAAGGATACACAGTGGAAAAGAAACGCTTACACTGCTACACTTGATTATTGTCCTAATGAGAATGATCAATGTGATGAGATAGATCATGTTGCAACCATTGCAGAAGTCTATGAATCTGAAAGTCTTCCAAGTCTAGATACTCAAGAGGAGTTTACCCCGACAAAATCATGGCTTGCTCAACTCAAACAGAGTTTTCTGAATGTTTAAGAGAAGTTTAACAAAAGAGTGAATAAAATAGAGGTTACTCAATACTCCGAAAAAGTAGAAGTATCTAAACTCATTCTTGATATTAAGTGTTGTCAAGATGAGATAAGGAATCTAAAAGCAGAAAATCAGAAACTGAGAAATAGACTCAATTGCATTAAAAAATCATCACCCGACGTGAATGTATCAAGTGACAAGGAGATAAGACTAAGTAAACTTATGAAATCTAGAACCAGAAAACGTAATAATTCTGGTGTTTGCTTCTTGTGCAAACAAAGAGGGCATTATCAGAAGGAATGTCTTGATACTAAACAAAGAGAGAGACTGTATAAAACCGAAAATTCAAGATCTAAGTACAGATCAAAGATCTCTTCTAACAAGAGAAATAAGTTTCTAAAATGTCAAGATCATGCGTCCAGAGTAAATGTTGAAATCTCCATAGGAAGAAAATTCAACAACAAAATGGTGACTACCTGACTGGTTATCATAGATCCTTACTTGTAATTGTTTTTTTTTTTAAAATACAGTAAGGATACTGATGTAAATATTTGGGTAAAAATATTTCTAAAATTGATTTTCGGTTAAGTTTTTAATTGAAATAGTATTCTCAAAGATTTTGAGTAAAAATTATAAGAGCTTATAAAAGAAAGAATCCCTTACCTCATTTTCATAGAGTTTTGACAGTATGTCTACCTCTAGTTGCAACTCTCGCAAAACTGAAAAAGTTTGGACCATATTGTTTCCTAACAAGAAACTTCGTCTTGAATCCTCTAAAGGCGATGCTGATTCCTCTCCATAACTTCAGCAAGATGTTCCTAATGAAGAGATCTCCTCTCTTAATGATAATCTTCTCAAGAATCTTTCACTAAAATTAGATCTAATTTTATGTGAGGTATGGAACATGGAAAAGGACTTGCGAAAGGAAATTAAGGAAGTGAATGACAATGTTCTTAGTCTTGAATCAAGACTAGTAATTATAGAAGATGATTGGAATCCGATAAAATCGTCTGATCCGGATTCAACCTCTGAGAAGACTCTAAAAGATTGATATTAGAGTTTAAAAAATTAGAAAAATAGACATCAATTTTTGATTTCTTTCATTGATTGCATTAAGTCTATTATGAATAACAACTATTATGAATAAAATTATTTGATTGGTAATTTTGCTTGTGATAGTTTTTGATTTTCATAGCCTGTGTTTGAATGCTTTATTTATTGCTATGAATGTTTATGGGATGTTTGATTTCCGTTTCATTACCTTGATATTCAATCTCATAATATGGTGTGAACCCTTATGGTTTGGGTGACTTTTTGATTTAGCAGGATTAAGTTCTAGCCCATGTTGGTAGGTTTTATCAAAGGATCATGAGGGGTTCTGATAGAAACAATATGTGAAAAGTCACAATATGTTGAATCAGTTTTGGTTTAGCATAAAAGCATATGTGTTTCGCAGGTTTTCAACTTTTGTTTGTAACAGTTAAAAACCGATTTTCAACCTTTCTCTGGTAAAGGTCGGTTGTTGTTATTCTTTTGTTTTTGCATAAGGATGACAACATAATGGTATTTCGATATCAATTCTCCCTGGAAGAAGAAGATGCGATCATTTTGGGGATTTTGGATGTGAAATTGAGGTAACAATCTTGTTAGTTAATTGTTTTCCTGTTTAAGAAAAGCCTAACGTTATTGCTTATATCTTTTTTCTTTTGCTTAACAAAATTTCGATACAATTGATGCTTTTATTCCATTATGTGTGCATGGATGTGTGTGTGATTCAATTGGTTCCAGTTAAGAAAAACTATTGTTATCTTACTTTGTTGTGTGGTATCAATCGTTTAGGCTTACAAAATTTCGGTGCAATTGCGGTGCTTTTAATGTCTATGTTGTTTCAATTGCTTCCTGTTGAGGTGAATAATTATGCAAGTTGATTTGTTTTGGTTTGTATGAATTATTTATGGCTTGACAAAAGAATATGTTGACATGATGATTTGTTTAGTCCAATTCGATTCCGGATAAGATAAATTAAGTTAATTCTGATCTTAGTTAGACTTATCAAAGTGGAGATTTCGGTTATTCAAGACTAATCGAATGCCTAAACAAGGAAATGCTAGTTAACTAACCTAGTATTTGGCTTGTTTAAAATCTAAAGGTCTAAGTTATATGGATAATTAGAACCTGATGAGAAAAATGGAGTTTATCTTTATTTTGGTCTTATGAAATGAAGCGGTTGTATTTTTACAATCGGTTTAGCAAGGAACTAATGTGATTAGTTGTTTTTTGGTTTGCTAAACTGGAAAAGTGGGGGTACAACAACCACACCCAAAATTTCACTTAGCAATCTGTATGGACAAACTCCAATATACTTTCTAGAGAATCAACAAGACAGTCAGACTCAATCTAGATAAAAAGTATATCAAAGAGTTTATATCTCAATCTCTTGATTTGATATATACTCAAGCAAATCGAAATCTGCGAGTCTTTATCAAATACTAGAGAGATAACTTGGATGGTACCAAAGACCAATATCCAAGTGTCAATCAATTTAAATCAACAACCAAAAGGTCGGATATTCTAATTGATTGAACAACGCACAACCTGTGATATTTCAATTATATAACAAAATATAATGCGGAAAAGAAATAACACAGACACCAGAATTTTGTTAACGAGGAAACCGCAAATGCAGAAAAACCCCGGGACCTAGTCCAGATTGAACACACACTGCATTAAGCCGCTACAGACACTAGCCTACTCCAAATTAACTTCGGTCTGGACTGTAGTTGAACCCCCAATCAATCTCTCACTGATCCAAGGTACAGTTATGCTCCTACGTCTCTGATCCCAGCAGGATGCTACATACTTGATTCCCTTAGCTGATCTCACCCACAACTAAGAGTTGCTATGACCCAAATTCGAAGACTTTAATAAACAAATCTGTATCACACAGAAAAGTCTACGGTAATAGATAAATCCGTCTCCCACGAATATACCTACGAGTTTTGTTCCGTCTTTTGATAAATCAAGGTGAACAGGAACCAATTGATAGACCGGACTTATATTCCCGAAGAACAGCCTAGTATTATCAATCACCTCACAATAATATTAATCGACGCAGGGGAAAAGATATTGCGGAATCACAAACGATGAGACGAAGTATTTGTGATTTATTTTATATCTTTCCTATCAGAGATATCAATCTCAAGCCAATTATTACAATTATACTCGTACGATGAAAACAACAAGATCAGATCACACAACTACAAGAAAGTAGTATCGGTCTGGCTTCACAATCCCAATGAAGTCTTTAAGTCGTTAACCTGGTTTAGAAGAAGAAACCAAAGGTTAAAGGAGAATAGACTCTAGATTAGCACAACTAGTATCACATATAAGGTGTGGGGATTAGGTTTCCCAGTTGCTAGAGTTCTCCCTTATATAGTCTTTCAAATCAGGGTTTGTAATCAATGTTAGCTTGGTAAAAAAGCATTCAATATTCACCGTTAGATGAAAACCTGATTAGATTCAAGCTAATATCTTTCAACTGTTAGATCGAAAACTAGCTTGTTACACACAAATGAAATGCACGTTTCTAGGCTTGTGTAACCATACCCAAACTTGTACATTTGTTGGCTCAACAATAGTCAACCAAATGGTTAGCCATATGATCACTTTCATATCAACCATATTCTTCTTCACCATAACTAGTTCAAGTGACTCAAATGAACTAGTTAGAGAGTTGTTCAATTGCAAGGAAATCTTATGTAACTATACAAGACACAATCGAAGCAAAAACGATTTAATTCACTCGAATCGGTTCATGAACTATATAGCCATGGTTTGCAATTTGCATTCCTTAGTTTATATAAGAATAAGTTCACAAACATCGTTTTTAGATATAACCTACTCAAGTTCTCGGACTTAAGTTCCCGGACGGAGTTCACAAACTCCAGCAGAATTTTTCGGGTCGAGAACTTCCGCCAGTTCGCGGATTGGGTTCGCGGACTTAGCTCACGCCACTATTTCGGTTCTCTTGATCAACAAAGTTCGCAAACTTCGGTTCAAGGAATAAGGACGTATACATATATGTATTTCCACAACAATGCTTATATCCTCCAATGGTTATATAATCTAAACTCTCATTTCAATCACTGAAACATTCTTAGAGGACGTTGATATTCTATAGTTGTTATTCACAAACTATTTTTCGTCAAAGTAAGCAATTTTCAAAGTGATTGAAACTTGTCATGACTTTCGTCACTAGTTAAAGATGAACTTGGCTAAAGTGAAAGCTTAACAACACATATTTCGAGAAATAGATAGGCGAGATAAACTCGGCTCGAAATAGCAAATGTGTATAATCTAAGTCTATATAGCAAAACGACTTTTGTCTCAAGATAGGAGATAAATAGACTTTTGAGTGATAGATAAGTTAAAGTCTCCACATACCTTTTAGTCGATGAAGATCCACCGGTTCCTTGAGTAGTCCTTCATCTTATATGATGATTGTCATGGAGTTCTTGAGCTCAACTACACTTTCTATCCTAGTCCGAGACCTTAGCTATAGTAGGCTAGAAATCAAGACTTATAGTTTTGATCACTAACATTGACAAACATGCTTGAAATATCGCATGCGAGTTCGACCGAGCAATGCTCTAACAATCTCCCCCTTTGTCAATTTTAGCGACAAAACTATCAATACATATGGAATACAAAAAATAAATAAATTAACTTTTGTAGTTCTTATTCTACATGTCTAATCTTCAACATTACTCGAAATCTTCGTCATTTCCAAGTACTCCAATGATCCCAAAAGTTGTAAGTTCAGCATCATCGTTGTTGAAAATTCGTAGCTATAACAACGAGAAAACAAGAGTTCTCAATCATTGTTATACAGTGTCATAGTATCATTACACAGCGTCAAAGTTCAATTGTATCACAACTTCAACAACAATACTATGGTGATATGTATCACTCCCCCTTAGTCAATACTCCGTCTCACATGGAAAGCACTCCCCCTTACATAATGATCTGAAAATCATATGTATTTGTAGTGTGAACTACATATTAATTCTCCCCCTTTTTGTCAATAAAATTGGCAAAGGTACAAGAACGGGATCCTAATGAAATTTCCGAAAGAGATATTTCTTGACCAAAAGAAAGCAAAATATCAACTTATTTAGATGCAATCATAAAGCCGAAGCTAAATGCATTCATCAAGAAGTTTATTAAGATACAAGATAACCCCTATAATATTCCACAGCCACACTCCCCACAAAGATTTGGCAATTAAGCACAAGTTCAATTAAGAACTCTCCCCCATAAAATATCATTCCCGAAAGAACAACAAGGGCGACCTTAATTTCGAAAGAAAAGAAGGATTTCTTTGGACATAACAAATCACATACAAGTATGAATTTGAATCCAAAAAAACTCAATTAAATTAACTACAAGAGAGCCCATCATTAATTTAATCGAAAATGCTCAACATAAGTGAACTTATGGAGACTCAAAAATATACAATTAGATTAATTACAAGAGAACCCATAATTAATCTAATCGAAATACACAATCAAACTAATCACAAAAGTAATCAATTTAATTGGTCATGCTCGTCATAAGAAAACTTACGGAGCAACAACCAAATAACCAAACAAGATGATTAATTTAGTTGAATATGCTCGACATAAAGTACCTCACGGAACAACAACTAAGTTAATCATAAAAATAATCAACTTGGCCGTTTAGTGCTCAACATAAGACACTTTACGGAGCCTCAAAGTAATACATAAAATATGGATCAGGGAAGATCAATATTGCGAAATACACAAGGATTCATTCTATTTTCCATCACTATTCACATAACGACATTCAATAGACATAATCCTTGCAAACAAAAGATTTTAGCCTATCTTCCATCAAAAATTGACATAATAGTCTTAACTTTTCTATTTGTCAAAAGTCTATTCATTCTTTTATCAATACATGCATATCGACATACGAAAGACTTTACTTTTGACAAGGTATGGGACACTCATAGTTCACGGACGTAAACACACATATCCCATAAAAATATTACAATATATAAACCATAAAGATTAATACTGCAAAAATCATCTTCCAAACAAATTTATAATTTAACCCAATAAATCTAAAAACATGAAGATGAAAACGTTGGGCATAGCTATGTGCAATCACAATAATGGCTATTCCAAACTCTAGTTATTCTTCTAAACAAAACAAGAAAAAAGAAGATTTACTAGGAAAATAAACGAAATCAACAAGCTAAGGATCAAAAGCAGACTCCAGTGCCATGGCCGAACACGAACTAAGGTCAAATAGACGGTTCAGGTTCCTCACGAATCTTTGTGTATTTGAGTTTGTGATTAGAAGCATCCATTGCATCTTCAGAGAAGACATTATCTTTGTGAAGATCATTGATGTGAGATTTTATGAGACCAAGGTCAGCTGAAACCTTTTTCAACTCAGTTTTCAACACATCAAGACTTTTCAGAGTATCAACAAGCTGCAGTTTTGCTTCCTCAAAATACTTAAGAAAGTCATGTACCACTTCAGCAGAAATGATATCCTCCTTCTCAACATCCTCATGAGTATATGCATAGTAACATGAGGCATTAGGATGATCATCTTCTACTAGGGTTCTTTTCTTCCTCCCTTTAGACTCGAAACCTATACCTTTGTCAAGAAAGCCTCTAGCAAAACCACAAGCTCGTGAAGAGGATGACATTCTTTACAAACCAAAATAACCTGGAGTACGTAAACGTGACTCAGAGGTTTGGTATTTATATGGTTTCTTAGGGAAGAAGACCTTTAGGGTTACTAAGAATTGATTCGTATTGGTAATAGGGGTACTCGTACGAACACAACCCGACCCAATAAAAAACTTTAAGGAAAAAGTCTTTTTGCTACATGAAAATTCATAAATGGCTCAATAAATTCCATACCATATGAGTAATTTAGAGCACAAGTGTAGAAGGCCACATAGTTAAAAGAGAGAAACGATACTAGACACACAAATACTATTTATAAGCATTATTGTCTGCAGACACTAGTTTAGCTATAAACGATAAGAGGATAAATCAACTAAGTAGAACACCAAAATGCCACAGTATACCTGATTTTTACACATCTTGCTCAACAGGATTTTTATGAGAAAGTTCTTGACCCTTGTGATTAATTAGCACAAGTATGAGCTCTGAGCTCATTAAAAGAACTGTGTTTATGATCGAGTCTCCTTTTCCTTCTGAATCTAGAGAGAGATCCCTTTTGATGTGAGAAATTATCATAAAACTTATTGTCATCAAAATACGAGACATAGTTTGAGTTCTTACCAGAAGAATTTTGACTTGAGGAGGATAATAACTTGTCGACAATTTCTTTATACCCTTCAATTATCTTCATCAGGTTATTTCTCATGTCATTAATTTTTTTATTTTCTCCTGGGATATCGTTCACATCAAGGGAAATGTTGTTTTCAGAGGAAACGACTTGATCTTTCCTTAGACGATTCTTGTTAAGACTTCTATTCTGCTTTAGAGCATTTGAGGAACTCATTGAACTGACCTTCCTGGTAACATACACAGGATAAGTACGATAACCAACTGGTTTAGACATACGAATGTCAGTTACACCTTTGAGAATTAAGTCTAAGGTGTGTTGAAGTTGAACCAAGAAAGTTTTATTCAACCTAGAGTTTCTCTTATCAAAGCCTTTTTCATCGCAAAAGAGGCATACTTTCTGATCACAAGAGTGATTAGACAAGGTAGTCTTAACAACTTCGTTAGGAGATTTATTCCTTCCATGTGATGTGGAACATCCTTGATCAATGGGAAATTCGAACACATTATTTTTGACAGGAAGGGATTCCGATTTTACTTCTGGAGCTGGAACATTTTCAGGCGTAGCAAAAGTACTTGGTATATTAGACTACTTAGAGCATCCTTGAATAGAGAGTTTACTCAAGCGATGTTCAATTTCCAAAGCATCCTTTTTGAGGATTTCCTCAAGAACCATACATGAAGAGTGATCTTCAGTATTTTCTTTGAAATTGTAGTCCCTTATTACACCAAGCAGAACATCGACATCGTGTTTTAACCGATTAAATCTATCATCTTGGATTCTAGAAAGATTTAGAATCAAGACACTCTCTTCAGCTGTTTCCCGTTCATTTAGAGAAACAGACTCTTTTGAAGGGTAATCGGAAATACTTATGTCGGGCCTGTCTGTCTTGTTTGAACACAAGGTTCGTCTATATTCGAGATTGAAGAATCTTTCTCTTTAATAGAATTAGACAAGACAGAGCCCTTATTTATGGTGACGCGTTTATCAAAGATAGTACTCTTGTCCATAGAGTCAGATTGCTACAAACACAGACTTGTAAGGTCTTGAACGTGTTTGCTTGCTCTGATACCAATTGAAAAAGTGGGGGTACAACAACCACACCCAATATTTCGCTTAGCAATCTGTATGGACAAACTCCAATACACTTTCTAGAGAACCAACTAGACAGTCAGACTCAGTCTAGATAAAATGTATATCAAAGAGTTTATATCTCAATCTCTTGATTTGATATATACTCAAGCAAATAGAAATTTGCGAGTCTTTATCAACTACTAGAGATATAACTTGGATGGTACCAAAGACCAATATCCAAGTGTCAATCAATTTAAATCAATAACCAAAAGGTAGGATATTCTAATTGATTGAACAACGCACAACCTGTGATATTTCAATTATATAACAAAATATAATGCGGAAAAGAAATAACATATACACCAGAATTTTGTTAACGAGGAAACCGCAAATGCAGAAAAACCCCGGGACCTAGTCCAGATTGAGAACACACTGTATTAAGCCACTACATACACTAGCCTACTCCATTAACTTAGGTCTGGATTGTAGTTGAACCCCAGTCAATCTCACACTGCTCCAAGGTACAGTTATGCTCCTACGTCTCTGATCCCAGCAGGATGCTACGTACTTGATTCCTTTATCTGATTTATCCCACAACTAAGAGTTGCTACAACCCAAAGTCGAAGACTTTAATAAACAAATCCGTATCACACAAAAAAGTCTACGGTAATAGATAAATCCGTCTCTCACGAATATACCTATGAGTTTTGTTCCTTCTTTTGATAAATCAAGGTGAACAGGAACCAATTGATAAATCGGACTTATATTCCCGAAGACCAGCCTAGTATTATCCATCACCTCACAATAATCTTAATCTACGCAGCGAAAAAAGATATCGCGGAATCACAAACGATGAGACGAAGTGTTTGTGATTTCTTTTATATCTTTCCTATCGGAGTTATCAATTTCAAGCCAATTATTACAATTGTACTCGTACGATACAAACAACAAGATCATATCACACAACTACAAGAAAGTAGTATCGGTCTGGCTTCACAATCCCAATGAAGTCTTTAAGTCGTTAACCTGTTTTAGACGAAGAAGCCAAAGGTTAAAGGAGAATCGACTCTAGCTTAGCACAACTAGTATCACATAGAAGGTGTGGGGATTAGGTTTCCTATTTTCTAGATTTCTCCCTTATATAGTCTTTCAAATCAGGGTTTGCAATCAATGTTAGCTTGGTAACAAAGCATTCAATATTCACCGTTAGATGAAAACCTGATTAGATTCAAGCTAATATCTTTCAACCGTTAGATCGAAAACTAGATTATTACACACAAATGAAATGCATATTTCTAGGCTTGTGTAACCGTACCCAAACTTGTACATTTGTTGGTTCAACAATAGTCAACCAAATGGTTAGCCATATGATCACTTTCATATCAACCATATTAATCTTCACCATAACTAGTTCAAGTGACTCAATTGAACTAGTTAGAGAGTTGTTCAATTGCAAGGAAATCTTATGTAACTACACAAGACACAATCGAAGCAAAAAAGATTTGATTCAGTCGAATCGGTTCATGAACTATATAGCCACGGTTTGCAATTTGCATTCTTTAGTTTATATAAGAATAAGTTCACAAACATCGTTTTTAGATATAACCTACTCAAGTTCGCGGACCGGGTTCGCGGACTTAAGTTCCCGGACGGAGTTCACAAACTCCAGCAGAATTTCTCGGGTCGAGAACTTCCGCCAGTTCGCGGACTTAGCTCACGCCACTATTCCGGTTCTCTTGATCAACAAAGTTCGCAAACTTCGGTTCAAGGAATAAGGACTTATACATATATGTGTTTCCATAACAATGCTTACATACTCCAATGGTTATATAATCTAAACTCTCATTTCAATCATTGAAACATTCTTAGAGGACGTTGATATTCTATAATTGTTATTCACAAACTATTTTTCGTCAAAGTAAGCAATTTTCAAAGTGATTGAAACTTGTCATGACTTTCGTCACTAGGTAAAGATGAACTTGGCTAAAGCGAAAGCTTACCAACACATATTTAGGGAAATAGATAGGCGAGATAAACTCGACTCGAAATAGCAAATGTGTATAATCTAAGTCTATATAGCAAAATGACTTTTGTCTCAAGATAGGAGATAAATAGACTTTTGAGTGATAGATAAGTTCAAGTCTCCATAACCTTTTAGTCGATGAAGATCCACCGGTTCCTTGAGTAGTCCTTCGTCTTGTATGATGATTTCCATGGAGTTCTTGAGCTCAACTACACTTTCTATCCTAGTCCGAGACCTTAGCTATAGTAAACTTGAAATCAAGACTTATAGTTTTGATCACTAACATTGACAAACATGCTTGAGATAGCAACGCATGTGAGTTCGACCGAGCAATGCTCTAACATAAACTAATTTTGAATTGCTTCGGGCAATTGTTTCCATGATAACATATCAAAACATAATTACTTTGTAGTTTCGGTTTTGATATTGGTTATCAAAAATGGTGTGTGGAACCCTCGTGCTTGACTCAACAGGTTGCAAGTTTATTTTGAGATTTGTAAGATCTTTTTCGTGTTGTCCTTTATTTTTTTTCGTTTCTTTGTCATTTTGTGACAAAAAGGGGGAGAAATATATGGAGTAAACAAGTGATGTTGGTGTCAATTTTATATTGATTGGTGTCACTAGGGAAGAGGACAATGGTGCTTGAACGTTTATCTAACGAATGAGGAAAAACACATACTAAGGGGCAGTAACATACCATATGATTTGGTATAACAAAGACGTGAGGATTGCAAATCTACATATCTCACTTTTAGGGGGAGTATGAGCTTTGTTATTATAATGTCAACAGTTGTTGCATTTTTAAGGATTGAATGTATGCAGGTTATGTGTTGTTGAATTCAGGAATAAAGCGTATGTGTAATTAATTCTTGTAATTTGTTTCTCCATATGATTATAAGAGTTTTGTCACTAAAATTGACAAAGGGGGAGATTGTTAGAGCATAGCTCGGTTGAACCCACCAAACGTTGGTATGTCAAGTTTGGTTGTCATATTTTAGTGAACCAAAACTCATTTAAGAGTCGCTTGATTAAATGTACTAGAGTCAACTTCGTATAAGTTAACTTGAAAGTATTAGGATATGAGACATTACAAGTATTGCAAAGACTTGAAGAAGTGAAGAAGTACGGAGCTACAACCACAACATCATCCTTCTAGTTGAGGTTAGTGATATTTGAGTTGAACTGTTTCATTCCCTAACGTATCTTTCAAGTCGTGCATATTGAAAACAAAACTGCGAAGCATGAACACTCTAGATAGACATAATATTAAGGAATTCAATACGAGCTTTATTGCTTAACCATTAAAATTTGTAGATAAGACATCAACATAATCATATGAATGCTATTGTGATTATGTATGGGTATGAGGTGAGATTTCATCCTAGGAAACAATGTTGTTACATGTGTTTTAAGGAAGTAAGTTCATGAACTTTGTTGGTGAACCGAAAAGGAAATCGCCAGGCGTTATTGGGTTGTTCTTCATTGCATATCTTATGAACGACCAATATGTGTGATTAGTATAACCTCTCATGACTTGTTTGTGTTCTTGGTAAAACTATTCACATGAGGCATGACTTTTGTATTGGTATAACTTTTATTAGTGAAACCGATCTTAAGTAATCACTTGTTGGTATGATCGAGTTTGTGTAATTTGTAAGGCCTAACACTGGGTAAAGGGGAACCGATCCTAGTAAGAGGTGTGACACATCACAAAGGGGAATCGATCCTTGTATGGGGTGCAACAAGGTTTGTAGCAGAAAGGGGCACTGATACAATGGACATGTGCAACACGTTTTTAGGAAAAGGGGAACTGATCCTATGGACATGTGCAACACATATGAATTAGATACCATATATATGTGGGGAACCGATCCTAGTACCTAGTTAACCAAATTTTTGGAAGCTAGTGTGACTATGCATAGTACTCACTTGGAGGTAGCCGAAACTTGTTTTGGTAGAACCGTTAAACCCATGATTTGTGATTGAGAAGTTCTTAATCAATCGCATAGCTCTTGAAAGTCAGATGAACCAATTCTAAACTTGTTTGGAAGTATGGTAAATCGGTTTCAAGTGAGTAAGTATGAAAGAGGACTTACAAAGAAAGGATGTCGACACACTTTGAACACATGCAGTAATGCGTATATTTTTTATTGTTCAAAGATATTCCTTAACGGCTAAGAAGGAAGTAAATCCCAGAATCGAAATTAAATAATTAAAGAATCTTTTAATTAAGGTTTTTAATTATATATGGAAAATAAGAATTAGTAATGTGCATTTGCTAGTTAAAGATTTTCCAAGAAGATTTTCGATCATTATTTTGGACAGAGCATTCTCAGGAATTATGAAAACCGAATATGGAAATTATTATAGAATATCTTGAGAATATTGTCGGTTTTGGAAATTCCTTGGTGTCCAAACTTCCATGTCTATAAATACTTGAAGTTTTACTTTCTAGCAAACTAATCCTTCGTGACAGTAAACTTCCTCTGTTATACTGTTACTGGTGAAGCCGCCTATTCGGAGAGGAGAGTAACCTAATTAGGCGAAATCTCTTGCGGCCACTAAGTTTAAAGTCTTCTTTGGGATTGAGAAGCTCTAGCGCGTACCGTTGGTGGGAAACTAGATAATTACGGTTTATCTTTTGTTTTCACATTGATTTGATTGACTAACGGTGGTTGAACTTTGATTGCACCTAGTTTGTTTATGCTTGAGAATCTTCTCTTCTGATATAAGATTCACTCAAACTGGTTCAAGGTTTCGACAGGGATCTTTAGACTGTTGTTAGTGCTAAATACGATCTTGTGATAATCCATTGGTAACAGACTCCGTTCTGTGTGTGATTTATCACAAGAGATTCAAGTAGTTGTGTGCAGGTGTTTATTGAAGATCTAAGAAGATTTGAAGACAAAAAAGAGATAGAAGATTTCTGACTTGGTTATATAAATCTTTGGTGTGCACAATACTTGTTTCGGTAAAAGAGGATCCAACTATAATCGATCTATCCTTGTGGTATTTTGTTAGAATAGTTGTGTAGATCGGCATCAATACGTTTCCTTGGGATTAAAGGTATTGATTACAAAATCTTAACGATTACCTTTTGGTAATTGAACATAAGATAGATCTTGGAACCTGGCAAAGGAGTTTATGTTAAGATAAACAGAAGAGCCTTTCTCCAACTCATATCACTTGGTTGAAGAGAGTTTATACCAAATAGATTTTTTGTTCCTTTACTGTTTGGAATACGAACCAAAGGAATTGGTCCAAGTACGTGACTTGTTTACAGGTCGGAGGCGTGGGAATACAGACGGAACTAGGTGAACTATAGGTTTAGTTGCTTGGTCTCAACTATAAGAAGTTGGTTTATTTTGTATAGCGGCTTAATCCTGAGAGTATTCAATTCTGGACAAGGTCCCGGGTTTTTTTTGCATTTGCGGTTTTTCTCGAATCTTGCTGTGTCATTTACTTTATATTTCCGCATTATAATTGTTTTATTATAATTAAAGTAAATAACACAAACGTTAATTCTTATTTACTTGATAAGCAATCCTATTGTGTTTGGTTACGTCCGAACCTTTGTATCAAGTAACATACTTCGTTGTTCTATTATCTCGATCTCGTATCCGTAGTCGATCACACTAAGTGTGAATCGATTTGTTATATTGTCTCGACTCAGTCCATAGATAATTACTTTCGGAAAAATGACTTATAGGAAGGAAAAGTTTTAGCTTGAGGTATATTTGGGTACCCTCGCCTTTTCAAAACCGATCTTAAGTAATCACCTAAGATGGTATGATCCATTTAGTGTCATTGGTATGATCAACTCTAGGAAAAGGGGAACCGATCCTAGTAAGAGGTGCAACCGATCACAAAGGGGAATCGATCCTTGTAAGTGGTGCAGCAATTTTCTAGATATTGGGAACCGATCCTATGAACATGTGCAATACGTTTTTAGATATTGGGAACCGATCCTATGGACATGTGCAACAAGTACAAGTTAGATACCATATATATGTGGGAACTGATCCTAGTACCTAGTTAACCGAATTTTTGGAAAGCTAGTGTGATTAAATCCAGTACTCACATGGAGGTAGAACCGAAAATTGTTTTGGTAGAACCGTGAAACCCATGTTTGGTGATTGAGTGTTCTTGATCAATCACATAGTTCTTGAAAGTCAGATGAATCAATTCTAACTTGTTTGGAAGTGTGGAAAATCGGTTTCAAGATTGTAAGAATGAAAGAGGACTCACAAAGTAAAGATGTCGACATACTTTGAACATGTGTAGTAACGCTTATCTTTTATTGTTCAAAGGTATTCCTTAATATCTAAAGGAAAGTCCCGGATCGGAATATAAGTTGAGAATCTTTTAATTAAGGTTTTTAATTTTATTTTTGGAAAATGGAAAATTAGTAATGTGCATTTACTAGTTGGAGATTTTCTAAGAAATTTTCGGTCAATGTTTGGACAAAGCATTTCCAGGAATTATGGAAACCGAATTTGGAAATATATTGCATATATTGAGAATATTTCCGCTTTTGGAAATTCCTTGGTGCCCAAACTTCCTTGGTCTTTAAATATCAAAGTTTTCATTTCGAGCAAACTAATCCTCAGAGCCAGCAAAACTACCTAGTTGTGTTGTTACTGGTGGAGCCGCCTATTCGGAGAGGAAAGTAACCTAATCAGGCGAAATCTCTTACGGCCGCTCGGTTTAAAGACTTCTTTGGGATTGAGAAGCTCTATTAGTACCGTTGGTAGGAAACTAGATAATTGCGGTTTATTATTAGTTTTCGATTGATTTGATTGACTAACGGTTGTTGAACTTTGATTTCACCTAGTTTGTTTATGCTTGAGAATCTTCTCTTCTGATATAAGATTCACTCAAACTAGATCGAAGTTTCGACGGGGATCTTTAGACTGTTTGTAGATCTAAAGACGTCTTGTGATAATCCATTGTTAACAGACTTTGTTCTGTGCATGATTGATCACAAGAGATTCAAGTTGATTGTGTGCAGATGTTTATTGAAGATCTAAGAAGATTTGAAGACAAAAAAGACTTTGAAGATTTCTGATTTGGGTTCATAATCTTTGGTGTGCACAATACTTGTTTCGGTTAAAGAGGATCCAACTATAATCGGTTTATCCTTGTGGTAGATCGGCATCAATACAATTCTTTGTGATTCAAAGTATTGATTGCAAAATCTTGACAATTACTTTGGTAGTTGTTATTAGATAGATCTAAGAACCTGACAAAGGAGTTTATTGGGATAAACAGAAGAGCCTTTTGTCGAACTCACATCACTTGGTTGAAAAGAGTTGTTACCAAACATATTTGTTGTTCCTTTACTATTTGGAATACGAACCAAAGGAATTGTTCCAACTACGTGACTTATTACAAGTTGGAGGCGTGGTAATACAGACACAACTAGGTGAACTATAGGTTTATTTGCTTGGTCTCAACTATACAAAGTTGGTTTGATTTTGTATAACGGCTTAATCCTGAGAGTATTCAATTCTGGACAAGGTCCCGGGGTTTTTCTGCATTTTCGGTTTCCTCGTTAACACAATCTTGTTGTGTCTTTTACTTTTCAATTTCCGCAATTATAATTGTTTTTATTATAATTAGAAGTAAAATACACAAACGTTAATTCCTATTTACTTGATAGTAATCCTATTGTGTTTGGTTAAGTCCGAAACTTTTATCAAGTAAACATACTTCGTTGTTGTATTGTCTCGATCTCGTATCCATAGACGATCACACGAAGTGTGAACCTATTAGTTGTATTGTCTCTACTCAGTCCATAGACAATCACTTTCGGAGAAAGGACTTATAGGTGGAAAAGTTTTAGATTGAGGTATATTTGGGTACCCTCGTCTTTTCAATTGGTATCAGAGCAGGCAAACACGAAAAGATCTAACAATCTAAGTTTGGTGCGATCCAACCTATAAGAAAATGAATCTTATGAGTGATTCAGTTAACGTAAGTCAAGATGAAAAATCAGCTCTTGAGGATAACATCTTTTGTGAATCTACTGAACAGGATGACCCCTATAATGTAGACTCTGGTGATTGGCAAACTTTCCTTGAAAAACAACTTGATAAAATTTCTGAAGATGGTGACTCAGAAATCGATCAAGAAGTTGAAGAAGATATGTCTGAATTCACTTCTATACTAAGTGTTATCTCTACAAGAAAACTTTCTACCGCAGATGTGATTGAGCTCATTGCTCCTCTCAGTAGAAAAAATAGGAAACTAAGAAAGATTTTCTCTGGTTTCTTCTATGGATATCAGAATTCCAGATATCTTCTTAAAAACTACAAAGATAGTCTACACTCAAAAACCCTTGAGTTTGAGAATCTCAACAGGAAACACTACTTGTTGAATAAGAAGCTTATTGAGACAAAAGCAAGGATTAATTCTCAACAATCAACAAGTAAGGAACAATATGAGTCTGATTCCTTCAACAAAAATCCTCTTGAGGATCAACTATCTGAAGCTCTTGAAAGAATCAAGGTCTTAGAAGAGGAAGCTGTAAGGCTAAGAAGACTCAATGATAGCACAATCAATTTATCTTCCTTGTTGGATGCAGGAAGAAGTCATGGCGACAAGCGTGGATTAGGATATGATGGAATTGATACTTCGCCAATCAACAAGGAAGTAAAATTTGTAAAAGTTGTTGGTTCTTCCACTCCAGAAAATCCACCTCAACAAGCCTGTACGCCTGAGTCACCCAAGTGCTCAAATGAGATTCTGACAGAAAACATCTCCGAAATCAATCAGAGGAAGACTCCAACTAAGGATCAACATAGTAACCGAACGTCTCATAAAGGTAAAACTAAAAACTTTACTCCTTTTAATAAGCATTGTTATTATTGTAGAGATAAAGGTCATATGCAGAGGGATTGTAAAATTCGAAAGATGCAAAACGCTCTATCATTTGTATCTAAAGAATTGAACAGTGTCATCTACAAAAAACCTCTCAAATCATCACTGTCTTGTGAGACAAACGAATTATTACAAAAATTCAAAATCATATCCTAAATGAAACATTCCTAAAAGGAAGAATAATAGAAAGGGTAACACCTTTATCAATGGGGATATGAGATCTGATGTTTCAAGATGGAAAGATGCAATGTCACTAGAAATGAAGAATCTCCATTAAAAATCCACCTACAAGTTGATACCAAAATCCGAGAAGGTATCCAAAAGGAAGTTATCTAAAACAGATTCTAAGAAAAACAATTTGGTTGTAATCTTAGAAAAGATGACTATGAATGTCTAGTACTTAGGCTCAATAAGGATCTAGAGATATCCAGCGATATCAATGTGAAAGAATCTTTCGACGATTTGATATACTGTAGAAAAACAAAAAGGGAATTAACCAAGATTCTATGACTTCTCAAAACTTGTGATATCTTCTTTGAACGTTTTGAGTAAGTTTTTGTTTCGATTTTTGTGTAGAACAGCTTTCCTAATTAAGCTGCTGCCTTGAAAAAAGGAAAAGCAAGGGACCATAAATAGGTCTGATTATGCTTTTACGATATCACAATCCTGTGATAGAATGCTTTCTTCTTATGAAGATAGTAAGGAAGAATTAACTGAAGAACAAAGAACCAATCCCATTATGATTGTTCAGCATCGAGACTGGCTCAAAGAAAGAATTGTTCAAACAAAAGGTGTTCTTGCTGAACTCAAGATCCTAGTTGAAGAACTTGAAAAACAGGAAGTGGTTGCAGACAAGTCTCTTGAGACATGCTTCAAAAGTTTGAACACTGAAGAAACCTCAGTGAACAACAAGAGCACCACTAGAGATTAAGTTATATGTTGTAATACTTAATCCAGGAAAATAGACATCAATTTTTGATTTCTTTCAATGATTGTATTAGGTCTATTATGAATAAAACTATCGTATTATGAATAAAATTATTTTTTCTTGTGATAGTTTATGATTACATAGCGTGTGCTTGAATACTTTATCTTATTGCTATGTATGTTTATGGGATGTTTGATTTCGGTTTTCTGACCTTCATATTCGATCCCATATGTTGTGAACCCTTATTGATGTAGGACATCCTACTCACAAGTTACCTATTTCCTAATACTAGACTACAGTAAAACTTCTATAAAATAATAGGCTTGGGACCACCCAAATCCTATTATTTTAAAGAGATATTACTTAATCGATAAAATAATAATTTATTATTTTATACGTATAATAATAATATATTAATTTAAAGAATAATTCTCAATATAAAAAATTTCTTTGGAAAGATCAAGAATTTCCATATCGAAAAAATAAAAATAAAGTATCTTAATTAGTGCACTACGAACTACACTATTAAGGATGAAATACAACTTGATTTGAACTTCAGAGAAAAACAAACCAACATTGAATCATATTTTGAGAAAATTTAATGTGTATGAAAATTATTTTTTATTTTCTATTAGAATTATTATTTTATATAATATTTAGGACCTATTAATGCTTAAGGGGAACTTTTGAAACATATTATATTATAATTTTATCGAATTTATTATTTTAGCACTAAGGGCCCGAGTCGGGACTGGAAAATTTTATTATTTTAGCGAGACTATTATATTATCGAGTATTATTTTAATAAAGTTTTATTATATTTTTTAATTTAGGATTTCCTTCCTAGGTCTAGTTTGTTTCTTTGTTTAGTTTGATTTCCTTTTCTAGTTCTAATTATATTTAGAATCCTTGAAGCATATATAAGAAGGCATAAGCATAGTAGAGACATACAATTCTACAACCAATATTATAATTTGATTAATATCAAAATTATCTTTTAATTTTATTATCTTTATTTTATCATCACTTTGGTGAATCTATTGATCTCACACTAGTTTCTATCTTTTATCGGATCTTTGATCCAAATCATACGCTTCCGCTATGTCAAGTGGCATCAGAGCCACGGTTGAGATTCTCTATTATTGAGTTTCTTGGCTTTGTTTCTATCCACGGTTAAGAGCCTCCATTGAGTGCCTTAATTTTCAAGTTCTTCCTTATGGAAAGGAATTTCGTATTACTTTCAGAATAGGTGGAAAGATACATGATTTTATTCTTGATCCATCTTCCCCGAAAAACTATGTGTCCGTTGCAATAGCAAATTACCTCAAGCAAACCAATTGTAATGGGATTTTTCAGGCGGTCTTGTTGAATTTAGTTTCCACAAAGGTATGTATTACAGTACTGCTTATTGTGAAATATCTTTTATGAAGAATTGTCATGTGTTATTGGGTAAACCCTGGCTTTCGAGATTAGGTGTTGTTTATAATGAAAGTATGCATAGTTTTTAGTTTCGTCAAGGCAAAAAATTGCACCGTTTAATGGGATTACATGAATCAACACCATTACAACATAGGATTGAAAAAGAAAAGTCGGATTTATGGAAAGGATTCGATGAGATATTTGCTAGTCTCCGAAAGAAGCCATATTTTGAAGATGTTATACCGACGTCAACTTCACAAGAACCTACCTTAGAAGAAGAAGAAAATAAGGGTGGCGATGAAGAGAATTCTAGTGTTGTTGAAATTAAGCATCCACAATCCCATTCTTCTGATGTTTCCACCTACCTCTGTTCCTAACGATGTCCATACACAAGAGAAACTCGATACTTCTTTTGTGAACCCACATCAATGTTCTGAAACTATTTATTTTGGTACTCCTCATATAGATTTCGTTATGCCAAAGTTAAACTCTCATAATATAACTTGTTATGTTAAGTTTCTGGATTTTCCTATTTTATGGCATAAACAATTGAAATCAGAAAAACACTCGAAATACATTGTATCTTGGGATGGACGGTCACAGTACTTACTAGATTCGAAGGATATTTCTATGAAAGAAGGCACGCAGGCTCATTATGAAACACTTGAGCAGATACCAAACCAAAATCGTATTGCGAAGCTGAAGGTTACTGATATTTCAGAAGTAAATCTTAATGATCAGATGCAATGGAATTCTACGGTAACTGAAGGGGTGCTGGAGTCTTCCGTTTGTTGGGATTATGCCCAAAAACAATAGTTTGACATCGCACTTTTAATATTATTTAACAGTTCACATTAAACATGCTACGTGAGATATGGTCGAATATATTATTTGTAATTTATACAGTGGGAGATATAATATATTGGTGACATTTATTAGTTCGTAATCTATGTGAATTTTATTCATTGTTTAGATTATAACTTGCTATGATAATTACGTATGTATTATGATGAATCTCAATAATAGAAGTGGAGACTTCTAAATCTAGCAGGTTGATGTAATTGATTATATCGAACCGGTCGGTTAGTTCTATTCATTAATTATCGGCTATTGAATGGATCTAAGCTACTACTTTACATTAGTTCTCAAACCTGAAGATATGTATATACCTTATGCGTATTTCCGGGTATCTTGTCTTACCAAGCAGTGAGGTCATTAATTTGGATCCAATATCTGGGTAAGATGGATAATTGTGAGTGCGCAGTAAGAATATACATGTTCAATATGGTATCCGCCTCGGATGTGTATTCCCTTGGATTATTGTGCCGAATTGTTATTCTAGACTGGCCAGTGGTCACTTAAATTGTTTAATTGATTATTAGAATAATTATATAAAAAGCACATCAAGGAACAAAATATAAATTCTGCATAGGAATTGATATGTAAGTGTTACACGCCTATGAGAATTTATGAAACCGGTATTAGCGGAGGGACTTAATGTAAGAAAGTAGAGGAAGGGTTTTGCTTTTATTAAAACATGTAATTTTAGAGTGTTTGTCAATTACAAGTCTTTGGTGGAGTGACTTGTAATTTCTTAATCGTATTTGGAATTGTGTGAGACACAAGGAATTCTATACGGTTAAGGAAATCTAAAATTGCTTGTAGCCCAAGAGACCTAATTTTATTTGGAGAAGGTTTTTGAGAACAAGAAGGATAGCTCCTTATATGAAAACAATATAAGGGGAGCAAGCTATAAAAGCTATGGACAGCCAAAGCTAAGAATAGCCAAGTCTTCTTGTTCTCCCGTCCCTATACAATTAAGTATTTTGTGTGAAAGCCCTAAACTTCAAGAGTTTTTTCTTTACAATATTAGATTCCTTTTGTTTTTGTTACTAACAAAGGGAAACAAAAAGTTTGGTTCGTAGTAAGAGAAAGAAAAGCTACAGGAGCTTGCTTCGTTTTAGTTTGTTGTTGGTGAAAGAACAAACAAATCAAGAGGAGTTTGATTTGATTATTTAAGTTAGTGAATTAGTGCTGGTGTTGATAAACAAAAGAAGTGGTTTTGGTGTTTAGAAACAAAGCTACAACAGGTCTTTCTTCTTCCTTCCCGTCACGGCACAAAACGGTGGAGATAAAAGATAAAGCTACAAGAGGAAATTGGTTTGTGATGTTTGTTATTCTAGGAGATTTGGATTAGCGAGCTAAGGTACACAATTTCTTAATCCTCCCTTGGTATTATTAACGTCTGAATGTTGGGTTTGTTGATTGGAAAAAAATTTAAAACTCAATTCTGCTGCGTTTTTACAATCGATCCTAACAATGGTATCAGGGATAGGTTTAGATGTTAATAATTGCAATTTTATTGATCATGATGGAGATTATGATGTGTTTAAAATTAGGGCTTTTTCAATTTGTGAATTTGTATGAATTGATTGAACCCTAGATTTATCGATTTGAGAAATTTGATGTTAAAATTTATGTTTGATTTGATTAGTTTGACATGGGTATGGCTGATTTTGTATGGGATGCAAATTAATATATGTGTATGGTTTACTAATATGGATATGTTAGAGTAAGAAATTACCATGGTGGACATATGGGTCCTGTTTAATTATACATGAGATGTATGAATAGGGGATTTTGATTTACGAAAAGAGTTTCCAAAATCATTGTCCTGTGAATGAACGGACTTGAAACCTTGATTGGTTTAGGTGGAATTATACTGTTTGTTAGTGTACACCCAAAATTTGTTTTAGCAATGTCCAAAACAGTTTTGGTACTGCTTATTAAAACAAGTTTTTGGAGGGTCTTGGCACATTACAAGCAGGTACATATAGTTACCTCCTTAGATAGCCTACATAACTATATATCAGTAACATGACTTGGTGATTTTGATGATTTTAGTAAAGGTGTAAACTATGGAGTATATTTGATTTATCCAAGTTCAGTTTACATGACACTTATTGGTTAACATGCATACAAGCTGTAGTATCATCTTAAAATAATTAGATTAGAAATCATAGATATGTATATGCTAGAATAGAAGTCACATGAAAGGATGAATATGGAGTTTTGGTCAAAATCTAATTCTACATGTGATGTTTGAGTTAGAAGTTTTGAGATTTCTAAAGTGTTTTTTCAAAATCTAAAATTGCTTTAAAATTCCAATGTTTTCTTTACACTAAATGTTAAGGAACCAAAACTCTGTTTTGTTTAAATTGGTAATGTAGTTCTACGTTTTGGTGAAAAACCCATATTCTGTTTTAGACAGGACTAATAGTATCTTAATCCAGATTGTTTAAAACAGGGTTGTAATTGGTTTGGTTTATCAAAGACAATGAACAATTAATTATCGATTTGAAACATTATACCATCATATTACAGTAAAGTTACTTTGTGATTTTTATGATTCTAGTATTGATGTAAATTAGGGAATAACGTTTGAGTTATTCAAGTTGAATTTACATGATAACTACTGGATTTAAGGCATATATATAAGCTGTAGTATCATCTTGGGTTAATTAGATTGGTAATCCTGAAATCCCAATATTGTCTTTTGTTTATGCATGAGATGTGTGAACGGTAATTTCCCTTGTCTAAGAAATTAAGTGGGAGAGGGATTTTCGTATCCCGCGGCCTTCTATAAACAAAATCAGATTATATGAACGGTTTTGTTCTCCCTAAGGAGACAATACAGTTTATGTAGATTCTGAAACTTTTCTATGGGTTACACTTAACTATAAATAAGTAATTTGGTTTCTCTAAGGAGTCAAATATTTATGTTAGAGGTCAAAATTATTGGATTGTTGCTTTAATATGACATGAGATGTCTAGGATTGTTAAATCATTGGAAAGTTCTTTCACCTGAAAAACTATATGCGCAACTAATACCCTAAGGAATGTTGCGTATGTAAAGTTTTGGGAATCCGATGTTTATCATAATACTAGGGAGTTGCGATAAATAAATTTTTTATTTTGTTTTTCGTTTTTAAGATCTATTTTTCGGTTTATTTGTTATGCATGTTTAAATGTCGATGTCGAACCTCAGTCCCTTACAGATTATCTTGAAAGAAAACCAGTTAACCGGTCTCAACTATGTTGATTGGAAAGAAACTTGGATATTGTACTCACTGTACAAGATTACAAGTTTGTTCTTAATGAACCAGAACCTGTACTCCCTGAACCCCAAGAAATAGTTGGTGCTCATGCTAGGTGGAAGAAAGCTAATGATATGGCCAAGTGCTATATCGTGGCTTCTATTTCATATTCAAATGTATTGCAGCATCAATATGAGGGCTTTGAGAAAGCTGTTGAGATCATTAATGGTCTTAAGGAGATGTTTTCTGAACATAGTCGTACCGCCAAAGCAAAGGCGACTAGAAAGCTAATGAACACTAAGATGCAAGAAGGAACTCCATTTCGTGAGCACGTCATTCTCATGATGTCTCTGTTTAACGAACTGGAAACCCTTGGGTCAACTATCGATGCTGATATGAAAGTTGACATTGTTCTCAATTCCCTTCCCAGTTCGTTTGCACATTTTAAGTTGAATGTCAACATGAATAAGATGGTCTTAACTCTTCCTGAGTTACTTAACCAATTGCAAAAAGCAGAGGATTCTAAGCGTAAACCCAAACGAAAGAATCCAAAGAAGAAGGTTCAAAAAGCATCCCCTGGTGCAGATAATGCTTTGGGTGTTAGAACGGATAAGGGAGAAAGTCTTGCAAAGGGAAAGTGTTTCCATTGCAATGAGACTGGTCATTGGAAGCGCAACTGCAATGAATACTTAGCTAAGAAGAATTCAGGAGGTTTTTTTTGAATCTTTAGTTGTTGAGGAAAATGTTGCCAAGTATACATCAAACACTTGGTGCATATATTCTGGAGCCATTAATCATGAATGTAATTCATTGCAGGGGTTTCAGATAACCAGACAACTAAGTAAAGAAGAAATTTACCTAAGCCTAAAGTCGGATGCAGGAGTTGTTGCCGTAGCCATAGAAAGAGTTCGTCTTAGTAGTAGTAGTATTAAGGAGAATAAGATTTTAGTTTTGAAAGATTGCTTAAATGTGCTAGACACTAGGCGGAATTTAATTTCAGTGTCTTGTCTCGTTAGAGATGGTTTGACAATTAAATTTGATTCTTTTAAGGTTTTAAATAACTAAAAGTTGTTTAGCTATTTTACTGTTGTGTTGGCGCATAGTTTATATCTTGATTCTCCTGTTATTCCTTGTGTTTTAAATATTTTAAATAGTGAATGTATACCATATGTTACCACTCTTAAACGGGAAAGTACATCGACTAACTCTATATACTTGTGGCATCTAAGGCTTGGTTATATTAACCTTAACAGGATCAAACGGTTGGTTCAAAATGGATCTCTTGATTCATTAGAAATTGAACCATGGTCAGTTTGTGAATCTTGTTTGGAAGGTAAAATGAGCAAGAGACCCTTTACAGGGAAAGGTGTTATAGCCAAGTATTAGAGTTAGTGCATATTGATGTGTATGGACCGATGAATGTTAGAGCTAGAGGTGGCTATGAGTATTTCATCACTTTCACTGATGATTATTCTAGATACGGCTACATCTATCTTGTGCATTATAAGTCTGATTCTTTTGAAAAGTTCAAAGAATACAAGTCAGAGGTCGAAAACCAAACTGGAAAGAAATTGAAAGCCATTCGATCAGATCGAGGTGGTGAATATCTTTCAAATATGTTTGGTGCATACTTAGTAGAACATGGGTTTGTATCCCAGTTGACTTTACCTGGAATACCGCAGCAAAGTGGTGTTGCAGACAGAAGATGGTAAGTTATACTTCATTACCTATATATTTTGGGGATTAGCCTTAGAAACAGCAGCATACATTCTGAATTTGGTACCTAGAAAGGGAATTCCTAAGACAACCAGGAAGTTGTGGTCTGGGCGTAATCCAAGTCTACAACGTTTAAGAATTTGGGTTGTCCAGCACGTGTGCTAAAAAGGAAACTCTAGTTAACTATAACCAAAGTCAGAATTAAGTTGGATTGTTTGTAGGTTATCCAAAAGGTACTCGAGCTAGTTTATTTATAATCCGAAAGAGCAAAAGTTAGTAATAACGATGTTTCTTGAGGACGATTATATTATAAGCCTCGCAGTAAAGTTGTGCTTAAAGAGTTGTGTGAAACTGGTTGGGTAGGAGTTAGTAATACTTCTAGTTCACTTCTAGTAAACTATGAAGTATTTAACGGTATTTAACAAGGCTGCTCCATTTTTGCGATTTACAACTTTTGAAATTCTTGAATTTAATGAACAAACTTGTAATAGTATAGTAAGAGCACGTAGATTATCTAATATACATACAAATTCACCTATGGTTGAGCGTCAACAAATAGTTTAGTAGGATCTACGGATCTTTAATGAATCTTTAGTTGATCCGGGTCTTCATATAGATGAAGAAGTAGTATATCCTTAACCTGGAGTTGAACCTCAAGTTCAACCACATGTTGTAGGACAACCGGAGCAACAAGTTGAACAAATAGTGGATGCTCAACCAACTCAAGGGAACATGGTGATGTTTTTGGTATTGTATGTAGATGATATACTACTCATTGGAAATGATGTAGGGGCATTATCATCAGTATAACTATGGCTTTCCAATCACTTTTAGTATGGAATACTTAGGAGAGGCCAGTTACATTCTAAGCATTAAGATTCTCAGAAATCGGTATGCAAGAATGATAGGCTTATCCCAAGCTAATTACATTGACAAATTGTTGGAGAGATTTGTTAAGCAAAACTCAAAGAAGGGTTTCTTACCCTATAGACATGGCATTAGACTTGCAAAAGCACTTTGTCCCAAGACATCAGCGGTAATGCAAGAATTGAGTAACGTACCTTATGTTTCGACTGTAGGTAGTTTCATGTGTGTCATGCTAGACATTTTGTCATGCAGTTGGGATGGTTAGTCATGTTGATTAGATGGGAGTCAAATCTGAATTTGGTTGTTTTCGTGCAAGAGGGAGATTGTTGGGATTATGCCCAAAAACAATAGTTTGACATCGCATTTTTAATATTATTTAACAGTTCACATTAAACATGCTACGTGATGTTAAAGCATAGCTCGGTCAACCTCGCATGCGTTGCTATCTCAAGCATGTTTTTCAATGTTAGTGATCAAAATTATAAGTATTGATTTCTAGCCTACAGAGCTAAGTCTCGGACTAGGATAGAAAAGTGTAGTTGAGCTCAAGGACTTCATGGCGATTTATCATACAACGACGAAGATCTATACAAGGAACCGTGGAACTTCATTAACAAAAAGGTATGTGGAGACTTAAACTTATCTATCACTCAAAAGTCTATCTCTTCTATCTCCTACTTCTTATGAGACAAAAATCGTATGCTATATAGACTAGATCATACACATTTGACATTTCGAGCTGAGCATTCATTGCTTATCTTTTATCTCGAAATCGTGTGTTGGTAAAGCGTTTCGCTTTGATCAAGTTGATCTTCACCTAGTGGCGAAAGTCATGAAAAGTTTCAATCACTTTGAGAATTGCTCTGACGTGAATCGGTCTGTGAATGACGACTACATAGCTTTCTCTGAGAATGTCTCAATGATTGAAATGAGAGTTTAGATTACATAACCATGTATTCCTTGAACCTAAGTTTTCGAACTTTGTTGATCAAGAGAAATCGGGAGGACTGTGGAATTGGCTTGCCAAGTCCGCGAACTGTCGGAAGTTCTCGACCGAAAATTTCTGCTGGGATTTTCCAAATACTCGTTTGTGTGCTTAGTCCGCGAACTGGCGGAAGTTCTCTTTTGGAGAATTTCTGCTGAGTTTGGAAAACTCAACCGATTAACTTAAGTCCGCGAACTTGTTTGTGAGCTTAAGAGGTTATGATCTAAAGATGTGCTCTGAACATGAAACATTAAATTACTAAGGAATGTTTTATGCAAACCGTGGCTATAATGTTCATGAGCCGATTCATCGAATCGAATCATCTTTTCTTCAATTGTGTCTTGTGTAGTTACATAAGATCTCATAGCAATTAAAAAACTCTGTAACTAGTTCATTTGAGTCAATTGAACTAGTTATGGTGAAGAAGAACAAGGTTAATATGGAACGCTCATATGGTTAACCTTTTGGGTTACTATGTTGAACCAACATACACGTACACGTTTGGGCATGGTTTTCACGAACCCAGTAAACGTCTACCCAAGTGTGTGTGACAAGCTAAGTTTTCAATCTAACGGTTGAGAAATATTAGCTTGAATCTAAATCAGGTTTTCATCTAACGGTGAATATGGATTGCTTTGTAACTAAGGCAAAACCCTGATTTGAAGGCTATATAAAGGAGACATCTAGCATTGTGCAAAACTAATCCCCACACGTCTGCGTGCTACTAGTGCGCCCGCTAGAGTCGGTCTCCATTAACCTTTGATTTTCTTCTCTAAAATCAGGTTAATGACTTAAAGATTTAATTGGGATTGTGAATCCAGACCGATACTACTTTATCGTAGTTGTGTGATCTGATCTTGCATCTTCTATCGTACGAGTACAATTGATTGGCTTGAGATCGTGAGAGTTCTCCGATAATCAAGATAAAGAAGTCACAAACATCTTCGTCTCACTGTTTGTAATTCCTCGACAATCCGCTTGTGTAGTCAGGAAGGATTGTAGAGAGGTGATTGATTAATCTAGGCTGTTCTTCGGGAATAAAAGACCAGATTATCAATTGGTTTCTTTTACCTTGATTTTATATCTAAAGACGGAACAAAACCTAGGGTTTATCTGTGGGAGACAGATTTATCCTTTTATAGACTTTTTTGTGTGAGACAGATCTGTTTATTATCAAGTCTGTGATTTTGGTTTACAGCAACTCTTGGTTGTGGGTGAGATCAGCTAAGGGAATCAAGTGCGCAGTATCCTGCTGGGATCAGAGGCGTAGGAGTACAACTGTACCTTGTATCAGTGGGAGATTGATAGGGGTTCAACTATAGTCCAGTCCGAAGTTAGTTTGCAGTAGGCTAGTGTCTGTAGCGGCTTAATACAACGTGTATTCAATCTGGACTAGGTCCCAGGGTTTTTTTGCATTTGCGGTTTCCTCGTTAACAAAAATTCTGGTGTCTGTGTTATTTCTTTTCCGCATTATATTTTATATAATTGAAATAATACAGGTTGTGCGTTCGTGATCATCAGCTTCTCTAATCCAACCTTTGGTTGTTGATTGTAGTTGATTGATCCTTGGACATTGGTCTTTGGTACCGTCCAAGTTATCTCTCTTTGATAAAGACTCGCAGATTTCTATTTGCTTGAGTAAAGATCAAATCGAGAGATTGAGATAATAACTCCTTGAGATACTTTCTATCTAGATTGAGTCTGACTGTCTAGCTGATTCTCTAGCAAAGTGTTTCGGAGTTAGTCCATACAGATTTCTAATCGAAATATTGGGTGGTGTTGTTAGAACCCCGCGTTTTCAATTGGTATCAGAGCAGGCAAACACGTTAAAGACCTCAAAAGTCTGTGTTTGTGGCGATCTGACTATATGGACCGTAAATTCTCATTTGACGCCTCACCAGGTCTAAAAAACAACCATGGGAAAAGGTCTGATAAACTGGTTAATCTTCAGAAGAGATTGGAAGAACAAACCCGGATCTATTCTGGTCTTGTTGCAGAAATTGCAACTCTTAAGTATTTGATATCTAGTAAACATATTTCGTTGAATCTAAAATAATCCAGTTGTTCCTTTCTAAAAGATTGTCACTCTTCAGAGAATGTTCAACGATCGATTTTTGAGAAAACTGATGTGACTAGGAACCACTCAGACAAATGCCAAGGGTCTGGCCTTTATGGATACTCTTCCGATCATCCTCTTCGACCTTGTACGTCATCTTTAAAGAGTCTGAATACTGAAAGTAATCCTTGCAAGAATGTTGTGAAACCGTGCATTACTCAAAAGGGACGTACAATACTATCAGGAAATTCTATACAGAAAAGTACTGATGGTACATGCAATCTTACTTCTTGTCCCTCTTCTTCTCTTCAATGGTGTAGTGACAGTCATTGTGCCCCCTTCCTACATGTGTTAGGCGATTCCTCATTGTGTGTGTCCTCTATCGCCTCCAAACATGGAAAAGACTCTACAACCAAGACAGAAGGAGATCTTCCGATGGGTTGTTATTCATCTCATTCAAAACCAGGAAATATTGATATAACTCTGAGCAACTCCTCTTGGAAAAAATCAATGATTGATGAGTTAGATCAACTTCATAGACAAGTTGTGTGGAACCTTGTACCATGCAAGTCCAATGTCTATTATGAAGGTTCTAAATGGGTATCCAGGAATGAGGGAGAATGTTTTAACACCTTCAGAGATAATCCCAGGCTCATTTCTCAAGGACACTCACGTGTTGAAGTTGTTGAGCCTAAAGAAATGATTGTTCCTATGGAATGCTTTTTAGTTATTCAATCTACTTATAATTGTTGCAGGTCCTACGTGACAAGTGCTTCGGGGAACAAAAGAAGAAGAATCTCTGCTCAAGTGTCTTACCTTAAAAGGCCACTATGGGATAAACAAGGGGAGCTTTTTGATCCCATTGTTTCTACCTAACCCTAGACGTTCGCGTCCCCATGATTGTCTTGAGAAAATGGGGATTTGTGTCTTTTGGCTCAAGGAGTGTATTTTTGGTTATTTTTGTTTTTACCAACATATATCTCTAAAAATACAAAAGCTTTTGTTTTTCCAGAGTTTATGTGGTTCACGAACGGTGTATTTCAAAAAAAAAAAAAAAACAAAACAAAACAAACTTTTATTCCATGACACCTGTTACTAGATGCAGCACAAGCAGGAATACAATATTGGCAGCTAACGTACGACAGTGTACTGGAATTTCCTCCACAGGGTTGAAGAAAGTTAAGGCTACAATTAATGGTAAAAATCCTTCCTTAAACTGGTTCTTGTCGTCGTATCAAAGTAATGAAAATTTCAGGAACCTGGTAAAAGATTTCATCAACAAAAGAAACAACTTAAAATCTCGGATTTCTGCATCCTTTGAAGATATTGTTCACTATGAATGAATGTTGTCTCAATCTACAAACACTGTACGAAAACTAGAAAAAGAACTCAGTAAATTGACAGTGTTTTCAAAAGACTTGGAGGAGTTGAATGATCCCTTTTTTAATGAACTCTTCAATAATGAGAAGGAGTTCTCTGAAGAAACTTTGGAAAATTTCATGAATGCCTAGGATGTCTTCTTTTTGGATTAGTTGGAAGAATAACTAGTGCTTTGAATAGCGATGATTGTGACTACACATAGCTATTTTTGTTTTCATCTTCTTATGTTTTTATTTTTTAGGTTTATTGGTTTTAAATTCTAAAAATATTTGGAGGATGATGTTTATTGCAGTATTTTAATGGTTTGTGATATTGCAATATTTTTATGGGATATGTATTGTTTGCGTCCGTGAACTTGAAGGTCCCATAGTTTGTCAAAAGTAAAGTCATTCATGAATCGGTATTCTTATTGATGAAAGGACGAATGGACTTTTGACATATACAAAAGTTAAGCCTATGTAATCATGTATTTGATGGAAAATAGGGATAAAATCTTTTGTTCAACAAGGATAAAGTCTATTATGTCGTTATGATGGAAAATATAATACATCCTTGTATGTTATCCACGATATTGATCTTCATTGATCCATTTTATTATGTTTTACCGTGAAGGCTCATTTATGTGTCTTATGTTGAGCACCTTACAACTAAGTCGATTTACCTTGGCTTTGTTGGTTGTTCCATAAGATGCAATATGTCGAGCATTAGGAACTAAATTAATCAATTAGGTTGGTTATATAGTTAGTAATCCATAAATCTTCTTTCTTATGTTGAGTACATGTACGGTTAAGGTTGTCATATTCTATGATGAACTTAGTCGGGGTTCCATAAGTTCTCTTATGTTGAGCCCAAAACAATTAAATTGATTACTTCGGTGATTAGTTTGGTTGTTTGTATTCCAATTAGATTAATTATAGGTTCTCTTGTAATTAATCTAGTTGAGTTTTCATATATTCCACAAGTTCTTCTGTTGAGTATATGAAAGGCTACACTATCATGTTCTTTGGTTAATGTAGTCATATATTCCGTAAGGTTTTCCTTATGTTGAATATTTGAACGGTTAAGTTAGTCATCTTCGTGTGATTGACTTAGTCGTAGCTCCGTGAGTTTACTTATGTTGAGCATTTTCAATTAAATTGATCACTTTTGTAGTTTGATTTATTTGTGTATTCCAATTGAATTAATCATGGGTTTACTTGTGATTAATTTGGTTGAGCTTTGGATATAGAAAATCATTCCTATGGTTTTTGGTGTCCAATAAAAAATCCTTCTTTTCTTTCGAAATTAAGGTCGCTCTTGTTGTTCTCTCGGGAATGACATCAAATGGGGGAGAGTTCTTTTGAACTTGTGCTTAAAGGTAATATCTTGCGCGGAGTGCGGTCGTGGAATTTTATAGGGGTTATCTTGTATCTTAAAACTCCTTGATGAATGTTGTTAGCTTCGGCTATTAGATTGCATCTAAATTAAGTTGGTATGTATTTTTCTTTTGGTCATGAAATGTCTCTTGTGGAAATTTCATTATGATCCCATTCTTGTACCTTTGCCAATTTTATTGACAAAAAGGGAGAGAAATATTGTAGTTCACACTACAAATACATATGGTTTTCGGATCATTGTGTAAGGGGGAGTGGTTTCCATGATCGAGATGGAGTATTGACTAAGGGGGAGTGATACATATGACCGTAGTATTATTGTTAAAGTCATGATACAATTGGACTGTGATGTTATATAATAATACTATGACACTGTATAATAATGATCGAGAATCTCGATTTCTCTCATTGTTATAGCTACGGATCTTCAACAACGATGGTGCTAAACTTACAACCTTTGGGATCATTGGAATACTTGGAAGAACGAAGATTTCAAGGAACGTTGAAGATTTTTAGAGCATAGCTCGGTCAACCTCGCATGTGTTGCTATCTCAAGCATGTTTGTCAATGTTAGTGATCAAAACTATAAGTCTTGATTTCTAGCCTACATAGCTAAGTCTCGGACTAGGATAGAAAAGTGTATTTGATCTCAAGGACTTCATGGCGATTTATCATACAACGACGAAGATCTATACAAGGAACCGTGGAACTTCATTAACAAAAAGGTATGCGGAGACTTGAAGTTATCTATCACTCAAAAGTCTATCTCTTCTATCTCCTACTTCTTGTGAGACATAAGTCGTATGTTATATAGACTAGATCATACACATTTGACATTTCGAGCTGAGTATTCATTGCTTATCTTTTATCTCAAAATCGTGTGTTGGTAAAGCGTTTCGCTTTGATCAAGTTTATCTTCACCTAGTGACGAAAGTCATGAAAAGTTTCAATCACTTTGAGAATTGCTCTGACGTGAATCGGTCTGTGAATAACGGTTACATAGCGTCCTCTAAGAATGTCTCAATGATTGAAATGATAGTTTAGATTACATAACCACGTATTCCTTGAACCGAAGTTTTCGAACTTTGTTGATCAAGAGAAATCGGGAGGATTGTGGAATTGGCTTGCCAAGTCCGCGAACTGTCGGAAGTTCTCGACCGAGAATTTCTGCTGAGATTTTCCAAATACTCGTTTGTGTGCTTAGTCTGCGAACTGGCGGAAGTTCTCTTTCCGAGAATTTCTGCTGAGTTTGGAAAACTCAACCGATTAGCTTAAGTCCGCGAACTTGTTTGTGATCTTAAGAGGTTATGATCTAAAGATGTGCTCTGAACATGAAACATTAAATTACTAAGGAATGCTTTATGCAAACCGTGGCTATAATGTTCATGAGCCGATTCATCGAATCGAATCATCTTTGCTTCAATTGTGTCTTGTGTAGTTACATAAGATATCATAGCAATTGAACAACTCTGTAACTAGTTCATTTGAGTCAATTGAACTAGTTATGGTGAAGAAGAACAAGGTTAATATGAAATGCTCATATGGTTAACCTTTTGGGTTACTATGTTGAACCAACATACACGTACACGTTTGGGCATGGTTTTCACGAACCCAGTAAACGTATACCCAAGTGTGTGTGACAAGCTAAGTTTTCGATCTAACGGTTGAGAAATATTAGCTTGAATCTGAATCAGGTTTTCATCTAACGGTGAATATGGATTGCTTTGTAACTAAGGCAAAACCCTGATTTGAAGGTTATATAAAGGGATAATTGGTGCTTGGTACTCGGGTTTAGACCAACACTAGTGTTTGGTCTAACATTTGTCCAACGTTAGGGGTTGGTACCTGAACCAGACGCTGATCTAATTTGACCGTTTATGACCACATTTTAATAAAATTAATAAACTAAAAATATCAAGTTACAATCGTAGCCCTAAGGTGAATATGGTTTCCAACGGATTTCATAACATTATATTAAATCTACGATGTAGATCAAATATCCATCATTACCCTATTTACTCTATTTACTCCTCCTCCACAATATTCACGAACACATCTTCACAACAGAAAAAGAAAAACAACCGCAGAAGTGATTTTTTTTACTGAATCCAATTGATAGATTGGGTTGTTGATGAGTAATCTTCTCTTCGTGGTATGGAATATCGATTGGGTTTTTAATGAACATCTCTTCATGGTAAAGAATGATTGATAGTTAGGGTTTGGTGTCTATTAGACTTGATATGTTCGTGATAATCAAGGAAGATGGACCAGAGAGACAGAGATTGAAGAACAATTGAATATTAGTGAAGACGAACCTAAGCTATGGGTCATGCAGAAGATGATTTTTAGGGCTTAGAAGTGAGTGTTTGATGATTTGAGAGAAGGGGATCTGAGATGTTGATGTTCATGGGTTCAGGCGAGATGGTCCGAACGTTTGTTTGTTCAGAATCAATGAAGAAATTGGCAGCTGGGGTTTGAGTTAATTTTGAATTTGGAAGTAAGATGGTTTGATTTCGAATTTATGGTGAAATTAAGGCTTTTACAGCTTTGAGAAGAATGAGTTTTTCCTGTCTGTGTAATTGAATATTGCAGCTGAGTTTGAAATGGAATTGAAGATGGGTTGATTTTGAATTTCGAATTAGATGAGAGGAAAAGTCAGGGTTCTATGAGTCTGTGGTGCAACCAGGGTTTAGGTTAATATTGAATTTGGCAGTTAGATGGTTTGATTTCACATTGATGTGATATTAGGGTTCTTATAGCTTTGAGAATAATGAGTTTCAGATGTTTCTTGTTTCTTTAATTGAATGTTACTGCTATATTGAAGATGAGTTTCGAATTAGATGGTGCTTCTGTATTGATTTGATCCATTGAGTTGTGTTGGTATTCACGGATATGGATATGGTGGTGGAGGAAGAAGGTTATAATAGTAAATTTGTCTTTTAATTTCATTTTTTTTAATTTTAATTTTTGTTTTTAATTTATTTTAATAATTATTAAACATAAGTTAAGACTTAACTTAGTCAACTCGGGTCAACGTCTGGTCCAGGTACCAACACCTAACGTTGGGCAAATGTTAGACCAAACACTAGTGTTGGTCTAAACCCGAGTACCAAGCACCAATTATCCCCTATATAAAGGAGACATCTAGAATTGTGCAAAACTAATCCCCACGCGTCTGTGTGCTACTAGTGCGCCCGCCAGAGTCGATCTCCATTAACCTTTGATTTTCTTCTCTAAAATCAGGTCTGATTCACCTAGGCGGTTGGCACAAAAGAGAAGATAATTGGGATTGTGAAGCTAGACCGATACTACTTTATCATAGTTGTGTGATCTGATCTTGCATCTTCTATCGTACGAGTACAATCGATTGATTGGCTTGAGATCGTGAGAGTTCTCCGATAGTCAAGATAAAGAAGTCACAAACATCTTCGTCTCACTGTTTGTGATTCCTCGACAATCCGCTTGTGTAGTCAGGAAGGATTGTAGAGAGGTGATTGATTAAAATAGGTTGTTCTTCGGGAATATAAGACCGGATTATCAATTGGTTCATGTTACCTTGATTTTATATCTAAAGACGGAACAAAACCTAGGGTTTATCTGTGGGAGACAAATTTATCCTTTTATAGACTTTTCTGTGTGAGACAGATCTGTTTATTATCAAGTCTGTGATTTTGGGTTACAACAACTCTTGGTTGTGGGTGAGATCAGCTAAGGGAATCAAGTGCGCAGTATCCTGCTGGGATTAGAGGCGTAGGAGTACATCTGTACCTTGTATCAGTGGGAGATTGATATGGCTTAATACAGTGTGTATTCAATATGGACTAGGTCCCGAGGTTTTTCTGCATTTGCGGTTTCCTCGTTAACAAAACTTCTGGTGTCTGTGTTATTTCTTTTCCGCATTACATGTTATATAATTGAAATAATACAGATTGTGCGTTCGTGATCATCAACTTCTCTAATCCAACCTTTGGTTGTTGATTATAGTTGATTGATCCTTGGACATTGGTCTTTGGTACCGTCCAAGTTATCTCTCTATGATAAAGACTCGCAGATTTCTATTTGCTTGAGTAAAGATCAAATCGAGTGATTGAGATAATAACTCCTTGAGATACTTTCTATCTGGATTGAGTCTGACTGTCTAGTTGATTTTCTAGCAAAGTGTTTCGGAGTTAGTCCATACAGATTGCTAATCTAAATATTGGAATTTTTTTTAAAACTCAATTTCGCTGCGTTTTTACAGTCGATCCTAACACTGTTAAGCAATTTACTTCTCATGTTTCTCCAGGAGTCATCCATGAAACTTTGGCAAGGGGTCATGGTATTTCCACTGAACTGTCAAAAGATTATGTGAAAGAACCGGAGAATGATAACAACTTGATTTGGAGAAAGAAAGCTAAGAAAGGGTTTCAAATAGAAGATGATAACAATTTCACTGATCGTGCTCCTCCAACAAGGGATTTCGGTGTTCTGAAGAAGCATGTTCCTGATTATTCGTGCTTCTCGGAAGTTTTAACTATCTGCGTGAGTAAGGATTCGATATTTTTCGGTTCTATGAACAAGCTTATACAAGTTAAACCCCTCTCAGTTGGATACTTACACTCGGTTACTGATTTAAAATCTAGTTCTTGTTTGAACTCTTCAAACTGGATGAATGGTTATGAAGCTTCATCTAAGAAGTTGAAATTTCAAAAGTATGTCAGGAAGTTTATCCAAGTCTTCAGGGTGTTCTCAGCCAATATTTTGATATCCCACGAAAGCCTCCATGGCTTGTGCCGTGTAAATTCTTAAAGAGAAGAACAATGAAAAGAGACGCTACTGCTCAGTCCACTCTATGCCCTGCAACGACAATCATGGTGAAAGGTTTATCTGAAGGTTTCCAGATAATACTAGTGGCAGATACACATCTCAGAAATGTTAATCTCCAGATGGAGAGATTCAAGGAAGGATCTAGCGGGATTTACTTCATACTTCATGGAAAAACAATGAAGAAGATTATGAAGGGAGCTAGGTTTATTGAGAACCCACTAGAAGTTTTTATTCAGTATACTAGACCGTATGTTAGTGCTCATCCACGAGCAGGAAGACACGCCCAGGAAACGTTCACTAATCATATGCAGAAATCTTTCACTGAGCCGCATATTACCGACACAAGGATTGACTGCCAACCAATCAAGGTAGATGCTCTTAAGAGCCATCTCACTGATGAAACCAGTAGTTTGGACATTGACCTCCTTGGTATAACTGTTGCAAGGTTGAAACGTGATTCTTTGCTTTGCAGCATGGAAAACTTCGGTATTTCCACTACAAGATTGACAGTATCTGAAGCGGGTGTAGACGTTCTTATTTCATGGGTTCCGATGTACACTGAAGTAAAGTTGGAAGGAATTACTAATCTATTGGCAGGTGTACACAATTCAATGAAAAGTCTAATGTCACGAGGGACTATTTTAATCAGTCATAATTTAAATTGTGATCTGCGAGTGATGGTATTGGATCATACAAGGGTTATCGATATACCGCTTGTTCTTATATGTACCGATGGATGTACCTACGAAGCTACTAGTAGGAAATTTTATTCTCGCCATGTGTGAAAGAATGTGCTTGGCCGTGACCTCAGGGGGAAAAGAGCCTCTGAAGTTTCAGATTTGCTTATAAAACAAAGAGAATTTTTTGTAGATGCACAAAAGGTATGTAATCCAATGATCGTTATATTGAATTGGTCAAAGTATTTTTGTGATTTATTGGAGGTTAAAGAAATTCATCATGGTGTTCCCAACCAAGATTATGAGATTCCACGAAATCCTCCTTGGGTTATTCGTGTTGGTTTTCGCAAGCTAAATCAAAGTTTTGCAGGAATCCTAAGACTTACTGGTTTATCTACTACGGAAGATTCCTGGAATGAGGTATCCTTGTCTTGTCTGCCTAAGTTGGTTTGTGTGGTCTGGTCAACGAGATATTATATGGAAAGCTGTCAATATTGGTATACCAAATGTGCCTGGGTACAAGTTCTGTGTCAAGTGAGTACTGCATCCTGGAGCACATTTTCTTCACAAGCGATTAGATTGCTCTTTCAACATATGACTCGAGTTTTCAGAGTTAAGGAAGACATAACTGATTGTCTCTTTTATGCTTTCAGAGTTGCGATCAGAATCTCTATCGTTTAATTCAAAAGGCAACCAATTGCTTAAACGTGTCTTATAAGGATCTGGAGAAGTTATTATTAAAAATTTCTCAAGTGGACCAAAACGAAGTATGCTTCTATGTTGTTTGGTGGGCGTCTTTATTTAATCTAAATCAGTGTCCCAATCGGTTCGTTTATATGGTTGGAGATGCCGATCATAAGATGGATATATGGGAAATGAAAATTGATCAGGGATTGCTAACTTGCATACAAGGAACTGGTTCTACTGATGATGCGCATCTTTATGCACACTGGTTCCATCTTTGTCTTCGGTATAAATATGGTTCAAGGTCTCAAGAGAAGTTGGATAACTACCTCGTGGGGCAATCGACGTCAACTATTGTGTCTTCATTTCTAACAGGAGACTTTACCGCGAAGACATCCTTTGCAAATGGGCAGAAAAGTTCTCCTTCTAAAGGATTTGATGAGATTATGTTTCTCAACATGTACATTTCTAATGCTAGCTTGTCCGAGTATACTGGTGCCTGCTTACAGAAGTTTCTACAAACTGGTAATGCGAAGAATCTAATAAATAATGATCTTTGTATCCGGTGCCGACCGTATGACCCTGGGAAAGGTGTTTGTACTACAAACTTGAGGTATCTGATACATGAATATCTTCGTCGTCATTTTGAACCTTACGACGCTGGTAGTGACGATGTTTATATATTGAAAGGGTATGACAATTTGGGTCAAGATGAGCGTCCTATGCTGAATGTCATTAGTAACCAATTACCTAAGTTATTGAATCCTCCTGATTCGAATTTTGAGTTTCAAGGATGGAAATTTCCAGGAGCGAGTAATGCGGAGTATTTAACCGACGATAGTCTTCGTTGTCGTTTTCGACCATATGATCCTGGCGGCGATGATGTTTGTATTTTGCTGCCGAACTCAAGCTATTTGATTGATGATGATCTTTGGCGTCGTTTTCGACCCTACGACCCTGGAAAGAGCGTTTGTCTTTCTCTATTGAACTCGTGGTCGAGTTCATTTCAAGAAGGGGGGCCTGATGTAGGACATCCTACTCACAAGTTACCTATTTCCTAATACTAGACTATTTCTTAATTTAGGATTTCCTTTCTAAGTCTAGCTTGTTTCTTTGTTTAGTTTGATTTCCTTTTCTAGTCCTAATTATATTTAGAATCCTTGAAGCCTATATAAGAAGGCATAAGCATAGTAGAGACATACAATTCTACAACCAATATTATTATTTGATTAATATCAAACTTATCTTTTATTTTTATTATCTTTATTTTATCATCACTTTTGTGAATCTATTGATCTCACACTAGTTTCTATCTTTTATCGGATCTTTGATCCAAATCATACGCTTTCGCTACGTCACTTATGGTTTGGGTGACTTTTTGATTTAGCAGGATTAAGTTCTAGCCCATGTTGGTAGGTTTTATCAAAGGATCATGAGGGGTTCTGATTCAAACAATATGTGAAAAAGTCACAATATGTTGAATCGTTTGGTTTAACATAAAAGCATATGTGTTTCGGGGTTTTTCAACTTTTGCTTGCAATAGTTAAAAACCGATTTTCAACCTTTCTCTGGTAAAGGTTGGTTGTTGTTATTCTTTTGTTTTGCATAAGGATGACAACATAATGATATTTCGATATCAATTCTCCCTGGAAGAAGATGCAAACATATTGGAGAAGAGGATACGAAATTTGAGGTAACGACTTTGTTAGTTAATTGTTTTCATGTTTAAGAAAAGCCTGAGTTTATTCCGTTTATTTATTGCTTTTGCTTTTGATGTATTATTCCATTGTTTGTGTATGGATGTGTGTGTGATTCAATTGTTTCCGGTTAAGAAAAACTATTGTTATCTTGCTTTATTGTTTGGTGTCAATCATTTAGGCTTACAAAAATTCTGGTGCAATTGCGGTGCTTTAATGTCTATGTTGTTTCAATTGCTTCCGATTGAGGTAAATAATTATTCAAGTTGATTTAATTAGTTTGTATGAATTGTTTATTGCTTAACGAAAAAAAGTGTTTCGGGATGAATTGTTTAGTCCAATTCGATTCCGGATAAGAGAAACTAAGTTAATTCACATCTTAGTTAGACTTATCAAAGTGGAGGTTTCGGTTATTCAAGTCTAATCGAATGCCTTAACAAGAAATGCTAGTTAACTAACCTAGTACTTGTCTTTTTTAAAAGTGAAAGTTTTAAGTTATACGGATAATTAGAACCTGATGAGAAAAATAGAGTTATCTTTATTTTGGTCTTATCGAACAAGCGATTGTATTTGTACAATCGGTTTAGCAAAGGAACTAAGATGTTTAATCGATTTTTGGTTTGCTAAACTATTAGGGAAAATTGCTTCGGGAAATTGTTTCCTTGATAACATATCAAAACAAAATTACTTTGTAGTTTCGGTTTTGATATTGGTTATCAAAAATGGTGTGTGGAACCCTCGTGCTTAACTCTATAGGTTTGCAAGTCTTGTGAAATTTTTAGGATCCTTTCGGTTTGACCTTTATTTGCTCGTACCTTTGTCATTTTGCGACAAACAGGGGGACAAATATATGGAGTAAACAAGTGATACTCGTATTGATTTATATTGTTTGGTATCACTAAGGGAAAGGACATTGGTGCTTAAACGTTTATCTAACGAAAGAGTAAAGCATAGACTAAGGCGGAGTAGCATATCATATGATACTTGTAGTTATATGGACTACAAAGGAATAACAAAGACGTGCGGATTGAACAAATCTACCTATCTTACCTTTAGGGGGAGTATTAGCTGTAGTTGCAGGAAATCCTACACTACACCCTCACAAGATTTCATTAACATTCAACTCATTTTTGGATTAACAATCTTACTTTTATTGATGAATCTTTGAAAAATCTTAAAAGAAAAGATAAAGGAATTAAGAACAACAACCACTCTTGATTTTCTCTCTCCTAATTGTTTTTTATTCCTCTCTCTAAAAAGATATCTATCTTCCTTACAGCTGATCGGCTCTTTATATAGAGTTTTTCATAGTGGATGACAGCTGATCCATCCTTTATTTTCGGATTTTTCTTGCGGCACTTTCGCGAGCTTACAAATGTTGATTTCGCAAGTCTTCTAATCTTCGCAAAATCGTCATACCTTTCTTAATTTGAAGATGACATTATCTGTTATGTCGTTTCTGAGATCATTCTGCGACGCTTTCGCAATATGTTGCTAATAGTTTCGCATTCATATTGTTGTTGCGAGATTATGTTCCTACATCTTGCCTCTTCTCATGTCTTCTCTGCAAAGGAGAGAATGATATGAGAAATGCCGCAGCTACTCATCTTCTCACATTCTTCTATGATGAATCTTTTACACGTATCTTTCTGATAGACACATTTTTGTGTCTAATTTGATCTCAATACTATATATTGTTGGCACTCGATTTTGTACTAATTTTTTTATTTTATGTATTTGTAGGTATTTTTTGGAAATAAATATTTTTAGAAAATTCGGCTCGAAAAGTTGATTTTGGCACCCGGAGGATAAGTGTTACTCGGACTCTCGCTTTTAGATAAGGGGTAACCTAATTACTAAGGGGCACCCCCAGGTCACCCAAGGCAGATGCTATTCGCATCCCAGTTCAGGATAGGGGGACACCCCTCTTCTTCATTTGAATATCGATTTTGGCGGGAAAAATGTTCACATCACAAGAGAATTTTCGACCGAAGAAATGAAGTAGTGGCAGGCCGATTCAATGGCTGAAACTCATTGGGTATCTTCTTATGGGCTATAAAGGAAGGTTATGGGTCTTTAGATCGATCAAATTTGGCTAAATAACTCACAAGAAGAAATCAGGGCAGCACGAGCATAATAAGAACAATTCACGGGATTACGTGATTTGGAGAAGATTTTTAGCGTGTTAAGTGCATGATTGATGTCCCGAGCAGTAGGAAGGAGTGTGTAGTTGTTAAACAAGGAAAGAAATACAGCTTATAACGCGTGGAGAATCATTTCAGAGAAGAAAATATTCGGAAGATATTTTCTTTAAACACCGAGTAATGAAGATTATATGGAGTAATTGAGGGAGATTCAACGAGCTGTAGGTGTATAAATATGTTCTCTTGGAGTACTAGAGAGGTTGTCGAGAGTTGGGGGTCGAGCAGAGCCTCTGAGGAGCAGAAACAATTGATATCCAGGAACGGGTTCTGCTGCTGCTGCTGCCATTAAAGAGCTTGAAGAACACGAAGAACAAACTATTCAGGATAGTCTTATTTTCAGCAGCACCAACAGCGGTAAACTTGTGTCGTTTTTTACAGCATCAAAGTATTGTTGTTGTTTTATGGACGCTCAGCGTGGGTCGTAGATCCGTTGTTTTATCCTTTTTCAATCTTTTGAACACCTTGTGAGCTTGAATTATTATTTTGAGTGTGTGTTTGATATGAATAGCTAAACCCCAATACTGGGATGAAGGAGGAAGCCTTATTTCACACTTGGGTAATTATATTTAATTCTTTTCATGACCTTTTCATTAATTTTAATTGAAATTATGATTTAAATTAATTAGTTGTGATTTGATTTGATGGGTCATGATTAGCTTAGATGATTTGATGTCCCATGCTTAACATTTAAAATAAATCAAATTAGGATTTAATTTTTAATTTGTAATTTTTTTTAGGTGTAAATGTTAAGCATGGGACATCAAATCATCTAAGCTAAGCATGACCCATCAAATCAAATCACAACTAATTAATTTAAATCATAATTTCAATTAAAATTAATGCAAAAGGTCATGAAAAGAATTAAATATAATTGCCCAAGTGTGAAATAAGGCTTCCTCCTTCATCCCAGTATTGGGGTTTAGCTATTCATATCAAACACACACTCAAAATAATAATTCAAGCTCACAAGGTGTTCAAAAGATTGAAAAAGGATAAAACAGCGGATCTACGACCCACGCTGAGCGTCCATAAAACAACAACAATACTTTGATGTTGTAAACAACGACACAAGTTTACCGCTGTTGGTGCTGCTGAAAATAAGACTGTCCTGAATAGTTTGTTCTTCGTGTTCTTCAAGCTCTTTAATGGCAGCAGCAGCAGAACCCGTTCCTGGATATCGATTGTTTCTGCTCCTCAGAGGCTCTGCTCGACCCCCAACTCTCGACAACCTCTCTAGTACTCCAAGGGAACATATTTATACACCTACAGCTCGTTGAATCTCCCTCAATTACTCCATATAATCTTCATTACTCGGTGTTTAAAGAAAATATCTTCCGAATATTTTCTTCTCTGAAATGATTCTCCACGCGTTATAAGCTATATATCTTTCCTTGTTTAAGAACTACACACTCCTTCCTACTGCTCGGGACATCAATCATGCACTTAACACGCTAAAAATCTTCTCCAAATCACGTAATCCCGTGAACTGTTCTTATTATGCTCGTGCTGCCCTGATTTCTTCTTGTGAGTTATTTAGCCAAATTTGATCGATCTAAAGACCCATAACCTTCCTTTGTAGACCATAAGAAGATACCCAATGAGTTTCAGCCATTGAATCGGCCTGCCACTACTTCATTTCTTCGGTCGAAAATTCTCTTGTGCTGTGAACATTTTTCCCGCCAAAATCGATATTCAAATGAAGAAGAGGGGTGTCCCCCTATCCTGAACTGGGATGCGAATAACATCTGCCTTGGGTGACCTGGGGGTGCCCCTTAGTAATTAGGTTACCCCTTATCCAAAAGCGAGAGTCCGAATAACACTTATCCTCCGGGTGCCAAAATCAACTTTTCGAGCCGAATTTTCTAAAAATATTTATTTCCAAAAAATACCTACAAATACATAAAATAACAAAATTAGTACAAAATCGAGTGCCAACAATATATAGTATTGGAGATCAAATTAGACACAAAAATGTGTCTATCACTTTCCTTCCGTTTATTTTTTGACACGTCTTTGCAACCGTTATTTCTTAACCGTTCACGTCTTCTCTTCACATTAAATGTGGTTACTTTCTTGGGAAACTTTTTCTATATATATTCTTCTAATCCCTTTTTTTTGTACTTTCTCTTCATCATCCCTGTAACTTCATTGTTCTTCTGCAAATTCCGCCATTACAACTTTTTCTTCTTTCTTCTTCTTTCAATCTTTTTAATTTCTTCTTCATCTCCATATTGTTCCCTCTGTTGATCTTCACTATTCGTAACTTTCTTCCTTTTTAATTTTTATGAATTAATCTTCCTGCTGGTGTTTTCCATGGATTCATCGAGGTTAGTTTTCTTTTTTCTTTATTATGGGTTTTGCTGAAATTGATCTTGCTTACTGCCTTATTTGATGTTGTTTATGTGATTCCCATACTATTGTTATTTCAGCAAAAACGCCTCTAACACCAAATTTACGGTTCAGAATCCTAACATTACCAAATCGCAGCATAAGGTTGTTGTAAACAAAAGAAAGTCTGCGGATCATAAGGTAGTAAGAAACATTATTCTTTTCTAATAAAAATATTGTTGCCTCTGTTTCTTATCTGGATTGTGATTCACAGGATGATAAGGATGCTAAAAAACCTCTCAAGAAATCTCGCCACCTCAAAACCGTTGAAACCTCTGTTCCATTTCATTTACTTATCCCTTCAAAATCTCCCGCGACATCTTCGCAAGTTAAACCATTATCTCCAATTCGCGAAAAGGTTGCCTCAGATTCCATCCCTTCAACTGACCTTTCAATGATTGAAACCCACCTTATTAATCCTTCTGTGAATGAAACTTCTTCTCCTCCTATTGATAATGTTTCCCAACCTTCTATCATTGTCAGTTCTCTACCTGAGCCTCTTCCTTTTTCGAAAGAAACTGTGGAAGGAATGGATATTTCTTTCAAAGTTTTGTCTGAGGTCCTGGATGATGTTAAGAAGTCTCCCATTGATCCTGTCAAGTCTGGTGTTTGCGAAATTATGAGTAAGTATTTTGGCTCTGACAGAGCTGCTTTGCAAATAGCTTTGGAAAAAGAGGTTGAAACCTTGAATAAGAATCTCTAAATGATGACTTTAGAGTGTAATGCTCTTCGTCTCGAAAATCAAAAGCTCTAGAATGTTTCGCTGGATCGCGACAATCTTCGCAAGAAGAATGATGAACTGAGAGGTATGATTTCCTTATCTGTGTCTTCAATTTGCCTTTCTAATGATTTTATCCTTTCCATATTTGATTGTCCTTGAAATCCCTTTTTCGCATGTTAAGCCTAAAACCAGAAACGAATAATGGAGAGATATCAATTTAAATCTATTGTTGAAGAAACCCGTGTTGATGAAGAGATTTTGACGGATCAATATAACCAATTAGATAACCTCTATCCATACTCTGTTGATCATATAAATAATCTTACCAATGAAAATACCCAATTAGTTCAGAGGCAAATTTATTAAGTAATGAAATATCTCGCCTCTCTTATTCTTTAACTAAAGCTAATCTAGGGATGGAAACTTTATCAGATGAGAATAAAACTCTATCTCAAGAGAAGCAAACTTGTTTAAACAAGATGGTGATATCTTCGCAACAACTTAGCATCCTTCAGAAAGTATGTGATGACCAAGAACAATCTCTTCGCTCTCTGAGAAATGAACTTAAAGAAGTAACAAAGTCATCTATCGCTGAAAGAGATACACTCATTCAAGGTAGAATAGCTTTAAGTGTAAAGGCGAACCAACTTAAAGAACAATATTCCAAATTAGAAGAATCTTATTCTTCACTTGCGAAGAAAAATGCCTTTCTTATTTCTAAAGAGAAAAATCTTCAGTCTCGACTTAAAGGTTTAGTTGGAGATAAATTTGATGATGCGATGGACCGTTGGGAGAATAGTTATCTGACCTTGATTCAACACCTTATTTCACAAAAGGAAGGTAGTCATAACAGTTTGACTGCCTTAACTATATTTTCTTTGTCATACCTTTTTGAGTTCTTCATCTAACTGAAAATTTGTATTCTACTTTTCGCAGAGTCTGAGAAAAATCTTCATTCCTCCATTTCTGTTTTGGAGGCTAAATATGCCAAAATTCGCAAAGAAAATGCACTACTCGTCTCTGTCCTTACTGGTTCTCGCGACCGAGCAAAAAGAAGACTTGATTATCTTGCTTACTTTAAGGATATTCAAGATAGGAATCATCAGAGAGCACTTCTTCGTCAAATTCATCTTCGGGCTGAAGTTCTTGTGAATGATATTTTATTGTCCAAATCTCTTCCACCTACATCAATCGAACCTTTGGGAGTAGATGATGATGAAATTCCTCGTCCTGCTGACAGTAATTATGATTATGAAAGTGGTGGAGAGAATAGTCTTTTGGAAGATGAAGAAGAGATCCCTTCTAAGGAAGCAACTGCTGGTGCTAATCAAGATGGAAGCGAAAAATAAATCCCTTCTAAAGAAGTAATTACTGGCGATAATCAAGATGGCGGCGAAAAAGAAGTCCCTCTCAAAGAAATTATTGTTGGTGAAGATCAGAATCGAAATGAAGAAAAGGATGGCGATAACGAGAACATTGGCGAAAAGCGTCCATTGTCTCCTTCTACTGGAATTAATACTGAAGCATGAGCTTCTTATCTAGTTCTATCTTCTTGAACTATTGCATCTTTATTATTTCTTGCGAATAATATTCTTCAACCAACTTTGGAATTAATTTTCTCTTTTAGTATTTTGCCGGCGAGAAAGATAATGCCTCTTGTTTACTGATTCCCATACTTGCCTTTCATTATCTTTCTTGCGAGAAATGATCTGTTATGAATACTTATAAATATTTTGTTTTGTCATGTGGTCTTATTTTGCCTTCCTAGTTAAAGGTCTTATTATGCCACCTCTTGTCATTGCGACAAAATCGCAGGACGTCCTTGCATTTTCTTGCAAAAACCCATTGATCTTGTCTTAACTTTTTCTTTTGTATTATTGCCTCTTCAGGATTGTTGCGACAATATGACATGCCTAAATATTCTTGCGAAAATAAAGCCCCATGACATTGTCGTCTTGCAACGAAATCGCTGGACGTCTTCTCACTTTCATGCGAAAACCCATTGATCTCGTCTTATCTTTCTCTTTAGTATTATTGCCTCTTCAGGATTGTCGCACAAATATGACAAGCCTTAATACCCTTGCGAGTAAAAAGCCTCATGACATTTGCGTCTTAAGACACTTATCAGCTCTCTAATGTAGGGTGCCGCCCTTATCTCCCCCCTGGTTTCCCCTTCAAGGAGGCGTACCTCTACCATACAAGGTTGGCTCCTCCCATCCGGTCTTAACAACAACCAGTTGTTTTCGCAGCCTCTTATCCCTTTTACCTATAGGGTTTATGGTTACGAGACTGCACCCTAAGTGGGATTTTCTTCGGGCCGAGTGCAGTATAAGCCAAGACTTGTCAAGAATGGCAAGGTACGCTCCAGACGCCCCTGGCACTCTTGACTCAACCGTGTACCTCGGCGTCTTGGTCAGATTATGCACTCCTTGGGAGAGTCCTTATTACCTTAGTCGCCCAACCTAAGTCATATGCTTAAGCTGAGAATCCAAGGTGCCTCTCCCGGATGGGCTTTATTAACCCCAAATCTCCATGACTCAGGTTTCGGTGGAGATGTAGCCTTTCCCTGAGCCATGCAACAGGTACCCCCTTATATGACGTACTTTAGGTCTTACATTTGCCTCTTGCGAAATTTTATTCGCGAACAAGGGTGTACGCCATAAAGGTTCGCCCCTTTCTTTTATGTCATTGTTCTATGATTATCTCTGCGAAAGTTTCGCACATCATGATCTTGTTTTGATATGAATAATCTCGCAACTATTCTTTCATTTAATGTTTATTCGCAATCGTTTTTTTGCGTCATACATAACTTCTCAAAGCTTCTTATGGATAATATCTCTTTAAGTACAATCTGTTTCATGGTCTGTCAAGTCTATGACCAACATCTCTACCTTCTGGATCCATTAATTTATAAGCTCCCGTCCCAACTATCTCCTTAATGATGTAAGGTCCATCCCATTTTTCGCTAACTTTCCATCATTTTCTCGCTGATATATTGGTGTCTCTCGCAGACTAAATCTCCTGGTTGAAATTCGCGTACTTTGACACGTTTATTATATTCTCGGGCTAATCTTCGCCGATAATTCTCCATATGTTGTAAAGCTCTTTCTCTTTTTTCTTCTAACTCATCAAGTTTTCTTAAGATCAAACCCGCACTAAGATTTTTCTCCCAAGCTTCTCTCTTTGTCGTCGGAATAATAACTTCTGTTGGTAACACCGCTTCAACTCCGTATGTTAAACAAAAAGGTGACATTCCAGTAGCTTCTTTCCTAGTTGTGTTATAAGCCCATACTGCATTATGTACTTGTTCGCATCATGCTCTATGATGTCCTTCTAATTTCTTCTTTAATATATCTACAATTGTTTTGTTTGTTGCCTCTGCCTGCCCATTAGCTTGTGGATACAGAGGAGTATACTTTCCACATTTTATCTTAAATGCATTAAGTAACATTTCTATGTTCTGTCCTTCAAACTGTTTCCCATTATCAGATACCAACTGCGCGGGAATTCCGAATCTCCAAATGATATTTTCGAATATGGATGTAAAGATATCTTTGTCGCGAATATGTTGTACTGCCTTTACTTCTGCATGTTGTGAAATATTCTGTTGCGACTATTAAGTATCTTCTTTGTACATATCCTGGTAAAAATGGCCCCACAATATCTAAGCCCCACTTTCCAAAAGGACATACACTGGTTGAAGATGACAATGGTGCTCCAGGTGCATGTATTTTCTTTCCGTGTCGCTGACAATCTTCGCAACGTCTTGATATTTGTTTTGCATCTTCGTGCATGTATGGCCAGTAATAGCCTTGAATTTTTGCTCTATGTGCCAAAGATCTTCCCCCACTATGATTGCCATCATCCCCACTATGTAACATTTTTAGCACCTTTTCTCCTTCTTCTCGTGTCAAACATCTGAGTGATGGTCCATTAAAGGATTTTCGGTATAGCAGCCCATCTCTTAATTCATAATTTGTTGCGCGGATTTTTAACTTGTGTGCTTCCAATCTGTTTCTTGGTGTTTCTCCTTTCGCCAAATATGCATGAAGTTCTGTTCTCCAATCTGCGATATTGTTCGTTTGTTCTTCTTCTCCACCTTCTATCATCATTACGTTCACTTCTTCTTCTTCTTTATTGATTGATGGTGACAGAAGTGTCTGTATTTTTATGCATCTCGCAGTTGGATCTGTCATCATGCTTGAGATGAAAGCAAAAGCGTCTGCGAGTCTGTTATCTTTCCTTGAAATATGCCTCCATTTTATCTTTGGGATTTTCGCTGACAATTTTTCAACGAGCTTCTTGTATTTCTTCAAGGATGGTTCATTTGTAGTGTACCCTCCCTTTATTTGGCGAATAACTAGCTGCGAATCACTAGTGATCCTGGCATTTTCTAGTTTCATTTCTATTGCAAACTTTAAGGCATGTACCACATCTTCATATTCCGTTTTGTTATTAGTGGATGCGAATTCCAATCTGAATGAAAAAGCCATCTTCGCTCCTTCTGGCGAAATTAAAACAATTCCAACCCCATTGCCTTCCCCATTTGATGATCCATCTACCAATATCTCCCATCTATTTGATTCTGTTAATAAGTCTTTTGGATCTCCATGTTCTTCTTCTATATCCATCATCTCCTCCACCGCTTCATCATCTTCTAAAGGAAATTCTGCTAAGAAATCTGCGACAACTTGTGATTTTGGTGAAGATAATATTTCATACTTGATTTCGAAATGTCCTACTTGTGCATTCCATTTCTCCACCCTACCTGATCTTTTTGAATTCTTCATCACTGATTCAATTGGTACTTTTGTTAATACCTTTATTTTGTGTGCTTGAAAATATATGTGAAGTTTAAATGCGGCGTATACTAATGCTAAAATTAGCTTCTCAATCTTTGAATAATTCCTCTCTGCAGCATTAAATGTTTTGTTGATGTAATAAATGGGATTTTCCACTCCTGCGTCTGTTCGCAATAACACAGCGCTTAAAGCATGTGATGTTGTCGCAAGATAGATCAATAGTTCTTCTCCTGATTCTGCCTTTTGTAAAATAGATGTATTCATAAGGTGTTTTTTGATCTGTTCGCAATAGATGTATTCCCTGTTTCTAGCGCCATTATGTAGTTGCAGGAAATCCTACACTACACCCCTCACAAGATTTCATTAACATTCAACTCATTTTTGGATTAACAATCTTACTTTTATTGATGAATCTTTGAACAATCTTACAAGAAAAAATAAAGGAATTAAGAACAACAACCACTCTTGATTTTCTCTCTCCTAATTATTTTTATTCCTCTCTCTAAAAAGATCTCTCTCTTCCTTACAGCTGATCGGCTCTTTATATAGAGTTTTTCATAGTGGATGACAGCTAAACCATCCTTTATTTTCGGATTTGTCTTGCGGCACTTTCGCGAGCTTACAAATGTTGATTTCGCAAGTCTTCTAATCTTCGCAAAATCGTCATACCTTTCTTAATTTGAAGATGACATTATCTGTTATGTCGTTTCTGAGATCATTCTGCGACGCTTTCGCAATATGTTGCTAATAGTTTCGCATTCATATTGTTGTTGCGAGATTATGTTCCTACATCTTGCCTCTTCTCATGTCTTCTCTGCAAAGGAGAGAATGATATGAGAAATGCCGCAGCTACTCATCTTCTCACATTCTTCTATGATGAATCTTTTACACGTATCTTTCTGATAGACACATTTTTGTGTCTAATTTGATCTCAATACTATATATTGTTGGCACTCGATTTTGTACTAATTTTTTTATTTTATGTATTTGTAGGTATTTTTTGGAAATAAATATTTTTAGAAAATTCGGCTCGAAAAGTTGATTTTGGCACCCGGAGGATAAGTGTTACTCGGACTCTCGCTTTTAGATAAGGGGTAACCTAATTACTAAGGGGCACCCCCAGGTCACCCAAGGCAGATGTTATTCGCATCCCAGTTCAGGATAGGGGGACACCCCTCTTCTTCATTTGAATATCGATTTTGGCGGGAAAAATGTTCACATCACAAGAGAATTTTCGACCGAAGAAATGAAGTAGTGGCAGGCCGATTCAATGGCTGAAACTCATTGGGTATCTTCTTATGGGCTATAAAGGAAGGTTATGGGTCTTTAGATCGATCAAATTTGGCTAAATAACTCACAAGAAGAAATCAGGGCAGCACGAGCATAATAAGAACAATTCACGGGATTACGTGATTTGGAGAAGATTTTTAGCGTGTTAAGTGCATGATTGATGTCCCGAGCAGTAGGAAGGAGTGTGTAGTTGTTAAACAAGGAAAGAAATACAGCTTATAACGCGTGGAGAATCATTTCAGAGAAGAAAATATTCGGAAGATATTTTCTTTAAACACCGAGTAATGAAGATTATATGGAGTAATTGAGGGAGATTCAACGAGCTGTAGGTGTATAAATATGTTCTCTTGGAGTACTAGAGAGGTTGTCGAGAGTTGGGGGTCGAGCAGAGCCTCTGAGGAGCAGAAACAATTGATATCCAGGAACGGGTTCTGCTGCTGCTGCTGCCATTAAAGAGCTTGAAGAACACGAAGAACAAACTATTCAGGATAGTCTTATTTTCAGCAGCACCAACAGCGGTAAACTTGTTGCAGGAAATCCTACACTACACCCTCACAAGATTTCATTAACATTCAACTCATTTTTGGATTAACAATCTTACTTTTATTGATGAATCTTTGAAAAATCTTAAAAGAAAAGATAAAGGAATTAAGAACAACAACCACTCTTGATTTTCTCTCTCCTAATTGTTTTTTATTCCTCTCTCTAAAAAGATATCTATCTTCCTTACAGCTGATCGGCTCTTTATATAGAGTTTTTCATAGTGGATGACAGCTGATCCATCCTTTATTTTCGGATTTTTCTTGCGGCACTTTCGCGAGCTTACAAATGTTGATTTCGCAAGTCTTCTAATCTTCGCAAAATCGTCATACCTTTCTTAATTTGAAGATGACATTATCTGTTATGTCGTTTTTGAGATCATTCTGCGACGCTTTCGCAATATGTTGCTAATAGTTTCGCATTCATACTGTTGTTGTGAGATTCTGATCCTACATTAGCTTTGTTATTATAATGTCAACAGCGGCATTTATGGATTGAATGTATACAGGTTATTGTGTTGTTGAATTCGGGAATCAAGCGTATGTGTAATGAATTCTTGTAATTTGTTTATCCATATGATGTAAGAATTTTGTCACTAAAATTGACAAAGGGGAAGATTGTTAGAGCATAGCTCGGTTGAACCCACCAAGCGTTAGTATGTCAAGTTTGGTTGTCATATTTTAGTGAGCCAAAACTCATTTAAAGAGTCGCTTGATCAAGATCAATCGTAGCCAGCTCACTTCTTTCCCTGCTTGTCGCTCAAAACAGAACCCAATCCCTAATAACTTGCGACCCAAACATAGCCATTGAACCAATGCCAGGAGCTGCACAGTATCACGAAAAAATTGGTGGTGTCTTCACTGCTATCTCGCTGCCAGAATTGCACCCATATACTTGAGAAATCTGTACCCAACTCTTATATCCACTCCTTAATTGTTTAACCTGTAAACCCTGTCACTATTAACCTTGAATCTCAGTCCTAACCCTTGGTACAGACCCACAAAAATCACGGAAACACATTAGTTTGTCTTGCTGTTTCGATGCTCAAAACATCACCCATAACTCAACCCAAAACCACCACGAGTTCAAGCCGCTTTTGCCTTGTTCTTCCTCCAATTTCGTTTCAAACACCCACCAGGACACGGCCTAACTGATTGCAAGGCTGTTCCAGGCAGCCAATGGCAGCTGAACTTGTTTCTACAAAGAACTGGTCGATCAAGCCTTTACACAAGCACTGTGTGTGCATTTCTGTTGGTGACACAGACATGAGAATGTCGTTGACTTCTTATTCCGTTATATCTCCTTCCCTGCATATTCATACAAAACCCATTCATTCAAATCATTTCAGAGCTCAAAAGACTTCATCGATCTTTCATATTCACAATAAACGGCAGTGGCTTGTTTCCTGACGCTGGAAATTCAAGTTCAGTGCTTCATCTTCACAATAAACTATTTAATTGCTGTCAACTTGAATCTGCAGACAAACCCACTTCTCTTGATTCTTCCCGGAATCTAATTGCTCCTTAATCTTCACCATTCGTCACAAAGAATCAATGGAAGAAACTGAACTGAACTTGAACGACATCCTTGTTATTCTGGTCAAACAATACCCAGACTCGATTACCAGCTCCTTCTTCATCTCGGCTTGATTAACTGACCTAACCCTTTGACAGCACCCCACCAGACCTAGCTTGCCGTCGTGAACTCTTGGTTGCAGCTCTTGATTCTGAACTGAGACGAAATGGTTGTAAATATTCGACCTGACCTAATTTGATGTATACAAGAGAATCAGGTGGCCCTTAGCAGAGTGTGTGGTCTGCTTAGTAATTCTTCCCAGCAGCACACACTGGCAGTCCTGAACAGTGAATTTTATATGCTCCAGTAATTTTGTTTTTGATGCTTTAAACGCTTGTGTCCGTCTATCCTTCGACTCCGCCAATGCTCAATATTAATCTCATATTTGCCTTCTTTCGTGTCGCATGACTCTAAAGCACCTACAAAATGCAAAAGAAGCGTAATATACAAGAATACAAGAGAAAATAGTAAAGAACACTATAATAAATCGATATTCAAAATATGTATTTTAAGCACTTATCAAATTCCCCCACACATATTCTTTGCTAGTCCTCGAGCAAACAAAACAAAATTAAACTACAACAACTCCGTGTCGTCGACGCTACGGTTACTTTTAACATAAATAACAAGCCTTTGAACCTCTAAGTGTCCCTAGTGGACGAGTTATAGTCTCGTGAAGGTTTACAAGAGGTGTACCTACAAAACCTTTTACTCCAATTTCCAACTACCTATGTAGAATGTATGAACGAAACCAAAATGACTACAGGAGGAAGTACCCCAGATGCAAATCCAATTCATATATAAGTAAACAAAGCTCTACTCAGAAAGTTGAACAAACCACAATACTCAGAATATAACTAACCACAATCACAATGAATAGATTAAGAAGATGGATATAGAGGTAGATGGTTGCGATGTTGACTAAAGTGAACGGTGTTTCCCATATCTGTCTGAAGGTCACTGCCAAGATGAACCTATGAATCCTAATGGATTGAAATACTGGTCTGAAATCTAATATCAACTCAACTGACATATACAAGGGAACCAGTGGTCGATAATCCTAATTCTAGATCAACTCGACTGGCATATACAAGGAAACCAGCGGTCGATTTATTAATTGAACAATAATAATAATAACTTTTTTTTTCCTTTTTCTTTTTTTCACTTTTTTTTTCCGAATTGACAACATGATTAGATCTTTTGGATCCAAGCGCATGCTTCTTTTCAGCAGATTACATGATAATTCCCGTGGATCCTGCGTTCCACGCTTGTTTAGGCGACGGAGACAGGGATAACACACACATATTGCTATCCAAGTGTCAATCTTTTTTTTTCAATCTTTTTTTTTTGTATATATACTCCAATTGGTCTAATTGGTCTGGTCTTTTTTTCTTAGTAACTCAATCACTCTATTTCATCCTAACAGTAATAACAATTCGATGTTAGTGACCCACCAAATCACTTGGAAACAAAAAGTTTGCAAAAGTAAAAACAGAAAGTGATATGGTGACGATTCCGAGATATGGTAACAACTATCATATAATTTCTAACACCTGAGCTCTGTTTTTTTAGTTAATGGGTTCCTCAACTCCTGCAATCAAGATGGTTCCATTCATTTATATTGTTTAGTGTCATCCTGAAGGCACAAGTTTCTAGATTTTGAAGTTTTTTTTTCTTAATAATTTAAAAAAAAAAAAAACTAAAGGCATCAAACTCTACAAAATATATACAAATTACATAAACTGATACTCCAACTTATAGTTATTTCTGTACAATAAACGATAAACACTAAACTAGTTATTTAGTTGGCATCTAATCCCGACTCAACTAATATATACCTCATCGTCAAGAAAAAATTCCATCTACTTAGAAAGGCTAGTGTTTATTCTAAATTGTTCAAAAATCTCTAAAAGTTAGAGTTTTGTATACGTCAATTTTTTTTTTGTTCATATTATACCTACCCCCACACTTAGATCAAACATCGTCCTCAATGTTTCAAACTATTGCAAAAAGAATAAGAGGAATACTTGAAAAAGGCAAGGAAGTAAGAATTAGAATTGTGCATCTGATTGACGCATACGAGAAACATTCAAAATAGACTCCCCCATATATCAACAATCTGAAAATTTGAGGATCTACCCACAAAACAATCTGCATATATAGCAAAAGTTTCACAAAAATATTAGCAAATTGTGGGAAAAGGAAAATTATCATCCCACGAGAGCCACCCCAACACTTAGTCTTTTCTACACTCGGAAGTGTATACAAAACATAAGTGGAAGGCACTTCTATTCGTTCCATTTGGCAAACATGCATGATCTTAGACTCAAACACATATGGTGGATATTTGGAAGCAAGAAATTCGGAAAGAACTTTAGAAGCACATAATTCCAGCCCCAAATGAGGTATTGTCCTAAAAGATGGATTAACAACTCTTTGGGAAGTTACTTCTAGTTTGGGAGGATCATCATTAGATAAAGATGATAAAGATTCGTGTAGAGGGATAGACAAACCTCGCATAATATCACGCATTACGGGATCTTTGGTATTTCTGAAAAAGTCCATTGATTCTCCTACATCACAAATATCACAATTCTCATTCAAACTCTTTACAATCAATTCTTCATCAGTTACTTCTATAACCAAGTCCTCCTCATCGAAAAAGAAATCAGAATCATCCATAAGCAAATTATCGTAATCCTTATGTGCTTCGTCACAAGTTGACTTCTCATTCAAAGTATTCACAATCTCTGAATTAGGGGTGTTATTCACAAAGAATTCATAATCATCATCGCTCTCATACACAACATAAGTCTTACCATCAATAATGGTAGTGTTTCTAGACTCAGCTTCTTCCTTTTGAATAGGAGAATGATCATTATAATCATGAGTTGAGCTAGTAGCACTATTATTATCAACATTTTCCAAAGATTCATCATCCTCAGAATCTTCTTCTTGGGGCTCTTCTCCATTATCCACACGGCGGTTAACCTCCATATGTATGGCCCTAGAAATTGCTTGAAGAGTCTCTTCCGTTTCTCCCTCTTCTTCCAAACGCTCATATTGTCTAAAGAGTTTCTTTATGTTAACACGTTTTCCGCTACTACTCACAATAGGTTCTTTAGACCATGGCTCTTCCCGTTGAATGGGTGAAAGATCATAAGTACGATCCAGAACAGGTCTAAATACACTATCATATGTTTCACTTGGTACGAAACTCTGCACGTTGGGAGTTGAGTTAATCTGGGTCCATGTACGTCGCAAATCCTTGAATTCCTCAAACATCTGTATGAAACTAGATTGCAACGTATGAGAAGTGAAACTATCCCCCCATCCTTGTGATTGTCCACTTACATAACCACCAAAAGATTGTTGCGATGTATGAGAATAATTACAAGGTCTTGTCGAATCATCATAGCCAAAAGATTGGTTTTTATTATATCCGGCACATGGTTGGAAGTTATTGTAAGAGTGAGATTGAAAATCAGAACTATTACCATAGTATGCTTGGTCTTGTGAACCATATATGTTGTTCCGAAAAGGATACATCTTGAAATTTTATTCACACAACTCGTTAAGAGACTTACCTCTTATTCCCAATTGTGCACACACACAAACAAGTGATTGTTGCACCTGAAAATAAAATTCTAAGCAAAGAAATTAGCAAAAGATAAAAATAAAAACTAAATACAAAAACAGAAAATCAAATAACAACTCAAACTACCGACTGCTCCCCGGAAGCGGCGCCAATTTTGACGAGGTGTCGAACTCGCAAAAATAAATTTCTTACTTCTCTTACACTAACTAGTAGTACAATGACAAGCAGGTCCGTTCCTAAGGGAGAGTTGAGTCTAAAGTTCTCAATTCAATTTCTGAATATTAATGCAAATATGAGTATGAAAATGATCAAAGACTCTTTCTCGGTCACAAAACTTGAATCTTATCAATATAGCTATGTTTCTGCAAAATACCCATTACTAATAACCCTAGAATATTTAGTACGCTCAAATATCCCGCAATCTCTTAATTCACTGGACACGGAAGCGCTCGACTACCGGATTCTATTTGCCAAATTTCCTAGAAGTACGCTCTCTAGGTGTGACTTAAACAAATGCATTAAGTTCCGTGAGATAGACTATTCCTAGTGACAAATACAAAGGCTCGATTCATCTACTAGTGTCATTCAATACATATGATTACTTAACAAAATCCCAACGTCAATAACCACATATTACTACTTGTATTAAGACTCTCTAGACAATTACGGGTCGAAGAGGTCTCAACTAGCATTAGAATCATCCATAAACCAATTTAATTTGCAACTTAAACGATTTAGAAATAAATCATAAGCACTTTTGGCACGGTAGAAAAATGAGCAATAACACGACAAATTGCAAGAAACAGGCAGTTTAAATATCAATTTGGATTCATGTTCGGACGTCAAAATCGTCCCTAATCAAGATGCTTAGCTATTGGAGTTCATGGCGAACGAAGAAGCAATTACAAAACAGAAATACAAAACCAAACAACAGCTGCAGGTGGAGTTGAATATGGACTGATGGTGTTGGCGAAGGTATGGCCCGGTGATAATGGAGTGGTGACGTGCGTGAACTGCTGCTGCCTTGGTCTGTATTATCTGTTCTCCCTGCTGCCTATATACTGGTGATGGATGCGAACAGGTAACTCCTCCTAGCTGGTGGTAGTATGGACTGTATGGTGGTGCTGGGGGTAAGATGAACTGGTGGTGTAGCTTGAGTAGGAGTTACTGCTGCTATGGAATGGATATGCAGGTGGCAAAGATGGTAATGGAGATGATGTATGAATGCAGATGGTATGTATGCACTGGTGGTATGCTGGTGGATGTGTATGCAGGTGCAGTTGAGATGGATGAACTGATGGAGGTCATGCAGGTGGTGATGCAAAACTGGTGGAAGAGATGATGATGGATGCAGGTGGATGCAAAAGATGATATGAAGTGTTGTGAAGGTGTTGTGCTGATGGAGTGATTATGCAGATGATAATAGGGTTTCGAGATGAAAACAATCGCGCAAGGGGGTATGTGATTCCTCCTGCTTTAGGTTTGGCCCCTTTTATACCTTCTCCAAGACCTGCAATTTCCAATCGGATGACAACCAACCTTCCTTGTTTATCTGCACTTCTAAAACAAGTCTCAATCTACGCCATTCATTGCTCAAGATCAATCGTAGCCAGCTCACTTCTTTCCCTGCTTGTCGCTCAAAACTGAACCCAATCCCTAATAACTTGCGACCCAAACATAGCCATTGAACCAATGCCAGGAGCTGCACAGAATCACGACAAAACTGGTGGTATCTTCACTGCTATCTCGCTGCCAGAATTGCACCCATATATTTGAGAAATCTGTACCCAACTCTTATATCCACTCCTTAATTGTTTAACCTGTAAACCCTGTCATTTTTAACCTTGAATCTCAGTCCTAACCCTTGGTACAGACCCACAAAAATCACGGAAATACATTAGTTTGTCTTGCTGTTTCGATGCTCAAAACATCACCCATAACTCAACCCAAAACCACCACGAGTTCAAGCCGCTTTTGCCTTGTTCTTCCTCCAATTTCGTTTCAAACACCCACCAGGACACGGCCTAACTGATTGCAAGGCTGTTCCAGGCAGCCAATGGCAGCTGAACTTGTTTCTACAAAGAACTGGTCGATCAGGCCTTTACACAAGCACTGTGTGTGCATTTCTGTTGGTGACACAGACATGAGAACGTTGTTGACTTCCTATTCCGTTATATCTCCTTCCCTGCATATTCATACAAAACCCATTCATTCAAATCATTTCAGAGCTCAAAAGACTTCATCGATCTTTCATCTTCACAATAAACGGCAGTGGCTTGTTTCCTGACGCTGGAAATTCAAGTTCAGTGCTTCATCTTCACAATAAACTCTTTAATTGCTGTCAACTTGAATCTGCAGACAAAACCACTTCTCTTGATTCTTCCCGGACTCTATTTGCTCCTTATTCTTCACCATTCGTCACAAAGAATCAATGGAAGAAACTGAACTGAACTTGAACGACCAGGGGTTACTCCTCGAGTGATTTCCGGGGAGTGTATTTTAAATCTCAGGAATTTTGAGAGATTTTGAGAGAGTGTAGGGAGTTTGAGAGAGTTTGGTGTTTTTGAGTTCAGGGAGTTTGGGGGAGTGTAGGGAGTTTGAGAGAGTTTATTAGAGGGAGTTTGGGGGAGTTTGAGAGAGTTCACTCCTAACTCATTCTCTTTTAAGAAACAATAAACCCTCATTTGCAAATAACATCGATCTTTAATCAAAAGAAAAAAAAATAAATGAAAATGATCATATCTCTGTATCAATAGTATGTTATTTTGTGCAACGAGATAATTTTTTTTCCCTTCAATTTAACGGTCTCCATACAATTCTAACTCCCTTTGTTCACGAACATTTTTCCACATTTTCCTGTTGAAGTTTTTACTAACTGTCCACCGAGAGCGACCAAATGTGTCACGTATTGTGATGGAATTAAAATTTGGTTCAAAATCTTTTCTCCGAGCTATAGCATTTATTGAATCTTATTTATTTCTAAGATTAGGGTTCTTATTTGGGGTGGTTAAGGGAGTAGTGGTTGGTTATAGGTGGTGATGGTAGTGGTAAGAAAATAGTTTTGACGGTGGTTGCAGAAGTGGTAATGTAATTCAACTCAGGGAAGCGCTAATTGTGAAGACTTCTACATTTTTTTTTGCTGGTGCATCTTACGGGATATGTAGATCTAAACAAATCTATATATCCACATGTTTTCATGGACTCTAGATCACTATCCTAATATTTTCCCAGAAATGTTTCACCGTATCATAATGGCCATCATCTGACAATCATTTCATCATGTTGGGAACAACATTTTTGTTGGTGAGATTTGAGAAATCCGTATGATTTGAAAAGAAAGATTTTGAACCAAATTTGGTTGTGAGACCAAAATACACTAAAATCTCTACTCTTTTGAGAGATTTGTTGTGAGACCAAAATACACTAAAAACTCCTTCGAACTCCCCAAAGCAACCAACTCCCTAGTATTGTAGGGTTTTATGACTAACAGGGAGTTCAAGAGCTTTTTTTAAACTCTCCAGCGACTAACATGTGTTTTCTAGGGAGTTTAGGAGACTCCTTTAAACTCCCCCACGACTAACGGGGATTTGGAGAGACTCCCTCAAACTCCCTTAGGACTAACAGGAGAAAACCCAAATACATTAAAATCTCTCGAACTCTCCCACGACTAACCCCCTGGACATCCCTGTTATTCTGGTCAAACAATACCCAGACTCGATTACCAGTTCCTTCTTCATCTCGGCTTAATTAACTGACCTAACCCTTCGACGGCACCCCACCAGACCTAGCTTGCCGCCGTGAACTCTTGGTTGCAGCTCTTGATTCTGAACTGAGACGAAATGGTTGTAAATATTCGACCTGACCTACTTTGTTGTATACAAGAGAATCAGGTGGCCCTTAGCAGAGTGTGTGGCCTGCTTAATAATTCTTCCCTGCAGCACACACTGGTAGTCCTGAGCAGTGAATTTTATATGCTCCAGTAATTCTGTTTTTGATGCTTTAAACGCTTGTGTCCGTCTATCCTTCGACTCCGTCAATGCTCAATATTAAGCTCATATTTGCCTTCTTTCGTGTCGCATAACTCTAAAGCACTTACAAAATGCAAAAAAAGCATAATATACAAGAATACAAGAGAAAATGGTAAAGAACAATATAAAAAATCGATATTCAAAAGATGTATTTTAAGCACTTATCAGAAATCGCTAGGCTTATTGGTATTGTTATTCATTGCATATCTTTTGAACTACCAATATGTGTGATTAGTATAACCGCTCATAACTAGTTTATGTTCTTGGTAAAACTATTCACAAGGCCTGACTTTTGTATTGGTATGACTTTTATTAGTGAAACTGATCTTAAGTAATCACCTGAGATGGTATGATCGATTTAGTGTTATTGGTATGACCAACTCTAGGCAAAGGGGAACCGATCCTAGTAAGAGGTGCAACCGATGACAAAGGGGAATCGATCCTTGTAAGAGGTGCAACAAGTTTCTAGATATTGGGAACCGATCCTATGAACATGTGCAACACGTTTTTACATATTGGGAACCGATCCTAAGGACATGTGAAACAAATAAAAGTTAGATACCATATATACGTGGGAACCGATCCTAGTACCTAGTCAACCGAATTTTTGGAAATCTAGTGTGATCCGGTACTCACATGGAGGTAGAACAAAAACTTGTTTTGGTAGAACTTTGAAACCCATGTTTGGTGATTGAGTGTTCTTGATCAATCACATAGTTCTTGAAAGTCAGATGAACCAATTCTAACTTGTTTGGAAGTGTGGCAATCGGTTTCAAGATTGTAAGTATAAAAGAGGACTTACAAAGTAAAGATGTCGACATACTTTGAACATGTGTAGTAACGCTTATCTTTTATTGTTCAAAGGTATTCCTTAATAGCTAAAGGAAAAAATCCCCGATCGGAAAATAAGTTGAGAATCTTTTAATTAAGGTTTTTAATTTTATTTTTGGAAAATGAAAAATTGGTAATGTGCATTTACTAGTTGGAGATTTTCTAAGAAATTTTCGGTCAATGTTTAGACAAAGCATTTCCATGAATCATGGAAACCGAATTTGGAAATATATTGCATATCTTGAGAATATTTTTGGTTTTGGAAATTCCTTGGTGTCCAAACTTCCTTGGTCTATAAATATCAAAGTTTGCATTTCGAGCAAACTAATCCTCAGAGCCAGCAAAACTACCTAGTTGTGTTGTTACTGGTGGAGCCGCCTATTCGGGGAGGAAAGTAACCTAATTAAGCGAAATCTCTTACGGCCGCTCGGTTTAAAGACTTCTTTGGGATTGAAAAGCTCTATTAGTACCGTTGGTGGGAAACTAAATAATTGCGGCTTATTATTAGTTTTCGATTGATTTGATTGACTAACGGTTGTTGAAATTTGATTGCACCTAGTTTATTTATGCTTGAGAATCTTCTCTTCTGATATAAGATTCACTCAAACTAGATCGAAGTTTCGACGGGGATCTTTAGACTGTTTTTAGATCTAAAGACTTCTTGTTCCATTGTTAACAGACTCCGTTCTGTGCGTGATTGCACAAGAGATTCAAATTGATTGTGTGCAGATGTTTATTGAAGATCTAAGAAGATTTGAAGACAAAGAAGACTTTGAAGATTTCTGATTTGGGTTCATAATCTTTGGTGTGCACAATACTTGTTTCGGTTAAAGAGGATCCAACTATAATCGGTTTATCCTTGTGGTAGATCGACATCAATACAATTCTTTGTGATTCAAAGTATTGATTGCAAAATCTTGACAATTACTTTGGTAGTTGTTATTAGATAGATCTAAGAACCTGACAAAGGAGTTTATTGGGATAAACGGAAGATTCTTTTGTCGAACTCACATCACTTGGTTGAAAAAAGTTGTTACCAAATATATTTGTTGTTCCTTTACTGTTTGGAATACGAACCAAAGGAATTGTTCCAAGTACGTGACTGTAGATGTGGATTTTCGACAAAGGGTAGAATTGTCAAACTATATTCTAGATTCGACAACCGGATGAGTATTGAGGCTCATGTCTCTCATCAAATCATGAAAGCTCATGCCATAAAATCTCTGACTGAGAAGGCTGTCTCTTAGAGTACATGTAGATGTGTAGTCTCTCAGCTGAGGCCACGACACATCTCATGAATACTGAGCAATTTCAGTAATTACTCCGGATCCGGCAATCGGATGAGTATCGAGACTCATGTCTCTATGAATGAAAGCTCATGCCACCTCTGATGGAGAAAGTCTCTCAGGGAAGATGAAGATGTGTAGTCTCTCAGTTGAGGCCACGACACATCTCATACTGTATAGAATCGAAAGATTAGGCGGCTCCTAGACATCATGTCTGCTAGTATAGAGCGACAACGTCTTCGGGATGTAACCAGGTTTTCCCCGACTATGCAAGAGGAATATGACACTCCAACAAGTTCATATTGCTCAACCCTCAGATAATTAATGCTCCTAGACAGGAAGCCCTTCTAGTTAGAGCCAGCAATTAATTATCTTAAATCGTCTGAATATCCAGCAATATTCTACGAGCCATCGTCTGAATATCCAGCAATATTCTACGAGTCGTCAATTAATCTCCTGAATATCCTGCAATACTCTACGATTCCTCGTTATATTTCGTTACTTCAATCTGTGGTTCTTCCCAGCAGAATTCCACAGGTTAGTAATAAATATTCAACGAAACAGGCATCTGAGCATCAAATAAGCCCTGACAAAAATGGAGCAAGTGTAATTAGCAGATAATGCACATACCAGCATTTTGAATGCACGAACGAGGATTTCAAAAATACGAACGAACGAGGAACCTATGCAAAATAGGAAGGGAAAATAATAATAATAAAATATTAAGCAAAAGCGCCAGGGGACTAGGCTCACCAGGCGGCCAGTCATGCCGTGACTAGTCTCACGCCCAATTTTATATTTTATCATATTTTTACTATTTTCACGATCTCATGAAAATCCTCTTGTTTTTGCAAATTTACTTTATTTCAAAGAAATTATCTAAATCACATGATTTTATCAAAAATAATAAAATTAGGGAAAGGTGTCGCGGGACCGCCGGCCGGCCGGTCATGCCTTGGCCGTGGCCGGTCCCACACCTCACGTCCCATTATTTTATTATTCCTTCTCAAATTATGAAAATTCCTTGATTTTATGAATTTTCCCTAAAATTACCTAATTCCATGTATTTTCTCTAAAATCATGGAAAATATTAAAAATTAGGAAAACTTGTGGGACCGGGCTCAAGACGTCTGGCCATGCCCTAGCCGGTCCCATACGCCCATTATTTTATTATACATAAAATAAAATACATAAAATCAGAGAAAAATACATAAAATCACATAAAATTGGGAAAAGCATGTGGGACCGCGTGTCAGCCGGCTGGCCATGCCTTAGCCGTGGCCGGTCCCACACCTTGTAATTCCTTGTTTTATTTATTATTTTCATCATCTCATGTATTTTTGCCGGTTTCAGCAAAACCATGGATTTTGCATATTTTCTCCAAATGTTGCTCAAACGTGCACCAGAAAATATCAAAATTCTCAGGACTGAAGCGTGAACATTATGGTGACATGGGCACATCCCCTTGACCGACCAAGGGTGACCCTGAGGCTTGCAAACAGCTGGTCCCGCGTGCTTTAATGATTTTAACCTAATTTTCTCCGCTGCTCATATTAGGTTCAAACTCTTTCCAAACAATTGGAAGTTTGCTCAAATGACCTACTGGTCCCACGGACATCAAGAGCCGGTCCCATGACCTCTTGGACGGTCCCTCATATTTTCCATAAAACCAAGTTTTATGATTTGTCGCTCACACGAGCATTATTTCAGTAAATGATTAAACCAACATTTAATCATTCTTTGACCAACTGGTCCTCAAGAAACTTTGGTATTTTTGCTCATTCGAGCATCTGGGCGTTATATGGTGAACCCATCATCCCATGTAGCCGGTCTTATGTGATTTGCAATAAATCATTATCTCAGTAAAATTAGGGTTTTGAATCCAGAGCTCTGAAGAAACGTAATTCTGAGCATATTCGAACACTCTGATAATTTTATGTTGATTCCATGATTAACATTCGTATTTATTTGCTCGACCCAACAGTCAGTACTTAAATTAATATTTTACTTGGTCCAGCTACCAATAATTCATTAAAAGAACGATATTTGATCAAACTAGTAATATTTGCTCGAACTAGTAATATTTGCTCGAACTAGCAATATTCGCTCGAACCGGCAATATTTACTCAATTAGCAATATTCGCTCGGACTAGCAATATTTGCTCAAACCAGAGAATGTTGGTTCAACTATCAATAGGCAACAATTTAACAACACAGTTTTGCTCGTCTTAGGTTATGATGATACCTTGTCTCAGCAGACACGTTAAATTCATGAGTTTCGAAACATTTACTCACACATGTTCAACTCAGCGCTACATGGACTCATCGTCCCATAAAGTCAGCAACTGACTCCAAAATCACGAGATTTCAATCGTGTCACATGGGGGATATTAACTAGGATTTTGGTCTGGCGGTCTACGACACGTGTGTTCACCCATGATGAGAATGTGAGCAAGTCGTGCAATCAGTTGGAAGAGTCAGCAAAGTAGTGGGTGGAAAGTTAACCAAGTCTCCGCACGATAACTAATTGGTTTTAACATGATTTCCCCATTTCCCATTCGCTGATTCCAATAACTGTCACACTTCATGGGATCATGGTGTTTTCAACTCCGACATTATAAAATGTCTCTGAATCCTGATTGAAAAGACAGAAGTTTTCGAACACTCGAACAACATTTACAAGGCGAGCAATTTCTCATCAAAGTTCATACAGACAATCTTGCGTCTACACGAACTGACAGAAATTACTCTCAATTGATCAAAATTCAATCATTCAGAGCATTGTCACGCTGAATTCACAACACACCTACAATCTTAGATCACCATTGATCTCACACATTTTTTAGCTTCCCTCCTACAGATCATCCCATCCTCTCTCGTGACCGAATTGACTCTGGAACGGCCATTGTTCTTGGTTTAGGCCGGGGTCTTACAGATTGATCTCTCGAACTTAAAGCACTCCCTTCTTGCAGTGCATCTGTGTGAGGTTCAACATTTCGTTCGGTTTAAGGAGTCTCCACACGGTCGACTCTTCAATTCCGTAAAAACCAGCAAATCGTTTTTCCCCACTCACAGTGACTTATTACAAGTTGGAGGGGTGGGAATACAGATGCAACTAGATGAACTATAGGTTTAGTTGCTTGGTCTCAACTATACGAAGTTGGTTTGATTTTGTATAGCGGCTTAATCCTGAGAGTATTAAATTATGGACAAGGTCCCGAGGTTTTTCTACATTTGTGGTTTTCTCGTTAACAAAATCTTGTTGTGTCTTTTACTTTTCTATTTCCGCAATTATAATTGTTCTTATTATAATTAGAAATAAAATACACAAACGTTAATTCCTATTTACTTGATAGTAATCCTATTGTGTTTGGTTAAGTCCGCACCTTTTATCAAGTAAACATAATTCGTTGTTGTATTGTCTCGATCTCGTCTCCATAGAAGATCACACAAAGTGTGAACCGATTAGTTGTATTGTCTCGACTCAGTCCATAGACAATCACTTTCGGAGAAAGGACTTTAGGTGGAAAAGATTTAGATTGAGATATATTTGGGTACCCTCGTATTTTCACTTTCCTTTTCTTCCAAATGTTTACTTATGCGTACACAACAAGGTTTGTCTTCCGAGCCAAGATTTATCTCTTCTAGCCCATCAAGTGTTGGGTCGGCTTTTATCTTTTCCTCAGGTAAGCTCTCAATTATTTCTTCCTCTAATATAGGAACTTCTTTCTCTTCCTATGAATCTTCAATCAATGGGGTCATCTCCGGCATTTCTTCATCTGTTGATGACATAACACAGTCGTATTGACGATGAGAGACTTCCCCGACTAATTGTTATAAGCGGTAGACATGTACGCCTTCCGAACGCGAGAAACGTTTGAACTGGATGTTCTTTGTCTCTGTCGCTGCTCTCTTACTTCCTTTGGCAGGTCCCATCCGCGATGGGATGAATACTGACTTAGCTTTGCCCTTTACTTAATCTTTCGGCTGGAAGTCTTCCCATTTTGGGAGTGGTGTTAAATGTTCTGACTGCTTTACTTGGTCTAGGACAGGTTGCGTGTAAAAAACTGCATCAGCCATATAAGCTTCTTCCGGTCCGAATGGATTGCTCGTGGCTGGGATTCAGAACTGCTTTCCTCCAATATTAGTCTTTACACACTGATGATACATCGATGCTACTACCTTGTGATTCAGGAGCCATCCTATCCCAAGTAATATATGGAACGTGGTGTCATCCTCCAGCACATAGAAGGGAGTAAGGGCTCTGATGGGTCTGATCTTCATCATCAGATGCACTATGCCCATCGTTGTTTAAGTTTGTCCTCCAAATCCTCTCACATTTGTTGCACGCATCTTAATTGTTGTTCTCGACACTCCTAAGGATTCCAGTGTATGTAGTGAAATCAGGTTGAGGGAGGCTCCGCCATCTATGAAAGCTCGCTTGGGGGGTTGTTTATTAATGAAAGATGTCGGGTATAAGGGGAGAAGGTGCTCTCCCGGATAACATATATATTTATCCATAAATGTAATAGCCTCTTTGGGTATAGGGTTGTATGCCTTTCCGGATGCAATCGCAGTGATAGTTTTGGATGCTTCTCGGACTTGGTCTTTGCTAAATCCCAGAAAATCAAAGAACTGTTGAGCCAAAACAGTCTGAGCAAATTTGCTACCAATTCCATTCGTATCCGGGAAGATTACTGTTTCAGAGATTTCATATACTTTTTCTTCCTCCGCATCCTCCCAAGGCCTCCAGGCTTCTCCCTCAGTAGGTTCGTGTGAAATCATCATAACTTGGTGTTGAGGAAGCGGATCATTTTTGATGCTTTTCTCTCCTATATCCATCTCACCCCTGACTCGCTTTCTTTACACAATGTACCGAAGGGAATAACATTCTATGGTCGTATGGTGAACTCTTTTGTGGTAGTGGCAATATCGCTCGTGTGTCTTATCCGCCGCGGTAGGTTCTGCTGACACAGGTGGCAGGGTTTCTTCCTTGTCGACACCCATTGTTCCAAAAGTCCTATTATTTATTCTTTATTGCACGACAATAACGGTGGTTGGTTATATCTTCCTCCATCCGCTCTTCCTCCCCTTCTGCCGGACTGTCCTCCGCGATAAGAGCCAAAAGCAGCTCCTCATTTTCCTCTTTCACTTCCTTGATCATTGAAAGCTGGTGCAGACGCGGTGTTGACAGAATATTGTTGACAAGTGTGACCGTCCGTACAATCTGATATCCGGGCCGCAACCTCTTCAGCCTCCACAAAGGTTTGAAGTTTGAAGTTCGTCAGATTTAGACGGAAAACAGTATCCATTACTCTGATGCAAATTTCCACCAAGCGCTCCTCTGGGATATCCTCGTGGCATTCTAACGTAAAGTCTCGGAATCGAGTGATGTACTTGTCGATCTCCTCCTACCCGCTCGGTGCACCTTCCCAAATCTATTGTCGTGACCCTTCTTTGAGCGAAGTAAAATTTCTTCAAGAAAAGTTGTACCATGGAGGGCCACGAACTGATGCTTCCGGGTTTTAAGTTATCGTACCAGGTAAAAGCATTGTCTGTCAACGACTTTGGGAATTCCCGCATGCAAAGGCCTTCATCTTGAGCGTAGGGCATTCATAGCTGACAGGAAACGACTCATATGATCCCGCGCGTTCCCTTTTCCTCCATACATTTTAAACTTAGGTGATGTGTAGTCCTCCGGATACAAATAATCGGCGACCTCCGCGGAATATGGTGATTCTAGCAAGTCATGGCGTCATGCTTTATCACCCGATAATTAGTCTCTAAATATTTTGCAATCGCATCTTCCGTCATGCCCGGGATAGTATTCTTAGCACTGACCGTTCTAGGGGTTATTACGTTTTTCTCTCTCGCTCGCTTTAGGAGCACGCGTAGTTCCTGCTCCCTTTTGATAGACGCATCTAACTCCTCCTGCATTTCAAACATTTCTCGCTCGCTTGTCTCCGCTGCGGTCTTTTCTTTAAGAATTTCCCCTTTCTTCTGAGACGCTCTTGTACCCTGGGATGCTCCTGCTCCTTGCACAATGGGCGTAGCGACTACTGATCGGAAGCGTATCTCCTTATCACTTTCTTCATGCACGTATTCTACAGAAACATGATCCGATTTTGGGGGTACTCCGCCCACTGGTACTTCCTGGCTTGCACTTGGGAGTATCATGCTGGAAAAGAGGCTAAGAACCTCCCACTGTGGTCGCAATGTTGATAGGGTAAAATGTGGGAAGGAAGAACTAGCCCTAATCACATAAAGTACTCCCAAGGTGTAGAGAGGTTTAGGAGAGATAATGGTGGATTAATGATGTCTCAATAAGTGTGCCCTCTTTCCCCTTTTATAATGACTCTCTTATGAATAAGTGCTCATAAGATTAGTATATTACTAAACTACCATTTCCCTTTCCTTAAGTTAATACTAAACCCTAAGAGGCTTTCCTCTTGGGATAAATCCCATCCAACCCAATATGGTCTTGGATGTACTAGAACTACCTCATCCTAATGGGTTAGGCCTAGTCCCCAAGTTCCTTCCTCTTAAGCAGAAACCTTAGAAGGCTAAGGGGTTACCTCTTTTAGGATTAATTATTTTCATGTATCAACACTGAACAATTGGTTTCTTCTCTCAAAAGGTGTACAAATCTAACAAGATAACCCAATCGGGTTAGTGTGTTAGTATGAAGGATTTTACTCTAAAATCAACGTCACCCTTAAAATAATTCCTTGATAGTGGATGTATCCGACATATGACTGGAGATCTTTCGTGGTTTATGAACTAAAACGACTTTGAAGGAGGACCAGTAACATTCGGAGATGGTAGTTGTTGCTACATAAGCAAGAAGGGGACGATCAAACTGCCTGGGGATCCTAAAATTCATGATAGTATACGTTAAAGGTATGACTGCTAATTTATTTTTGTTAGTCAAATTTGTGACAAAGGCCATAAAGTTGTCTTCAATGCGAATGGATGTGACATTGTAGACAACACTGGAAAAGTAATTTTTCAGGGAACTCGTGGTAAAAATAACTGTTATCTTTTAGATACTCAGTTTAGAAATTGTTGCAATTTTACTAAGGTGGAATCTACTCATCTTTGGCATGAACATTTTGGTCACATCAATTATCGCCTTCTAACTAAGATCATCAACAAAGAACTTGTTAGAGGTGTTCCCAAAATCAATGCCAACATTGAGGATGTCTGTGGTGCCTGTCAAATGGGTAAACAAACGAAAGTTCCACATAAATCATCTCGAGATATTCTCACTAAAGCTCCACTTGATTTGATTCATATGGATCTCTTCGGCCCTATTAAACAACCTACTGTTGCTGGGAAGAATTATGCTTTAGTTATGGTAGATGATTACACCAGATTCACATGGGTGGCTTTTTTAGCTCATAATAATGAAACCCTTGATTAATTCAAGATTATTGTTAATATAATCCAGAACGAACAAGGTCTCAAGCTAAAGAAAATTAGAAGTGACCGTGGAACTGAATTCAAAGATACTAAGGTGTTTGAATTTTGTGACAAACTGGGGATTATTCAACAATACTCACCACCCATTACTCCACGAGCAAATGAAGTTTCAGAAAGGAGAAATAGGAACATTCAGGAAATGGAAAGTGTAATGCTCCATAACAAAAACTTACCGTTGAAGTTTTGGGGAGAAGTTGTTTTCACAACATGCTATTTGATCAACCGTGTCTTCCTATGGTCAAGAACCCTAAATACTCCTTATGAGTTGTGGCACGGTAAGAAACCCAACCTACACTATCTCAGAGTGTTTGGAAGTAAGTGCTACATTCTGAAAGATCGAGAATAGAAAGGGAAATTTAATTCCGAAAGCGATGTAGGTATCTTTCTTGGCTATGCATCTGACAGTCGTGGTTTTCAAGTTTATAATCTCAAAACCCAAGTTATGATGGAATCTGCAAACATCATCATCGATGATCTGAGCAATTTTCGTCATGATAGATCTCATGCTAAATTTCCTCCAACTGAGACAATTGAGAAATTCAAGGAAATTCAAGAATCAGTATAAGTTGTTCCAATAGTTGTTGATCCTAACATTTCTAGTGACGAGGAGAAAAGCCCTAACTAGGCTATTCCTGTTGAACAAGAACGTGCTCCTCCTCGGCACCTCTAGGTTCAAAGGAATCATGATATTAGCAGTATTATTGGAGGAAAGGATTCTACAGCTAAGACGAGAGGACATCTTCAAAATATTTGTAATTTTGGCTATTATCTATCACAAGTAGAACCGAAAAATATTGATGAAGCTCTTAGTGATCCCTTTCGGCTAAATGCAATGCATGAAGAGTTAAATCAATTTCAAAGAAAAAATGTATGGGAGCTTGTACCTTGTCCCTCCAATATTAATATTGTAGGTACCAAATGGATATTCAAGAACAAGTCTGATGAATATGGCACCATTGTCAGAAACAAAGCCAGACTTGTCGCTCAGGGATATTCACAGATTGAAGGTATCGACTTTGAAGAAACCTTTGCTCATGTGGCACGCATTGAGTCCATTCTTTTGTTATTAACTCATACTTGTTTTCTTAAGATTAAGCTGTTTCAAATGGACATAAAATCTGCGTTCCTAAATGGAAATTTAAAGGAAGAGGTCTATGTCACTCAACCTAAGGGATTTGAAAATCCCGATTTCCTAGATCATGTCCTTAAGCTCAAAAAGGCATTATATGGGTTAAAACAAGCACCTCGTTCCTGGTTCGAAAAACTAACTACTTCTCTTCTTAGGAAAGGTTTTTCGAGAGGTGGAGCTGATAAAACATTGTTTACCAAATGAAGTGGGAAATATGTTGTTATTGCTCAAGTTTATGTAGATGTTATCATCTATGGATCAACATCTGAGAAACTTGCAAAAGATTTTCAAGTCTCTCTTGGTAAGGAGTTTGAAATGAGCAATGTTGGTGAATTAAAATTCTTTTTAGGATTACAGATTCAACAACATAAGGATGGAATTTACTTATCTCGGGAAAAATATGCTAAGGATCTTGTGACAAGGTTCGGTCTTGATAAGTCAACTCCAAAACTGACTTCTATGCTCACCACTGGTAAACTACATCGAGATGAGAAAGGAGTAAGTGTGGATCAAAAACTTTATTGATCTATCATTGGAAGCCTTTTCTATCTCACAGCTACTAGACCTGATATTGCTTTTAATGTTGGTTGTTGTGCTAGATTTCAGGATAATCCAGAGGAGTCTCATCTTGCAGTTGCAAAAAGGATCATGCGATACATTCAACACACTATCGGGTATGGTCTTTCTATTACTCTTGATACTAACACCGATCTTACTGCCTATTCAGATGTTGATTGGGCAGGATGTGTGGAAGACAGAAATGGTACATCTGGAGGTTTTTACTATGTAGGATTGAATCTTGTGGATTGGCATGGCAAGAAACAAAATTCACAATCTCTCTCAACATGTGAAGCATAATACATTGTTGCAGGATCATGTTGTACATTGTTGCAGGATCATGTTGTACTCAACTTCTATGGATGAAACAAATGCTTGCTGATTTTGGAATGAACACTGAAATAATGAAAATATTTTGTGATAACTCTAGCGCGATTCGTATCACTGAGAATCCTGTTGAGCACTCAAGAACTAAGCACATCGACATCAGGTATCATTTTATTAGAGATCTCTATGAAAATAGTATCATTAGTATGGAATTTGTGCGTTTCGAACAACAATTGGCTGATATTCTCACCAAACCTCTAGATACTTTTACACGTCAACACTTACGGCAGTCTATTGGTGTTGTTTTGGTTCATTACATTTCTCATTGTTGTATTTCCCCTCGAACTATCAATATCTTTTGGGAAATAAAAGCTTGAAGTTTCAGTGAAGTATTGTTTCAATTCCTCATTCGTTTCTAGTAGTAGTAGTTGGTTTCTATTTAGTATCAAACTGTCCAATGAAATCCTTCTTTTCTTGTAAAAGTAAGGTCGCTCTTGTTGTTCTTTCGGGAATGACATTTTATGGGGGAAAGTTCTTAATTGAACTTGTGCTTAATTGCCAAATCTTTGTGGGGAGTGCGACTGTGGAATATCGTAGGAGTTTTCTTGTATCATTACAAACTCCTTGATGAATATACTAAGTTTCGACTATGTGAAATAATCGAAACAAAGTTGATATGTTCTCTTTTTAGTCATGAAGTATCTTAATGAGAATTTCATTATGATCCCACTAATTTTCGTACCTTTGCCAATATATATTGACAAAAAATGGGAGAATTATTGTGTAGTTCACACTACAAATACATATGGTTTACGGGTCATTATGTAAGGGTGAGTGGTTTTCATTATGAGATGAAGTATTGACTAAGGGGGAGTGATACATATTACCGTAGTATTATTGTCAAAGTTGTGATACAATTGAACTTTAATGTTGTGCAATAATACTATAACATTGTATAACAATAATTGAAAAAATGGTTTTCTTATGGCTACAAATATTCAACAACTATGATGCTGAGTTGAACACGTTCAGAATTTCGAGTAATGTTGAAGAACCAAGGAAATCAAGCATTTGGATGAGAAGCCACAAAGTTTATTTATTTTGTGATCCATATGTATTGATAGTTTTGTCATTAAAATTGACAAAGAGGGAGATTGTTAGAGCACTGCTTGGTCGAACTCGCAAGTGTTGCTATCTCAAGCTTGTTTGTCAAGTTTAGTTGTCAAAACTATAAGTCTTGATTTCTAGTCTACTTATAGTTATGTCTCGGATTATGATAGAATGTGTAGTTCAGCTTTAGACTTCCCGACGTTCATCTATTGAAGACAGAGAACTACTAAGGGGATCTTGTGGAACTTCATCAACAAAAGTATGTGGAGACTTGAACTCATCTGTCACTCAGAAGTCTATTTCTATTCTATCTCCTATTGAGACAAAAGTCGTATAGCTATATAGACTTTACACTAGTGGAAAATGGGCTATCTGAGACATTATGAAACGACACTAAATACATATCGCGATTGAACTGCATTCGAAAAGTGTTGTTGACTAAAGTCAACACGTCGTTATGTTATGACTTTGGTTGACTTCCACGACGACACTATTTGGCGTTGTTGACTAAAGTCAAGAAGTTGTTGTGGTAGGACTTTGTTGACTTAGACAACTGCACTTCTATGGAGTTGATTCCTTGGTGGATTTTACTTTCCAGCCCTCGTCCATATCTACTTTATCTATTACAGTATCGACTTTATCTCCCATTCCTTTATGTTTTTCTCTCTCCTTTCATTCTTTTCCTTCTCTTCTTTTTTCTCCTTCACAGATCCAAGATCCCCTTTTCTTAACAATTACCGATCGAAAAGCTAACCTCGTTTTTTATCATCACAATCAGATTGCTAAATCATAAACTCTAATGTTAATGAAGTTTATTACTGTTTAGTTTTTCTACACAGAATCAATAAAACCCCCAAACCCTAGAATCAAAATCCATTTTATTTTATCAATAGTTAAGATCTGAGAAACTAGAGTCAAACGGAAGGAGAAAAGAGAATCCTTCTTCGGCTTCTGTTCAGTTCCGATTCATTCTCCGAGGTATAATTTCATGCCGTTACTTCTCTTCCATTTTTATTTATATGTATTAATCAAATCACGGTGTTTTTGGTTTTAAACCTATGGTATTAATTACCAGTGAGATCTTATATTTCTTCGTCAATTTTGTTTATTTGAGATGTGTATTAGGTTTGCTCATGATTATTTATTTTTTGGGATTTTCGATTAATCTGAGGATTGGGTTGCATTTATTTTGTATTTTTATGTGTTTAATTTTTATCATGATTTCTATCTAAATGTATTTTTTGAAGTTCTGAAATTCTTAATGAAGTAAACTCTAAAATTTTCTGAAGTTGTGGGCTAGAATGTTGTGATGTTGTGGGTTATGATTTCTATTTGATTGATCATGTGTCAGTTTTAGCTAAGGTGCTACTGTTGCTGAAAGAAAAACCGAGAGGAAAATAAATCCGAAGAATATTGGGAGGCATTTGTGGCTAGTGACGATAAAGACAAGGCAGTAAGGATGAGAGGGAAGGAAGCAAGGCAGGGAGTTGAACTGGAAGAGATGGTATTGTGCGGCCTCGGCATGTAATGGAACAACAAAGTCCAACTGGTAGTTTAACAAGATCTGTAATATGCATATTTGTTTTCGATTCACTTGGTACTATTTTAATTTGCTTTCCACTTGCTTATAATTTTTGTTGTACTTTGCAGGGAATGGTAAGAGAGTTGCACGAAACTGAGCAGTATAAAGAAGACACCCATTCAGACAGGGCTGCAGTTGCGGCGGCGGGTAATTGATCCAGATCTTGTACTGACTTTCAATATATGCAATTGATTTATTTCATTGCTGGTTCTAATCCGTGTATTGATGGTTTCAGTAATAGACAAGCTCCAGGAGAAGAGAATGAAGTCATCCCATAGTAAGATTTTCTTTCTTCGACTCTTACATTGAAACTGAAATGTAAACCTTTCTATGTTATTCTGTTTTGTAATTGCAATTTGTATTTTCTCCTGGGCTATATTCAAAGACTCATTCATGAGAGTAAATAACATTCTTGTAATGAATTAATTTGTAATGCAATCTGTTTTTGATATCTTTTGTGGTGAATTATTTAGGTTATCTGTGATGCTGCTTACACTTTACTGCAAAGATCTTCGGTAATCCTATTGGTTAGAACTAAGTTCCATAGTATGTATTCTAATTCCATTCTCAACTTTGTTAAATATCTTTGAACATGGAGTTGTTTGGTGAGTACTATTGATCTGATTTAAGTTGTGTTGTTGACAGGTATGAAATTCAGCAAACAATGCGTGCCTGCACATTACATTATAATATGGGTTTCCCTTTTTACTGTAGTCAATGATATATGAGAAAAAGGGAACAAGCAGTCACATGAAGTGAAAGGTTTGTTACTGTCATGCCTAGCTTTTTTTTGTTGCAATATTGTTGTGAAATTTGCACTGTCCCATCTTGATTTAACTTGTGTTGTAAGGATTAAGGAATGTAGTGATTGTAGATATTGGTGTTCTTTTTAACTCTCATTGGGATTTGAAGATGTTTGTTCACTCCTTCTTGGAAGGTCTGTTGGAGAACTTGGAGATTTAGTTTCAACTTATAGTTCAGTATTTTTTGTAAGTTACTTTAGACCAGATTAGTTAGGCAGGCATCCCATGTCTATGTATAATATGGTTGGAAACAGGTTCCCGTATGTTATGGTTGATACGTAACAATTTAAGATATATTTAAGCTTAAAAGTGTAAGGAAGGATTTTTATCTAATGTTGTATTTTTTATAGGTTTGATTAAGGGAGAATTTTGATCTAGTTTTGTGTATTGCAGGTTCTTGTTGTGTGCCTATCCTTCGTTTTTCATGGAGGGGTAAGTCATGGATGATGCAGTTGTTAGATGGGAGTTTCAACTTTCAACGCTTAATGGAATTTAATCTTGCTTAAATTGAAGAAGAATAATTTATAGAGACAGGATAACAAGTGCCCCCCTTGTCAGTACTAGTTGGAAGGTAAGTTTCATATCACTATCTACTTCAACTATTTGTTTCCTTATAACTGATATCGAATTCAATCAACTTTAACTGCTCATTTTGTTTTCTTCTTGGATGGATGGTGTCAATGAATCTGCACTAGATTGTCTCTTCCTGGTTTTCTACCAATTAAGCAATATAGATCACACCAGAGTCGAGACCCTGTTTAGTATCTATGTACTACCTGTACTAACATCCATGGTAAGTTCAAAAGAAACTTAAGCATAGAGCATTCCGTTATTAAGGTTTTGCTTACTCATACGTGTTATTTTATTTGGTGGTGATGGTGTTAATGGGAAATCATTCCCACCAGTAGTTGGTGAACAATCATTAGTGATGGTGTAAATGGGAAACCATTCGCACCAGTAGTGATGGTGTTGTGCATGTTAAATCATGTGTATATCTAGTAATTGGTGTTCCATTCTTGCAACCTCGGCGTCGTGCTGCAACTAGGTTCTTCTTGGGGTTTCCGGTATGCTTATAATGGATTCCCTTATCTCTGTAATATGTGTAATGAGATTGAACAAGCGGATAGTTATTTTGCAGGGCTATCTTTCATTTCATTTATTGGTTCTTACCTCCACTTGTATGTGTATTGCAGCTAGTTGATGTAAATGATCTTGTGATCCCAAGGGTTATCTATGAGTATTGCAGCTTGATGATGTAACTAGTCATGTGATCTCAAGGGTTAGCTATGATTCCATATCTTGTCCATGCTGGTAAGTTGTTTATCTTTTTATAGACATCTCTTAGTTTTCTGTTATAGGAGGTTTAAACTTGCAAGATGCGAAGTTTTCGTATGGAAACTGATTGATCGTGTTTTCCTTTTGTAGTGTTTGTTTTGATTCTGTTTGCTATTTCTTGTAGGAAACAAGAATGGTCTTCTAGTGCCACACACTACTACTGACCAAGGTAATTGAATAGCCAAGTCCTTTATTTAACTGAGAATCTTTGAAAATTTGATATCGATGTTAAAGACTACATTGTATTCAGCTAGTGGTGTCTTACCTTTTTTAAGGACCTCTTTGCAGTTAAACTTCTAATACCCAAGCTTTTCTTTTCTCCAGGTCCTCGCAAGTTCTGAATTGGGCAGGTCATTCCATTTTTTAGCTGGTTTTTGCTGCAGTTTGTATTTATTAGGTTGCTCTGCAGTCTGCACTGATTGTAAGAAAGAATTATCCTTTTAGAACTTATGGTGCGAATTCTGTATTTGCGTAGATTTTTTTTGGTGCTTTTGAGCATCTGTTTAAACTGAATTCAATTGTGTTTTGAACTTGTAGATTGATTTTGTACTTTGAATTTGAAAGTTTGGTTGAATGGTGAAATATGTCGTCCAAGCATATGAAATTGTAAATTGATTCCAGCAGAATTTCAGTGTCGTTTGAGTTTCAGTTTAGTGTAATTTGAGTTTTGAATCAGAATTATTTCAGCCCAGTAGGAGTGGTTCCAATCAGCCAGCCAGAGCTGACTAGTATTTTTTTATATTAATATAATGAAATCTACGACGTGATCCAGTTGTCGTACCTAGCGACAACCTGGAAATATCGTAAATCTGAGTCAACTTGAAAGTCTGGAAAGAAACTGAATCTACGACACTTTCAGAGGCATTTCGAAAGTGTCCTATAACTCGTTAATACGACACTTTTCAACTAATCTTAAAACGGCTTTTTTCCACTAGTGTTACATTATACACATTTGATATTTCCAGCTGAGTTTAGCTCGCTTACATATTTCTCGAAATATGTGTTGGTAAGCTTTCGCTTTAACCAAGTTCATCTTTTATTCTTGAAGAGAGTCAAAAGATGATCATGTGAAAATCGCCTGGTAACATATTACATGATTTGTATGAGACAGTCATTTGATGTAGACTCGGATTGTTTCGTAATTGATCACTTGAAAATTGCTTTGAAGCTAATAGTTTGTGTGAGACAGCTATTCCCGTCTTCCAAGAATGTTTCAATGATTAAATTGGAGCTTAGAACGTGTCATGGGCCTAGTCTATGTAAGCACATAGTTGTCAATGTAAGTCTTAGTCTTAGCCCATAGTTGTAGTAGGCGCCCTTATCCTAGCAAGGGAGTAGTCCCCTTAGCAGTAGTCGTGGCCAATGGCCTTATATCTGTAATCTGATGGTCATTGGATACCATTATTGAATTATTATCCAATTGCTTATCTTCTCTAAATCTCTCTCTTTGCTTCTCAGTTTTTCCTCCTCTTCTAGATCTCATCTAAATCCTCCCTTATTCTCTCTAAATATCTCAATTCATCTTCCCTTGTAGTGTAGATCACTACAAATTGGTATCAGGAGCATCATCTACTTTCGGGACCTGTTATGGCTAATAAAGCAGCTGTTGAAGAACTTGCTAGGAAGATCGATGAGCTTGCTAGAGCTCGGGCTGATTCAAATAAGAAGATGGATGAACTCACTAAATCTCAAAGTGATTCTTCAGTTAAATATGACGCAGTGATGAAATCGGTTGCAGAGATTAAGGATGCTCAGAATCGTCCTACGGCTGAATTCATGAGTGTGATTAATGCTGCTTTTAATGTTCGAATGGACCGTTATATTGAAGCTTCAGACAGAAGGAACTTAAATCGAGACAGTCAGGCAGGCGGTTCTAACGGAGTTTTGGGTCCTCCACCCAACGAAAACCAAATTAATCCAGGTGAAAATATCTTACAACCTCACTATTCGTTTATTAATCAAGAGCAAAATCAATTAATTCAGCCAAGACCCAAGATAGAATTTCCCAAATTTGATGGTACCAACCTCAGATCTTGGATCCGCAACTGTAGAAATTTTTGTCTTCTGCATAATATGACAGACCCTCAAATGGTTAATATAGCTTCCATGTATCTAGAAGGCAAGGCTGATATATGGTTTCAAGATTATCATATTGGTAAGCAAGTGATAACATGGGATGATTTTGTTCGAGATATTTGTTTACGTTTTCAAGAGCTTGGTCATGATGATGTTGTAGGGGAGTTTAACAAAATACGTCAACTTGGATCAGTCCTTGATTACAAGGAAGTTTTCGAGGAATTAAAAGCATTAATGTTAGCAAAAAACCCTCACATCACTGAAGCATATTTTACTTCTAGTTTCATTAGTGGCTTAAAGGATGAACTCAGGTTGCACGTTCAGATGTTTTCACCCAAGTCACTTTCAAATGCAATATACTTGGCTAGAATGCAAGAGGCACTCCTGGAGAATGCGGCCAAGAAACAGAAATTCCATTATAGACCACCTCCATTATATGTTCCAAACAGCTTTTCTCAAAGACAAAATACTTCACCAGTTACAAGTCCTAAAACTTTCACCAAAAATTTTTCACCCTCTGTTGTATCTTCTTCACCACCTATCAAGAAGCTCTCATATGCAGAGATGCGCAAAAGAAGAGAGAAAGGTCTCTACTATAATTGTGATGAAGTTTTTCAAGCAGGCCACAAGTATATTAAGCAACAGATCTATATGTTAGCTGCTGATGATGATGAGTTGACACAATCTGGTGAAGACTCGCCTCTCGAAAACCCATTGTCTCCTACTCAAGAAGAAGAAGTCGAAATTTCAGTTCATGCTTTAGCTGGCAATGTCTCCCACAACACCATTCGGATAGAGGGATCTTCTAAGAAGCAGTCACTGACAATCCTGATAGATAGCGGCAGCACTCATAGTTTTCCGACCCAGCAGCAGCAGCTAGATGTGGAGGGAATATTATTCCTACAACCTCATTATTAGTAGCAGTGGCAAATGGAAATAAAATGGTTAGTGATGCTAAGTGTCCATCTTTTAAATGGCAGATGCAAGGACACAATTTCCAGTTTGATATGAGACTCTTATCCTTAGGGGGCTGTGACATGGTTATTGGAGTTGATTGGATGAGGGGAATGAGTCCAATGGTTTTAGACTTCAACAAGCTTACTGTAGAATTCTCTATGGAGGGACAGAACATCAAACTTCAAGGTAACACACCAACAGCTTAACTATCAATGATGACTGGTAAGGCTTTACATAAATGGATTAAAAAAACAAAAATGGAATGGTAGGTAGGTAGATTATTTGCTATTACTGCTTGTGAAGAACAACCCTTAACACCTACTCCTATTTTACCCTTACTGCAAAAATATGAAACCGTTTTTCATGAACCCACAACACTTCCCCCATCTAGGGCACATGATCATCATATTCCCTTAAAACCACTCACTACACCCCCAAATCAAAGACCCTATCGTATTCCCTACATTCAGAAGGAGGTAGTGGAACAACTGGTGCAACAAATGCTTTAAACTGGTATGATACAACCTAGTAGAAGTCCATTTTCTTCCCCAATATTACTTGTCAAAAAGAAATATGGCAGTTGGCGATTATGTGTCGACTGTAGAAAGCTAAATGAAGCTACTGTTAAAGACAAGTACCTTATTCCTATTATAGAAGAGCTACTAAATGAACTATTTGGTGAAAAGGTGTTCTCTAAGATAGACTTAAGAGCTGGGTATCACCAAATTAGAATTTTTCCTCCAGATACATACAAGACTGCTTTCAAGACACATCAAGGACATTATGAATTCATGGTAATGCCATTTGGCTTAACCAATGCTCCGGCCTCCTTCCAAGCATTAATGAATGATGTTTTCCAGCCACATTTGAGGAAGTTTATATTGGTGTTCTTTGACGACATATGGTGTACAACCCTGATATGGCATCCCACTTGGAGCATCTGGAAATTACTCTTAAGACTCTACAAGAACACACATTGTATGCCAAGCTCAGTAAATGTTCTTTTGGTCATCCCAAAGTATAATATCTGGGTCACATCATCACTGGAGAATGAGTCACAGCTGACCCAACAAAAATTTCTTGTATGCTCAATTGGCCAGTACCCACTACTTTGAAGGAACTGAGAGGATTCTTAGGCCTTACAGGATACTATAGAAAATTTGTGAAAGGCTATGAAATCATTTGTAAGCCACTAACAGAATTGCTAAAGAAAGATAACTTCAGTTGGACTGATGCTGCTCAGATTGCATTTGAAGCCCTCAAGCAAGTTGTCACCACCACCCCAGTACTAGTTCTTCCTGATTTCACTCTCCCATTTGAAGTAGAAACTGATGCATGTGATACAGAGGTAGGAGCAGTTATTATGCAGAACAAGAAGCCAATTGCTTATTTCAGCAAAGTCATGGGAACAAGGTTTCTTTCTATGTCCACCTATGAGAAGGAATTACTTGCTATAGTGATGGCAATTACTAAGTAGAGACCATATTTGATGGGGAATCATTTCACTATCTACATAGACCATCAAAGTCTGAAATATTTCATGGAGCAAAGACTTCACACTATGGTGCAACAAAAATGGCTCTCAAAGATGTTGGGTTATGATTATGTTGTTGTTTACAAAAGAGGAATTGAAAGTAAAGTGGCTGATGCATTATCCAGGGTGCCCCAAACTTCTTCACATCAATGTCAGCTAATTTCTCAACTGCAACCTACTTGGTTTGGTGAGGTGCAAGCTAACTACAATTCAGACACTTTGGCTGCTGAGCTGATTCCACAACTAACAATTTCTCCCTCCAGCAGACCTCCATACACCCTTCTACAAGGGATTCCGAGGTACAATGACAGGGTATACATTGGATCCAATAGAACCTTAAGGAAACAAGTGATGGCTGCAACCCATCCTCATCTGTATGAGGACTCAGGCACTCAAGCTAGCTATCAGAGTACAAAAAGACTACTTTTATTGGGTGGGAATGAAGAGAGACTTATTCCAGTATATCAAGGAATGTGACATTTGTCAGCAACACAAGATTTCACACACTTCCCCTGGAGGATTGTTGCAACCTCTACCAATTCCAGACAAAGCATGGAAACACATTTCCATGGATTTCATTACTGGACTTCCAAAGTCAGAGGGCAGAAAGGTAATTATGGTGGTGGTGGATAGGTTTTGTATATACAGCCATTTCCTACCACTCAGTCGTCCCTTCATAGCAGCCTCTGTGGCTAAGGTATTTCTTGACAACATCTTTAAATTGCATGGGTTGCCTGCTACCATAGTGTCAGATAGAGATAGCATATTCCTTAACAATTTCTGACAAGAGTTATTTACTAAAATGGGAACAGCTTTGCACATGAGTTCTGCCTACCATCCACAAACAGATGGGTAGAATTAAAGAGTCAATGTTTGCTTAGAATCTTATTTAAGATGCATGACCAGCTACAGACCAACCAAATGGGTTAGCTGGTTGTCTTTAGTTGAATGGTGGTTTAATACTACATATCATACAATCCTCAAGACTACACCATTTCAAGCTCTTTATGGTTACAATCCAGAACAATTTGGTCTCTTCTCTCACCAGCAGTCCACCAATACTTTTGTAGAAGATTACTTGCAAAGAAGACAGGTTATGGGAATCCTACTGAAATCCACACTTGAAGAGGCACAACATAGAATCAAACAACAGGATGACAAAAAAAGGACTAAGAGGGAATTTCAGGTTGGAGACTGGGTGTATTTAAGGTTGCAACCCTACAGACAAACATCAGTGCAACTAAGAAGGAGTTTAAAGTTGTCAACCAAATTTTTTGGTCCATACCAAATTACTTCCAGAATGGGTAAGGTGGACTACAAACTCAATCTTCCTGCCACTTCAAGGATTCACCCAGTATTCCATGTCTCTCAATTGAAGACAAAGATAGGAACATGACTGCTACCACAGACTACTTTACCAACATTGGACTCCAATGGATGCTTGAAGGTTACCCCACTCCAGATTTTGTCCACCAGAACAATTAAGAAGCACCAACAAATAGTGGAACAGGTATTGGTGCACTGGACTCACTCAACATCTGCTGATGCTACTTGGGAAGACACATCCTTTATCAGAAAGCAGTTTCCAAAGATGATTCTTGAGGACAAGAATCAGTTTGAGTAGGGGGTATTTGTCATGGGCCTAGTCTGTGTAAGCCCATAGTTGTCAATGTAAGTCTTAGTCTTAGCCCATAGTTGTAGTAGGCACCCTTATCCTAGCAAGGGAGTAGTCCCCTTAGCAGTAGCCATGGCCAATGGCCTTATATCTGTAATATGATGGTCATTGGATACCATTATTGAATTATTATCCAATTGCTTATATTCTCTAAATCTCTCTCTGCTTCTCAGTTCTTCCTCCTCTTCTAGATCTCATCTAAATCCTCCCTTATCCTCTCTAAATATCTCAATTCATCTTCCCTTGTAGTGTAGATCACTACAGAGCGATTAACCATAGATTGGAAATAGCACAATATGCATACTTGTATGCTAACTGTGGCAAGTTACTCCAAGTCTGAGAACCATAGTATGCATACTCGTATACGTACTGGTTTAACAGTTGAAGTCCGGGAACTTAGTATGCATACCCATATGCGTATTCGCTTAACAGTTCAAGTCCGGGAATTTAGTATGCGTACCTGTTTGCATACTAAATTAACTAAGTTCGGTCATGAACGACAGTATGCGTACCCGTTCGCATACTGACGGACATTCCAAGTCCGAAACTCTAATCATGCGTACCCGTTTGCATACTTGAGTGAGTGAAGTTCTAAAATCGGTATGTTCATGAACCAATACATTTATATATTAAGGAATGCAATCTTCGCAAGCCGTGGCTATAATGTTCATGAATTGATTCGAGTGAACCAAAATCGATTTTGCTTCAATTGTGTCTTGTATACTTCTATGAGAATATAAACAATTTAACAACTCTATCATTTCATTTGAGTCATTTGAACTAGTTGTGATAAATATGAACAAGGTTGATATGAAAGTGTTCATATGGATAATTTCGGTTAACTATTGTTGAGCCAACCAAGTGTACACGTTTAGGTACGGTTACCCATAATCTAAATGAAGGCAAATTTCATTTGTCTATAACAAGCTAAGTTCAATCTAACGGTTGAAAGATATTAGCTTGAATTTAATCAGGTTTTCATCTAATGGTGAATATTGAATGCTTTGTTACCAAGGTAGCATTGATTGCAAACCCTGATTTGAAGACTATATAAGGGAGAAATATAGAAATTGGGAAAACTAATCCCCACACCTCCTGTGTGATACTAGTTGCGACTAGAGTCGATTCTCCTTTAACCTAGGTTTTTCCAAAAACCATTATAGGTTAACGACTTAAAGACTTCGTTGGGATTCTGAAGACAACCCCAACTATTTTCTCTGTAGTTGCGTGTTCTGATCTTACTTTATTCTATCGTATTGAGTATTATCTCCTCTAAGATTTGCTCGAGATTTAATCTCTGATAGGTAAGATAAAAAGTAATTAGAAAGCTCTTCGTCTCAATCTTTGTGATTCCACAATATCTTATTCTGCTACCATACGGTTAAGATTATTGTGAGGTGATTAATATTATTAGGCTGTTCTTCGGGAATATAAGTCCGATATATTAATTGGTTCCTGTTCACCTTGATTTATCAAAAGACGGAACAAAAACTCGTAGGTATTTCTGTGGGAGACAGGTTTATCTATTTAATTGACTTTTCTGTGTGAGACAGATTTGGTTATCAAGTCTTCGACTTTGGGTCTTAGAAACTTGTAGTTGTTGGCTGAGATCAGCTAAGGGAATCAAGTACGTAGAGTCCTGTTGGGACTCACAGGCATAAAGAACGCGACTGTACCTTAATCAGTGTGAGATTGTTTAAGGCTCAACTACATTCCAGTCTGAAGTTAACTTATAGTAGGCTAGAGTCTGTAGCGACTTAATACAGTGTGGTGTTCAAATCTGGACTAGGTCTCGGGGTTTTTTGCATTTGCGGTTTCCTCGTTAACAAAATTTCTGGTGTCTGTGTTATTTCTTTTCCGCATTATATTTTTATATAATTGAAATATCACAGGTTGTGCGTAGTTCAATTAATTGATAAATCCAACCTTTGGTTGTTGATTGAAATTGATTGACGCTTGGATATTGGTCTTTGGTACTATCCAAGTTGTTTCTCATAATAATCAGGCTCGCGGATTTCTATCTGTTGGATTTGTTGATTACATTGAGTAACAGAGATATAACTCTTGGATATATTAACCTTGATTGAGTCTGACTGTCTAGTTGATTCTCTTGGAATTATATTGGAGTTAGTCCATACAGATTGCCGAAACGAAATATTGGGTGTGGTTGTTAGACCACCGATTTTTCATTTGGGATCAGAGCAGGCAAACACGTTTAAGACCTCATAAGTGTGTGTTTGTATCAATATGACTCTATGGATAGTAAAATCTCTTTGAGAATGTTCTAAAGAGCTAGTTAATCTCCAGAAGAAGTTGGATGAACAAATCCGGATCAATTCTGATCTTGTTGCAGCTAATGCAAATTATAAGGACTTGAAGTCAGTCAAAGTTACTTCTATGGATATGAATAACTCCTTTAATTCTTCCATGAAGAATTATCGAAAGTCAGGAGATAAGCGAGGTTTAGGCTTTGTGAAACCTGATGCGACTCAGAACCTCTCAGATGAGTTTAAAGGTGTTGGTTTATGTATGTTTTGTGGTTCTCATAATCATTTTCAACATACATGTATATCTTTCAAGAAACGTTTAATGGTTGCTACTAATCTTCACAAGAAAGATAAAAATTTGTTTTCTTCTCTCTAAAGTGTACAAATCTAACTAGAAAGCCCAATCAGTAGTGTTAGTATGGGAGATTTTGCTCTACAATCAACTTCACCCTTTAAATAATTCCTTGATAGTGGATGTATCCGATATATGACTGGAGATCTTTCGTGGTTTGTGAACTAAAACGACTTTGAAGGAGGACCAGTAACATTCGGAGATGGTAGTTGTTGCTACATAAGCAAGAAGGGGACGATCAAACTGCCTGGGGATCCTAAAATTCATGATAGTATACGTTAAAGGTATGACTGCTAATTTCTTTTTGTTAGTCAAATTTGTGACAAAGGCCATAAAGTTGTCTTCAATGCGAATGGATGTGACATTGTAGACAACACTGGAAAAGTAATTTTTCAGGGAACTCGTGGTAAAAATAACTGTTATCTTTTAGATACTCAGTTTAGAAATTGTTGCAATTTGACTAAGGTGGAATCTACTCATCTTTGGCATGAACATTTTGGTCACATCAATTATCGCCTTCTAACTAAGATCATCAACAAAGAACTTGTTAGAGGTGTTCCCAAAATCAATGCCAACATTGAGGGTGTCTGTGGTGCCTGTCAAATGGGTAAACAAACGAAAGTTCCACATAAATCATCTCGAGATATTCTCACTAAAGCTCCACATGATTTAATTCATATGGATCTCTTCGGCCCTATTCAACAACCTACTATTGCTGGGAAGAAGTATGATTTAGTTATGGTAGATGATTACACCAGATTCACCTGGGTAGATTTTTTAGCTCATAAGAATGAAATCCTTGATGAATTCAAAATTGTTGTTAATAGAATCCAGAACGAATAAGGTCGCAAGTTAAAGAAAATTAGAAGTGATCGTGAAACTGAATTCAAAGACACTAAGGTGTTTGAATTTTGTGACAAACTGGGGATTATTCAACAATACTCACCACCCATTACTCCACGAGCAAATGGAGTTTCAGAAAGGAGAAATAGGAACATTCAGGAAATGGCAAGGGTAATGCTCCATAACAAAAACTTACCGTTGAAGTTTTGGGAAGAAGCTGTTTTCACAACATGCTATTTGATCAACCGTGTCTTCCGACGGTCAAGAACCCTAAATACTCCTTATGAGTTGTGGTACGGTAAGAAACCCAACCTACACTATCTCAGAGTGTTTGGAAGTAAGTGCTACATTCTGAAAGATCGAGAATAGAAAAGGAAATTTGATTCCGAAAGCGATGAAGGTATCTTTATTGGCTATGCATCTGATAGTCGTGGTTTTCGAGTTTATAATTTCATAACCCAAGGTATGATGGAATCTGCAAACGTCATCATCGATTATCTGAGCAATTTTCGTCATGATAGATCTCATGCTAAATTTCCTCCAACTGAGACAATTGAGAAATTCAAGGAAATTCAAGAATCAGTAGAAGTTGTTCCAATAGTTGTTGATCCTAACATTTCTAGTGACGAGGAGAAAAGCCCTAACCAGGCTATTCTTGTTGAACAAGAATGTGATCCTACTCGGCACCTCTGGGTTCAAAGCAATCATGATATTAACAGTATTATTGGAGGAAATGATTCTACAGCTAAGACGAGATGACATCTTCAAAATATTTGCAATTTTTGCTATTATCTATCGCAAGTAGAACCGAAAAATATTGATGAATCTCTTAGTGATCCCTTTCGGGTGAATGCAATACATGAAGAGTTAAATCAATTTCAAAGACAAGATGTATGGGAGCTTGTACCTTGTCTCTCCAATATCAATATTGTTGGTACCAAATGGATATTCAAGAACAAGTCTGATGAATATGGAACCATTATCAGAAATAAATCCAGACTTGTCGCTCAAGGATATTCACAGATTGAAGGTATCGACTTTGAAGAAACCTTTGCTCATGTGGCACGCATAAGTCCATTCGTTTCTTATTAACTCATACTTGTTTTCTTAATATTAAGCAGTTTCAAATGGACTTAAAATCCGCGTTCCTAAACGGAAATTTAAAGGAAGAGGTCTATGTCGCTCAACCTAAGGGATTTGAAAATCCCGATTTCCCAAATCATGTCCTTAATCTTAAAAAGGGATTATATGGGTTAAAACAAGCACCTCGTGCCTGGTTCGAAAAACTAACTACTTCTTTTCTTATGAAAGGTTTTTCGAGAGGTGGAGCTGATAAAACATTGTTTACCAAATGAAGTGGGAAAGATGTTGTTATTTATCAAGTTTATGTAGATGATATCATCTATGGATCAACATCTGAGAAACTTGCAAAAGATTTTCAAGTCTCTCTTGGTAAGAAGTTTGAAATGAGCAATGTTGGTGAATTAAATTTTTTTTAGGATTACAGATTCAACAACATAAGGATGGAATTTACTTATCTCAAGAAAAATATGCTAAGGAATTTGTGACAAGGTTCGGTCTTGATAAGTCAACTCCAAAACTGACTGCTATGCCCATCACTGGTAAATTACATCGAGATGAGAAAGGAGTAAGTGTGTATCAAAAACTTTATCGATCTATCATTGGAAGCCTTTTCTATCGCACAACTACTAGACCTAATATTGCTTTTAGTGTTGGTTGTTGTGCTAGATTTCAGGCTAATCCAAAGGAGTCTCATCTTGCAGTTGCAAAAAGGATCATGCGATACATTCAACACGCTATCGGGTATGGTCTTTCTTATACTCTTGATACTAACACTAATCTTACTGCCTATTCAGATGTTGATTGGGCAGGATGTGTGGAAGACAAAAAGAGTACATCTAGAGGTTTCCAGTATGTAGGATGGAATCTTGTGGCTTGGCATAGCAAGAAACAAAATTCACAATCTCTCTCAACATGTGAAGGAGAATACGTTGTTGCAGGATCATGTTGTACTCAACTTCTATGGATGAAACAAATGTTTGCTGATTATGGAATTGACACTGGAATAATGAAAATCTTTTGTGATAACTCTAGGGAAATTCGCATCACTGAGAATCCTATTGAGCACTCAAGAACTAAGCGCACCGACATCTAATGGTGAATATAAAATGCTTTGTTACCAAGATAGCATTGATTGCAAACCCTGATTTGAAGACTATATAAGGGAGAACTCTAGCAATTGGGAAACATATCCCCACACATCTTGTTATATACTAGTTGCGACTAGAGTCGATTCTCCTTTAACCTAGGTTTTTCTAAAACCATTATAGGTTAGCGACTTAAAGACTTCATTGGGATTCTGAAGCCACTACAAAATTATTGAGTTTTAGCCACGACCCTATTACCACGGATTCATGGATCCGTGGCTAGTGATCACATTTTTCCACACCTGATCGGTAGTCATAGTAAATAGATCACTCATTTGCTACGACCAAATGTTAATTTGCCACGAGTCCAGTTTTATAAGGAGGGAATCTGTCGAATGGCCTCTAGTCAAGACACAGTGGGTCCGTGGGTACTGTGGGATTTTTGTCACGGCATAAAAGGTACCGTCGTAGCTAATCCGTAAAAACATTCACACGAACAGCCCATGTTTCACCCGAGAATCAAAATAACTCCCCACTCCTTAGTCCCCCTCAACTGTCTTCTTCTCTTTTTCTTCGACCATGTATCTCAGAAAAACAAACACCGATACTTTAAACCTCTCTAGACGTAAAATAAATGTTGCAGGTAAGTTAGGGTTTGTGTAGATTTAGTTCTTTCTTTTTATTTTCTGAACTTAGGGCTTTGAAGTAGTATTTTAGTTTGTTTTGTACTTAATTTTAGTTCGTTCATAATTTTTTTTGTCATATAGTAGTTTATCTTCTTCAATTTAAACTATTTCTTTCATACTTGTATAGGTTCGAATTGAAGAAATCAAACAATTTCTTTATTTTGCTGGAATGCTTCATTGACCTATACCTCGGGTTGTATGTCCGACAAGATGGAAATAAAATTTTCTACTTGTTCCTTTAATTTTCTGGTACGATTATCCTTTAATTTCAGTTTTTCTTTGTGATTCACCCGAATTCGCTATTTATTTACTTATAAGTTTCTGTATTATTATACTAGAGCGCGTGATCTGTGTTTGAGGAAATTACAAACTGAAATTCGGATTATATTTTGTGGTAAATCAATCCAGTTCATTACATAGAACAAGGACAAAGAATTCTGATTGTGTTAATCCATGGTCGGTACTTCTACATTTCAATTTCATTAGAGGTTTAAATTTTTCCTTTCTATTTTTCATGCTGATGGAGTAAAGATAAGTAGATTGTATGAACTTAGAAACGTATGTGTATACCGTTGTTCAAAATATTTCAATCAATTATGAGATCAAATGTCATCTGTGAGTTCAATTTTATTTTGTTGTAGCACTATAAATTCGAGAATTGCAACTTTTAGTGTTTGTTTTGAAGTTTTACTTAACTTCACATTATTTTCCTCAACTAAATGGAATAAATTTTGGTCAGTGATTGAATGATAGTAATATTTATTATTTAAGGATTGATTTTGGTTATATATTCTTATAATGTATAAACAAATATTTACGAAATGTATGTGGTAGAGTTATTGGGATTCGGATGGAGCGATAAACCATTTATCAAGGATGATGCAATGGTATTAGAAAGGGTTGAATGCATTCCTAGATCACGCCTACATCCAAGGTAATCTCAGGTGGCAGATGATCAGAAGCCTGGGA